>NW_020664419.1:20645812-20667594 GCF_002925995.2 Terrapene triunguis
GGGGTTCTGTTGTATAATAGTTGAAATATTCTATTTTATTTGTATTTTATTAATTTTAAATCATTAAGAGGAGCAACTACTTGGCCCAGACTGAAGCAACTTATCTAGTTTTCCAGATCAAAGTATCTCCTCTTTGTGTGTAATGAGATAATTTAACAGTATATGTAGGGCCCTACCAAATTCAAGGTCAATTTTGGTCAATTTCATGGTCATAGGATTTTAAAAATTGTAAATTTTATGTTTTCAGCTATTTAAATCTGAAATTTCATGGGGTTGTAATTGTAGGGGTCCTGACCCAAAAAGGAGTTGTGGGGGGGGGGTTGCAAGGTTATTTTGGGTGGGTTTGTGATACTGCTACCCTTACTTTTGCGCTGCTGCTCGTGGGTGCTGCCTTCAGAGCTGGGTGCCTGGCCAACAGCAGCCGCTCTCTGGTTGCCCAGCTCTGAAGGCAGCACAGAAATAAGGGTGGCAATACCGTGACCCCACCTAAAATAACTTTGCCATCCCCCTGCAACTCCCTTTTGGGCCAGGACCCCCAATTTGAGAAACACTGGTATCTCCTGTGAAATCTGTATAGTAGAGGGTAAAAGCACACAAAAGACCAGAATTCATGAGGGGAGACCAGATTTCATGGTCCATGATGCATTTTTGATGGCCGTGAATTTGGTAGGGCCCTAAGTATATGACAAACAGGAGGAGATGCATTTGTTTTGCCAAAAAATATTTTTGCAAAAAATTTTCATCCAAATCGATTTATGATTTCAAAAAACAAACTTGTTTAATCTTAATGGAATTTTCCAACACGAAATTGTTTCAATGAAAATTTTCCCACCATCTCAATTCCTGGGCTCTATCCCTGCCTCTGGGGGGGTTGTTGTCTGTTGGTTAGAGCAAGAGTGAGACCTGTTAGCTTTTCTCTCCGGCTCTACTATCGCATTGCTGTGTGACCTGGGGTAGGTCATTTCCCTTCTCTGTATCTCAGGGTCCCAATCTGTTCAATGGGAAGAGGGACACTTCTCTAACTTCTGGCAGTAGTGAGTCTGGGTGAGATAATGGGCATTAAAACACTTTGTGGAGGAGAAAGGGTTGTTTTAAGGTGTTGATCACCAAGGCATTCTAAAATTTGCTAAAATGTCTAGTCTAGAGAAACAAGAAATAGTCGGAGACAAATTTTAACCATTGGTTCCTGACTCAGCTTTCTGGCCTTAACAAACCATGTGCTGTACATCAGTTCTCTTCTGAGATCCTAGAAAAAGAATATCTTCACATCCATTAACAAGATAGTACCTATGTTTAAAAAGGGGAACAAAGAGGACCTGGGGACTTACAGACTAGTCAGTCTCACTTCGATACCTGGAAAGATACTGGAACAAATTATTAAACAATCAGCTTGTAAGCACCTAGGGTTATAAGGACCAGTGTACATGGATTTGTCAAGGACAAATCATTCCAACACCATTTCCTTCTTTGTCAGGGTTACTGGCCTGGTGAATGCGGGAAAGCAATAGACATGACATATCTTGGTGTTAATAAGGCTTTTGACACAGTTCCACATGACAGTCTCATAAGAAAACTGGGGAAATGTGGCCTAGATAAAATTACTATAATGTGGGTGCAGAACTGGTTGAAAGATCACACTCCAAGAGTAGTTACCAATGTTTGGCTGTCAAAGTAAGAGAGTATATCTAGTGGGTTTCCACAGGGGTCAATCTGGGTTCAGCACTATTTGATATTTTCATTAATGATTTGGATAATGGAGTGGAGAGTATGCTTAAAAAATTTGCAGATGACACCAAGCACTTTGGAGCATAGGATTAGAATTCAAAACACCCTTGCCAAATTAGAGAATTGCTCTGAAATCAACAAAATGAAATTCAATAAAGACAAGTGCAAAGTACTTCACTTAGGAAGGAAAAGGCAAATACATGACTACAAAATGAAGAGCCTGCTGGATCCTACCATGAATCCTTGCCAATTGCCTGCCTTGGAATGCGAATGAGAGAGGCAAGGATATATGTTTGCGGTTTCACCAGTGCTTCACAAAGAACCATCCTGTGGCAGGTGTAGCCCTGTAGTAGTTTCTCTACTCTGACCCATGGCTCTCCCGTCCATTGTAGGCTCTGCACAAGGTCTTGACAGACCTCCTGTATGCCATGCTGGGGAATCTGGTGACAAAATCCCCAGATAGAGACAGGCTCCAATACATCTTGGAGGTGAGCCCAATGAGGAGGGGTCGGGGGCACTTTTACTTTAACACTAGGGAGGACTGGAAAGGAGAGACTGGAAGATCCATTTTCCAGTCTGTCCTCCTAGCTGGAATCCCACTGGGCCATCCTTGGTGATGGCAGTCAGTGCAATGCAATGTTGGGCCCTTCCTCTTTCAAGGACAGGGGAAGGAGCTGGGACTTTAAGCCAGAGTTCTGCCTGATTCTATGAGCACTAAGCACAGGGCCCGAGGCTGGCCTGAAGAGTGAGAGCCTCAACCCATCCCCCCACCATGAGATCCAGAAGATGGTCCCCAGCGAAGAGTCACGGACTCCTTCCCAGAGAAAAAGGAGGATCTCCAGGGAATCAGCCTGTCTCTCCTGTGGGCACTGAGATATCTGGGGGAATTGTCCTCATAGTCACTCCCTTCATCCCACCAAGGACTTTAGAGCCAGATAGGGGTAAAGGGTCTGTCTCCTTCCCGATGAGCTGTTCGTGAATCAGGAGTTCAGAGAGGATGGGACCAGCCCCAACACTGAACATTGTCCCAATCTAGAGAGACATGACAGGTTGTGACTTGCAGGATACAAGCATTGGCCAGTGTGCAACAATCCCCTTCTAAAGCTCTACGATCGCTGAATCAGATATTCCACCCTGAAACAAAGTCTCAGCTCTTTGGGGATGGGGAGGGGCTCATTTACACAGCACGTGCACCTGCCCATTGACCCTGACCTGCCTCCTTCCCCCCACAACATGTCAACCTCTGGATCAGGTCCAGAGTGTCCCAGGAGAGAGCCAGGGCCATAAGGAGCAGCACAGCCCTGCTCCAATTCACCATCACCCTCCCTGAATTTGACGTAAGTGACCTCTGACCCCAGCTTCCTGACTTTATGAGAAAGCTGACTGCATCTCTCTCTCTCTCCCCCCCCGCCCCAGGACTGATGATACATGATGCCAAAGACCTGTGGTGCTGGGATTGGCACCAGGATAGCACGCTACAGGAATGCAGCTGAGGTGCGGGAGGTAAGGATTTTCTGCCGGGGAATTACACAGTTCAGGATGGGGGACTGGCTGGGTGTTCCTGCAGTAGCTGCATCCTGGAGACTGGACAAGATCCTGCTACTTATTTTTAGCTCATAGACTTCCTCATTCAGCCCAATGGGAGAGGATGGCATTAAAGGAGCCTTGCAAATGCTCATGGTTTTGTGTATTCCATGGATCCTTTGCTACGTGGCATGAAAATCATCCCTGGGTGGGTGAGTTACTGCAGGATTGTGTCTCTGGGGATCCAGTTCCTGTCCCTGTCTCCCTGGCTGACACATGAGTATCAGAGAGGGGAGCCACTGGGTTGGTGAGTGGGCAGGACACACCCAGCTATTGCCTGACCAGATCCTTGTTGGATGCCCAGAAAGGGAGTGGGGTTTGCCCAGTGCCATCACAAGCCAGGAACCAGAACACCCCTCTCTCCCCAGGGAACTACTGTCTGTGTGGTGAGGTCACATTGTCCTTGTCATGCTGCAGTTTGGATTTGCCTTGGAACAAACCCATGTGCTGCAGCCGCCAGACCCAGTTACTAGAGAAATCACTAAGGGGCGGGGAACAGAGCTTTGGTCTGTCAGCTCCAAAAGCCCCAGGCCCCAAGCAACTAGTTCCAGGAAGTAGCTCTGCTGGAGGCAATAGAGGGTCCCCTATTGTCACTAAGAGCTGCACTCCAGAGCCTGCCTGCTCACCCACGCAGATACATTCCCAGCACGTCAGGGCCCCTGCTGTGAATCCCCCTCCAGAAAGAGCCCCTAGGCTTTTGATCCCTCAATGTCTGCAACTGAGCCACTAGACAGCAATACCATTCCAGTCCCAGGATTTGGAGCCTGGTTCTGGGCAATCATCTAAAGACTCACCTTCTGCTGGTTTCAGGTCTTTGGAAATATCTTCTTGGAGGGGCAGAGAAGGTCATTCCTCCAAACAGCAACTCTGGCTATCTACGACCCCTGCTCCAGATCAGTCAGGCTTGGCTGGTCCTAGCCTACTCCATTCTGGGGGAAGCCAACCAGCTGATAGGCGATGAGGTAAGTAGCTGGATTATACTCAGGAGTTTGGGGGTGGGACCCGTGGCCTTTCACCTCTCGGCCATGGAAAGTCATTCCCATTCGATTGCCATTCGGTGGTTGGGCAGCAACAAGCCTGGTGGGGAATGAGAGTCAGAGCTGGTGCTATTGGGATGGGAGATGAATTCACCTCCACAAGCAGGATGGAGCCAGCTTGTCCCTGAGCAGTTCAGAACCACCTCTTTAGCTAGGCTATTTAATTACAAGTGTTACATCACCAGAAGAAACTGACGTTGCTCATGGCAAGGGCAGGAGAATCCCCTAGTGATGTTGTTAGCCTTTCCTGCCCCACAGGGCCTCAGCCCAGTTCCCAGTGTTCTTGTGTCCATGTCACCAGAGGCACCATTTAGAGTTGCCCCTATCACTGGCAGCTTGGAGGGGCCGAGGACTGACTGGGCCATGGCAAACTGGTCAGGTAGGGCTGAGGCACATGGGCTGGGGGAAGATTGCTTTGCTGCTGCCCAGGCTGGACTTGCTCTGGGGAGAACTGGATGATTCGATCAGCCCCATTTACTAGGGCTGCCATTCTGCAGCTTCACCATTAGTCACTGGGGGTCAGTTAGGGAAAGGGCTCAACCTCCCCCATCCCTCATTATTGCTGCTAGAAATCCTCTGACCCCCTCTGCAAGAGCCCCCTCCCTGCCCTACCTGGGTGGAGTGGGTGGTGGAAGAGAGATTCTGAGAACTTGAGCTGCGTCCCCAGGTGGGTGTGGAGATGGAACACCTATCAGAGGGAGGCTGAGGGAATGGAGGCCAGAGCTCACCCTATAATGGGGGCGGGGGGTATTTAACACTTGAGGTCACTAGAGAGGAAGACAAGAGTCCATCCCAGGAGAGTAAATCTGAGACATGGGCAGGTGCTGGGTGGAAGTACTGCTGGTTTCTGTTGCCATTAATTGCCCCTGATCCCTAGGGGCATCCAAGTCTCTGACAGGTTCTTGTTCACTTGCAGCAAGAGGACATCATGGCCAAGGTAATGCACAGTTCCACACCATCAGTTCCTTTTGCTAGCTGCCTGAGGTAGTGCATGGGCTGTGCTTCTTGGGACGCCTGTGATAGGGTGTCTGAGGGGTTAGATAGCAGTCCTGGGCCACTGTGATCCCACCCCACTGAAACTGTAGAACCTGCTCCAGATGGAGGAGGAGTGTGGTGAAGCAGAGAAACCACCCACCAGCACAAAAAGGGATAAAGAGAGCCTTTGGACCCAACCAGCCCTGCATCATTATACTTGCAGCTAATGCCAGGCATGTAGGGGAGAGAAAAGGAGAGAACCTGACTCAGTTTGGGGCTGACTGGTGAAGAGACAGGAGCTAGCTGCCTCCCCAGCTGAGGGAAGTATCACTAGCCTGCCAGCCAAGGCAGCCACCAGGAACCCAGCACTGTCTTCTGGATCAAAGGAGATGGAGAAAGAGTCCTAGGAGCACTCAGCCTTAGAGAAACCTGGGTGACAGAAGTACAGCGTCCTTGTGGGGGTTCTGACCCCGCCAAACTTACAGCTGCCCCACCGGGAGGAACCTGGGACCTCAGCAGGATAGCCACCACAGGCACTTGGATTATAGGGGCCATGCCCCAAACTGAAGGGGCAACAGTAGGAAGTAGCCCAGGACACCAAATGTAGACTTCCCCTAGGGAGATCTCCTACTCCAGGGTTAATTTACACAGGGCCCTAGGCTGGGACCTAGTGGAGTGGGAGGTCCTGGGTTCCCCTATTGC
The DNA here is from genome assembly GCF_002925995.2 of Terrapene triunguis. Lineage (NCBI taxonomy): Eukaryota > Metazoa > Chordata > Testudines > Emydidae > Terrapene > Terrapene triunguis. The sequence goes on from NW_020664419.1 coordinate 20,651,836, forward strand.
CCTGTGCCTTAAAGACTGAGGCATCTCGACCACAGAAGCAGGAGGCAGGAAGCCAAGTACTGAAACCACCAGACCAACTGACCCTCCAAGTCCCCTGTTTACAAGGAGTTTAGAAGACAGCTCAGAAGTGAGAGAGACAGCAGAGAATGAGAGACTTACCTTGGGAGTGCCTGAACCAGGGTGCAGCAGGAGTCCTGGCTGCAGGAAAGGTTTTGCTAGCAGCAGCTACCCCAGGCCTGAGAGAAGGGGCTAGCCCTTCGCTAAGACTAGGGAACTCTGGGCTCTAACTTCTGGAGGATCACTGATGTGGCATTTGACTATATGCCAAGAGGGAGGGCCCAGGCTCCCATATGAACCACTCTTTTCGTGGACTGGGGATAAACCCCCTTTCCCTCCCTTGGAGAGGAGGAGAGAATAGAGACATTTTAACCCTAAGTCAATGGTGTGCCACTCACAGGCGACATGGGTTGAAGACCCTTTCTTTTGTGGGGATGTTGGACTGTGTGCATTGTATTGGGCTCTGGTGAAGTGGCCTTGTGGGTCAAGTCACTACCTACCAAAAGATGAACTGCCACAGCATTGGAGTGATTGCTGGAGGGAGGCCAGAGACAGGGGAGAGTTGATAGCCAGGGAGATGACTATTCGGTGGCACCACACATAGGCATATCCCCCATCACAATTTGGCAGAGAAAGCAGGCTGCAGGTCTGGGATGTTGCCATGAGGCCCCCAAAAGAGAAAAAGGATAGATATGGTAAAATGAATGAAGTGGCTATTAGACAGCCAACAACAACAAGCGGGGCCCCACTGGAGCAACAACAGTACCATCTGGTCTAACAAATGGCTACCCAGGAGCAACAACAGGTGACACAACAGCAGCAGCTCATTCAGGAGTTGGCAGTGCAGCAATAAGAACAGCAGCAATGCATCGTCCAACAAATAGTGACCCTCTGTGATGGGGTATACTCACCCCACACTGAACAGGGAAGGGTTAACTCCACACTGTGGGCTGAGGAAGCCATGCCCCCTCACCTCTACTGGGCATGCTCCAACTAGAGCACCAGTATAAAAAGGAGCAGCTCAGCTCAGTCAGGGCTGACCGCTGAGGATGGAGGACGCACATGGCCAGTTCCAGCCCAGGAGCTGGAAGCCCCAGATACTGGAAGCCAGGCCTACTGAGGCCTGGGCAGATACCAGCTACCTGAAGACACCCAAGGGAGGACAGAGATGCTGAGAGCTGCACAGACTGAGAAACCGGAGACTCCGGAAACACCCACACCTCCACATCAGGAGACAGGGTAGGAGGTAGTGCAGGAGTACTATACATTACTACAGTTATAGAACCAAAAGCTAAGTCAGCATGTTTCAGTAGGATCCCCGCTGACACAGTAACGAGAGTACTTGTTGCTGACAGGGGCCTGGGCTGGGACCCGGTGGAGTAGTGAGGGCCTGGGTCCCCCAATCCCAGCCATCACCCTGTCTGGGTGGTGGCCCATCTCCCTGCTGCTATTAAACTGTACTATACTGACTCTGGCCATTAGGCCACACAACCCCGACCGAGAGGGCAGCTATATTGACTGTGGTCATTGGGCTACGTGGTCCTAAGGGAGAGGGTCCCTATATTGACTATGGCCATTAGCACAGTCCTGAGGCAGAGGGCAGTCATATTGACTTTGGCCATCGAGCCACACAGCCCTGAGGGAGAGGGCTAGGATGACCAGATCACAAGAGTGAAATATCACGACACATTGGTCGAGCGGGGGGGGACGACAGACAGACACAGGTGCACAGACCTGACTGGAGCCAGAGGCACACTGGTCCGCCTGGCCCCGTGCTACCAGCGTGCCCCTTCCTGTTGGGGATGGGCCCATGCTGCGCCACACAGCTCCCCTGCCCAGCGCCCCCTGAATCCACTATGCCCAGAGCCCCCCTACAACCCTTCCACCACAAATGCACAGTGCTGTGTGCACACACCCCGCCCAGCGCCCCCCTGCCCACAGTCCCACCACAGCTGCCCGGCACCCCACACAGAACCCCCCACTCGCTAGTTTCCCAATACACACAGATTTCCCCTCCCTCCCTTCCTTCCTCCCTCACAGTGCCCTTCCCCACAGCCCCACCACCACAACTACACAATGCCCCACACAGACCCGCACTGCCCAGTGCCCTGACACACACAGATCTCCCCCACTTCCCAGCACCCCCCAACAGGCCCCCACTGTCTAGCACCCCAAAACACACAAACCTCCCCCACTGCCCAGTGCTCTCCACACCGTCACAGCCCAGCGCCCTCCACACCCTCACAGCCCAGCACCCCAATCACACCTCCAGGACACTCACTCCATCACACTCTGCCCCCTTCTCTGGCCGCACTCACCAGACCTGCTGGGAGATCTCTGGCTCCTAGGGTGAGAGTGGCGAGGGGAGTCTCCAGACTCTCCACGTGTTGTGCCCGCCACAAGCGCGAGCTCTGTGGCTCCCATTGGCTGGGAAAAGTGCCAATGGGAGCTGCCGGAGCCACGGAGTGGGGCTTGCAGGTGCCAGCAGCACGCAGAGCCCTCCCACCCTAAGAGCCAGAGGGACCTGCCAGGGGGCGAGGTGGGGAGTCCCGGTGGTGCTCACCTGGGGCAGCTCCCATCCCAGGAAGCATCCAGCAGGCTGGTCCCTCTGGCTCCTAGGGTCGCGGGTCGGGTCGGGTCAGGTGGGGGGGCAGAGGGCTCTCTGCCCGCTCCCAGTGCCTGCAAGCCCTGCCCCTGCAGCACGCGGTGCTCCTGCCGGCGGGCGGGTGCCGGGAGCTGCCCCAGGAAGCGCTGAGCGGAGGTGAGCAGCGGCGCTGTGGCTGCAGTCTGGACGGTCCTGATATCAGAACAAAGGGCGTCCCGACCGATGTAAGGTCGGGACGCAGGACAAGTCCCCTAAAATCAGGACTGTCCCGATAATATCGGGATGTCTGGTTACCCTAGAGAGGGCAGCCATATTGACTCTGGCCATCGAACCACACAGCTCTGAGGGAGAGGGCAGTCATATTGACTCTGGCCATTAGGTAATATAGCCTGAGGGAAAGGGCCCTTATATTGACTCTGGCCATTGTGCCAGGTGGCCCTGAGGTTAAGGGCGTTCAGCTGGACTTAGCTGCCGGGCTGCAATGCCCTTGCCCTGCCCAAGAGGGGGACGGGGTGTACTAGCACAGCGACTTCCTCTTAAAACTTCAGGGGTTAAACGTAAATCCCGCAGCAAGGCTCTGACTCCAACGTCAAAAGTGATCTGGGTAGATAAACCCCTTTTCCCTTCCTTGGAGAGGAGGAGAAGATAGAGATGTTTTAAACCCTGAGTCAGAGTGCTACTCACAGGCAACATGTGGGTTGAGGACCCTTTCTTTTATGGGGATGTTGGACTGTATGCATTGTATTGGACTCTGTTAATTCAGAAGGGGGCCAACTTCAATTGGTGAAATGGCCCCATGGGTCAAGTCACTACCTACCAAAAGGTGGACTACCACAGCCCTGGAGTGATTGCTAGCAAAGAAGGGCAGCGACAGGGGAGAGTTGATACCCAGTGACGTAACTATTAGGTGGCACCACAACCAGCTGTTCCAACAAATGGCCAGCCAGGACCAACAACAGGAAACACAACAGCAGCAGCAGCTAATCAGGAGTTGGCAGTGCAGCAATAAGAACAGCAACAACACATCATCCAGCAAATAGTGACCCTCTTACAACTTCAGGTGTCAAATGTAAATCCTTCAGCAAGACCTTCAAACACCACTCCAGCTCTGAACAGTCTGATAAAACTCACAAAGAAGAGGACTGAAGATGACTCAGAACCCAACCTCATCACCTTTGACCAGATTGCCATGGCAGCACAATGGTCACTTGAGCACTAGGCAATTTTGTTGGATGGGCCCTAACCAGGGTGGGGCGAGTGGGGCAGCAGCTCCTGGCACAGATCGAGGGGAGGGGGCAGAAAAATGATGAAAAAATGAGAGGCTTGAGCCCTGCAGCAGGACAGGGATCCCGATGGTCCAGCAGGACCCACTGCCATAATAGCAGGAGTAGGATAAAAATTCCCCAAACAATGTGGGAGCGGGTGGGAGTGGGCATTGTGGGGCAGGATGGGAACAGGATTAAAAAAAAAACCTTCTCCTGTGAGGCAAGCAACATGAACATCCGAGCCAGCAGCTGCCGTTCTCTGGCCACCCAGCTGTAAAGATAGTGCCACCGCCAGCAGCAGCACAAAAGTAAGGGTGGCAATACCATACCATGCCAACCTTCTGTGCTGGTACTTGGGGTGGCATTGCCTTCAGAGCTGGACACCTGGCCGGTGACCTCCACTCTCCGGCCACCCAGTTCTGAAGCAGGGCCGCCACCAACAGCAGCGCAGAAGTAAGGGCAGCAATACCATACCATGCCACCCTTACTTCCTTGCTGCTGCTGCTGGTGGCAGTTCTGCCTTCACAACTGATCAGCAATCCATTGGTCACCGCTCTCCAGCCATCCAGCTCTGAAGGCAGCGCACTAGTAAGGGTTGCATGGCCCAACCTTACTTCTGCGCTGCTGGTGGCGGTGGTGCTTTCTTCAGAGCTAGATGACCAGAGAGCCATCTTGTTGTTTGAGGTGCGGGAGGACTATTCTTTTAATCCCATTCCCAGCCCATGGGGCAGGATGGTGGGATTAAAAAAATAGTCCCATGCAGGGCTCTAGTAGAGGACGCCAATATGCTTTCTCGTGCTGGGTGCTAAAATGCCTAGTTATGGCACTGTTTGTTGGCACCCTGTCTGAAGGAGCTGGTAAAAGCCCCATATTGTGGCCTTGATGCCATGGTCATGCCTATGCATGGGTCAAGGTGGCCATCTTAGACAACTTGGACATCATAACGAAAACCCAAGAGTGCTTTTGCTTGGAGAAAGACCCACTGAGGGCCTGATCTTGCGCAGTGGCCCAGACCAGTGGCGTAGCCAGCTTTTAAGAGGAGGGGGAGCAAACCTAAAAAAGGCGCCCCCCTTGGCTCCTCCTCCGGCCACGCCCACCCTTGGCTCCTCCTCCGGCTGCACCGCTGACCGCCCCTCCCCCCTGCTCCTCCGCCACCATGCTGCGCCCCCCCGCTCCTCCAGCCGCACGTGCCCGCCGCCCCTCCATGGCTGCTGGCTGCGCTGTGGGCGGCCAGCCTGCGCCCCCACTTGCTCCTGCGGCTGCGGGGCTGGGCCGCATGCTGCGCCCCCCTGCTCCTTCGGCCGTGCTGCGGGCGGCCAGCCTGCGCCCCCCCTCGCTCCTCCGGCCAGCGGCCGCCTTTGGAAAGGCGCCGCTTTTGGGAAAAGGGGTGAGGGGAAGCGGCTGCTTCCCCTGCACTGTGCTAGCTACGCTACTGGCCCAGACCCGTTAGCAATCTTGATGGCTCTGACTCCAACCTGAAAGGTGATCTGGGTAGCAGATGCCTGAAAAGATTGTACTCGTGCAGTTCACACAGATCCTTCTGATTGCAGGACAGGAATGGTTGTTGCGACCTAGACCCAAGATATTGGCTGATGTGTTGAACCTGGTGGAGAAATATAAGGCAGCTGCTGAATCTCTGAGACCTGAAGCCTCCCATCTCAGGGGACTGCTTCCTGCAGATCTATGGGCCAGATGAGGAGGGCAGCCTCTGAAAAGACATGTAACTTGCCCAAATCCACAGACAACCAGCAGCTGCGGCAAGATCCTGGAAATCTGGCCTCTGATAGACTATAAGGCCATGGAAAAGCCTGATCCCAAATGAGGGCCCTCTGTGGGCATCCATCTTCCCTTAGATGAGCAGGGGGATGAAGGCAGTACCTCCATGGGAAGCTCCTTTGTTTGTGGACAGACTGGTTATTTCCACTGTGGCTGCCCCTTCATGGACTGCAATTATTGGCAGCCATGGACAACAGACACCAGGGCTCAGAAAAGAGGCCTGTCTAAGAGGTTAGTCCCAGTACTGGTTAATTGTATAGATGTACCAGGACTGCAGCCAAACATTGGTTAGGAAACAGTTAGCAGGGCTTGGAGACATCCTTGGACACACCATCTATCTCCAGTGCATACATGGTGATGTATGCCTTGTGACATGTATGCAGCATCGCCCCACACCAGCCCCAGCAGCGTCAGGCTGGAAGCACTGACGGCGGACGTTCTGCCCCGTCCATACTGGGCATGCTCCAAGTGCTCTGGGAGTATAAAAGGAGGGAGCCCCGCTCAGTCTGGGCTGGTGGCCGCAGGGGAAGGACCTGACTGGGAAGCTCTTGCGGAGGACCAGCCGCCGCCTGCGGAGGCACTGGGGACTGAAGCCTCTCCAGGCTGGCCCGAAGCCCTACTGCAGGAGGAACCCAGGGAGGCGACTGACACGGAGGCCTACAGGGAACCTAGGGACTGGTGGGAGACCTCCACGCTCAAGCCGGTAGGAAGTGACCCGGGGGGTGGGGGACGGACTGCTACCTTGCCCCCGGCAAGCTTCAGCGTGTTTCGGTAGGACCCCCTCTCCCCACCCCCCGCTGAGCCAGGGGCAAGGTCCTATGCTGCGGTTAGGGCCAGAGGCTGGGACCCAGTGGAGTGGGAGAGTCTCTGGTCGCCAGGCCACATTGCCCCACAACCCGGGGTAACCCTAGAGACTCTGGCCACTAGGCCGCACTGCCCTGCGATCCGGGGCGACCCTAGAGACTCTGGCCACTAGGCTGCATTGCCCTGCAACCAGGGGTGAGTCTATGGACTCTGGCCACTAGGCTGCATTGCCCTGCAACCAGGGGGGGTTCTATGGACACTAGCCACTAGGCCGTATTGCCCGGTGTCCCTGCCAGCAGGTATATGGGATCTTGGGGAGCAATTACCACACAGGTGGGGTGCCAATTAATTTCTTTATTAAAGGAAAAAGGAAGTGGTTGGAATTTAACAATGAAATACGATGGGATGGGGTGTATAGGGTGTTTACAATAGACAATGATGGGGGGGGTTCTTCTAGTAAATGGGATAGGGGGTTTCAATAGTGGGGTACAATACAGTGGGGTACAATACAGTTGGTAACCAATTAACACTGAAGTATAAATGTAACAGGTAGCTAACAGTTTCTATGTAAAGAGTGTGTCACAGCAGCATATAACCAACTAACAGTATGGGTAAAATGGGTTAAATAACCAACAACTTTAGGTAAAAATGTGTCCCAGTGGTGTAAATGTAAAATGTGAGGGGTGTTAGAGAGAAAAGGGGTAACCAAGGGGGTTTTATGCTAGGAAGAGAGAGAGCAGACAGGCTGCAAGTTTAAACAGCAGAGAGGAAGAGAGAGAGAGAGAGAGAGAGAAAGAAAGTGGTAGAGAAGTGAGGTTGGAGGATGGGGGAAGAGGAGCACGTGGTGGAGGGAGATTTAAACTCAGGGAGACACAGAACAGACAGGCTGTAAATTTAAACAGCAGAGAGACAATTATACAAAACACAGCAAAATCTTATCTATGCTTTAACTTAACCAAAACTACACAAATTAGCAAGTAACAAAACACAATGGGGACTGGACTCGATGACCTCTCGAGGTCCCTTCCAGTCCTAGAATCTATGAATGAATGAATTCTTTAAGCCTAACTTACAGGGTACAATGCAAGCAATTTCCTAAACCTAACTTAACTACAGCTATGCAAAATGAAATTACAACTTATCTAGACTAAAAGACAAAATCTAACCTAATGGGTGCACCTTATACTAGGGGTAGTTCCAGAAGGCAGAGTGGTGTGTGCCCAGGATACAGCTCCAAGGGGGGAGGGGGATTTAACTAGTGGTGGCTGCAAGCTGGCAGCCCAGGATACAGTCCAGGAAGGCACAGGCTTATTTCTAGCAGCAAAGGCGCTGCAAAGCAAGAAACAGATTACAGATACAGACCAAGGAGTTTAAGAGAGGTTTTAAGACACGGACCAAGGTTTAGCTTGAGTCTGTGTGCTGGGGAAACAGAGCCAGCAGCTAAAGTAATAAAAGTATAGAAAGTTTCACAGAGGGATCCTTACCAGTCCCCAAGGCAGCAGCAAAGGCAGAAGCAGCAACAACATCAGAAGAAGCAAGGAGGCCTCGGTACGGTCTTGATAATCAGGAGGTCTCTCAGGCAGCAATTCGTTCTTCGTGGTGGGGGGGGGGTTAAAAACGGGGGTACGCTCAAAAATAAAACGAGAGCAGAGAAAGGACCCCACAGAACCCCTGGCTGATCAGACCAGGTAGCAATGCAGGAACCTTTCTGATGTTTGTTTCAAAAATGCCTGTTCTTAAAGGCAATCTCAGGCAGTTTCCCTGCCAGTAATCCTGATAGGCTCCTTCTGTCACAGGGGAGGAGATACAGGGAAAAACTGCAGGTGAGCATAGAGACGTGCCTGGGCAGAGTCCTGGACCATAGGTGTGAGTTCCCACCTCAGGACTCAAAAGCACATGAGGCCTATGACTCATGCCCAGGATCTCAAAAACACATTAGGTCTTGCAGCTCTGGACATTGCCTACCTTACACCGAGCCCAGGTTTAACAAGGTGATAACAGGACCAACCCTTTGAACAGGGCAGTAGTCCCACTTAGCACGCAGCACAAGTGGCCATCCCTTTGAGAAGGGCAATGGCTCTTGGTAAACAACTTAAGGGGCCATCCCTTTGAGAAGGGCAGTGGCCCTGGTAAACAACTTAACAGCCAGGGAGGGGCGGCCACAGGAGGAGAACAAAAACAAAATGGAGTAAGGGGACAGCTGTAAGAAACAAAATGGAATAGGGGGAAAGCTGTAACAGACACCCGGTAACAAGGGGCGCAAACCCTCACAGCCTGTATCCCAGTGTGTGAAGGACTCCCATTGTACTTGTGCCAAAGCTTAATAGATCAACTCATTTTTCCATCAATTTCCAGAAAATAAATGCGCTATCGGAATTAGACATATATGCTATGTCTAAACTGGATGAGTTGCAGGAGAGATTAGGGTCCACCACTTTGTCAGGTCAAGAGTGGTATTGGCAGATTCCTTTGACACCCCCACTCACAAGAAAAGACCTTATTCTCCACCTCTTTCAGCCAATATCAATTCAAGACCATACTATTTTGGCATTCATGTATCCGCGGCCACCTTACAATACCTGATGGGTTGGATACTCCAGTCTCATGGGCAACATGCCACAGTCTAAATCAGTGGTATTGTCATTTACAGCTACAGTTGAAATGACCACTGAGGTCATCCGATTAATCCCCTTTCAAGGGCAGTAACTAGTCTGGAAGAGAAAACTGGTTGTTATGGACATGATATGAAAATATAGGACTGTGGGCCAATCTCATCCATATTCATTGCCTTCCTAAAGACCTCTTGGACCAGGAGTGCATGTGGAGAAATAAACAGTAGAAATAAATGCTTAAAACCTATCTTAATACACTGTTTTTATTAAATGTCTGAAATAATGAAACAGAGGGGGAATGGAAATGCATAGTATATTGCTATATTTTTAACCAGAACTAGTTATTAACATAATAGTTTCCAAAGTTTTCAATGTGTTGTCAGCCAGTCTCTTATGAATGATAGCTACTATTAGAGCATGAAATGATATGTTTTCAATAAACTACACCTCTACCTCGATAGAACGCTGTCCTCGGAAGTCAAAAAATCTTACCACGTTATAGGTGAAACCGCGTTATATCGAACTTGCTTTGATCCACCGGAGTGCGCAGCCACGCCCCCCTGGAGCACTGCTTTACCGCGTTATATCCGAATTCGTGTTATATCGGGGTAGAGGTGTATTCTAGGGATGGTTTTTGTGCATTTTGGATGCACGAGGAAAAATAAGATCAAAAGCCAAATGACAACAGACACCCAAATGTATGAAATAGTCCCCTCTGGAACTATGGACCTAAATTTTCAAAATGAACTTTGACTATGTCAGATTTTGGCTGCCCAATATATGACACCAGAAGATGGTCTGAGTTTCAGTGTGCTTGCTTCCCATGCTCAGCCCTTTCTGAAAATCAGGCCCCATTAAAGGTGTCTAAAGAAATAGGATAAGTATGTTTGTTGAAATTGGTACCTCTGAACCTGGGAGTTTTTGTAAGGTTCACAAGTAGTTGACATCTTTACTCAACAATTCTAACCAAACAGTTGGACAATCACAAACAGTCCTCAAAGTACTGCCTGTAAAAATGGCATCTTTCATGACAATTCTAATTGAAGGCATGGTGCGCCTCAATAAATAGGACATTTAATACCTCCTCCCCCACCCCTGCCCATGTGTTTACATAAAATATATGATAATATCAACTAGACCACAGTGATCCATATGCCTCAACCCCAACCAAGACTGGTTCAGTAGCAACAGTCAGAGACAAGAGATGCCTAGAGGCTGTTTTAAAATGCTTTGGACCTCCTAAAGTGCTTCTGCTAGACATAGTATCAATTGTATTTAAAAGAAGCTTGCAAGAATCATTGATCCTGTTCAGTGATATATTATCATGACAGTATAAGAGTGTAGGAAAATTCTCAGCTCTTTTATGAGCAGCGGAAGATTGTGAAAAATAGATGGAGGGGTGGTATCAAACTTTTAGGAAGAGTTTTTAGTCTTCCTCACACTTCAGGTATGTCTGTACCTTATTTCTCTGTGAAGAGACCATTTTTACTATGGTGCAATCACAGAGGTATAGGAAGAAATGGTAAAATCATAACCTTCTACTATCTTTAATAGTGGGCTTGTAGTAGCAAGTTGATTTTTGCTATTTATAATAATAGATCTGTAGTTAAATTCTGCATTCTTCCCATCTGGATAGTTGACCATACTAGGCCTACAGCTTGTGCAGATCCTCAGAACCATGCATTTGCATAGCATCCCTCTGGAGAGCTGCACCTGAGCTCAGATCCTACCCCTGGCAGCAGCCCCACGTAACTGGGCTTGATGAAGGCTGAAAGGAATCTTCTCCCACAGGCGCTGGAGTGGTAGTGATACAGTGCTTACCTCTCCTGCACCAGGGCAAAGTGACCAGTATATCTGCATAGTGGTGGATCCATCATTCCTACCAACACACCTCTCACTACCCATCTGTGCCCTGACAACCAAACTGTGCTGTACAGGTATGCAGAGGGTGCTCTTGCTTAAACACCCTGCTCTCTGAGCAGCAGAACCACACCAAGTTCTTCCTTATCTCTCACTCTGGAGGAGGGGATAAGATCTAAACATTGGTACATGTTAAAGAACAGTAACAAAATGGAAATATTGTGATGCCTGGGTACTACATTCTTTTACTATCCCTTTTGTTTTTAATTTTCAAACCAAATTCAATCAAACCTGTCTAAAGCCTGTAATCTAGTTGAAGATGAAGGGCCAGAGTATGGTTTCTTTACACTGGTGTAGGTCTATGGAGGCTCCACTGACTTCAATTAAATGTTTCTGGATTCATATTGGTGTGAGAGAGATCTGAATGTTTAGTATAATGTTTAAAATGTAACCTGTTTTTTTTCCAAATCAGAAACAAAGTCTTAATTTAATACACACATACACGAGAGAGAGAGAGAATGGGATACATGAGAAATTATAACTCCAAAAGCTCATTTTAAAAGACAACTATGAAGGAGTGAAAACAGGGAATTGGAATATAATGGTACTTTCAACCTATGTTTGTTGGCTTTCCCTCTCACCCTGACTCATAATAGGATATTCCAATTCTTTAGGATCTGAGGGAATTAAGGACAGTCACATATTTTAAAAATGCAGTGCTTTTTTCCTGTTTACCCAGCTACGGCAGATACTTTCCCCTCTTATGCAATCTTGCAAATAAGCTTTTATTTGGGGGTGGATAAGGGTGTTATAAAAAGACTTATAGCAATTTAATAGATGGAGGTTCAATAACCTACAAGATGAAAAATTTAAGTATCATGTCATTCAGGAAACAAAGACATACATTGAACTCCACAAAGGAGAAGATATATCTCCTTCATTCCTCTGGAAGGTATTTAAACCTGTGCTAGAGGGCCAAATAATATCACGCTCTGCCCATAAAAGAACAAGGAACAGGCAGTTAACAAAAGATTTAGAGTTAAAGGTAATATCGCTCTAGAGACCTTTTCACATGAACCCAACAAAAAACTTTCGCTCAGCTAAATTCTTCTTGGGATGCACCGAATTGCCTACTACAAACCAGCTCAGCAGAGCTATGCACTCTTAAAGCACAAATTCGGTGTGGGTGCCAATAAGCCTAGTAAACAACTTACCCTTTGTCTGACCCTTCCTTTTTCTGTCTTGTCTATTTAAGCCCCAGTTCTGCAACTGACAGCACCAGGGCAGATTGCTGCTCCATAGAAGTCAATATTATTGAGCTTTGCCTGAGTGCAGCAGTCTGTCTGCATGCTATTAATGGCAGAACAGGGCCTAGAATGTAAGTTCTTTCGGGTAGTGACACTCTCTTACTATGTGTATGTGCAGCACACAGAACTGTGGGGCCCTGATCTTGGCCGGGGCCTCTAGGTGCTACTGCAATACAAACAGTAGATAAATAATAAAGAAATGACTAGAGCTGTCAAGCGATTAAAAAAATTAATCGCGATTAATCGCACTGTTAAACCATAATAGAATACCATTTATTTAAATAATTTTGGATATTTTCTACATTTTCAAATATATCAATTTTAATTACAAGGGAGAATACAAAGTGTACCGTGCTCAATTTATATTTATTTTTTATTACAAATATTTGCACTATAAAAAACAGAATAGTATTTTTCTATTCACCTAATACAAGTACTATAGTGCAATCGCTATCATGAAAGTTGAACTTACAAATGCAGAATTATGTCCAAAAAATAACTGCATTCAAAAATAAAATAATGGAAAACTTTAGAGCCTACAAGTCCACTCGGTCTTACTTCTTGTTCAGCCGATCGATCAGACAAACAAATTTGTTTACATTTGCAGGAGATAATGCTACTCGCTTCTTGTTTACAATATTACCTGAAAGTGAGAACAGGGGTATGCATGGCATTTTTGTAGTTGTCATTGCAAGATATTTATGTGCCAGATGCACTAAAGATTCATATGTCCCTTCATGCTTCAACCATCATATGTGTCCATGCTGATAACAGGTTCTGCTCAATAACCATCCAAAGCAGTGTGGACCGATGCATGTTCATTTTCATCATCTGAGTCAGATGCCACCAGTAGAAGGTTGATTTTCTTTTTTGGTGGTTCGAGTTCTGTAGTTTCCGCATCAGAGTGTTGCTCTTTTAAAACTTCTGAAAGCATGCTCTACACCTCATCCCTCTCAGATTTTGGAAGGCACTTCAGATTCTTAAACCTTAGGTCGAGTGCTGTAGCTATCTTTAGAAATCTCACATTGGTACCTTCTTTGAGTTTTGTCAAATCTGCAGTGAAGGTGTTCTTAAAACAAACAATGTGCTTGGTCATCATCCAAGACTGCTATAACATGAAATATATGGCAGAACGTGGGTAAAACAGAGTAGGAGACATACAATTCTCCCCCAAGGAGTTCTGTCACAAATGTAATTAATGCATTGTTTTTTTTATAAGCATTAGCAGCATAGAAGCATGTCCTGTGGAATGGTGGCTGAAGTATGAAGGGACATACTAATGTTTAGCATATCTGGTATGTAAATACCTTGCAATGCCTGCTACAAAAATGCCATGTGAATGCCACTTTCAGGTGACATTGTAAATAAGAAGCGGGTAGCATTATCTCCTGTAAATGTAAACAAACTTGTTTGTCTTAGTGATTGGCTGAACAAGACGTAGGACTGAGTGGACTTGTAGGCTCTAAAGTTTTACATTGTTTTGTTTTAGAGTGCAGTTATGTAACAAAAATATATACATTTGTAAGTTGCACTTTCAGCATAAATAGATTGCACTACAGTACTTGTATGAGGTCAACTGAAAAATGCTATTTCTTTTGTTTGCCATTTTTACAGTGCAAATATTTGTAATAAAAATAATATTATAAAGTGAGCACTCTCTACTTTGTATACTATGTTGTAATTAAAATTAATATATTTGAAAATGTAGAAAAACATCCAAAATATTTAATAAATTTCAATTGGTATTCTATTGTTTAACAGTGTGATTAAAACTGCAATTAATCGAGATTAATTTTTTTAATTGCGATTTTTTTTTTTTTAGTTAATTGCATGAGTTAACTGTGATTAATCAACAGCCCTACAAATGAATAATTATTATGAGGCTAGAGGCCACAAACACAAATCCCTAAGGTAAAACAATTTGCAGAGAAACAAATGACAGAGCAAGTGAAACCCTTGAGGAAGTAGAATCACTAGCTGTCCATGTCATTACAGGAATGGATGCACATGGTTAGATAAAGCTAATAGGGTGTGGTAACTTCTGGAAGATAAAAGAGGCCTGGTTCTGATCTCACACTAGTTTTGCATTAGCACGGTTTAACCTGAATTACCACTATTTCCCACCTATATAAGTGAGATCCGAATCAGACCCAAGAAGCAAGCTATTTCTTTTTTATGGTACCTAGTCCCAACTTAATCTCGACGGCTTTCTTAGTCTAGACAAGTCCTTTGAGGCCCTGTATGTGCTTCCAGTTTTATTAAAGTGCTCTTCACTCTGCCTGTTCTCCGGCAGAACTAGTGGAATGATCCTCACAAAAGCACTCCCCATACTAACTGACACATGAGATAGCGCAGGTAGCAATAAGTAAATGAGTAGGTTCCTATGGGATAGTTCAAGCTGCTGCTTAACACTAGATCCTACAACAATCTGGTCTCCCCACCTTTTCTGGATGCTGTTTCACAGGATGGCACCCTCCTTTAGTTATTGGTTACCTAGAGACAGAACAGCATGCACTTCAGGGAGTTTTGTGCAGCAGAGCTAGGGAGATGGGAGCAGGGACGTCATCAAGGGTAGAGCTGGGCACCTGGTGAGAGGCAGTCTGGGCAGTGGTGAGGAGACTGTCTATTTGGGGAAATCATTTTGGTGAGCAGGGAGAGGAGTAGGAGGGTGCTTGGAAACAGGAAAAGATTTGGGGCAGGAAGGGGAGAGTATGGAGGTTTCAGAGACAGGAAGGACTGGAAAATATTACAAGATATTAGTAGGGAAGAGGAAGAGTACACTGGCTGTAGTTAGAAATGTAATGAAAGCACTCGTTCCCTAGCTTACCTTTATTACTTTCCTTATGTACACCAGAACAGACTCAGGCTAAATCTATGATGAGCAATACAGAAATAGGGAAGAGAGGACAGAAGTGCAGGATGAAGTGAAAGGTGTCCGCCAGGTCAACATTGCCAAACGGACAGAACCAGCAGTTGCCTAGAGCAACAAGTCATTCAGTAACTGTTTGTGGATGACTGCACATTGATAGGTGCAGACATTTGACAGTTTTCCTAAGGCAGTAGCCAATTCAGGTTATCAATTCTGGAGGGCAATCTGCTATTGCCAGTGAAACTCATTAGTCCAATATATAAGGAAAGGCCTAGAGCATTGCAGAGACACTGTAAGAGAATCAGCATTTCTACCACTCAAGACAATCCAGAGGCACCAATGTATATTACAGAAACATCTTTAATACAATCAAACAAAACAATTTCTTTACAACATTTCATAAGGGAAGAAGGTGCATAACCTGTTTATTCATTAGAATATATCTCTGATAGCTACATGCAGTACAACTTGCATAGGATTTGTATGTGTTTGTGATGAGACTCTAAAACCGGTCGGCAACCTATGGCACGCATGCCAAAGACAGCACGCAAGCCGATTTTTAATGGCACGCTGCTGCCTGCCGGGGTCCCGCTCAGCCCGCTGC
>NW_020664419.1:20667994-20668794 GCF_002925995.2 Terrapene triunguis
CCCGCTCAGCCCGCTGCTGAACCCCGGCAGCGGGCTGAGCGGGACCCCGGCAGGCAGCAGCGTGCCATTAAAAATCCTGCCCGACTCAGCCCGCTCTTCCCCGCCCCCTGCCTACTGCTCTCTCTGGCGGGGTAAGGGGGCAGAAGCAAGCTTGGTCCTGCCAGCTATTGCTGTAGTGCAGGCTCCGCCGGCAGCCAAGCTTCCCCCTCCCCCGCCTCTTCCCCTCAGCGTGCTGCGTCGAGCCCCGCCTCCTCTGCCTCCCTGCCGCCGATGGCCCTTGCGAGGGAGGGGAGAAGAGCAGCCCCAGCGCCCTCGCTGCTCAGACCGGTAAGGAGGTGGAGAAGAGGCAGGGGGAAGTGGGGTAGGAGCGGGGCGTATCCCTCCAGCCCCCTGCCGTGAACCGCTCAGGGGGCTGGGAGCACCCCCCTGATCTAAGCCCACCCCCCCCAGCCTTCTGCCCTGACCCCTGCACCCCCCTTGCACCCCAGCCCCCTGCATCCCCCCCACGACCCCATCCCTGATTCCTGCACCCTCCACACATACCCAGCCTCCCCACACCCCATGCCCTGACTCCTGCACCCCCTCACATGCCCCCAGCCCTCTGCCCTGACTCCTGCACCCTCCACACATACCCAGCCCCCTCACACAGATACTCTGACTCCTGCACCCCCTCACATGCCCCCAGCCCTCTGCCCTGACTCCTGCACCCTCCACACATACCCAGCCTCCCCACACCCCATGCCCTGACTCCTGCACCCCCTCACACGACCCAGCCCTCTGCCCTGACCCCTGCACCCCCC
>NW_020664419.1:20668894-20881992 GCF_002925995.2 Terrapene triunguis
CCCCATCCCCACCCCCCCACCCTGAGCACCAGGTTGGCAGCAGGCTGAGCGGGGCTGGCGGCTGGGACCCCAGATGGCAAGGGGCCAGCAGCCAGAACCCCAGACCAGCAGCGGGCTGAGTGGGGCCCGCAGCAGGGACCCTGGTTGGCAGGAGCCAGCGGATGGAACCCCAGACTGGCAGCGGGCTGAGCCGCTCGGCCCACTGCTGGTCTGGGGTGCCGGCCCTGCTCAGCCTGCCGCCGGTCTGGGGTCCCGGCCCCCGGCCCCGCTCAGCCCGCTGCCGGTCTGGGGTTCTGGCTGCCGGCCCAGGGTTCTGGCTGCTGGCCCCTTGCCAGCTGGGGTCCCAGCCACCGGCCCCGCTCAGCCCGCTGCCAACCTGGGGTTCTGGCCGCAGGCCCTGCTCAGCCCGCTGCCGGCCTAAGTGAACAGAACCCCAGGCTGGCAGTGGGCTGAGCAGGCCGGCGGCTTAAGATCAGCATTTTAATTTAATTTTAAATGAAGCTTTTTAAACATTTTGAAAACCTTGTTTACTTTACATAAAACAGTAGTTTAGTTATATTATATATAGACTTAGAGAGAGACCTTCTAAAAAACGTTAAAATGTATTACCGGCATGCGAAACCTTAAATTAAAGTGAATAAATGAAGACTCGGCACACCACTTCTGAAAGGTTGCCGACCCCTGCTCTAAAACAACTAAACAATCTTTCATAGCCATACAGAAGAGCAGCAAAATGAGTTAGGTCTAGACCAGTGATACTCAGACTGAGGCTCTCGAGCCGCAAGTGGCTCTTTAACGTGTCTCCTGCGGCTCTTTACAGCACATGATATTAAAAATCTGTGTGATGGAATATATGGTACTATAGTAAATGAAATAATGAATTCACACTACTGTGGCTCTTTTGGGAAATGCTGCTCACTAATTTGGCTCCTTAACCACTGAGGTCTGAGTATCACTGGTCTAGACCCATGGAAAGAAGATAGAGATAGGTATACTGCCATGGCTATTTATTTGCTGTTAATGGTAACATAACATTTATAATTATACAGAATTTATTGCAAAAGGGTCAACAAAATTTCAGTGAAACAGTTTTCCATCAGCAAATGCAGTTGAACTGAAATCAAAATGTTCTGTGGGAATGAGTTGATCTCAAAAAAATTTCAGAGAAAACTTTCAAAACTGAAATGGAGTATTTAGTTCTGAGTTTCACATTTTGTTATTTCAACTTTTATATAAATATAATTTATATTTATTTGTATGACATTTAATATTTTATAATATTTCAACTTTATCAAAACTGTTTCATAAGGTCATTTAGAAATATTCCAAATCAAATATTTTGTAATTTCCATTCCGCAAATATTTCAATACTTCAACTTTTCATTCCAGTTCAAGACAAAAAACAAATTTTGAAGAGTAAGAATTTCCCGAGGGACAGAAATTCTGTTTTCTCAGCCAGCTCCTAGGTATAAGCCAAATGCAACATCCCAAAGAATGGTTGCAGAAACGGTGCACTTCCACTATACAGGTGATCCAGTCACACAAGGGCCATACAGTAGGATTTCACAACCCTGCTTGTCATGCAGCTATACTCTGCAATGGCTCCATGCCAAAAATCCTTGGAATTTTGGGTGCTACGCTGGTGGGGAGCACAATGTTATTGCAGCAGCTCTGCAAGTGATCAATGGGCTGGGAAGGAGGGAAGAATTCTCTCCCTTAACTCCAGGTTTACACAGGCTATGCAGAAGGAACTGGATTTGATTATAACTTTTTCCCAAACTTGTACAAACACTATTCAGAATACTGAGACATATTCAAAGTACTGAGTTCTTCAAATCACTAATTTCAATTTTTAGTAAATCTTGGAAAATTGGAGATCTTCCAGAAAACTGGAACAAAACTGTCACTACTTGAAGAGAGTAAATGGGTAATTATAGCCAGATAGCCTAACATTGATCGCAGATAAAATAACAGAATGGCTAATACAGGACTTAGTCAATAAAAGAATAAAGTATGTAAATATAATTAATGACAATCAGCATAGTTTTATGGACACAGGTCTCAAACAAATTCAGTGTTGTTCTCTGAGATCACAAGTTTGATTGACAAAGGGAATTGTGATATAATATACTTAGATTTCTGTAAAGCATTTAACTTATTGCATGATATTCTGATTAAAAAGTTAGCACTGTGCAAATCAATATTGAAATAGTATATGAATTAAAATCTTTCTATACTTCATATGTAGTTCTTAGAGACTGATCAATGAGTAGGGGTGTTTCTAGTCAGATCTTGCAACCATCAATTCATGGCCCAATTCTATTCAAAATTTTTAACAATGATCTGAAAGAAAATACAAAATCATTACTGATAAAGTTTGCAGATAATCTAAAGATTGCTGGAATGGTAAATAGCGAGGAAAGCTTCTTTACACAGAGTAATCTGGACCTGTTCGTAATCTGAGCACAAACTCCATAGGTGAAATCCTAGCTCCATTGAAGTCAATGGCAAAACTCCCATAGACTTCAATGGAGCCAGGATTTCACTTGACTTATTTAAAAATAGGCAGATGCAACATAACATACGGGGCGGGGGGGGGGGGGGGGGGGGGGCGGAGGGAAGCATGTATGTATTACTGAGGCACTGCATCATGAAGAGCCTTCCCTGGTCTAACCCCAACTGAGCTGCAGGGCGCAGCCCTTATACTTCCTGCCCCAACCCCGCACTTCTTGTGAGAGGGAAGGGGTGGGGCTAACTGCGTCCAACAAGGTGAATTAATCCCTCTACCTCGGAATGAGGCGACTCTGCTTCATTACACCCCCTGGGTTGTCTCTTTTCCAAGATGAACAGTCCCAGTCTTTTTAATCTCTCCTCCTATAGAAGCTGTTCCATACCCTTAATCATTTTTGTTGCCCCTCTCTGTACCTTTTCCATTTCTTATATCTCTCTTTTGAGATGGGGCAGCCAGAACTGCATGTAGTATTTAAGGTGCGGGCATACCATGGATTTATACAGCGGTATTATAATATTTTCTGTCATATTATCTATCCCTTTCCTAATGGTTCCTAACATTCTGTTCACTTTTTTGACTACTGTTGCACATTGAGCAGATGTTTTCAGGGAACTATCCACAATGGCTCCAAGATCTCTTTCTTGAGTGGTAACAGCAAATTTAGCCCCCATTATTTTGCATGTATAGTTGGGATTATGTTTTCCAATATGCATTACTTTGCATTTATCAACATTGAATTTCATCTGCCATTTTTTTTAAAATGTCACCCAGTCACCCAGTTTTGTGAGATCTCTTTGTAACAGTCTGCTATGGTCTTAACTATCTTGAGTAATTTTGTATCATCTGCAAACTTTGTCAGTTCACTGTTTACCCCTTTTTGCAGATCATTTTTTACTGATTTGAGGTCTGCAAAACAAACCATATAATGAGAGACTTAGGGAGTGCAATCTATTTAGCTTATTGAAGAAAATGTGAAGAGGTGACTTGATCACAGTCTATAAATACCTATGTGGGAAGATATTTGATACTTCACAGTTCTTTAATTGAGCAGAAAACAGCATGACAAGATCCAATATCTGGAAGCTGAAACTAGACATATCCAAACTGGGAATGAGGCAAAAAATTAACAGTGAGGGTAATTAATCATTGGAATTGTCTTCATCACCAGAAGTCTTTAAATCAAGATTAGATGATGTCACAACCTTTGCCCTGACCCCTCTTCTGGACAGGCACCAGGCTGCTGTAAACAGATCCATTTCCTGGGTCCATGTGCTTCTAAGTATGCCTGGGCCTGGGCAGGGACTGGCCACTGTTCCAAACTTCGGGTTTCTCATGCACTCTCACAGGTACAGACTCCTATCTGATACCCTTCTTCTGCACTGGGACGCACGGTTTGGCCACCTTGATCCCAGAAACAGTGCCACAGTCCTGCCGAGCCCCCAGTGCTTAGAGATATTTCCCTCCAAAGTCCAACTGACTGTGGGAGCTCTGGTTTCCTTATTGTGTCCTTCATGGAAAACATGGCAGCAAAGCAAGGAACATAGACTTAGCCCTAGTCTACACTTAAAGTTTAGGTTGACATAGTTTGTCACTCAGGGGTGTGAAAAAGCCATATCTTTGGCACAGCTATGCCAACATAACCGCCAGTATAGATGAAGCTAGGCCAATAGAAGAATGATTCCATCATTGATTTAGCTACCATTGCTCAGGGAAGTGGTGTTCCTACAGTGATGGAAAAAACACTTCTGTTGATGCAGGCTGTCTACACTATTGGGTTATGCTGGCTTAGGGCCACTATAAGTCCCATAGTGTAGACATGGCCTTAACACAGGATTTTCTTCACCACAAATACTTTTATTCTTTACCAGCAGTAGGGTTACAGGAAAACAACAAACTCCTGAACACAATTCCCCCCTCAGTTTGATCTCACCCCATCTGTGAATCCTGGTTCTGGTCCAAGTCCTTAAGTCAAGTAGCCCTTCTAGCCTTCTTGGCCTGGCCATCTTGCTTCTGGCAGTGGAATGGCTTCCCTTGATTGGAGAAGCACTCCTTGAAAACTGATTCTGTCCCCTGTCTTCCCGTGTGCTGCAAGCTGGGGGGAGGTCCATACTTCCACTCTCCAACCCGCTGGCTTTTGTGTAGAGAGGCATTAAAAGTTAATGGCCCTGCTGGCAGACAGTCTCTCTCAGTAGCTCTCTTCCAAGGGTCCATACCTTTCTGACCCCACAGTCAAAGAGAATGAGGGGGAGCTTCCTCCCACCTTCTGTCCAAATCTCCAGCCCTGGGCCCCAAGAAAAGAAAGTGCCTGGTCCCATTCTCCAAGACCCCTTTCTACCTCCTTGCTCAAGGCCTCTTCCTCCAAGGTAAACTTTCATGTACTGGTGCAGGTGTGACATCACCTTGGGTGGATCATCAGCTGTGGGAATTGAACCTGGCACCTCTGGATCTTAAAATATGAGCCTCTATTCCACGGGCTGAAAGACCCCAAGCTCAGTTAGCCATGGTTGTGTCAGGCTCATCAACATCTATATATGGCCCGCCCAGACACCATCAGAGGGTAACAGAATGCCACGCTGAGTTGGTGTGGGTTACACAGGGGCTCACAAGCAGTCCTTTTCCAAACAACATACCCCTCCCCCAGGATCCTTACTCTCCTGCCTAACTCTTAGACCTCCGCCCAGGTTCTTTCTACAGCACCCTCGCAGCTGGATGCCCCAGCACAGGTCTTACCCAGACCCAGTTACTGGAGAAGTAAAGCTGCTGCTGCTGGAAGAACTCTAACCTCTTTTCCAGCACACCTTGCTATAGCCTATAATTCCCAGTGTTCCTCTGAGAAATACAAGACCCAGAATGCCTTGCAACTTGAACAGGGCTGTGCCAAGGTGTAAGCAGTCCTTAAAGGACGCAGTACACTCTGTCCTAAGACCAAAATTGCAACGTCTTTTTGCCACCATATTGCATTGCAAACTCATGTCTAATTTACCATTCAGGATCAGTGACTAGCGCACTTCTAACATTACTCCTTCCCAAGTTTTTCTCTCCTGAGCATTCTGAGTTCCCACCCCCCCACCCCCAAATTAATTAATTTATTTAAAGTGTGACTAATGTTGCCAATTTCCCACAACGACATTTTTGTTACTTTTTTGCTCAGAGCTATTAGAATGTTGGTTCTACTCGGACCTCAGCAGCACCATTAAATTAAAAATATAATTTAGACTCACCCTTGAGTTGAGGATTATTTGAGCAGCACACTAAAGGTATACATTTATTCTAGTGGCATCCTAAAGCTAAAAACTGATCTTAGTGGCAGCTTTAAACTACAAGTATAGCAGAGTTCTTAAGATAAAAGCTTAGGCCCCAGTTCAGCAAGTTACTTAAGGACATCCCTAACTTTAAGCACTCGAGAAGCTTCATTGACTTCAATAGGACTATTGGCCTGCTTAAAGTTAGGCATATGCCTATGTTGAGTCAGGGCCTGACTTTCGCAGCACCATTAAAATTGAAGCTATTTTAGTAATTCAGGAACAATCTTAACTTTTAAAATGTTCTGACTTCAGACTAATTCCTTTTATCATCCTTAATCTTTCATTAACACTAGTTTTTAAATTTTATATATTATATATATTACACACAAATAATTACATGAAAAGAACATTAAGATTGCAAAGTCAAGCACTCAAGAGTTAAGAAATTCTTGTTTGTATACTTTTATGATAAAGTCTTCAGTTACATAATCACTTACAATTTTTTTTCCACATGGCCACTACCTCATTCAGTGCATAGGATGGAAGGTGCTGAGTTAATGAGCAACTGTTCAATATTCTGTTTTCATGTCATTGATAAAATGGTCCTATACTTATGTACTACATATCATTCAAACTCTGCTCTGCATGCAGAGTTATTAATTTCCTCATGAGCTTTTTTATGGGCTCATCATTATAATTAGGCTTGGAAAGATTAGATTTTTATTGGCAAATGTTGGTAAACGTCAATTTCACCATACATACACAAAATGATGAAAAAATATTTCCATTGATAATAATCAAAATGTACAGATAGGCAGAGTAAGAAAAGTGCTATTTGAGAACTTATTAAAGTTAGATTTAAGGATATTTACTTCGTATATTTTGACATATGACATTGGCAATTTGTGTTTTAATGGTTATAAAGCTTTAACTTTTTGAATCACAAATCTACTGTCATTAAATAATTATTGTCTAACCCCCTGATTGTCTAAGTCCCCCAGATAATTTCCCATAACTGTGAAAATTTTAATGGATAAAATTTAGAAAATGCTTAAAAACAAACATTGATTGATATTATCTGTCAAATTATAAAAAAATAAAAATTGAATTATTCCAAGCTCAATTATAGCACCTGAGTGCTTCACAAACATTAATTTATTTGCACAACCCTCCCCTGAGGGGTGTGGGTGGTAGTATTATCCCCATTTTACAGATGGAGAACTAAAGCCTGGAAAGATTAGGGTCAAAAGTGCCCACTAATCTTGGGTGCCTGATATGAGACACCTAGCACTTGATTTTTCAGAGTACTTAGCATTATAGTACTATATATATTCAAGTAAAGCTCCTGTTGGCTTTCAGTTGCAGTGGTGAGAGCTCAGCACTTCTGCAAATCAGACCCCGAGGTCTCAAGTTGGGCAGTCAGAAAATGAGAAAATGCTTTATATGACAGCCGACAATTTGGCTGACACCAAGGATTGAACCAGGGACCTCCAGAGTTAAAAGTATGGGTCTCGCTACAACTTGAGCCAAGCTCTCAAGATGAAAGCTGTAACAGACTCATATTCTCTATGGCGCAAGCACAGAGAGGGGGGCACAACCTACATTGACCAACAGATTACAGTAGCACAGAGAGAAACTGAGTCCTTATATATACTGCAAGAGAAGTTTCTCCTCAACTCAAGAACTATAGTTCTGTGTTTTGGGGGCTAATGGAGCAGGGTTTTTGCTGTACCTTGGCAGGTCTGTGTGACTTATCTAGTAATTCTAGTATTTGTTTGTAGCAACAGGGTCCTTAAAGAATTCCAGCCAACTCGTTTATTTCTGCAAAGCACGAAGAAAATTTGTCAAGCTGTTTTTGAGTCACAGGTCACTAAATATCATCCTGAATACAGAACCAATCAATTTCAGCTACAGTTAAAGTTAAAGTTAATGGCCACACATCAGGCCAGATCTGCACACTGAGGGAACCCTCCACGTGTGGTTTCTCCTCCTTTTGCATGGAAAGAGGGATCAGTCACGACTGAGACACAGTTCCCCTCCTCCCCCAGGATCCTGAAGAGGACTCTCTATAAGGTTGGAGGGAGAGGGCAGGGAATGGATGAGCTGGGAACAGAATGAGTGGCTCTGTGAGGGTTGCCACCTGTCCAGGTTCTCCCAAGATTGTCCCTTTTTGAGGTAGCTGTCCTGGGAAATCTGTAAGAGTGCTCAATACACACTGCCAGCTGTCCAGTTTTATGGGCTCAGGATCATCCAGGATGTCCCTTTTTTGTGTACCTCAAAGGTGGCAACCCTAGTTCTGTGTTGGGTAGAGTCAGAGCTGGAGGACACACGCAGTTCCCAAGAGATTCCCCAAGAAAGACGGGTACAACCTGATGGGGTACTATCTTTCCCCCAGTGCCCACTACATGGTGAAGAACTCCCCTCTAAGTGGGGCCCAGGGATAATGGTGGTAATTGGAGCTATGCTGCCAGGAAGCTAGGGGAAGGAATGGGAAGCCACCAAAGTGGAGTGACTTAAATCAACTGAATTTTTAAAAATATATATAAATGAGGCTTTGTAATATTATATGAAAATAATCAACATCAACAGAAAATCATAGAAATGGAGGGTTGGAAGAAAGCATGTGAGGTTATCTAATCCATCCCCGCATACTGAAGCAGGACCAAGTACACACAGACCATCCCTGACAGGTGTTTGTCTAACCTTTTCTTAAAAATCTCCAGTGATAGGAATTCCACAACCTCCCGGGAAACCTATTCCAGCACTTAACTATCCTTATAGTTAAAAAGGTTTTCCTAACATCTGACTTAAATCTCCCTTGCTGAAGATTCAACCGATTACTTCTTGTCCTACCTTCACCCGTTATAGCAGCCGTTAACATATTTAAGAGTGTTATCAGGTCCCCTCACGGTCTTCATTTCTCAAGACTAAACATGCCCAGGTTTTTTAAACTTTCCTCATAGGTCAGGTTTTGTAAACCTTTTGTCATTTTTGTTGCGCTCCTGTGGACTCTCTCCAATTTGTCCACATCTTTCTTAAAGTGCGGCTCTCAGAACTAGACACAATATCCCAGTTGAGGCTCACCAGTGCTGAGTGTCGCAGCCTTACGCCCTGTCATGGCGTCTGGATGGCCAATTGCCGGTCAGAAGGTCACATCGGTGTCGTGTGCAGCACCTTGGTGCTGAGTGCAGCGCCTTGGTGTTGTGTGCAACACATTGGGGCCGTGTGACCATTCTCGAACTTTCCGCCTGGTCAATTGTAGGTCACATTGGTACCGTGTGCTACAATTCCAGAGTGCCGTGTGCATAAACCTAGTGTGCCGTGTGCAGTGCCTGTTACGTAGAGGGCACCAGCTCAGAGCCTGGTTGGTGTAGGGGCGGAGAACCAATTAGATGCTAGCACGTGCAAGGGTCTTCGAACAAAACTATGTCTCTGGTCTAAATCAGCAGGAGTGTCCGCGTGTTAGCTGGAAGGCCTGATCACCCTTTCAGCCAGGATCTCCTCCAGATTTAGCCGGCTCGTGTCGTGTTCTTTTGGATTACATCTTGTCATGTCCCTGGTGTCTGTACTGCTGGTCAGCTGCGCCTGGAGTGTGGTATGCATGTATTAATTTTTGTAGATATTTTGTTGGTTAGGCCCTTTTTCTATATTACTTGGTACGAAATCTCTTGTACAGTGTATAGAGGGCGAATTGTTACAGTTTATTCAGTTTTATATACTTGTTCTGGCTTTTGGTAAATAGTTGGTTGTAAATTATCTGATTCCTTGTTGTTAACTGTATATAGCTTGTTTTATACTACTGCTTCTTTGTTGTAAGTGTAAATAGACTGTTTTATAGTGCTGCTCTGGTGACAGTTTTGGTTGGTCACTTGTTTCTTTTTCAATTGAGTTTGTATTGTTAGTTGATAAAAGTGCTCCTCCCCAGCCCAAGTTGTGATTTGTTCCCCATCAATAAACGGCCACCTGTTTTTTAAATTACAATCTGCCTCCGTTTTCAATTTCCCTCCTCCACTCGAGTATTCGAACCTGTATTGATTTCGGACACTGAGTAGACCAGGACAATTACCTCTCGTGTCTTAAATACGAAACGCTTGTTAATACACCCCAGAATGATATTAGCCTTTTTCGCAACTGCATCACATTTTTAACTCATATTTAATTTGTAATCCACTATAACCCCCTAGATCCTTTCCTGTAGTACTACTGTTTAGCCAGTTATTCCCCATTTTATAGTTGTGCATTTGATTTTTTTCTTCCTAAGTGTAGTACTTTGTACTTGCCTTTATTGAATTTCATCTTGTTGATTTCAGACCAATTCTCCAGTTTGTCAAGGGTATTTTAAATTCTGATCTGTCCTCCAAATTGCTAGCAACTCCTCCCAGCTTGCTGTCATCCACAAATTTTATAAGCATACTCTCCACTCCATTATCCAACTCATTAATGAAACTATTGAATAGTACCAGGCCCAGGACAGACCCCTGTGGGACCGCACAAGATACACCCCCCTACTCTGATGGCAAATCATTGATGACTACACTTTGAGTATGATCTTCCAACCAATTTTGCATTCACCTTATAGTAGTTTCATCTAGACCACATTTCCCTACTTTGCTTATGAGAATGTCATGTTGGACTTTGTCAAAAGCCCTACTATAATAATATATGGAGATATCCTATCTCCTAGAAGGGACCTTGAAAGGTCATCGAGTCCAGCCCCCTGCATTCACTAGCAGGACCAAGTACTGATTTTGCCCCAGATCCATCCCTAAGTGGCCCCCTCAAGGATTGAACTCACAACCCTGGGTTTAGTAGGCCAATGCTCAAACCACTGAGCTATCCATCCCCCCAAGATATATCATGTTTACTGCTTCCCCGCCCCCCATCCTCTCCACTAGGCTAGTAACCATATCAAAGAAGGAAATTAGGTTGATCAGGCATGATTTGTTCTAGACAAATCCATGCTGGCTATTCTTTATAATCGTATTATCTTCTAGGTGCTTAGTCCAAACACCTAGCCTACCCACCCAACCCTCTAGGCTTAAGAGCCCAAGCTGCAGCCCAAGCCACCACATCCACACTGCTATTTTAGCATGCCAGCCTGAGCCCGACTAGAGTGAGTCTATCTACCCATGCTGGGAGAATCATTCTCAGCTGCAGTGTAGATATACACTAAGTGTCAAAGTTCTTGATAGAAAAAAATCTCTCTATATAATCTGAAATTCAACAATTAGGAAACTAATTAGAGAAACAAATACCAACATCCACTTTAGCAATTTAAGGCTATAAAATGGGAAGAACTAACAACATGCAAATAAAAAGAATATGATTTAAATTTCAAAAATCAATTTCCATGAGTTAAATAAAATGATTTTTTACAAACTAAAAACAAAAACCAGTTGTGATTTGTAACCACCCTAACAGCAACTGAGGGAGGGCACAGGGCTTTTTCATGAATGCCCTGGTCTCCTGAGAATCCCCCAGGGTCCATTCAGAACCCAGGGACTCATAGGGTTTGGGGATAGGCCCCACAACTCATTTGTGGGAGTGGAGTCAAGCCCTGACCCTAATGGATCAATCAGGGAGAAATCCCAGAAGCACACCCTCTCTGAACTTTCCTTTCCTTTAACCTCCTCCCATGAGCTTGCCCATGGTCAAGAAGTTGATTTACAGGCAAAATTTTCAAAAGTGCCGAAGTGTGTTAAGCTTCTAAGTCACTCAAGCATTTAATTTTTTTTTTTTACCCTGTATCTTATTTGAGTCACGGTATCCTCAGCAGCATAATGCTATCTAATACCAATAATTAATAATAATGATGCCTACAAATAATTATTATTAATAATAATATCATACTAAGAATTGGTGCCATGCTGGAACACTGAATGAATGCTCACTTAGAGGCAACACTTAGACACTTTCTGAATCATTAAAACCACTTCTGCAGCACCTGGGTTTTCTTTACAAATTCCCCTATCTGCATATTGACCAGGCCTGAATGTTAGTGAGGTTTGTACTGTGCCTAATATCTGTATTAGAACAATTGTAATTTTCTTTCTATCTGTGTAAAAGATATTAAGTTGAATGAGTACTGAGATCCTAGCAAATCAACCCCAGCCTCACTACTGAACAATTCATTTCACTTACTTTTGCCTCACTCTTACACTGTTCTAAAATTAGAAACAAGCAGAAGCCTACTGGAAACACTATGCAGCATCTTAATTGGGCTGTCACTAGGGTAAAGTTCTACTTCTGTCAGCAACTAGCCACCTTGTTAGCATCATGCAACCTATTGGTTTTTAAAAGATGGAAATAAAAATGTCCTTCTGTTGCTACATACCAGGTAGTCTCTTCTTTTATAACCAGGAAGAGTGAACATTTGGAATATACATAGGATAATCTTGAAATAGACTAAAATATTGTTAAAAAAGGCATTTGGTTCCACTTTTGATTAAAGTCTGTATTTAGTCACTTCCAGTATCTAAAACACAACCACCAGAAACCAAAAATAATCATGTATTAAATCCTGACTTCAAGAAGAGCATTGCTTCACTAAGAACTGAGTAAGTACTTTAGAACTGAGCCATATAATTTATCAGTACCTCTGTAACAACTCTCTGAGCTCTTCAGTCTCACACATCCTGTAGACCAGTGGTGGGCAGCCTGCGGCCCATGGGCCGCACGTGGCCCATCAGGGTAATTCACTGGCAGACTGCGAAACAGTTTGTTTACATCGACTGTTTGCAGCCATGGCCACCCGCAGCTCCCAGTGGCCGCGGTTCGCCGTTGCCTGAGGACCATCAATGTAAACAAACTGTCTCCCATGGACCACAGGTTGCCCACCACAGCTATAGACAAATGGTTGAAGGTAGTATGATTGCAGACTAACACATAACTCACAGGCTCTGGAAAGATGAGAATGCACCTTCATATGCAGAAGAGTTTAAATGAGTGTCAGCCTCTGAAAGAATTCACATACCAACCTTAAACTCGACACAGTCAGAGAAACCTGAGCCCCTTTCCACATGTTAAAATCCAGCCTAGGAGACAAAACCTGACCTAAACTAAGAGCCCATTCCACACTTTCACTGCACCAAATCCATATCTAGGCACCAACCTATGTATGCACATATACCTGAAGAGGTAGTACAAATACACAAGAACAACATATGGAATATTTCCCAGATTCATAGATTCATAGATTCTAGGACTGGAAGGGACCTCGAGAGGTCATCGAGTCCAGTCCCCTGCCTGCATGGCAGGTCCAAATACTGTCTAGACCATCCCTGATAGACATTTATCTAACCTACTCTTAAATATCTCCAGAGATGGAGATTCCACAACCTCCCTAGGCAATTTATTCCAGTGTTTAACCACCCTGACCGTTAGGAACTTTTTCCTAATGTCCAACCTAGACCTCCCTTGCTGCAGTTTAAACCCATTGCTTCTTGTTCTATCCTTAGAGGCTACGGTGAACAAGTTTTCTCCCTCCTCCTTATGACACCCTTTTAAATACCTGAAAACTGCTATCATGTCCCCTCTCAGTCTTCTCTTTTCCAAACTAAACAAACCCAATTCTTTCAGCCTTCCTTCATAGGTCATGTTCTCAAGACCTTTAATCATTCTTGTTGCTCTTCTCTGGACCCTTTCACCTTGGTACTGAAGCCACTGGACCAGATCCTAATGTCCTGGCTCCATTCCTTTTGCACCACTGCAGCAGTGCAAAGGGGACAGAGAGATTCCCGTGGTGTAGGAAGAATCTCTGAATGTTTTAAAGCCAACATTACTGGCCCTATGGTACTCACTGCAGTAGGCATGGGGGCATTCCTGGGCTGGCCAGGGTCTGGAGGGGATGGTCTCAGACTGCAAAGTGGTCCTTAGAGAAGTAGGTCTGGTCTATACTACCCGCCTGAATCGGCGGGTAGAAATCGACCTCTCGGGGATCGATTTATCGCGTCCCGACGGGACGCGACAATCGATCCCCGAATCGGCGCTCTAACTCCACCAGGGGAGGTGGTAGTAAGCGCCGCCGACAAAAAGCCGCAGAAGTCGATTTTGCCGCCGTCCTCACAACGGGGTAAGTCGGCTGTGATACGTCGAATTCAGCTACGCTATTCACGTAGCTGAATTTGCGTATCTTAAATCGACTCCCCCCTGTAGTGTAGATGTAGCCGTAGTCTATCTGGTGTAATTTAAAGCAGCTCTTAGGCTGCTTTATGTTATATTCGGGGCTAGATTGTCTACCTGGTGGGCCACTGGATCAAGGGAGCATAAATGTGTTTTAGAGCCACCTTTTCTCTTCTGCCCACCCACCCTTGGTCCCAGGCTGAGTGCAGCATGAATGATACTGGGTACCTGGTCTACTTCATATATGCATATCCACTGTCTCATGTACCACTTGTGTAATTGCTATTACCATTTCTTTGGGAAAAGCCCTCACACCTCAGCTTTCGGGGCACTAACCACCCCACACTGGTTTAGTAGGCATTCTCTGCCTTCCTCTTCATCCTTTTCCACAGACTTCATCTTTGTAATTACAAATAAAGTATAAATGATTAGCTTTTTATGGTACCTATTTTGTAGCAAATTTTCAAGAGATTACTATTGAAGACTGGGTTTGTTCTTTGTTCTTCTTTATAACATTGTCCTTCCCTTCACTCCACTTTTAATTTTTTCCCTATTTTTACTCCACTCTGAAAACCTCATGGTGTGTCTTTTCCAGTTCCTGTTTTCCCTCAGTTTAAATGTTTTTAAATGATTTATATCCTTCACATATTTTCCCATCTCAAAGACCATTTACCTTTCACCTCCCATCAAAATCTCCCCACCCCCACCCCCTGCGGTATTCTTCAGCATGCTCCCTATTCATCCCTCTCTTTCCCCCCCAGAAAACTGTGGTAGAGTCTGCAGGAAGTGAGGAAAACTTGGCTCTGGGCAGGGAGGCCTGGAAAAGAACCTGTCCAAGCTGAGGAGAGACTGCAAATGCCCTGTGATGGTGTGCCTGCCCCACACTGGACTCTAAGGGATTAATAGAGCCCTAGAAGCTGTGCAGGAGGCAACCAATCAAAGAAGGGCTGAAGGGAACAGCCAATCAGGGCCAGGCAGGCCTACATAAAAAGGGAGCCATGGGACAGAGGAGTGCAGTTCTCTTCTGGGAGTGCAGGGAGGAAGGATCGTGTCTCTGGAGGGCTGTGAGAACTGATACCCTGGACAGAGCAGTGTGCTAGCAGGGACTGGGGGAGTGAAAGACAGCTCCTGGCTGGCTGCTGGAATTTGCAGGCTGAGACTCTGAGGCAAGGACAAAGAGGTTGCTGGGACCACAAGAAAGTGGCCAGAAATTTGCTGTAGTAGCCACTAAGGGAAATAGCTGAACAGTGGACTGCAGGTCCCTGGGAAGGGGGGAGTACAGTGTGTGGCAGGGCCAGAGGGCTGTGTTGCTGAAGAGGATGCTGTGGTCTTTGGAGAGATGTGGGTCCTAAAGCAGGAGTGATGGTGGTGAGGCACCACCTGAAAAGGGTGCACTAACATGCTGAGCTAATTCCCAAGACAGCCAGCAGGAGGTGCCAGTGGTGAGTGAACCCTGTTACAGGCCCCAGGCAGGAAAGCCTGGGAAGAGAAACCTTGGGTTGTGTTGACTTCTGGGGGATTCTGAGTTCTAATTACTGATTGTTTTGTATTAATAAAGCCACTCTACAAGGAGAGGTATTTTTTCCATCAAGAAAAAGCTTGGTGATGTTTGTTTGAACTGTCCAAGGAGAGAAACTGAGGCAAGCTGCCTGCAGTGTGGCCCTAGGCCATATAGGGGCACACCAGAGGCAGTTGGCCTGGTTACAGACCCATATTGGGATATTACTGACACTAAACAGTAATGCCAACAGCACTTTACACAGGCATTGAAGATACTGATTCTAGTCATCTCTTAGGTGTTCTTCATGCTCATGTTACAGAAACAGAGCAAGATGCTGTTTCCCATTCCCCAGAATGGAAATCTTACCAGTACAGCCCTGCCACGGGGGCAAGTTGGCTAAAAATTCTGCAGAAATTATAATAAAAAAGCAGAATGTAAAAGTTAATGCTTTTTGATCGACAGCAATAACTCATCAGTGAAGAGCCCTGGGTTGCCATGGCAACAGTAATACTGCACACTGGGGCTGCTGTCTTTCTCACTCTTATTATTCTCTGCAATAGTTTGTTGGTTCTGGGGTTTAAAGGGAAACACTCTGCTCATTTTGTGTAAACAGCCTATTATAATATTTACACCTTAGCTCTAATAACACAAGTTACAATTTGGGGTTAGAAAAAAATTCTAATTTGGACTTGTAAGAGTTTTAAAATTCCAGCAATGTTGGTGCCCCACTGAGCTGTTGCCAAGCCCAAAATGTGGTCAGAGAAATAGATTGAGCTCCTTGACTCTATCCCTATAAGGTGTTTTCTAATCCTTTAATTATTCTCGTGGCTCTTCTCTGAACCCGCGGGGTTTATCAACATCCTTCTTGAATTGTTGGCACTGGAAATGGACACAGCATTCCAGCAGTGGTCACACCAGTGCCAACTATAAAGGTAAAATAACATCTCTACTCCTACTTGAGATTCCCCTGTTTATTTATCCCAGGACTGCATTAGCCCTTATGCCATAAAGGCTATGTCTACACAGGGATAATAAACCCTGGCACAAGTCAGCTGACTCAGTGAAAAATCACTGTCTTGAGCTCTGGGACCCTCAGAGGGTGAAGCCAGCTGACCTGGGCCAGCCGTGGCTGTGCTGCAGGTCTTTTATCCCTGTGTAGACGTGCCCAGAGTCAGCTGGGGAGCTCATGTTCAGCTGATTAACCACCAGGACCCCCTGATCTTTTTCAGAGTCACTGCTTCCCAGGATAGAAATGTTAGGAATCAAATGTTGCGAATTGAATGTTGGGAATCATCAAGAAAGGGATAGATAATAAGACTGAAAATATCATATTGCCTCTATATAAATACATGGTATGCCCACGCCTTGAATGCGGCATGCAGATGTGGTCGCCCTATCTAAAAAAAGATATATTGGAATTGGAAAAAGTTCCGAAAAGGGCAACAAATATGATTGGGGTATAGAACTGCTTCCGTATGAGGAGAGATTAATAAGACTGGGACTTCTCAGCTTGGAAAAGAGGTGACTAAGGGGGGATATGATAGAGGTCTATAAAATCATGAGTGTCATAGAGAAAGTAAATAAGGCAGTGTTATTTAATCCTTCTCATAATACAAGAACAAGGGGCCACCAAATGAAATTGATAGGCAGCAGGTTTAAAACAAACACAAGAAAGTATTTTTTCAAGCAACGCACTGCCAACCTCTGGAACTCCTTGCCAGAGGGTGTTGTGAAGGCCAATACTATAATGGGGTTCAAAAGGGAGCTAGATAGATTCATGGAAGATAGGTCCATCAATGGCTATTAGCCAGGATGGGCAGGAATGGTGTCCCTAGCCTCTGTTTGCCAGAAGCTGGGATTGGGTGACAGGGCATGGATCACTTGATGATAACCTGTGTTCATTCCCTTTGGGGCACCTGCCATTGGCCACTGTCAGAGGATAGGATACTTGGCTTGATGGACCTTTGGTTTGACCCAGTATGGCCATTCTTATGATTTCCCCATCCTGTAAGTTGGACCTACATTCTTTGTTCCTAGATATAAACATTTACATTTAGCCATGTTAAAACGCACATTATTTGCATGGTCCCAGCTAACCAAGTGATCCAAATTGCTCTGTATCAGTGACCTGTCCCCTTCATTATTTACTACCCCTAAGTTTTGTGTCGCCTGCAAACTTTATCAGTTATTTTATTTTCTGCTAGGTCACAAATAAAAATTAATTAAATAGCGTAAAGCCAAAAACCAATCCCTGCAGGATTGCATTAGAATCACACCCATTTGATGATTACCTGTTTACAATTACATTTTGAGACCTACCAGTTAGCCATCTTTTAATCCATTTAATGTGTGCCATGTTAATTTTATATCTTTCTAGTTTTTTTTAATCAAAATGTCATGCAGTGCCTAGTCAAATACCTCACTGAAGTCAAAGTCTATTGCACCAACACTACTACCTTTATCAACCAAACTTGTAATCTCATCAAAAAAAGATATCAAGCTAGTTTGACAGGTTCTATTTTCCATAAACTCATGTTGATTGGCTTTAAATAAATTACCCTCCTTTAAAACTTTATTAATCAAGTACCGTATCAGCCACTCCATTATTTAGCCCAAGACTGGTGTCATCCCATTTACACTTTTAAAATATTGGCACAATATTAGCTTTCTTCCCGTCTTCTGGAACTTTCCCAGTGTTCCAAGATTTATTGAAAATCAACATTAACAGTCCAGCAAGTTTTCAGCCAGCTGTTTTAAAACTTTTCCCAGCTGACTTAAAAATTTCTGACTTTAGTAGCTTTTGTTTAACATCCTCCCGAGATACTAGTAGAATGAAAAGAGTGTTATCATATGATATGACTACATCATCTGTTTTTCACAAATATGGAACAGAAATATTTATTTAACAGTTCTTTCTTTTCTGTATTGATAATTCCACCATTTCCATTCCTTATTGATTTTCTACAGTTCCTAGTTTCTGATTTATATTAATTATTATCACCTTCCCCTTTCTTCCATTTGTTTAATATATTTATATATTTTTGTAGCTGCTTTCACTTCCCCTCTAAACCAGGTTGCCTTCCTCCTCGATTATTGGATGACCCAAAAACCATAAAATATTCTTAAACAATTCCCAATTATCATTTACATTTTTCTGATTAAATTCTTCCTCCCACCCCACCAATCAACCACAAAGGACTTTAAAGTATTACTAAAACACAACTTCAATAAAATCAATTTTTTTAACAAGAGAACTTTTCTCTCTTCCCTCTCCCCACTCCTACCCCCACCCCTAAGAATGCTTTAAAAAAACCAAGAGCACCAAATTAATGGTTAGCAAGCACAGGGGCCTTTCCTCTCTCACACCATGTACTCACTTTCCTGAGGATTGCCACAGATGTCTACCTCCAATACTCCTGATTCCTGAAAGTAACCAACAGAATTAGTTAATGGATATACATACACACACATCCCTGCATACATCTCCATGATGCTCCAGTTCCCATTCATCACCCTCACTGCAAGGTTAGGTAACATGGTGGTAAAAGTACTTGTGTGTGGCCTGCACACCATTGTTAGAACTGGCACAGCTGCACCATTGCTGAAAACCATGTAGGATGTACCTCAGGTGACACTCTCATGACCTTCATGATGATTCCCTGAATGGAGTTCCTTTATGACTTCAGGGACCTCACATATCATTGGCAGAGCAACTCTTCAACCAGGAGGTGGGAATCTGACCTTTAAATTAATCTCTTCAGAGTTCAGAAACAACCACTAACTAGGCTACTAAGTATAAGACCTACTAAAATGTTGAGAGCTTGAGTGAAACAGATATGCTACACTTTGAAAACTAAACTTACTGATAATGGAGATGTGACATTAAAAGCTTTCAGCTAAGTAGTTCCAGACCTTAAGCATATTTCCAAGCTGTTGTCTTTGGTTTTGAGGTACAGTGTTTCTCCAGTTACAATGGACAGAATGTACTGAATATTAAGGCTATAGGCTATTGTTTAATAACTTAGTTCCTAACTCTGTTTCTACGTTCTTTCTGACATCAGGATGCTGACATGACTGCTGGAACTTTGGCAGTGGAGCTTTTTATTTACTTTGTCTTACCCTATCACTAACAGACCCTAAAACAATAAATCTTCTTTTCCTAAAATCCTCTGGTTGCTCAGCTGTACCTCAGGTTTCTTTCCCTCCTCCAGCAACATAACAGGCAGTTGTGCAAGTTCCCGCTTCATATATAACTGTCAGAGTGTAACTTTAAGCATCTAGCACATTATGAACTATGTTAGTCTTTCAACATAATTGACACAAGCAGGGGCAGCTCCAGGCACCAACGCACCAAGTGCGTGCCTGGGGCGGCAAGCCGCTGGGGGCAGCCTGCCGGCCGATGTGAGGGCAACAGTCAGGTTGCCTTTGGCGGCATGCTTGCGGGAGGTCCGCCGGTCCCACGGCTTCAGTGGCAATTTGGCAGCGGGTACGCCAAAGCCGCGGGAGCGGTGGACTTCCCACAGGCATGCCGCAGAAGGCTGCCTGACTGCCGTGCTTGGGGCGGCAAAATACATAGCGCCACCCCTGGACACAAGATAACCTCTTTAATACATCTCAGTAAGATCTGACTAACATACAGTATTCGGGGGGCAGGGGGAAGGGGGGGATTTAGAAAATAAACAACAGGAATTAGAAGTAAAAGACCTAAGCTTAAAAGTACAAGAAATTGGAGAAATTCTGGAAATTCAGGAAAAAAGATTTGTTCTCTTATTGCCCATTATACTCTCTCTTGTTCTCCATCCCCATTAAGGAGAAAAGCACCACTAAGAAATCTTAGTACCGCAAAGTCACTCCTGCTTGTCAGCCTTAAATATGCCTACTGGAGGCAAGAAACATTATTAAACTTTAACATTAAACAGCCATGTTTTTTAACTCTCATCAGGTCCAAAGTGAAGTTTGTATTCCTCCACACTGATCCCTTATCATATTGTCCTGCCTGCCAGCACTAGAGTTACATTTGGACATTCTCCAATTTATGATAATTTAGTACTTTGTTTGAAAAATAAAAACAAAACAGAAGTTAATCAAAAATAACATTTTATATGACCCATTTGATACATCTGACTCATAGAGAAAGCCATGAGATGTCTGAAGCTAGCAAGTAGGGCTTAGGACTATAACAGCGTTTAAAAGAGAACTGGATAAATTCATGGAGGTTAAGCCCATTAATGTCAGAGAGGATGTTCCCAGATGTTGCTTCAACATTTGCCATTGAGTTGATGCAGAGAAAAATACATAGATGTTTTGAATTACATTAAAAAATTCAGCAGCCTCACTAGAAGCTGATGCTGCATCACTGACCACCAAGTTCAATGAATTAGAACTGCATGGGACAAAAAAAGCTCAAGGGTTTAACTCTCGGATCCGTGTCTGCACTCCTCTGTTCTTTCCTCTCATGTTGGCACCATTATCGTAGCCCTGACCTCTCATGTCAGCTATCGCAATGTCCGTATCTTCCAGCTTTTTAAGAAGCACATTTGTCATACCAGCTCCTGTAGTATCATCAATGTCAATAAATTCTAGAAAATGCTCTCTGACAGTCACCATTGCAGGGACATTTTCACTAGGTTCTGTTGTTGTTACAAACGCACCATTAAAGTCATTTGTTCCGTATGGCTGATGTCAGGTGTGCAGTCCAGAATAACAGAGTAATATCTTGCTGACTTCAGATCTGCCACAATCTTCTGTTTGACTTTTGTTGCCAGTAACTGTCTGATCTCATTTTGAATTGTTTTTCCAAGGTAGTGGTGTGTGTACATTTCTTGGTTGGTGACCCTTCTTAGTTGCTCCTGGAGTACAGCATCAAACTCAGCCATCCGCTCCACAATTTTAAGGAAGTTTCCATTGTTTGGCACATACAGCTGATCTGAAGTGCCACGCAGTGCTAAGTTTTGGGTAGTAAGCACTCTCACAATGGGAATGAGCCTTTTCAGAACATTTTGCCAGTAAAGAGACTCTGATGCAATCTTCTCTTGATGCTGATCATCTATGGTTGCCTTTAACCTTAGTCTCATCTCAAGCTCTTTCCACCTATGAAATGCTCTCTGGTGAATTCCTGCCTTCTCATGGCATGCCATATTTCTAGCCAGATTTTTCCAGTCCTTTGTTCCTGTAGAACCCAATGTGGCTGAAGCATTAGACTGGAAGAGTTTGCAACAAAAACAATATGCAGCATTCTGGGTTTTTGAGTACATAAGCCATGGCCTCTCCACTTTGTCACCATTGGGGATTTCACACCAGTAATGTGTTGGATGGAAACTTCTATTTTCATTGTCTTTGGAGAACATGAAGTTTTTCACTTGCTGTGGCCCATGCAGTACAAGGAAGTCCCTCGTGCTACTGCTCAAGTGGTCCACAGTCCTGGATCATCTAGACTTAAGGAACTAAACTCAGCAGCAGCTGTTTCTTGCGCCTCCACCACACTCTTCTGTGATCTACACTTTTCTTCAGGAATGTGCACGGTTACATCCATTTGAGATGGAGATATGGATGCTGCAGTAGCTGCCAGGTCACCTGCACTCTGACTGACTGGAAGATCAGGCATCTCCTCACCACTCACATCCTCACTGGGGCCGGAAGGCTCACCCTGAACATTTGTGTCTATGTATCTTTTGCTTGGGCAACCTATTTCCGCTGGGAATAATACAATGTAGGTAGGGAACTGTGCAGCCTGGAAATACGCCAGTCGGAAGGGACTGAGACACAGGTTTCCACCCCAAGACAGGCAATGGTAGGGAGCTGAACCATTTAGGGAAGATACAGGTGCAGTTGCCCTAAACTGTTGCACACATCTATTCCTGAGACCACTTCCATAACCAAGCCCTTTTGTGTGCACCTATCCTCAAGCATCCACTTACTGTATGTGTGCATAACCACCCCACAATGAAAACCCTGTTTGTGCCTATCT
Organism: Terrapene triunguis; assembly: GCF_002925995.2. Taxonomy (NCBI): domain Eukaryota; kingdom Metazoa; phylum Chordata; order Testudines; family Emydidae; genus Terrapene; species Terrapene triunguis. Next base: position 20,691,241 of record NW_020664419.1, read on the forward strand.
CATGCTTGACTCTAGAATTTGTGAGTTCAGGTGGCTTGATGCACATGGAAGCTGTTACCATTTTTACTCTAAATATTCTATAGCAATGGAGAATCTCACCTAAAGTCAGATCCTCTTGGAGTCTGGCCACCACTGCTGCAAGTGGCAGGTAGCTCAACCTTATGCAGACAGCTACTGAGCCTGGCTAGGGACTGGTGTCCAAGCCTTCTGATCACCTCCCCTGTGCTGTAGACAGGTACTGCATTGTGGGGGACAAAGGACAGTCAGTGCTGTTTGCAGTGTTGTAGCCCTATTGGTCCCAGGATTTGAGAGTGACAAGGTGGGTGAGGTGATATCTTTCATTAGCCCAACTTCTGTGGGTGAGAGAGTCCATGTGCCAGCAAGAGTGAGGGAAGTTAGGCAGGTGCCCCAGGCTGTTCCAGTCCCCAGAGATGGCTGCGAGAGGCCAGTGCTCTTTACTGTACAACACTCAGTGTCTAGTTTCTAAGCCTGGTGCTCTGTTGGGAGCCCTTGTGTTTCCAAGGCCAGGTGCACAAGGAGGAGAAGTAGAAACCTAATTTGAAAACCCAGGAAGCCCATATTGGGGCTGAGTTAGGGGTGACTGGAGGTTTTGCAGGCCCTCTTTAGATCTCCCCCGTGCCGGGTGGCCCTGCCTGCAGATACTCTCGCTCCAACTTCTGGAGCCCCTGGCACACCGCCGTTCTGTGCAGGGCCTCGCTGCAGCCTGTTCGGAGGCTGCTCCCCGTCCCCCACCCCTGGCCTCCCGCTCCCGGCCCCTCCCCTTTGCGCGGGGGCAGAGCGCGGCTGCCCGCTGCCCCCACGCCCCGGGCAGCTGCCCACCTGAGCGCGCGCCTCCCCTCCGGCTCAGCCGCGCCGGGACGCGGTTGCGCAGCAGCCGCCGGCGGGGCAGCAGCGCGGGGGGCTTTGCACTCGCCGCCGCAGCGCCGGCGACGGCAGCAGGGCGGGCTCTCGCCCGGGCCAGCGCCTGCCGGCTGGGGATGCTCGCCCCCTAGGCGGCGGCGGGGGATGCCGCGAAGCGTGTGACGCTGGGCGGAGGGTCTGGCTGTCGCAGCGCCGGGGCGGGCAGTGCACCGCGCGGGGCTCTCTCGGGGAGGATGCCCGGAGCGGCGGCGGGGGCGGCGGCGGCAGCCTCGGCAGCGGCGGGGATGCTGCCGGCTCAGGAGGCGGCCAAGCTCTACCACACCAACTACGTGCGGAACTCGCGGGCCATCGGGGTGCTCTGGGCCATCTTCACCATCTGCTTTGCCATCGTCAACGTGGTGTGCTTCATCCAGCCCTACTGGATCGGCGACGGCGTGGACACCCCTCAGGCGGGCTACTTCGGGCTCTTCCACTACTGCATCGGCAACGGCTTCTCCCGGGAACTCACCTGCCGGGGCACCTTCACGGACTTCTCCAGCCTGCCCGCGGGAGCCTTCAAAGCCGCCTCCTTCTTCATCGGGCTCTCCATGACGCTCATCATCGCCTGCATCGTCTGCTTCACCCTCTTCTTCTTCTGTAACACGGCCACCGTCTACAAGATCTGCGCCTGGATGCAGCTGACCTCGGGTGAGTCAGGGGTGCAGTCAGCACTGCGGGCGCGGGGAATAAACTTACGCCTGCTGCGGGCACCCGAGTCTCACGGGTTAATAGGAGTGCGTGCGTGTGTGTGTGCGTGTGTGTGTGTGTGTGTGGGGGGGGGGGGTTGTCATGCAACTCCCATTCACCAGCACCTGCCGCCAAGGGTTAATCAACAGTCAGTCTCCTTGCAGGGAGAGGGGGGCTGGAGAAACTTACATGCACTGGTAATCGTTTAGACTGGGTTAATAGTGAAGGGGCTAGGGGGCTCATAGAGAAACGCAGATTAACACTGACTGTCAAGGGGTAATATCCTCCCCGCAGAGATGGGGCTGCGGTGTTTGTATGTGTATGTGTAGGGGTGTCAAGTCAAAACTTCCATGCAGTAACTGTGCCCGGAGTTAAAGTCACCTCGTGGAAGGAGAGAAGTTGGGAGATCATGCTAATACATGAAAAAGCTTAACTGCATTAACAACTGAGATTACCTGTCTATATCAGACCTTGTGTACACTGTGACTGCCTGTAATGTATTGAAGCATATGCTAGAGTAACATATGACCGCTGTCTCTTCCCCTTGCATCCTCATAAAAACAGATGTGTGTCTTAGAAAGCAGCCCCAGTGAGCAGAAATTGTTAAATAAAACAGAGAGGAATCTAGAAACTAAACCAACCCAGAACATCCATTTGACAGGGCTGGCATATTAAGAAATATAGTGAAACCACCAGCAAAAATCTGTCCTCTAGTAGATCAAAGGTCATACCAAAATGGTAGGGGAAACCTGGGGATGCTATAAAGTGGCCACATAAAACAAGAAAGATTGACTGCTGGGGGTTATTTGCAGTAGTATTGTAACCTGTTGAAGGTTAGTCTTTAGTGCGAATTTCCATGTAGTTACCAGGAAACCTTCCTCCTTTCAGTAACATCACAGGATGAAGTCTTGTTATTCTTGCCAGGCTGGAGGGCAGCTGAGGTCGTTGGATTTTTGTGTGTGTGTTTTTAACAAGATTTATTTCCCCCCCCCCCGCCATGGCAGAAAGATAGAAATCCCATTGTAGTTATTATTTTCAATGTAGAGGTATGCAGACTTCATCTGAAATTCCCCATCACAGGCATATAGTGCCTTCCTCAGGAAAGTGCATGGGGAAGAAAGAGATACAGAGAGAGAGAAATCCTGGGCTCCCCTAGTATTCCCTCCCTAGGTTTCCAAACAAGCTATAGTTTGGGTTAGGAGAGAGGAGCAGGATGGGGAAGGGTATAACAAAGCTTTGAAGAGCCTGTGGAAAATGTTAGGTTTTGGCAGCAGGAAGTAGAGGAGAGAGGAATGAGATCCAGAGTTAAGATGGTAATAAAAGCAATTTTAACAAGAAAAAAAAATTCTGTAACAATCTGGGGAGGACCTGAGTATGACGTCTAAGCACAAATCTCACCTGCCCTCCTGCGGAAACCACCAAAGTTGAGGTTTTTGCTTTGCAGAAATAAGCTGTTTGGAAGCACAGGGAAATGTCTCCAAAATGGGTATTACAGTTACTTATCCAGTCTCCTTAATACAGCTAATTAATTTAATTTTCACAGCTCTGATTCTTCCAAGTTGTTTGTTCACTATTATTTAATTTGCCATTTACAGTTACTGGGTTGTTGTAGGAATTTCTTGTCTGTTCAGAATGGGTTTTCAAGTTCTTCACATTTCTTATGTATTGTTTGTTTATGTATTCTAGGTATACTTGCTGGTTGTTTTGTTTATAGTGTTTAAGTTTCTGCACAGAACAATGGCTTCCTTTATCACTTTGGGCCTGATCCTGAAGTCAGTTGAAGTCAATGATGATAGCTTTGCCACTGACTTCAGTGAGAATAGGAATTGGCCCATTATATTTGCTCTGGGAATCCCGTGTGATATTAGCCACTTCTTTTTCTCTTCTCTAAAATATCTTCAAATATGCTGTTAATTTTATGGATCCTCATTGATGCAGGGAGGTGCAAGCTGCATCTCTTTGCATCAGTAAGGTCCCGGGGCTCTACTGGGGATTTGCTGTCTACCAAAGACAGGTGGAGCTTTGACCTGTGACTAGGGCTCCACAGAAACCTAGCTGGTAGATAGTGCTGTGACTATGCACTGAACCGATGCATCTCCAACCTGCTTTGGTCATGCACCTTACACGGCCAGTGCAGTTAACTTTCTAGATCACTGGTATACTTTCCAACACCAGAGATCTGGGGCCCTGCTTTACACAAAACAGAAACCAGTGTAAGCCAGGAATGAATTTTGGCTTTGTGACTTTATTCCTGTGCAGTTGAGAAAAAATGTTTAGAAATCACAGCACGAATTTGGCTGTTTGAAAAAAGAGTTGGTTGGATTCATATCAAGCTGCAGACACACAAGGGTGGCACTGATGACTTGTGTTCCCATTTTTCAAGCAAATCTGAAGTGTGATTTTTTTTCAAAAGCTCCAAAGTTGGCCTAACCACTCCCATTGAAGTCAACAATGGGAGTTTAACCATCATCTTCAATGGGAGCATAATTTAGCCAGTACTGAGTTCTATTGAAAATCATATCTGATTTTTTTTTCGTTCCAAAATGAAAATCCCATGGAAATGAACTTATAATTATAACGCTGGTTGGTTGTCTTTCATTGTCAGCTCTTTGTGAAAGCCTTGGGAGAACAAGGACTAGAAAGATACAGGATACTGAAAGGGTTGGACACTGCTGCTTGCTTAAATATTATACCTTAATTTTTCTTAATTTAGCTATTATCTGATCATTCAATTTAAAACCAGGTTTCAAAAATCTGCCTCAAAGATAAAGAAATATGACTGAAAATCTGCAATTGTAGATCCTTGCAGGTTGCATGCTTTTAAGATTTTATAACAGAAGAAGGCATGTAATTGCTGTGGAATAGAGGTATAACTAGAAAAGAAAATCAGCATTACTCAGTTTCGACGAGCACTGGCAATTTTCCTACAAGTTCTATCACGTTCTGTTTTTGTTGTCATTTCATTGTTTTAAGAGTGTAGGTCATTCAGCATAATCATGCAATGTTGTTCTCATAAATAGATGTTATAATAATAAATAATGTTAGCTAAATATACATAAAGGTATATTTAGTGCAAGAACAAAACACCTTTGAAGTAGTAAAATATGCATATTTCTACTAAAGTGTGGGTGCATATTTTATTTTGGGTTTTATTTTGATACATCCTATAACAGAAGAACACAATGTAGTGCTTTTATTAAATCTGGCAATAGTAGAGGGGCTGCATTTACATGTGAAGGATCAAACACAGAGGTTGACATCTTTTGATGATACCACATTCAGTTCTCGTTCAGCCTAGGGGATTTTACTTGAGTTAGGGCGGCAGGAATGGGCTAGGATTTTGGTTTTAAAAATCCTTCAGGACATAGTCTCTCCTACATGAGTTATTATAAACTAACAGGATGATATGGCCCTTATTTGGAAAAAGAATTTTTATTTGAATAAAAGGTAAGTGATATCTGAAACACATACACTTTAATCTCTCTTTCTGGGTATGTAATGCTTGATTAGCCAGAAGAATGTGAGAAAAATTACACTTCAGTCTCTCAATTGTGTAGCTGTAGAAAGCATATATTAAATTCTGTAATGATTTTTTTCAGTGTTCACACTTTTTTTGTTGTCACACGTGTAATGATATCAATAAGCAATTTCATATACTGAGAGCCAACTATAAGGGCCCAATTTTCAGTCAATGACCTCCACTCTTGCACCTGCAAAACTGTACATTCAAATATTTATACATGCACTTCGAAAAATTTAAACACCTGCATGCACACAAATGTTGGACTCTACACCAATTTTCTGTGTTAGAATCTGTATAGACCAAGACCAGGAGCAGGCACGGGTATGTGCATGTACAACTTTCCCCCATCACATGTAGAAACTGGGTATTTTGCTCTTTATTATTTATCAAGCATCCAAAGTGTTCTAGGTACTTCACAGATCAAGTCATGTCTCAATCTTCTTTTTCATAAACTAAAGAAACTGAGCTCATTAAGTCTCTAAGGCATTTTTCCACTGGAAGGCATTTGTGGTTGCTTTTGGTGTTTGTTTTGGTTTTCTTGGGTCACTGTAAGATTGTAAGTTCTAGGTAAGGAAAAAGTAGACAAAACACAAGGAAAGTGTAGAAACATCTATTAAACCATGCTGGTGTGGAATGCATTGCAATATATAAGCTTTTAAATAGAATCTTAGTTCTGTGCACTGATTAAGATGGCAAGTGGGGTTGCATCAAAATGAAAGGGCCTGATTCTCCACTATCTTGCATCTCGTGTTGTCATTTACACTTGGGTTAAGTCTGCAGGACCAGATAAAATTCTTGCATGAAAACTAAAAGAGCTGGCTATGGAGGTCTCTAAGTTATTGACAGGGATATTTAACAAATCTTATAATACTAGGTAAATGCCCGAAGATTGGAAAGAAGCCAAAGTTCTGCCAATATTTTAAAAGGATAGACTGGATGACCCAGGTAATTATAGGCGAGTTATCTTGACATTGATTCTTGGCAAGATTACAGAAAGGGTGATCTAGGATGCAGTCAGTAAAGATTTAATGATGGAAATATAACTAATACCAATCAACATGGTTTTAAGGAAAATAGGTCTTGTCAAACAAAAGTGATATAGTTGATGAGATCATAAATTTGGTTGATAAATATGGCTGCATTGACATACTGTAAAATGCATGGACTTCTCTAAGTCTCCCATGATATTCTGATTTAAAAAAATAGCACTATACAAAATAAATACAACCCATATTAAATGGATTAAAAACTTGCTGATAGATCTCAAAAAATAATTGTAAATTAGGCATAATCATTCAATGGAGATGTTTCTAATGGTGTCCCACAGGGATCTGTTCGCATCCCACTGCTATTCAATATCTTTATCAGTGATCTGGGAAAAAAATAAATAAAAATATAAAATCATTGCTGGTAATGTTTGCAGATAACACAAAAAATTGGTGAATGGTAAATACAGTAAGGAAAGGTCAGTTTTAGAGAGTGAACTAAATCATATGGTAAGCTGGACATACTTGAACAACATGTGTTTTAATACAGTCAAATGCAAGTTCCTACCTCTAGGAACCAAGAATGAAAGATGGGATTTATAGATGGGAGATTGTATTATGGAAAGCCAGCGAGTATCAAGTAAAAGTAAGGAGGTGGTATTACCACTCTGTATAGCATAAATGAGACTGTTGCTGACATAATGTGTCCAGTTCTAGTATCTATGCTTTGAAAAGGATATTGATAAATTTGAAATGGTTCATAAAAGGGCTACAAGAATGATCTGAGGTCTGGAATAGACTTCCAATGAAGAAGCCTAAGAAGCTGAATCTATTTAGTGTTTCCAAGAGAAGGTTAAGAGGTGACTTGATTGCAGTCTACAAGTATTGACACGGGGAAGAGATTTCTGCTAGTAGAGGGCGTTTTAATCTAGCAAATACATAACAAGAACCCGTGGATAGAAGCTGAAGCTAGAAAAATGTGGACTAGAAATAAAGTGCACATTTTTAATAGTGAGGGTAATAAACCATTAGAGCACCTTACCTAGGGGGTTGGTGGATTCTCTGTGGTTTGGAGTCTTTTTAAAACATATGCTGTAGCTTATCCAGAGGTTATGGGGTTGATGCAGGAAACACTTGGTGAAATTCTATGGCCTTTGCTATGCAGGAGGCCAGACCAGATGATCATAATGATTCTTTTTGGTCTTAAAATCTATAACGGAATGGCTGTATAATGGTACAAAGGAGAATTCTTCACTCACACCTTTGGTAGCATTTTGCACTCACTTTGCACTCCCTCTGTATAAATGCAGTGAGTACACAAGACCTAAGACAGTAGAAAGTCAGGCCCAGAACATCCATATGGGCTTACATAGTTTCAACAGTGATACCAACTCTAGTTAAATTAAATTCTTCCTCACCAGATTGAGCTGACTGAGCTTTTTTGTTCCTGTTGGGAAAAGTGGGCTGTGGATCTATGAGGAAACAATTCTGACAAAAGTATCGGGGTAGCCGTGTTAGTCTGTATCCACAAAAACAACAAGGAGTCCGGTGGCACTTTAAAGACTAACAGATTTATTTGGGCATAAGCTTTCGTGGGTAAAAAAACCTCACTTCTTCAGATGCAATTCTGACAAAAGGCACCGAGGGCCCTGACTGCAGCCAAACCAGTGCAGGCTCAGTGTATTGTGGGGGCAGGATACCAAATCCAGCGGCGGCTCCAGGAACCAGCGCTCCAAGCGCGTGCCAGGGGTGGCAAGCCGCGGGGGGCACCCTGCCGGTCCCTGCAAGGGCGGTAGTCAGGCAGCCTTCAGCGGCATGCCTGCGGGAGGTCCGCCAGTCCTGTGGATTCGGCAGCAATTTGGTGGCAGGTATGCCGAAGCTGCGGGACTGGCGGACTTCCTGCAGGCATGCCACCGAATCCGCGGGACCGGGGACCTCCCCCAGGCATGCCGCCAAGGCAACCTGCCTGCCATGCTTGGGGCGGCAAAAAAGCTAGAGCCGCCCCCGACCAAATCCCTGCACAAAGAAGAGTAAGGCTGTGCATTGTGTGGGCTCCCTGCATAGAGGGAAAATTAGGAGCTGGCCCATAAGAGAAGTGAGGGTGGGGCTGCTACAGCCACTGATTATCTTCAGTGGGGGGACAGTGCAAGAACTGAAGGGAAACTACTGGAAACTTGAGGCTGCTTTAGTGGCCATCATATGACCTCACTATTACTTTGTTGCCTGAGGGGAGATTCTTTTCCTCCAAGCTCAGTGGAGATCATCAGTACACAGCCCATGTATACTGGGTGTGGACTGGGGTAAGGCTCCGACACACTTAGTGTCATTTTATTGACATTATGTTAATTGGGATGGTTATTGGTGTATTTGTTTGTAAATTATTAATAGTACATGACCTAAAGGGATGTGATAGGTGCAGCATATAGATTAAAAAAATACATTGCTATAGGTTATTATTTAGGAAGGTCAAGGAGAAGTTACTGTTGAGAGCATGTGGTGTTTCTTGTCTTTACAAGTTGGCAACCCCTTATTTGACGTCAACCCCTATAATTTATTATAAAAGTAAGACTAAAAAAATTGCATCAATGCTAACAGTGATAAACCTATATAATTTATTTGTGTGTGTTTCAAGAGGTTGACAGAGGATACTTGACCCTGAAGGGTAAGAGTGTACAGGGATTGGTGGAGCAAGATTTTCTTTGCTTTAGATTGTAATAAAATTTTCCATATGCTGGAACCCCCTCCTCCGCCGTGCCCCTGATTGCCTTTCGTGAACCCAGTGGGGGTTGTGACCCATCAGTTGGGGAATCATTGAGATAGTGGATCAGTGGGGCAAAATATGCATGAAGTGTCCAATCAACATGAGGAAGAATTCCATTTACCTGAAAAAAAAATCATTATATGAGAGGCAAAAAGAAACCCGAGAGAGGGCATGAAAAAAGGAGAGCATCAAGCATGGAACATTGGCTGACCAGGTACTTGTTCATGAGTGGCAGGGTTTCAAAAGCACTCAGCATTGGCCTATCTCCCAAATCTGCGGGAGGTGTACTATTGACTTCATTGGGAACGGAGTTAGGCCATTGCTGAGTATTTTTGAAAATCCCACACAGAAGATTTAATGAAGAAAGTTTCTGTATAAGAAAATGAAACAAGGATGTGGAGCAGCATGGTACGACTAGATATAGTAGAATATATTTTATGAAACAAGGTCAGGTGAATTTCAAACATGGAGACATCTATACCTTTTCAGAAGTGTAATGTACTGTGGTATAAACAGCCTACTTTGATCCTACAAAGATAAAAACACCAGACATATCAGGACCAAAAATCTGTAGCATGATCAGACAGACAGTCTGGACTCAGTATTTGAAAACCAACAAGATCCGGCTTTGAAGAATGACAAGGTCACAGTAGTGAAACGTCACAAAGAAATAAAATTAAAAACATGTGTTTGCTCAGAAATGGTGAAATGGAAAAAGAAAGACATGAAGAAAACTAAAGATGGAAAAGTCTGCAGAATTTGATAACATCAGTTACAAGCAGCATTGTTAAAAAAATGCAGTGGCAGCATGACAGAGTGGATAGCTAGAATATGCATCATTGTGTGGAACAGTGTGCAAATCCCAATTACTAGGAAAGAGAAAATTACAGCTAGAATCCTTAAGAAGGGGAATATAATATACTCTAAGATCTATCTATTCTAAGAAAGATATTATCCATCTTCATTGCTGGCAGATTGAGAGATGCGGAAGACTTGAAGCAAGTTGCCCTTAGAATGAGAAGGTCATATATAACATGGGAAAGGGCTGCTTTATTTTCTCCATGAGAAGCCAGATGCAAATTTCTGAATTTCATTTATTATAAAAAGTAGCCGATAGCCTCCATCGAGAGTCTCTTTGACACAAGCATATCATGTGCTATTTCAGAAAAGATAATTCAGTCCAATAACTGAGACTATATCAGAAAGAAAAGGCTGAAGCATGTATGGTTTATGATAAATAGTTGATGAGATGTCATATTTCATCCTCCTCCTTTTTCTGGTTATGTTTTAGATGCTATAAATATGTGGGAGAGTAAGATAGACACAGACCTTACAAGGTCAAATTAAAATTTACTGAGTTATGATGTTTAGAAAATACCACTTGTGAAACCTTGTTTTTTGTTGGCATAGGGCCAAAATCTATTTGCCTTATTTGCAGGAATAGCCTATTGAATGAGACAAGTAGCCTCATGTAAGCAACGTGAGCAGAATTTGGCTCAGAGGGGGTGTCCTCAATCTGCATGTGGAAGTGATCTTAATTTCATTTCAATAATACTTTCTTGACATGAGGAGATATTAATGTTTCAAAAAATATAACCAAAATAGGAACAGATCCCTCAGGGTCAGGGATATGGGATGGGGAGGGGATGTGCCAGCAGTTGCATATTATTATTATTCCTCCCAACAACAACATTCCTGTGGGGAATATGCAAAAAGTTATTGCATCCTAATATTCCTCTGCATCATGGAACATCTCCTGATTCTCTACCTCCTGAGAGTGAGTGGGCAAGAGAAGCCCTGGCAGCAGTTATATTGGAAGGGCTCGGATAATAGTGTGATGGCACAAGGTCTCTGCATGCGTGACCATGATTCCTGGAGATCAGTAAGTTCCAGGGCAGTATTCCCTGCCTATTCAGTGACTGTGCACGGACTGAGAAAGAGGAACACTTCTCAGCCTGCCAAGGACCAGAGCTGGGACACAGTGTGTGGCAAAGACCCAAAATGAGGGGCACAAAAAATTAACTGTGCAGGAAACTTAAAAGGACATGGTATTCATTGCTTTAGTTTAAATGACTCTATAATCTCAATATAATGAGTCACTTTGTGATGTGATTTTCAATTATATAAATAAGGGGAGGCCAAACTTTTGTGGAATGTAGGTAGTTTTGGGACTACAATGAGCAATGTCCCTAAAAACGAGGCACACTTGAGATCTGTGCTAGGAGGTTTGGGTCTGTGTGCAAAATGTATCCACCAATTTTGCAGAAAGTTGTTACGCTTTTTGGCATACAGAGATAAAAAAATATGGCCCATGGTTGTCAAAAACAGAGATGAATCTTACTAACTGATTAGGACAGTGTGTTTCAGGATAAGATTTCCCCCAGGAATTCATCTACTTAAACTCAGCTACTAAATCTTAGAGTATTATGTCCCCAAACATGGCAATGGATCTTCACTAGGAAAGCTTAAAGTGTAGCTTCCCAAAGAGTTAATTCAAGGTTCTTAGATTAATTCCCTGAGAGAGAAATTATGGTCTCTGTCTTTCAGCAAAATAAGAATTTATCATTCTTATTGCTTTTTCTCCTCTAAAGAAAGTTAATTACTACTTGGCTGCTGCTTCTTAATATTTCTCTTTCAGATTACTCTGTAAAATTATATCACCGAATTAGTAAAAGAATGACACTTAACTGCAAGTATAAGCATTATACCACAATAATATCATTTCTCAAATTAGATATCTAAGGTTTGCTGCAGGTATTTCTTTCCCTGTACAGGGGTGGAGGGTTCAAATTGGAAGAGAAACCTAAACAAGTCTCTTCATTGATAATCTGTTGATTAATGTTGGATGGGCTTGCTTGGCAATTCCTTGCTAGTTTTGAATAAACTGTGGCTAGGGAACCTGTAACTTGGGCAACTTTAAAGAAGGATTGGATGCCTGTAGTCTTGTGAACAACCTGATTTGTCAGCAGATTGCATCTTTGGCAAACAGACTTCTTTCTGGCTAAAGCCATCTTTTATTACTTTTCTAGGAAGTGGCATCTGTGACGTTGTGCAGTCTATATGGTTTTATAAAAACATGATAAGTTAATATAATGTACCTGGGATATGCTTCATGCAAAAGGTCTCTTGTAAGGTATCATTACAAAGCTCATAATCTACTGAGTGTGATCATCCTATTTGTAGAAATGTACCACTCTTGTATCTAAAACTAGAAATATAAAACCTAACTCTGAGGGCCTATTGTAATTATGTAAAGTGTGGGCCATTAATGATGGTTTGGAATCTTGATGACTCCCATTAACCAGGACCATTGTCTGCAGATGGCTGTGTTTACCTGTTAGTTTTCCTGTATATGTGTGTGCTGGCAAGTGGGCAATGAAGTCTTGCAGTGACATGTGATCATGTCACCTGAACTGGAATCCATCTTTAACCTGGTGCTTTTCCAGTGAGAGGGGGTGGAAACCCAGAGGGACAAAGGGTTCCCGCCTTATGCAAAAGATATATAAAGGGGTGGAAGAGAACAAAGGGGGAGAGGAGCCATCATGAAAAATCCCCTAGCTATCACCTGAGCTGCAACAAGAGCTGTACCAGGGGAAAGAATTGTGCCCAGGCCTGGAAGGTGTCCAGTCTGAGAAAAAACTTACTGAAGCATCTCTGAGGGTGAGATTATCAGTATTCAGTTTGATTAGGCATAGATTTGCGCATTTTATTTTATTTTGCTTGGTGACTTACTTTGTTCTGTCTGTTACTACTTGGAATCACTTAAATCCTACTGTCTGTATTTAATAAAATCACTTTTTATTTAGTAATTTACTCAGAGTATGTATTAATACCTGGGGGAGCAAACAACTGTGCATATCTCTCTATCAGTGTTATAGAGGGCGAACAATTTAAGAGTTTGCCCTGCATAAGCTTTATGCAGGGTAAAACGGATTTATCTGGGTTTAGACCCCATTGGGAGTTGAGCATCTGAGTGCTAGAGACAAGCACACTTCTGAAAGCTGTTTTCAGGTAAACTTGCAGCTTTGGGACAAGTGATTCAGACCCTGGGTCTGTGTTGGAGCAGACGGGAGTGTCTGGCTCAGCAAGACAGGATGCTGGAGTCCTGAGCTGGCAGGGAAAACAGAAGCAGGGGTAGTCTTTGCACATCGGGTGGCAGCTCCCAAGGGGGTTTCTGTGATCCAACCCGTCACAGCATCCATCAGCACAGCAGTGCTACGGTAGAGAGCATCCTTCACATAGGACCAGATTTTCACAAGCTCAGCTCCCAATTTAGGTGTTTAAATGGGAACTGAACTCTTTACAAAATAGCCATTAGTGACTATCTTTGCTTCAAAATGTCATGTCTTGACTTCTTGAATTCCTCTTCCTCTTATCAAATTCAAAGCACTATTGGCTTGCCAGCCATGCACGTTTGAATTTAAGATGGGTGAGATGGTTTGAATCTTTTTGAAGAAAATGGCGCTCCTTTTTGACCTGAGCGGCTAGTCAGAATTTGGGACTCTGGGGATGTTCCAGTTGGAAGTAGAAAGTGATGGAGTCTGGCATTTTCTTTGATGCAGTTTTGTTTATTTACAAGGAACACAGGAGGAACCAGGAACAAAAGGAGCATTTTTTAGTTTACACCCCCAAGCCTCTTTAGCCAACACACCCGAAAGTTCTTTCTCCAGGATCACACTGTGCTTACAGGTTGCTGCTTGGTACATACACATGCGCTTCCCCCATGTCCCCATCCCACTACTGAAACCCTCTTAGTGCAATCTCCTGGGCAGGTTCACAACTGTCGTTTGTCTTGGTGGGTGGGAGGTTTTTTGTTAACTCAACCTGACAGCTATGTTAATTGAAGGGTACATTCACACCCAATCTCAAAGAAGTTTGTGGTCCAAACTGTCGCCAATACCTCGCAGCAGAACACAAATATACAGCTGGCACATCACCAGTTGTCAGGCAGATGGCCTGGTGGTTGCATCAGCTTTAATTTCAGAATCCATTTGTGAGGAACTGCAAGTCTAGATGAATGCTCTTCTCTATTCTGTTTCATTTACTGTGCTCATCACCACACTATGCTTACTTTCTCCAGTTAAAAATAAACAAAGTGACCAACAGCTGTCAGTCAGGAAAGTGGGCTTTCTTTCTGTCCATCCCCCCGCCCTTAATTTCCATTTCTGTCTTGCATTCTGACCAAAAAATAGACAATCTAATGGGATCACAGGAGACAACTGCTAAATTAAGATCCACTATAGCAGTTTTTTGCACCCACAATATGCATGTAAACTGGGATGTTTATAAGAGAGAAATCTACTGTTTGATTGTATAGGACTAAAGGGAATTATAACATTGATCTCTAAACCTGTTTTAAAAAAATCAGGGCTTCAAAAAAGATTCTGTTTACAAACTGCAAATTCTACAGAATATTTGGTATAGTATTGCTAAGCATGTTACTTTGGGAAGGTGCCCCTTGTCATTGACATAGCGTAATTATTTTGTGATGTCAGGCTGCTATGGAAACTATTTTACGAAAGATCAGAGTAAAGATGCAACTAAAATCCTTCTAACTTGTTGACATTCAATTTACCACTGGACTCTATTTTGTGTGTAAGTAGGTTTGTATTGCACATATCTAATGCAGAAGGCGTGCGCCTGAGCCTGCACTCCTCACTCAGGCAAAATAGAAGGCGTGCATGAGGAAGGACTGCAGCATCAAGTTCTATGTCTGTATTTTTTATTATTTCTTTCCCTCTCCTTATCTCTCAGATCTCTTATTCCCTGGGTGTTTATGAGCGAGAAGAGGGATCTTTTGTCAGCAAGGTCAGAAAGGGAATTTAATGGATCGAAGAACCATGTATAATATGTGTTAGCATGAAAAAAGCACTTACTGAATCACAAAATTAAGTACATTCTAGACTCCTAAAAAGTCTTTACAATCTAGTGCATATGATGAACATACATGAACCTGGACAATGAATATTTAAAACCCTGAGAGGTAGCTCTGGTGATCTAGGTATCTGGGGGAATTCTTGGCCCCATTGAAGTAAATGCCAATACTCCCATTGATTTCAGTGGGTCTAGGATGTCACCCCTGGTATATAAAATAGTCAAATTCAACCATACAACAAGGAATTGGCTGATGTGATTGCAGAGTCACTGGCCATTATCTTTGAAAACTTGTGGCGATCGGGGGAGGTCCCGGATGACTGGAAAAAGGCAAATATAGTGCCCAACTTTAAAAAAGGGAAGAAGGAGAACCTGGGGAACTACAGACAGGTCAGCCTCACCTCAGTCCCTGGAAAAACCACGGAGCAGGTCCTCAAGTAAACCATTTTGAAGCACTTGGAGGAAAGGAAGGTGATCAGGAACAATCAACATGGATTCACCAAGGGCAGGTCATGCCTGACCAACCTGATTGTTTTCTATGATGAGATAATTGGTTCTGTGGATATGGGGAAAGCAGTGGACATGTGATATATCTTGACTTTAGCAAAGCTTTTGATACGGTCTTCCACAGTATTCTTGCCAGCAAGTTAAAAAAAATATGGATTGGATGAATGGACTATATGGTGGATAGAAAGCTGGCTAGATTGTCGGGCTCAACGGGTAGTGATCAATGGCTCGATGTCTAGTTGACAGCCAGTATCAAGTGGAGTGCCCCAAGGGTCGGTCCTGGGGCCGGTTTTGTTCAACATCTTTATTAATGATCCGGATGATGGGATGGATTGCACCCTCAGCAAGTTTGCAGATGACACTAAGCTGGGGGGAGAGGTAGATACGCTGGAGGGTAGGGATAGAGTCCAAAATGACCTAGACAAATTGGAGGATTGGGCCAAAAGAAATCTGATGAGGTTCAACAAGGACAAGTGCAGAGTCCTGCACTTAGGACGGGAGAAGCCCATGCACCGCTACAGGCTTGGGACCGACTGGCTAAGCAGCAGTTCTACAGAAAAGGACCTAGGATTACAGTGGATGAGAAGCTGGATATGAGTCAGCAGTGTGCCCTTGTTGCCAAGAAGGCTAACCGCATATTCAGCTGCATTAGTAGTAGCATTGCCAGCAGATCGAGGGAAGTGAGTATTCCCCTCTATTCGGCACTGGTGAGGCCACATCTGGAGCATTGCATCCAGTTTTGGGCTCCCCACTACAGCAAGGATGTGGAGAAATTGGAGAGAGTCCAGCGGAGGGCAACGAAAATGATCAGGGGGCTGGGGCACATGACTTACGAGGAGAGGCTGAGAGAACTGAGCTTGTTTAGTCTGCAGAAGAGAAGAGTGAGGGGGGATTTGATAGCAACCTTCAACTACCTGAAGTGGGGTTCCAAAGAGGATGGAGATAGGCTGTTCTCAGTGGTGGCAGATGACAGAACAAGGAGCAATGGTCTCAAGTTGCAGTGCGGGAGGTCTAGGTTGGATATTAGGAAACACTATTTCACTAGGAGGGTGGTAAGGCACTAGAATGGGTTACCTAGGGAGGTGGTGGAAACTTCATCCTTAGAAGTTTTTAAGGCCCGGCTTGACAAAGCCCTGGCCCGGGATGATTTAGTGGGGGATTGGTCCTGCTTGAGCAGGGGGTTGGATTAGATGACCTCCTGAGGTCTCTTCCAACCCTAATCTTCTATGATTTCAGTGAGTTTTAACTATATGGGAAGTTTGAAGAGTCTATAACAGGGCAGAGTTAAGGGTTGTGCCCTAATTGAAATTTAAACTTCTCAATTTCCTGGATTTATCATGCTTAATTTGGGGGTAATTACACCATCCCTGTAATGTATTTTATTCTTAATTACTAATATGTACTTCCAAGTTTAGCTCCCTCTTAACATAGTTTTTGTCTGGGATTAAAATAAAGACACAGCCTTATAAAGTCATGTCTCTGAAAATTTATAAACAAGCATTGGTGTCTGTACCATACAATATTGTAGCCACTATTAATTCCCATATTGTATGTCATTCTATCCACATCTCACTACACAATTCAAATGTACTAACCTACTGTATAACCAAAGGAATTAAAGCATCACTCTATGGTTAATACAGTATGATGAGAGAAAATTCATCTTTATGATGCAAACGTAAAGCTATCATTGCACAGTCAATTTTATACACAGTGCACTCTCTTTAAAGAAGGATGTAAGTTAATTTGGTATATAAGACGTTGCCAGTGTGTAGCCAAATTAGGATATAATGACATACAATATGGTGGGAGTTAATAGATGCTGTAGCACTGTAGATTACAATAAAAGTATAGTATCAGTAAAATGATTTGATTAGTCTGTAGCCAGTACGTCAGATTGTTACATGCTGTAAAATGCATAGCCAGGTATTGTATAACAAGATCTATGGCAGGAACTGCACTCTGCAACAAATTACAGAGGGAGCCCAGACTGTAAAATTGAGTACAATATCACTCTGACAGTACAGTGTAATACAAGTCTGTAACTAGAATAGTACAGTGTGAGTCAGTTCCCAGAAAAATGTATATCAGGAGCCACTTGTCCCCTGTCTGTGGCTCTGTCTACACTACAAAGTAGGGTGTGATTCCCCTGCTCATGTAGACGTACTCTCACTGAGGTAGTGCGAGTGTAAATAGCAATGTTGCTGTGGTAGCATGGATAGCAGCAGCAGAGGCATGGCTGACCCGTGCCTTGTACACACCCACACTATTTTCAGCCAGGTTTGTACTTGGCGTGACTCAGCCAGGCCTCCGCTGATGCTACAAGTGCTTTACTTGGGGTAGCTCCATGAGAGGTAACGTGAGCCTGCGTATGTGAGCAAGAGACTCATACCCTTGCTTGTAGCGTTGGCATAATCTGAGTGATTAAAGGAAAGGAAAGTGTGGTATGTGCAAATCTACTGTGATGCCCTGATAAACTGCCTAATTATAGTGACTAAGTAAATGGCCTATTAGTGCTTTACTAATCCCTTGTCCACTTGTCTTATTAAAAAGCCCCAACCTGTTTAAGCCTCCAAACTGTGCACTTGTGTGAGAATACATGAATCCTAGCATTCCCATTACTGGCACCCTTGTCTTCTGCCTTTCCATCCCCTTCCATTCTGTTCTCCCCACTCCCCCACCCCCTGGTTGAATGCTCTCCCTATCTAGACTCTAAGCTCTTTGGGGCAGGAACTATCATTTATCGTATGTTTGTACAGAGCCCAGCACAGTGGGACCTTGATCCTGATTGTGACCTCCAGTCTCTACTGCAATACAAATTATGGTAATAATAGTAAGCTATTTTTATGTTAGTGGTGTCTGAATGGTCCTTTGCATACACAGTAACTGATCAACAATGGCAGTAACTGTGTGTGCAATAGTAGGCCTACTGTATGACTTGTGAGCACATGTGATTGGATGTATAAACCCCTCACCAGTGATGAAAGGGTTAAAGAGCTGCTGTGGGCAAGGCTGGCCCTGCCCCTCTGGCCCTGTCAGTCATGTCAGAGATGGAATAAAAGCTTAAAAGCAGGAAGTTCCGGGACAATTGAGCTGCTCTGGGAGAGAGCAGACAGTGGCTCTGCAGCCCCCAGGAGAGACTCCTGGAAGCATTCAGGGGAACTGCTTTCAGGAAGGCCATTCACCAATCCCCCTGTGTCTACAAGGAGACAACTGATTCTGGTGTACCAGCCAGGTAGGATAGAGTCATAGACTTTAAGGTCAGAAGGGACCATTATGATCGTCTAGTCTGACCTCCTGCACAACGCAGGCCACAGAATCTCACCCACCCACTCCTGTAATAAACCCCTAACCTATGTCTGAGCTATTGAAATCCTCAAATCATGGTTTAAAGACTTCAAGGTGCAGAGAATCCTCCAGCAAGTGACCCGTGCCCCACGCTGCAAGGGAAGGTGAAAAACCCCCAGAGCCTCTGCCAATCTGCCCTGGAGGAAAATTCCTTCCCAACCCCAAATATAGCGATCAGTTAAACCCTGAGCATGTGGGCAAGACTCACCAGCCAGACACCCAGGAAAGAATTCTCTGTAGTAACTCAGATTCCACCCCATCTAACATCCCATCACAGGCCATTGGGCATATTTACCGCTAATAGTCAAAGATCAATTAATTGCCAAAATTAGGCTATCTCATCATACCATCCCCTCAATAAACTTATCAAGCTTAGTCTTGAAGCCAGATATGTCTTTTGCCCCCACTGCTCCCCTTGGAAGGCTGTTCCAGAACTTCACTCCTCTGATGGTTAGAAACCTTCATCTAATTTCAAGTTTGAACTTCCTGATGGCCAGTTTATATCCATTTGTTCTTGTGTCCACATTGGTACTGAGTTTAAATAGTTCCTCTCCCTCACTAGTATTTATCCCTCTGATATATTTATAGAGAGCAATCATATCTCCCCTCAGCCTTCTTTTGGTTAGGCTAAACAAGCCAAGCTCTTTGAGTCTCCTTTCATAAGACAGGTTTTCCATTCCTCGGATCATCCTAGTAGCCCTTCTCTGTACCTGTTCCAGTTTGAATTCATCCTTCTTAAACATAGGAGACCAGAACTGCACACAGTATTCCAGATGAGGTCTTACCAGTGCCTTGTATAACGGTACTAACACCTCCTATCTCTACTGGAAATACCTCGCCTGATGTATCCCAAGACCGCATTAGCTTTTTTCATGGCCATATCACATTGGCGGCTCATAGTCATCCTATGATCAACCAATACTCCGAGGTCCTTCTCCTCCTCTGTTACTTCCAACTGATGTGTCCCCAGTTTATAACAAAAATTCTTGTTATTAATCCCTAAATGCATGACCTTGCACTTTTCACTATTAAATTTCATCCTATTACTATTACTCCAGTTAACAAGGTCATCCAGATCTTCCTGTATGATATCCCGGTCCTTCTCTGTATTGGCAATACCTCCCAGCTTTGTGTCATCCGCAAACTTTATTAGCACACTCCCACTTTTTGTGCCAGGGTCAGTAATAAAAAGATTAAATAAGATTGGTCCCAAAACCGATCCCTGAGGAACTCCACTAGTAACCTCCCTCCAGCCTGACAGTTCACCTTTCAGTATGACCCATTGTAGTCTCCCATTTAATCAGTTCCTTATCCATCTTTCAGTTTTCATATTGATCCCCATCTTTTCCAATTTAGCTAATAATTCCCCATGTGGAATCGTATCAAATGCCTTACTGAAATCGAGGTAAATTAAATCCACTGTGTTTCCTTTGTCTACAAAATCTGTTACCTTCTCAAAGAAGGAGATCAGGTTGGTTTGGCACGATCTACCTTTTGTAAAACCATGTTGTATTTTGTCCCAATTACCATTGACCTCAATGTCCTTAACTACTTTCTCCTTCAAAATTTTGTCCAAGACCTTGCATACTACAGATGTCAAACTAACAGGCCTGTAGTTACCCGGATCACTTTTTTCCCCCTTTCTTAGAAATAGGAACTGTGTTAGCAATTCTCCAGTCATACGGTACAACCCCTGAGTTTACAGATTCATTAAAAATTCTTGCTAGTGGGCTTGCAATTTCATGTGTCAGGTCCTTTAATATTCTTGGATGAAGATTATCTGGGCCCCCCGATTTAGTCCCATTAAACTGTTCGAGTTTGGCTTCTACCTCGGATGTGGTAATATCTACCTCCATATCCTCATTCCATTTGTCATCCTGCCATTATCCCTAAGCTCCTCATTAGCCTCATTAAAGACTGAGGCAAAGTATTTGTTTAGATATTGGGCCATGCCTAGATTATCCTTAACCTCCACTCCATCCTCAGTCTTTAGCGGTCCCACTTCTTCTTTCTTTGTTTTCTTCTTATTTATATGGCTATAAAAGCTTTTACTATCGGTTTTAATTCCCCTTGCAAGGTCCAACTCTACATGGCTTTTGGCCTTTCTCACTTTATCCCTACATGTTCTGACCTCAATAAGGTAGCTTTCTTTGCTGATCCCTCCCATCTTCCACTCCTTGTAGGCTTTCTGCTTTTTCTTAATCACCTCTCTGAGATGCTTGCTCATCCAGCTAGGTCTACAACTCCTGCCTATGAATTTTCCCCCCTTTCTTGGGATGCAGGCTTCTGATAGTTTCTGCAACTTTGACTTGACTCCTCTGCCTTTAGATCCACAAGTTCTTCAGTCCAATCCACTTCCCTAACTAATTTCCTTAATTTTTTTAAGTTAGCCCTTTTGAAATCAAAAACCCTAGTCACAAATCTATTTTTGTTTATCCTTCCATTTAGTTTGAACTGAATTAGCTCATGATCACTTGAACCAATGTTGTCCCCTACAACCATTTAGTCTATGAGGTCTTCACTACTACCCAAAACCAAATCTAAAATGGCATCCCCTCTTGTTGGTTTAGCAACTACTTGGTGAAGGAATCCATCAGCTACCATATCCAGGAAAATCGAAGTTAAAGTCTCCCATGATCACACAATTCTCATTAGTATTTACTTCATTAAAAACATTAAAGAGGTCAGATCCCGGTGGTCTATAGCACACCCCAAGCACTATCCCAGGGGAGGCTCTAGTAGCTTTCTTCCCCAATGTGATTTTTGCCCAGACAGACTCTGTCTTATCCATTCCATCACTTCTTATTTCTTTACAGTCTACCTCATCATTGATATACAATGCTACTCCACCACCTTTGCCTTTATTTCTCTCTTTCCTAAACAGCACATATCCTTCAGTACCTGTACTCCAGTCATGACTACTATTCCACCATGTTTCTGTTATCCCTATAATATCTGGTTTCACTTCCTGCACCGGTAACTCTAGTTCCTCCATTTTGTTACCTAGGCTCCTCGCATTAGGGTACAAACATCTTAATTTTTGCTGTTTGGCTTCACTCACATTCTTTACCCGATTAGGCACAGACATTCTACTGCCAGTATCACCTATTAGACTGGTATCTACACTACCCTTCCTCCTTATGTCCATTCTCCTACCCACGGCTGTATCCTTTCTTACTTTGTTTTCTTCCCTCTCAGTGTTAAAATCTGGCGTGGAGATTACCTGGATTCCCAACCATCTCCTCCCAATTCCTAGTTTAAAGCTCTCTTAATCAGTTGTGCCAGCCTCCATCCTAGAAGTCTATTTTCCCTCCCTACTCAGGTGAAGTTCATCCCGAGAGAACAGTCTTCTGTCCATGAATGCCTCCCAGTGGTCATACATCCCAAAGCCCTCCTTATAGCACCACTGCCTGAGCCATCTGTTGATCATCATAATCTTGTCCCACCTTTGTTGCTCTTCTCTAGGAACAGGCAGAATCCCACTGAAGATCACCTGAGCCTCAATTTCCTTAAGCATCTTCCCCAGCCTGGCATAGTCTCCCTTGATATGTTCCAGCGAGAATCTAGCCGTATCGTTTGTTCCCACATGAAGGATACTCAGTGGATTCTTTCCCACTCCTGTTAGGATCTTCTTCAGCCTCAGGTCCACATCCCGTGTCTTAGCACCCGGCAGACAGCACACCCTTCTGTTCTCTGGATCAGCTGTGGTTACAGGCCTGTCTGTTCTTCTCTGTAAGGAGTCCCCAATCATGTAGACCTGTTTTTTCCTGGTGATGGTGTGATTCTCCGGTCTATCCCCTGTTCCCTCTTGCAGCTAGTCCTCTCGATTCCTATTCTCCCTTGCAATCCTCCGCAACCCACCCCGTATCCTCCTGGGGCTCATATTTGGTGTTATTATCTCCATTGATTCTTCCCCTATTCCTGTAGAACTAGCTGCTCTTCTCTTCTTCCTTGCCCTTCCACCTTCAGTGACCACATGCTGTGCCCCTTCTTCATTTTCCAACTCTGCAAACCTGTCCCTGAGCTCTATTTCTCCTTCACTAGCCTGTCTTTTCCTCTGCCTGGTTCTCTTAGTCACATGCTTCCACTGTCCACTTTCCTCACCCAGCAGTCTCCCCTCAGAGTTCTTTGGTCCTGCTTCCATCTGCAAGTCTGAGCTTTTCCCTTCAGCCTCCTCATGTCTTTGCTCCATCATCTGCTCAAACCCCCTTCTGAACTCAACCAGAGTTTCCATCTGCATCTCCAATCCTCGGATCTTTTCTTCCATCAGCTCCATCAGGCAACACTTCATGCAGACGAAACTCTTTTCAGGTACCCCCTCCAGGATCATGTACATACTGCAGCTTCCACATCCAGTCATCTTCATTGTGTCTTCCACTGCTTGAGTCACTACCACTGCTGCCTCTGTATCTGTTGTAGCCTTCCCACCTAAGTCCTGTTAGTCCAGGAAACACAAACCAAACTAAAACACCACTACCCACAGCAAAACAAACCCCCAAAGAGCACCACAACACTGCCAGAACACCACACACTCCCTTCACTAGTCTGCCTAGGTTTGGCAAGTCCCAAGGCGAGCCGTTAGGTGTTGGTACCATTACCCTCTACCCTGTAATAAAGACCTTGGTGGGTCAGGTGGCCTACTGGTTATCATCCTTAGCACCAGCTCCCTGGGTTTGCAATCCAGTTTCTCTCTTAATTAGGGGTGCAGTGAGGTGGGCAGGAGGCCTATGGCCCTCCTATAGTAGCGGCACTAGGTAGGGAAGCCTGGCCTCCCCCACTCCACCAGGTTCTGACCTCCAGGAGGTCAACAGTATCTGGCTCCCAAAGGTGCCTTCCAAGTTCCCCTCCCTGGGTCACTTCCTACAATCTGCCTTTCTCCACCTGCTCCAGTCCAATATAAGGCAAAAAGAAAAAGCAACCAAACTGTCAGCCCGAGCTCAATGTGCAATCTTCCTCCCTTGGGAAGGCTTCTCCAGTACCCTTGTCCGGAGCCTTCAGGGAAGGTTTGTACTTTTCCCCAGCCTTCCCCCTTCTGAGCTGGGTTGCTCCCTTTTCAACCCTTTCCCCAGTTAGCGCATGCTCTGAGGGTTGGGGCTGTCTGAGCCCAGTACTGTCCTTTAACCCCTTCAAGCCCAGCGTTGGGTCTGTATATCCCATTGCATACCCCTTTTGGGGTTACTAAACTAAAAGGACTATCCTAAAGGGACAAAGAGAGTGGGAGCCAGGTCCAGGAGCCCTATCCCTTCAAACACAGTCAGGCTATTTGACTCAATTTTGTGTTTTAGAGACTCCTGCTTAGTTAGACAGGGGCACTCTTAGGATTTTTAAGTGTCCAGACAGTAGTAGGTGCCCGTCAGCAGCCCAAGAACTGTGACAAGTCACATTGCCTTTCTCTGCCTCAGTTTCTTGTCTGTAAAATGAGAATAATGATACTTACCTCCTATGAAAAGTGTCATAGAAGAGTCATTTTTATTATTATTATTATTATTATTATGTCACAGAAGAGTCAATATTTATTATTATTATTCATTTATTATTTTATTAATTGAATGCAAAGTTTTGCGTGCAAACTTCGGGCCTCCTTTGTAGAATGTGGTTGTGACAGTGTACCCCATAAGGCTTTATGGGGAGGGGGTGCTTATAAATGTATGTATGACATAACTGGAATATGTTTGGTGCTGCCTGTGCCAGGTAACATATCTCCGTAAAGGTTATGGTCTACTATATCTATTCATCGTATTTGTACATATATATATCATTTTCTACTTGAGGTTAAGAATATGGTCTGTATGCTGGCTTGGTTTCTAAGTAAGCTTTGGGAGGCATTTGGTCAGCTTCTTTAGGAAGGAATTCACCAGGTTAAGTACCTGATCAGGAAACACCTGGGGAACAATGCATCTTGGAATGCTCCAATCCACATAAGAAGTCTTCCTGGAGACATGCAAGATTCCATGTGGACAATGGCTTCAGCCTGTAAAGACTGAGTCATGCAGGGACATGTGACTTGCCCAGGTGACTCCAGAACTCCATCTTGGAGCTGCACTTTGCATAGGAGGGAGGAGGGGGGTCTCCTCCCACAAGAGAGAGTCTATTTAACCCTGGGGGAGACCCCTCCATTTTGTCTTCAGCTGGCTAAAGAAAGAGCCTCTCCACCCCACCAGGATGCTTGAAGGAAACTGAAACGAAAGACAGTAACTACAGGGGTTGTGAGAGATTGCTGGACCCAGGCTAAAGGGAGATTAGCCTGTAAAAGGGAGCATGCTGGAACTGGTGAGGAACTTATCTGTATTTAGTTTGATTAGGCATAGATTTGCGCATTTTATTTTATTTTGCTTGTGACTTACTTTGTTCTGTCTGTTACTACTTTGAACCACTTAAATCCTACTGTCTGTATTTAATAAAATCACTTTTTATTTAGTAATTTACTCAGAGTATGTATTAATACCTGGGGGAGCAAACAACTGTGCATATCTCTCTATCAGTGTTATAGAGGGCGAACATCTTATGAGTTTGCCCTGCATAAGCTTTATGCAGGGTAAAACGGATTTATCTGGGTTTAGACCCCATTGGGAGTTGGGCATCTGAGTGCTAAAGACAAGCACACTCCTGTGAGCTGTTTTTGGGTAAACTTGCAGTTTTGGGACAAGTGATTCAGACCCTGGGTCTGTGTTGAAGTGGACTGGAGTGTCTAATTCAGCAAGACGGGGTGCTGGAGTCCTGAGCTGGCAGGGAAAACAGAAGCAGGGGTAGTCTTGGCACATCAGGTGGCAGCTTCCAAGAGGGTTTCTGTGATCCAACCCGTCACAGTGATCCCTTAAGCTTATAAAAACTCAGCAACATTTGACAAGTTAACACACAGCATGAGAATAGTAAATGCATGAAATATGTCAAATACCATTGTGTGGTATGTGTGGGAAAACACTGAATTTTCCATGGCAGGCAGTGTTGCTTAAAAATAAGGAGCCACTGAATGTTTTGTGCATTCTTCAAGAATACAGTTGATTGTTTATCAGAAGTTATGTTGACTTCTAAATAGAACAGTGCAGAAATACTGATTCAATATATTTTTGTTACATCTTAAATGCTCTGAAAAATTTTTTATGTTGCAAGATACACGATGGTGTAGAAAAAGTAGAGAAATTGGCCCATTCTGTAAAAAGGCTGTTCCTGTTGCTCTATCCATAGTAATCAATGTAACAAATGAAAAAACTCTAATTTCCATTAATGGAAAGTACAGTAACTCTTCACTTAAAGTCGTCCCTCTTAAAGTTGTTTCGTTGTTACATCGCTGATCAATTAGGGAACATACTCGTTTAAAGTTGTGCAATGCTCCACTCTTACGTTGTTTGGCTGCCTGCTTTCTCCACAGCTGGCAGCCTCCCTACGCCCCCCTCCCCTCCAGTGCCTCTCACCCGCTGGCAAACCCCGTGGATCAGCGCCTTCCCCCTCCTCCCCCGCCTCCTGCCAGCGGCAATCAGCTGGCTTGTGGCGTTCGTGCGGCAGGGGAAGAGAGGGGGAGCCTGCGCGCCGAGTCCTCGCTCCTTCCCCCTCCCTCCTGCCTCCAAAATGCTGCAAGCCAGCTGAGTGCCCTGGGCAGGAGGGAGGCGGGAGGAGCGAGGATTCGGCGCCCCTCCCCCCTCCCTCCTGCCCGGAGCAATCAGCTGGCTTGCCGCGTTCGGGAGGGAGGGGGAGCCTGCGCGCCGAGTCCTCGCTCCTTCCCCCTCCCTCCTGCCTCCAAAACGCCGCAAGCCAGCTGAGTGCCCTGGGCAGGAGGGGGGCGGGAGGAGCGAGGACTCGGCGCACCTCCCCCCTCCCTCCCCGCCTGCTGCCAGCAGCAATCAGCTGGCTTGCGGCGTTTTGGAGGCAGGAAGGCTGGGGGAGGAGCGAGGACTTGGCGGGCAGGCTCCCCCTCCCTCCCCTACGCGGCAATCAGCTGGCTTGCAGCGTTTAGAAGGGAGGGGAGGGAGGTGGGAGGAGCCAGGACGCAGCGAGCGAAGTAAAGGGGGAGGAGGTGGGGGGAGAGAAGAGGCGGGTCAAGGGTGGGGCTTGGGGGAAGGAGTGGAGTGGGCCGGCTGAAGGTTGAACCTCCCGCCTCTGGTGCTTGCAGAGTAGGGGAAGCTGCCCTGGAACCTAACCCCCCCTATTTACATTAATTCTTATGTGGAAATTGGATTCGCTTAACATTGTTAGACACACCTATTCTGCCTAGGTGCGAAGCAGATGGAGCTGCTTTGCCAAAATGATCAATTTTGGCTGGTTTTGGGTTGCAAATTACCCTAGTATTTGAATGAAGGGGGTAATGAAATGTTGTTACCCTTAGTATATAGTAAAGGGCAGGAGAACTGTCCTTAGCATGCCCTGATTGAGAGTGGCGCCCTAAACGGAACCTCACTTGCTAAGCAAGGGTAAGGATGCCAAATCCCAGCAAAAATGAGTGGGTGGGAATAGGTGTTATTAACTGGTGGTGTGGACTGTGCTTAAAATAGTCCTGGACACCACGTACTCTGCTCCTCTGCAGTGTTTAATGATAGAGCTGATTAGACTCAATTGAGAGTCCTTGTGTATAGTTTGGGTTGCTTAGAGAGCTGATATCACTGCTGAACAGATCTAGGGGCTAAACCTTAGACCTTGTGTGGGGATCGTTAAAGACAACTCAGAGACTTCACTGGCTGTGAGGTTCTGCACTAGCTGCTGAAATCAGCGAGAGCTGAAATCTGTAAGAGTTGGGTTAGGTGGCAGAATGTGGTGACGCAGGAACAGCAAGCAATGGTGCCCAGTGGTAGCAGAAAATGGCAGCAGTCAGCAATGGCAGAGAGACAATGGCAGCTGTGAGCCAATTGCAGAGGCAGCAGCAACAGAGGCATTGCTCAGTGCCTGCTGGGTCCCCCCTTGTGGGGGAGGTGAACCTCTGTGAATGTACCTCTGAACTCCAGGTCTTAGCTAACGAAGGACTGCCAACTGTGAATGGAGTGCAGCAGAGGAAGAAGGGAGTGGTGTGTTAAGAGATGTTCGTTTGTCGGACTTTCTTACTGCAAGGTGAGAAACTGAGGCAAAGCATGCTGCCCAAGGCACTATGGGTGGGTGTTTGCCTGTGGTCACATGGTTTAGAATTGTGGTTGTGGTGTTTTTCCAAATTAATGTTGGGTCCCTTTTTTATCTTCTATTAAGTTTTATTTTGTTGTACACACAAAGAAGTATTGCCTCTTTGAGGTGCCCAGGGGTGGTGTTTAGTTTTTCCAGATTACTGAGTGGAGGCTCGAGCTGATTCTATTTTGTGATGTTAAGAGAAACCCCTAGACATTGAATCTTGCCTGTGTTTCTGCCAGCTCTATCTGGCAGAAGGGTTACAGAAGACAAACAAAATCAAACATATTTATGATGGTAGAGCATTATGTGCAACCAGCTGTAGCGTGACAAGAAATGGCATACATATACCAACATATTGGATTGCTATTCAAGACAATATATTCTGTATGTTTATCTCTGCATTAATGAGGCACTTGGTTCTGTTTTGACATCTGTCACATTGCAGTCATGACATTGCAGTTACAAATTTGAGAACAAAATTCATGGGCATTATTTCAACCTCTTGCTCGGTACACAGAGTACGATGTGTGTGATACTGCAAATTCAGTCCAGCCAGCCTTTTCCCACTGATAATAGGACTTGAATGACCTGGTAACATTTTAAGGTTTAATGTTCACAAAACAGATCACATAACTTGAAACGCATCAGTTCAGAGGCCCTGATCGTCAGTGGGGCTGGCTCCAGGGGAGAGCCTCGAAACATTGAAGAGTGATTGAAAGACACCTGAGGTTTAGTCTCCCATTTTCTTGGTCACTAGGGCACTCTAAGGAATGTTGTACTTCCTTTTTTGACTGTCTTTCTTACAAAAAAGCTACCCAAATGGCAGCTTATTCAGGTATATAACACATGCCTCATTTACTCACCGTAGCAGTGAACATCAGCACAGTAACCCTCCTCTGAGTCTACATGGTGAGGGATTATTCAAACATTGTTTTTCATCATCCCCTTCGTATCATCGCATTGTAGATTTTCTGTCAGTGAAAATTGCTGCAGAGGGCAGAGGTTCAGTTGAGACCTGGGGAGTAGATGAGGCTATTCAAGCACATTTTGGGGCCGTTCAGTTGCAGACATCAGCTTGAAGGCCCAAGAAGTTTCAGCTTGTGACGTTCTTCTACTTTCCCCTACTGCCCAAATGGCTCTGCCGTGCCAGCTGAGGAGGTGGGTGGTAACAGTGGGGACAGTGGTCAACCTCCAGGGAAAGTGATGATGATAATGTGTCATAACTGGGCCAGGGCAGTAAGAGTGTTTACAGACTGAGTTAGAGGAATAGCAAAGGGTGGTTTCCTGCAAATAGGTGGAGAGAGGCAACCTGCAGTGTGCCATCTATGATCAGTTATGGAGCTTCTCCTTGGCTGGGCAGGCCAGATCTTTGAAATTGTCAGTACACTCAGGTATGCTATGAACTAAGCCAGAGTGAAGAGCTTTTCTCTTTGTTCACTACTGGCCCTAGTTAATCAAATATCTTCCTCACTTTTTGATGTGTATTTGCTCTTTCTGAGAACAATCGGGTACAGTTGAGCTAATTCTCCACTTAAGGGAGAACACAGATGCCCATGAGGAAGTGCAGGTAGATAGCACTAAGGGAATTTGAAAGTAAACATCCTTTAAAAGTCTACTACAGTTGTGGCTGTTGGCTGCCAGAGGGACCTCAAGGGATTCCACCTTCAACCTTTGACAGCAACTGTGCACTCACTTGAGATGCAGTGCTATATGTCAGGTCCTGAGTATTCTGGGATCAGAGAGCAGCCTGGAATGAGTTCCTGTGAATTCTCAAGGGCTTTCTATTTACAGATAGCACCTTATCCTAACCAGGGCTATGCTCAGGGTTTTGTTTGTATTTTTGCTAGAAAGGTTGATATGAGACTGCGACTAAAGGGGTCAGAAAGAAACTCCTGTGAAATAGCCCTCCTTTACAGTACTGAAATATCTTGCTCTTACAGTGAAACACATCTGATGGAAATTTCCTACCCGTCTCTCTGAGAAAATGAGAGACAGGAAGCGATGGAGTTTTTGCCCTTCTCAGACTTGTTAAAATCGTGACCTGAGGGTGCTGATCTGGGAAAGGACTGGCTATTATTCTTGAGCTTTGATTCCCAGTGCTTCATAGGGGGATTGTGGGTGGAGACTTCAACCACAAATATCTTGAGGAATCGACTCTGGTGCTCTTTTGCCAGCAGGCTGAGCCAGGAAGGACAGTTTTATAGTCTGATGAATTGCTGAGAGGAGCCATCCAGACTGCTGTTTATGAGCTGAGAGCCTTTGAAGGGGACTTCCTTGACCTTCATTTTGTCAATACAGCTTCTACTCCATGGCCAGAGCTAGAGAGCCCTTCTGGCAAGAAGCAAAGTATCCAGAGTGTTGGCAGCCAATTTTATGGCATATTGAGTGATGTCATTAAGGGAACTGATAGCAATCTGTTATGTAAAGAACAGCTTCTGCTCTTCTAACATATGGGAAGAGATTTAATTCCTTACCTTCTCAGATGTCTATCTGTTCAGTGGCAGTCTGGGAGAGTTAGGAGGCACGGAGTGATCCTTCCTGATTATTTTGCTGTCAGCTCAATTTTTCTCCAGAGAGCATGCCTCCAATTTATGGCCCAGAATGTCTGATAGAGAAGCATTTATATGCAGGGGAATAGTTGAGAACTTGGTGCAGGGTGCAGTTACTACATTTAATTTAGACCTGGAGATCCAGGCTTCCAAGCAGAGGGTGTACCCTTTAGTGTGAGTTACTGGAGTAACTTCGGTGTCTGGGATGGATCAAGCAATGTATTCTAATATACTGACAAATGAGAGGAAAGGAAGGGCGCTTTCTTTCTGGAATTCCCCAAATAACCAGCATAAGTACAAGTACTCTTCCTGATTAAAATTAGTCTGGATTTCCAGCCTTTTAGCAACATGCTAATCAGGTAATTTCAGTCTTCAGAAGATATTTGCTCTGATGACTTACAGTCTCTTGTCAGGCTTTGTTTCATTTGAAGGTGAATTAATTTCACCCTCTGTAGTCTCCCTGTGAGTGTGGGAGAAAGGGGATAGATCTATGGCTAGGGGCCTCAAAGAGAACAGCTCACTAGAAGCAGAGAGAGGAGAGGCAGCTGTTTTGCCTGCTGGAAAACAGCTCAGCTTTTTTGGTGAAGTTCAAGGTTGGTTGTCCTCTGCACTCCAGGTCACAGAAAATAATTACTGGGTAGGAAATTCTCTAAAAGTGTGGCCTGGAGCTGCTGTGTCTCTTTGCAGTACTTCCAGTATTGGCTTCGCTTTACTATAAGAAGCAGAAATCTGTCTCAAAGGTGCTGCAAGCAAGGCCCAGAGCATGGGGGCTAGGGAAGGGCTCTGCCCTTCCTCTTTCCTGCAGATGGGACAGTGACGTGAGGTGGTCGTAGACCGATGATGTGAGATGATAGCTCCAATTATTCCCAGAAGGGGAGGCTGACATAGGCTCTTCCTTCCTCCTGTGGGAACAGTGGTCAGGCCCTGCAATATTCCAGTGTGATATGCTGGCCAGTGTCAGAATAGCCTATAGTGGCTCAGTTTGAGCCCTGCCAGTGTTCAGAGAAGTTTCCCCCACTATCAATTAATTCATAGAGTTCAAGGCCAGGAAGGACCATTAGATCATCTAGTCTGACCTCCTGTATAACAGGGGTCATAGAACTTCATCCAGTTACTCCTGTATTGAATATGGTAATAATTGTTCAATTATTTTGCAAGGCATTGCAGTTAGATGTAGCGGCTGCTATTTGCCAGAATCAGAATCACTCTTTCCCTTTCCCTAGGAATTTTACTAAGTTTGGTTCCCTCCAGACTTTCCCTTGTTCCCTCCGATTTGAAAAATAATTGTGTGTGGTTCCATAAGTGCTGTGGGTATAATTTTTATAGGTGAGAGGATGCTTTACCCTGTAAATAATGGTTTAATAATGCTTAGCATTCAGACAAAGTTTTTCACCCATAGATCTCAAAATGCGTTACAAGGGAGGATAGTCATTGTTATAATTATTTCGGTGGTTTTACAGTCTGGAAACTGAGAAACAAAATGGTTTGGTAACTGTCCACTATCACATTGTGTGCTGATACCAGAGCCAGCAATAGAACCAAGGTGCCCTGTCTCTCACTCTGCTGTCCTATCCAATGGGCCTAACCAACCTGGTGTAGCCTCAAAGATCAGTCCTGCAAAGTGATGAGCATCTCACAAGGTGCTGAGCAAAGGAAGTTGAGGAATAGCTGTTCAGTTTGTAATGACTCATGCTGCCATATGGAAATGCTCATTTCTGAGTAGCTCTATGTGCTTCCTGTGATGGACTCCTAGGAAAATGCTTGGGGTGTTACTCTCAATATAAGTGGCCAGAGGAAAGAGTAGAGCCTGCTGTATGCAAGTACACTAAACAGATATACAGGTAATATAAAAAGAGGTGGAATTGATAGCAATATGAACTAAAATGCAACAGTTGATGCAAATTTGAATTCTAAAACCAACTCAGTATAGATAACCCCAAACATTCAAACATAATGAGTAAGGATCCCCCAAAACATAAGATTGGCTTAAAAATAAGAAGATTTTAAAAATACTAATACATTTCATAGAATCATAGAATATTAGGGTTGGAAGAAAGCTCAGGAGGTCATCTAGTCCAGTCCCCTGCTCAAAGCAGGACCAACACCAACTAAATCATCCCAGCCAGAGTTTTGTCAAGCCGGGCCTTAAAAACCTCTAAGGATGGAGATTCCACCACCTCCCTAGGTAACCCATTCCATTTGTTTTTTAATTTTCCTTTTTGGCATTTGAGCCTTTAAGATTCACATTGTCAAACTTTCCTCCACAACCATGAAGGTTAGAAACATACTTAAAAACAAACAAACAAACAAAAAACCCAGCTGAAATTATCACATAATCATGGGACTCCAGGAGCTGGAACTTTAAAAAAATCTACCAAATATCATGCGACTCTTGATAAAAATTTCAAGATTGAGCATCAGTGTGGGCAACCCAAAAGCCATTCCCCAGTGCACAAAGGAGGACGGTGTCCTTTTGGTTAGGGCCAGTAAGCAAAATTTAATCTGCACTTTGATGCTCAAGACTCCCAGCCAAAATCTATGATATTTTTGTTACTCAAACAAGAGCACTCTTATACTTTTATCCAAGCCACTGACAATTTACAGACAGCTCCAGAAACTCCAGGTAGCCAGGCTGAGCTCTAAGAGTGATACATTTCCATTTTTTTAAAAGTAGGAAACAAATAACTTGATTTGGGAGAAGTATTGGAAACCTAGGGAAAATGACATGGCTTACCAAGAAAAAACTGGCTCTTATTAAGAAAAATTTGGAGTCATATGAAGGACAGATGTGTGTGTGGAAGGAAGGATAAATATAGCTTCAAGAAAATGATCTTAAAACTGAGCAATAGCACAAAGGGGGGTTGTTGCAAACTGGAAAAAACCTGCTTGGAGAGAGAAATTTGGCTACATAATGGTTGTCTATATTACCTGAGATTAGAAGCTAAAGCCAACTCTTGTAGGTTTTTTTTAAATAAATCATAACTGTATAACTTCAAATAAGCTACAAGATTTAATCCCTTATCATAAGTGTTCTCCAAAAAGGAATAAGAAGTTAAATAAGATCTTTTGTATCCAAATATCGTTTTCCAGGGGTATGTCTGGTTGGTTTTTTTTTAAACTTTCCCTGATTGAGAGAAATCTCTTCAGTATTTTATTAAAGAACAAGTAGTGTCTTGAAAAAGAATAACTGATAAGTAGGGCCCTACTAAATTCACAATCCATTTTGGTCAATTTCATGGTCATAGGATTTTAAAAATTTGAAATTTCATGATTTCAGATATTTAAATCTGAAATTTCACGGTGGTGTAATTGTAGGGGGTCCTTACCCAAAAGAGGGGCTAGGGGAGGGGGCATAAGGTTATTGTAGGGGGGTCACGGTATTGCCATCCTTACTTCTGCACTGCTGCTGATGGTGGTGTTGCCTTCACAGTTGGGTGGCCGGAGAGCAGCAACTGCTGGCTGGGAGCCCAGCTCTGAAGGCAGCACTGCTGCCAGCAGCAGCAGCTCAGAAGTAATGATGGTGTGTATGATATTGCCACCCTTACTTCTGCGCTTCTGCCTGTGGGGCACTGTCCTCAGAGCTGGTTGATGTACCTCCTGGAAGACCTCTGCGTTCTCCCAGTGGTAGGTGTACTACTGGTTGAGAGCACTGGTATAGGGTAAATGTACCCAAAAGACCAGATTTCACAGTCTGTGATGTGTTTTTCATGGCCGTGAATTTGGTAGGGCCCTATTGATAAGTGACTTTTTCCACTCTGTACTCTGCAAAGTTGGACTTTGTTATGCTGTCTGGATGAAATATTCACCACAGTACTGACCCTTTGTTGTACAATTTGTCCAGTATTTGCTTGGAGATGTTTAGAAGTAATGCAGCAGAAGATCCCTTGCTACAGCCAGCATTTGCTGTGGTTTATTCTTCATTCTGGTACATCTTGGAGGTGATTCATTGGACGAAGTGATGAAATGCCTATATATCTTTAAGCCTAGCAATCATTTGTGACTGTGGTGGAACTGAGTTTCCTGCCCTAGGTAGGAAAGGCTCCTGCCATTTATATTTAAGAAGAAATAAACTGGAAGGCATGAACCAGCTCTAAGCGGGGCACATTTTGAAGCTTAGAGTTAAGGCGTCAGGGTGTTAAGGTGTTGCTAATTTTTTGCTTCTGTTCAGTTACTGAGAACAGAGTTCCTGGGGTGAGAGAGGAGCTCCTCCGTCCTTCTCTCGGTTAACATTGAGGGCTTGCTGGTAGGGGAAGAATTGTCTTGTGGCAACAATACATGGAATCAAGGGCTCTCACTTCTAGCCCTAACTCTGTCATTCTTGTGTGACCTGGGACAAGTAATGTTAAACTTTGGGTACTTATATTTTTCCATCAGCAAAACAGGTGGTGGTTGTGATGATGATGATTTGTACTATGGTACCACATAGAGGCCCCAACTGAGACCAGGGCCCCACTGTGCTGGACACCGTACAAACATGCAGTGAGAGACAGTTCCTGCCCTGAAGAGCTTACAGTCTAAATAGACAAGACAGACAAGAGTGGGAAGGAAACAGTGGCACAGTTAATGGAAGTGACTTGACCAAGGTCACCCAGCAGAGTTGATAATAGAACCTAGCTCTCTTGACTTGCATTCCAGCACTTTAGCCATTGAACTATGATGCCTCACGAGGGCACTGGGAGCATTAATTCATTCATTTCTGTAAAATTTGAGCTTTTGAGAATTTCTGCTTTGAGATGCTTGAATGCTGGTCCAAGAGGCGGATATAGCTGAACCACTTGGTAATAGCAACTATAATATAATTAAATTTAACATCCTGGTTGGGGGTGGGGGGAGGACACCAAAGAAACCCATCACAGTAGCATTTTATTTCAGAAAGGGGACTACACAAAAATGGGGACGCTAGTTAAACTGAAATTAAAAGGTACAATCCCAAAAGTGAAATGCCTGCAAGCTGCATGGAAAGTTTTTAAAAACACCATAATGAAGGCTCAAATTATACCCCAAATTAAAATCATAATAAGATGACCAAAAAAGTGCCACCATGGCTAAACAACAAAGTAAAAGAAGTGGTTAAAGGCAAAAAGGCACCCTTTAAAAATTGGAAGCTAAATCCTATTGAGGAAAATCAAAAGGAACATAAACTCTGGCAAGTCAAGTGTAAAAGTATAATTAGGCAAACCAAGAAAGAATGTGAAGAGCAATGAGCCAAAGACTCAAAAAGCAACAGCAAAAAAAATGTTAAGTACATCAGAAGCAGGAAGCCTGCCACACAATCAGTGGGGCCACTAGACACTTGAGGTGCTAAAGGGGCACTCAAGGAAGATAAGGAGAAACTAAATGAATTCTTTGCATCAGTCTGCACTGCAAAGGATGAGGCAGATTCCCACACCTGAGCCAGACTTTTCAGGTGACAAATCTGAGGAACTGTCCCATATTGAGGTGTCATTAGAGGTGGTTTTAGAACAAATTGATAAATTAAACAGTAATAAATCACGAGGACCAGATGGTATTCACCCAAGAGTTCTGAAGGAATTCAAATATGAAATTGCAGAACTACTAACTGTGGTATGTAACCTATCATTTAAATCAACTTCTGTACCAGATGACCGGAGGATAGCTAATGTAACACCAATTTTTAAAAAAAGGCTCCAGAGGAGATCCCGGCAATTACGGGGCAGTAAGCCTAACTTCAGTAGAAGGCAAATTGGTTGAAACTATAGTGAAAACAGAATTATCAGACATATAGATGAACACCGTTTGTTGGGGAAGAGTCAACATCGCTTCTGTAAAGGGAAATCATGCTTCACCAATCTATTAGAATTCTTTGAGCGGGTCAACAAAGAAGGACAAGGGTGATCAAGTGGATATAGTGTATTTAGACTTTCAAAAAGCCATTGACAAGGTCCCTCATCAAAGGCTCATGAGCTAAGTAATACTTCTGAGAGAATTCTGCACCAAAAAATTTAAAATTATGCACACAGTATTTTAAAATTCTGCAAATTGTATTTGTCAATAAATAAATGTGGCTCCAGCATGGCAGTGGGGAGCACAGGCCACTGGCTGCATTGAGGTGGGAGATCACCCTGAAGCCCCCACACCCCCCGGTACAGAGACTCTGCAGTGAGGCTGCACCTGACCGTGACACAGTGCAAGGGCTGGGCCTGCCCCAGAAACGCCCCGGGACCCTTTCCCCCTGCGCCAGGTGTACCAGGTGTGGGCAGGCAGGCTCAGCCCAGCAGGATCCAAGTGTGGAGGGGCTTAGTGTAGGGGGGATCCAGATGTGGGGTGAGAGATTTCTCGGTGGGGCAGTCTGGGTGCGGGTGGCTCAGTGTGGGATCTGGATGCACAGAGGCTCGTTGGGATGTTCCGGGTGCAGGGGCAATGGGACTCTGCAGGGGATCCAGTTGAAGGTGGTTGAGACTCGGGGAGACTGGGTATGGGGAGATGGGACTCGGCGGGGGTGTCTGGGTGTGGGGGACTCAGTGGGGGGTCTGGGTGCTGGGGGGGGGTGGGGGTCCAGGTGCAGCTGGTTGGGGATCAGTGGGGTGGGGGTCTGGGTGTGGGGGGGCTTGTCAGAGGGGTCGAGGTGTAGGGAGATAGGTCTTGTCAGGGTGGGGGCTTGTTGGGCCTGCTTAACGGGACTCGGGAGAGCCCCAGCTGCTGCCGAGGAGAAGCCGCATGCCGGGCTCCCGCTTCCCCCTGTGATTCCCCTATCCCTTTTCTTCTCCATCCCCCTCCCTTCACTCCCGCATTCCCCTCCCCCTGCCCTATTCCACCCCCCATCCTTTCCCACTGCCTCTTTCCCCCACACCCCTTCCATCATTTTTCCCACCCCCCCTTACCCAACCCCACCACGGGCACTCACTGTTGCACAGAACAGAAAACAGGAAGGCTCCCAGCACACAGAAGGGGAGCATGACTGGCACTAGGTCCCAGGAGTCGGCGTTCAGCTGCAGAGTCAGCAGAGCTGAGAGACAGCCTCCTTCAGCTGGGCAGCTCTGCGCTTGCAGAATGAGGGGGGGCAGTGGCATGTAACCCCATGTGCTCCCCCATTGTCTCTGTTTGCAGGGGGCAATCCCCCTCAAAAAACTGCACTCATGTCGCCCCCCTCCCTCCCTCCCTCCCCCCGGCATGGCTTCCCTTTGCTTCCCTGCCCTGTTTTCTGCAGGGAAACACAGGAAATATGCGGGGGGGGGGGGAATAGAATAAGAGGGAAGGTTCTTTCATGGATCAGTAACTGGTTAAAAGACAGGAAACAAAGGGTAGAAATAAATGGTCAGTTTTCACAGTAGAGGGAGGCAAATAGCAGGGTCCTCCAGGGATCTGTACTGGGACCAGAGCTGTTCAATATATTCATAAATGATCTGGAAAAAGGGGTAAACAGTGCGGTGGCAAAATTTTCAGATGATACAAAATTACTCAAGATAGTTAAGTCCTAAGTAGACTGCAAAGAGTTACAAAGGATCTCACAAAACTGGGTGACTGGGCGACATTTTAAAAAAAATGGCAGAGGAAATTCAGTGTTGATAAAGGCAAAGTAATGTACATTGGAAAACATAATCCCAACAATACATACAAAATGATGGGGGTCTAACTTAGCCGTTACCACTCAAGGAAGAGATCTTGGAGTCATTGTGGATAGTTCTCTGAAAACATCTGCTCAGTGAGCAACTGCAGTCAAAAAAGCTAACAGAATGTTGGGAATCATTAGGAAAGTGATAGATAATAAGACAGAAAATATCATAATGCCCCTATATAAATCCACGGTATGCCCACATCTTGAATAGTGCATGCAGATCTGGTCACCCCATCTCAAAAAAGATATATTGGAATTGGAAAAGGTAGAGAGAGGAGCAACAAAAATGATTAGGGGTATGGAACAGCGTCTTTATGAGGAGAGATTAATAAGACTGGGACTTTTAAGCTTGGAAAAGAGATGACTAATGGGGGATATGATAGAGGCCTATAAAATCTAGACTGGTGTGGAGAAAGTGAATAAGGAAATGCTGTTTACTCCTCATAATACAAGAACTAGGGATTACCCAATGACATTTAAAATAAATCGGTTGCCTATTAACAAAAGGAAGTACTTTTTCACACATCACACAGTCAATCTGTGGAACTCTTTGCCAGGGGATGTTATGAAGACCCAAACTATAACAGGGTTCAAAAAAGAACTAGATAAATTCCTGGAGGATAGGTCCATTAATGGTTATTAGCCAGGATGGGCAGAGATGCAACACCATGCTCTGAAGTGTCCCTAGTCTCTGTTTGCCAGAAGCTGGGAGTGGACAACGGGGGATGGATCACTTGATGATTGCATGCTCTGTTCATTCCCTCTGAAGCACCTGGCATTGGCCACTGTTGGAAGACAGGATAGATGGACTATTGGTCTGACCCAGTATGGCTGTTCTTATGTTCTTATGATGGTAGGTCCTATAAAAATGCAAAGTGTCATTGTTACTACTATTATAACTATTTTTAAAATTTGTCATGCTTGCTTTACATTTGTATCTCTGCTACTCCCACTGAAAATCAATCTACAATCTGTACTGGTCAAGCTGAGTTCAGAAATCCTGTGCAATAGCATTCACGTCTCCAGCATGTAGGGTTTCCAATGCGCAAAGAATTTCTTGAGATTTAAAAGAACAGCAAAACCAATGTAAAAATGACATGAAGACTGTGGCACAAAGCAAAAACCTAAGGAAATTTTGATTTTAGTTTTTTTTCACTGCTCCCTTGATTTATATCATTGTACCCTTGACAGGTATAGGTTTTATGATTATGCCTTTCTCAGACACCTCAGACCTACTGTCTAAATCTTAGGCATATGTTAAGGAAGGAGTGAAAGCCTGATTTAGAATTGTGTTAGTCTGTGTCTCTGCTGCACCTTGGTACAGTTCAGCTCTCGGACCAGTTAATCTGTGGATCATGGGCATGACACCATGTGCATACTAAATAACGCTGAAGCTCACTAAAAACTCTTATGACGAATACTGTGCATGTATAGCAGCAGCTTTTCTAATGTTAACGCCATGCTTTTTCATTGTTTTACTATAAAAATAACAGGTCCTAGTGCCCTTATGGACCAATGGCTATGAAATAAATGCCTTTTGTGAAAAGGAGCATTTTAAGAATTTGGTTTAGAATCATGTCCTTAACCACATTTATTCTATTCATCTGACATAAATATAGATAAAATAATTTAAGTGGGAAGGAAAAATGTCTTGCTTGTGGGGTTTCGGCTCTAACAGGAAGGCAGTGTGATCCTAGATTCTAATCACAGTTTTGATACTGACTTTGTGTGGCCTTGGGCAAGTCACCCAACATCTCTGCCTCAGTTTCCCCATCTGTAAAACATGGCTGTGAATTACCTCTT
This sequence comes from Terrapene triunguis, assembly GCF_002925995.2. NCBI lineage: Eukaryota > Metazoa > Chordata > Testudines > Emydidae > Terrapene > Terrapene triunguis. The sequence goes on from NW_020664419.1 coordinate 20,730,863, forward strand.
CCCAGTAATGTGGAGATCCATTAGTTAATATTTTCAGAGTGCTTTGTAAATCAAGACATAATACTGTGTATGTCTGTAGAATCTGATCTGAGAATCTCAAAATGTTTCGCAAACATTCATGAGCTAAGCCTCCAAACATGCCCAGGAAGAACGGCAGCAGTGTTCCTATTTAATGGATGAGGAGACTGAGGCACAGAGAAATTAAGACCAATCTTTTAAATTCCCAGGACTAAATTAGGAATCTTAATAAGTAACCTGATTTTCAGAGGTGCTGAGTACCTCGCAGTCCACATTGAAATCTGTAGGTTTCCAGAAAATCAAGCCAGTTATTTAGGGTGACTAAATATGTATTTAGGTGTATAATTTTAGTCACCCAAGTTTAAAAATTTTGAGCAGGGTTCCACAGGGAAGATGTGGGACACCCAGGAATAGAACCCAAGTCCTCTGACTCTCACTTCTGTGTCTTAACAACAAGAGCACTCTTCTAGGAATGCTCAGTTGTTATTAACTGTCTTTCACTACAGAGTTATAAATCTCTCAATAGAAAAGCTTATGCTGGAAACCTAGACATTAGCCTAACTAGAGCAGTACAAATGGCTCCAGTATAAAAACATAGCACAGATTAACCTAGTATCCAGTGAACTGCTTTTGGTGAGGTGTTATTTAGCACTGAATGACCTTTTCCATCACTTTCTTTCTATGAATTATAAATAGAAATGAATCCAAGATTATCTAAAGTCACAATATTCTGCTGCCACTGACATTAACCTTGCAATAAAAATATATAACGCAATGCGTGTCATTCAGAAATCTTTAAGTTACAAATCCTGCCTCCTTCCCTATGCAGAGGACGGAGGACATAAAAGTAGTAGAGCCAGAGAGGTTCTGCTTCATGAGGGTAGAGGCAGGGTTTTGGGAGCTGTGTAAATCCCTTGCATGCTGTGAAGGACAGCTCTGCAGATGCTCCTCACCCTCAAGCATTATAGGTGTGAGGTAAGGCAGAAGAGGATTAGGAGCGGTGCCAGTGGATTTGTGACTACCTAAATCCATGGCCGTATTCCTCCCATGGAGGAAGAGTGCAGAGCCCAGGGGGCCATTGCAGCTGCAAAGCTGTAGTAGTAGCCAGGAAGTGGCTCAACTACTGCACCACAGCCTGGGTGAGCGGCTTCCTGTCCCCAGCCGATTTAGTTGACTTGTGTGCTTTCAGTAGAATTTGGCCTTATTAAAGGTCAGCTTTTCTTTTCCCCTCACACTCCTTATTCTTAGATTGTAATCTGTATCCCATTGTCATAGCAGCCATTTCTAATGCACTGGAAGTTCAAAACTTCTCTTACTGTACCAATGGTATCTTAGGTTTTATTTTTCTCTCAATCTCTAAGTTGGATGTTAGATTGGGGTGGGGGTGCATTCATGTAAAAGACCTTCCATAGGCCAGCGGAGAGGACTGTGGGGACACTGGAAAATGAAAGAGGGAGGAAGGAATAGAGCTGATGCCCCAGTGCCACCAAGCAGTAATGATGCCTCAATGGCATCAAGCACCAACAAAAAGCCGATAGGGCAGAGAGGGACAGAGAGTCCCAGAGCCATCCTGTAAGGAAGGAGCTCAGAGACAGGAACAATGTGTTGATCTGGAATTCCTATAAGTAAGTGAGCTGGAACTGAAAGAGAGAGAAGCTGTGTAAGCAGTAATGTTACAAGTGTAAGCTGCCTCTGTAGCTTGCCAGTCTATATTTATTAAGTTTAGCTGTCATAAACATTAGACATGAAGCCAAACTCTGCCCTCACTCTCGAGTAACACCACTGAATGCATCAGTGGGTGGTAGGAGTGTGAAGACAGAATGAGGCTGCTAGGTGTGAGATGCCAGCCCATTAACTGTGTGACATTACTACTACTTGAGCTCTTTTTCCACACTAGAGTAGAAAACGTGATGCTTTTTGGGGTTCCCTAAGGTGTCTGGGGAGAATTACTATCACCTGCACGAGCCCCACTCTTTCCTGCTGTAGGCTAGCAATTTACATACCCCACTTCATTGCATTTGACTGCCTAGTCCCTTGTCTTCTGGATGCCCTCAGTGTACTCTGATCGGTTGCTTCTGTGGAAACAGTGCACCCCAGTTCACTTGTTTCACCTCGGTTCAACGCTCTTCTTAGCACAAGGCACTTAGACATGTCTATAGTAAAACCAAATTGAAGTTCATTTAACAGAGCTTGAGATAGAGATTCAAATAAAAGCAAGTACAAGGATTGAAAACATACGGTGACAAGAGAAGAAAAACAAAGTGCAATGAATAGCCTATAATTACTACCTTATTAGAAAGCAAAGTAATTTATTTCTCACCCAATGGTCGGTCTTTGCAGCGCTTGTCCAGTTCAGAAAGCTGGGATCCACCTTTCAAGAGAGAGCCCTGCTGGCAGAGTTTCTTCTCTGTAATGGATAACAACTTGTCATTTTTTTTGCTCTAATACATTTACAGGGAATTGTCTCTTAGCCCAGGGGGCCCCTCTTCAGAAAGTTCTCCTGGAGTTCGTTTGTTGTTGTAAATGCTAAAGTCTCCACCTGATCCAGAAAGTTTAAAAAAAAAAAAAGTGCTGTCTCCACAGATGTCCATTGTTCTTAATGCTGATTGAGTCTTGCAATAACCATGTTGATCAGCTAGTTCTTAGCTTTCAGCAGAAGCCACACATGACCCCCTTTGGTGAAATATTGAGAAGTTGGTTGGGCACAGGGGTAATATACTTGTCTGGGTATGTTTGTGTCACAACATGGCAAGTAGGAGAGCAAATGAACTGGTCGGAGTGGAGACCAGGCATCGTGAGATGCTTGCCTGGCTGCCGATTGAAAGTCTACAACAGCTCCAAAATCTTGATATCCCAACATGAGGCCAAACGCTCCCCTCCACTGTGTGACACCATGGAACTGGGTGAATGCAAGGAGGGTAAGAGACCCTCCAGCTCCTGGAAGGAGTGAGAGCTGTTGAGTGTGCTCCCTCTCAGGTGATCATGGGAGGCCTTCTGTATTGGACACTGCCTAGTTGGGGCTACACGTGGGGCAGGAGAGGAGCAGAGCCAGAGAGCTATCGGTCTGTGCAGCAACACTCAGTTAGCTTCTGACTGGAAAACCATGGGAGATAACAGTGGTCTAGCCCAGCATTAACTCTCCTTCTGGGGCTTCTGCCCTGTCCTTTTGCAGGGATGAAAGGGGGAGTGAGCCAATGGCAGCCTGGCTGTGTGAGGTTTATGGGCTCTGTGCAGCTTTTCAAACCCCTTGCTCCCTAGGAGAGCATGAGTCAGCAGCTCCCCATGATTTAACTCGCTGAGTAGCGTCTCCCCTCCCACGGGTTTCTCAGCAGGAAGGGATAATGGGGCCAAAGGGATTTTTCTTTTTCTTGGTCTATAGAGCACCATGAACACCAGCGATGCTGTGGAAGAATCTTATGATTTATACATCTCCTAATTCACCAGGCCACTACAAACCCTGATTCCATGCCTATCCAAGCTGTCATCCCTCCTTGCTCCCCATCCCCTAGCTGTCCAAACCCTCCTGCATCCCCCTGACATTTTACAGTGCTGCCAGCTTGACCTGCCTGGCTATCTGATTTTCCCCACTTCCAATGTGCAATGCGGTGTCTGATGCCCCTACTCCTTAGGTCTTCCTTGTCACAGGGCCACAAGAAAGCTAGGGCCAGTCTGACTAATGATCGAAGAATGAGTACAAGTGCCAGTGGTTTCAAACTGTTTTAATGTCTAGCAACTAAGATTTGTATTTGGCTTCTAAATTGGCACCAGTACAGGACAGTCATGGGAGAGGATCTTCAGTAGACCCGCTAAATTGATCCCCGCTGCATCTATCACAGCAATGTTGATTCCTGGTAAGTGTAGACATGGCCTTAGAAGTGGCTCTTGCATCTCATTAATGGAGGTACAGCATGTGCTCCATCAGTACTGTCCAGCCAGTGCACTGGGGTGAAGGGCAGAGTTCTGACCACATTTCTCTATGTCCTGTTCACACACTTTGTCTGGAATATCATGCCTCTGACTGATCTATCACTACCCCTGCATTGCATTTAAGGCGCACGTGCACCACGATCCTTTCTGCCAAGCCTCAGATGAGCAATAAGGAGACAGAAGGACTTCCTTCACATTCTCTACTCCTTGTGCAGTCTGACAGAGATAGAATCTGGATTTTAGGATACTGCCTTACTTTACAACTCACATATATTGACAAAATGTTAGGCCACAGATTTCCTGCCAGTTGTTATCCTCGATAATAAAATACCCCCTCCAACCACACACCTCTAGTTGTTGCCAACCACCTCACACTGGAACCCATATGGAATATCATCAAACAATTACAACCACATCCTGAAAGAAGTTTTTCCTGAACCCCCTCTTCTGGCCTTCAAACAACCCCCCCAGCCTCTCCAAGCTCATCATCAGAAGCAAGCTCCCCACAGACCAGGACACACAAACTCAAAGTGGCCTCAGACCCTGCTAGAACAATAGATGCAAAACCTGCAGACACATCTCCACTGCTACAATGATCAACACTCCCCACAACACACCTTTCAAGATTCATGGGTCCTACACATGCCTATCACATGTGGTGTACCTCATCCTCAATAACAATGTGAAACCAGACAATCACTATGCTCTCAAGTGAACTCTCACAGAAAAATAATAAAAGACAAAAACACCACATCACCTGTGGGTGAACATTTTTCACAAAACAACCACTCCGTAGCTTACCTCTCAGCCCTCATCACCTGCACAACACCTTCAAAAATTGAGCCTGGGACCTAAAATTCATAATTTAGGTAGATAATAAAAAACAGGGACTGAATAGAGATACTGGATTTATGGCTTGTTACAACAATCAATAACCCACTTAACCACCCCCCTCTAGCTTTCTCCCCTCTCCACCTCATGACTGAAGAGATGTTAATGGGCCGCTTCATCTTGAATGGCCCCTTGAAATATGTGTTAACCCCTTATGCTACACAGTCTGTTCCATCTTGTATTTAGCTGTGACACTCTGAGTACCTTTCCCAGATCTGAAGAAGAGCTCTGTGTAAGCTCAAAAGTCTGTCTCTCTCACCAACAGAAGCTGATCCAATAAAAGATATTACCTCACCCACTTTATCCTCGATAATAATATTCAGATTGTTTCCCCACCTTCACTGTAATTTGCAGGAAGCAACCTAGTGCTGACCTTCATTAATAAACTACTGTGTGTATATTTGAGTGTGTATGTTCCCAATCACTTTGTCCAGTTATGATTTCTATTCTCTCTATTGTCTGTAGGAGTTTAATGTCCTTGGCAATAATACTGTACTGTACAGTATTGCCTGTTGTTATGTCATATAAATGAGGGCCTGTTGTCCATGTTTTCCTGACCTGAAATCACATCGCTGTCTCATTGTAGAAAAAAATTCTTATGATTCATGTATTCTGATTAGTTTCTGTCATAAAAATTCATGTGCCTGAGCGCTGTGTGATACAAACCTGGGTGGTCCCTGTGATGGTTCTTGGGGTACCCAGGACTGTGAGTCACCTTGTTACCCCTCTGCTTCTACCGTGAGAGTCTTGCTTGTGCTAAACTAAGTGTCAGCTCCCTGACCGCTCTAGTTTATTAGCCACCCAAACTCTCTGCTCTGGGCTATGCCAGTCCTTACTTTGCATTGCATGTTAACAATAGGTGTTCCCTAGTCACAGAGCCCCTTTGAAGTGTTCCCCTGTAATGTCCAGCCCCTTAGCCACTAAAAACCTGGTCTGCTGTCTCGAAAGGAGTAGAATACACACCAGCTTGTATGATTCAACTTAGGATCAGAACCTTGCTTAATATCACATCACTTAGATATATTTCTAGTGAAAACAAGAACAAATGTATTATCAAAGATTCAAGTGATAGTGAATAAGGATATTGGAACCAAACGGTTACATATAAAACAAAATAACACGCTTTCTAGAGACTAAATTTAACTAACAGGTTTACCTTCTGTCTAAAGAAGTTTTATCTCACTCAAAGTCATCTGCAGATTTTCAATCAAGATTGGCTGATAATATCCCATTTTCATGAATGTAAACATACTTCCTGGGTGCAGGATGAGGGGGATGTTTTCTTTGCCTTCTACTTACACCTCCCTAAGTTCAGGGCCTGTATTCAGACACAGGATAACCATCTGGGGGTTATTTTTCCTATTATCCTGCTTCCTTGCTGATGTCACATCTCTTCATTAACTTCATATGTAAATGGGTATCCACTATGTTAGTTTACAACACTTAATTTACATCCCGACAGAGCGATAGGTAAATACATCTCTCTTGTCTGACAAAACCTGTATTTTCAACTCTTCTGGTGACTAATAACTTGATACAGACTCTAAGAACATATTTTCAGTATATATACATACATTTCACAACAATATTAATGACCAGTGTGACCCTGGCTTTCATTTAAACCTCACATGACGTTCTTTGGTGAATGTATATACCAGTGTGACACTCCCAACAGTGATGCAAGAGTGTGAGTAGCAACGTCAGGGCGGCCTGTTAAAAACCAGGGTACAAACCCCAAATTGATTGAGAGTTCTAAACTTAGATTTCACCAACCAACTGCACCAAGTGCAAAGTCCTCAGACACTTTTACAGCCTTAACACGGAGTCACAGACAGTCCCCTTGGTACTCCGGTCTGGCTTGCCACCCAGATGAGCATATTTCTGTGATGGCCCCTCACATCAAGAAACACAGCAATTGTCAGGTTACTCCGAATCCCAAAGGACCAGTTGTGTTTTAGGTCTCACACCAAAGAGAACGCTTGTAGCGAATCCTATAGTAAACTATATGAAAACTAATTAAACAGGAAAAGGAAATTAGAAAGTTATTTAAAAGGTTAAAATAAGCAACCATAGACACATGAATGGGTTAGTCTTAGGTTTCAAGAAGGCAATACAGGCTTCTATAATCAGCAAGCTCAATTTGTCCTTTAGGGATCATAGAATCGTAGAATATCAGGGTTGGAAGGGACCTCAGGAGGTCATATAGTCCAACCCCCTGCTCAAAGCAGGACCAATCCCCAAATAAATCATCCCAGCCAGGGCTTTGTCAAGCCTGATCTTAAAAACCTCTAAGGAAGGAGATTCCACCACCTCCCTAAGTAACCCATTCCAGTGCTTCACCACCCTCCTCGTGAAAAAGTTTTTTCTAATATCCAACCTAAACATCCCCCACTGCAACTTGAGACCATTACTCCTTGTTCTGTCATCTGGTACCACTGAGAACAGTCTAGATCCATCCTCAGGTAGTTGAAAGCAGCTATCAAATCCCCCCTCATTCTTCTCTTCTGCAGACTAAACAATCCCAGTTCCCTCAGCCTCTCCTCATAAGTCATGTGCGCTAGCCCCCTAATCATTTTTGTTTCCCTCTGCTGGACTCTTTCCAATTTTTCCACATCCTCCTTGTAATGTGGGGCCCAAAATTAGACAGAGTACTCCAGATGAGGCCTCATCAGTGTCGAATAGAGGGGAATGATCACGTCCCTCGATCTGCTGGCAATGCCCCTACTTATACAGCCCAAAATGCCATTAGCCTTGGCAATAAGGGCACACTGCCGACTCATATCCAGCTTCTTGTCCACTGTAACCCCTAGGTCCTTTTCTGCAGAACTGCTGTCTAGCCATTTGGTCCCTAGTCTGTAGCAGTGCATGGGATTCTTACGTCCTAAGTGCAGGACTCTGCACTTGTCCTTGTTGAACCTCATCAGATTATTTTATAACCCAGGCTAAGCAGATGGGGATCTCTTGCTTATGCCTAGAAACACCTTGCCCTTCCCCCTCCCCCGCCCTGCCAGAATTCAAGCACTGTAGAGATCATTAGCCCCTTTGGTTTGGGGCTTTTATCCTCCTCCTGCCACATGCTCTGAGCTGCAATGGGAGGAATCCACTTGCATGACTCATCTTCATGAGGAGGAGAGCAGAACAACAAGAGTCTTTTAATCCTTTTGTTGATGGCTTCTCAATCCAGATGTAGGGAGTTTCCAGTTGTAAGATCTAACCATAGCCCATCTAGCACTGATGGGTCTCCTCTTTCGGAAGGGGTCTAACAATTTCTGTGGAAGAGCAGCTCTTCACACTAATTAATGTCCCTCTCCTGTATGGCAATTCATACAGTTACAAAGGCTCTCAATACAACTGCTCAAATACTACTTTACAGTATGTAACACAGATATTACCAGTAAGATTAGTGCATTCAGCAACTCAGAAGTATTCAATAGAGTCTAAATACTTTCTTATCATTCTAATATCTATTTTATCAATATTAACCCACAAGTGAGCCAGGCAGATTCCTGCTGTCTATCTCTCAATGTCCAGTTGAGACATGGGGACCTTGGCATGAGCTGGCACCTGGCCTGCCAGCATCACCACCAGAGTCAGGAATTTCCTTTAATCCCCTTGCCAATTGGTATTAAGGGGGTTCTTGGGTCACAGTCCCACAATCTAATGGTATGACCTGTATTTGGAAAGTTACAATCTTTAGTCAGATTAGGGAGATTTTTAGGCACCTGACTCCCATTAGCTTTCAAGAGACATGTAGTTGGAACTTCATTTTCCCCTTTCTTGTCTGTTGAGTCTGTATACCAGCTTAAACTATGTTAATTAGTATGTTTGGTTCGGTAATTTGGACTATGCTGATCCAGTCCTTAGAGAGATGCATTGTTTGGACAATATTTCTGGGTTGAGGAACTGCTTTTTCAAATGTGATATGTGTTATTAATTACCTCTGTTTTGTTCCACATAGCCTATACATGTTTCAGTTCAGAACTGACAGTCCTCCTTTTGGGGTAATGCTGTGCTGCATAAGTAGAACCAAATCTTGATTCTTGGAACTTTTCTATCCCATATTAACATATTTAGTAGTGCATGTGCATTGGTAAATAAATCAGTTGGGAGGCTTTAGAAGATGTATAGGCATCTATGAAGCATTATTATTTTAGACCATCCTATTCTGCTGAGTGTGGATATTGGAAATTTAGTTAGAATACCTTCCCTTCCTTCCCCCACCCTGTGCCTATGTTCATATAGATGCTTGGCTGATCTATAAATAATAATGTGCACATGTTTAATCTATTCTTGCACCCATTTAAAAGGTAAGTATGACACTTCATCATCTGTTTTATGAATGGAGCTGGTACTCTGATTCAGTGCAAGTCATAGATATGCCTTATCATTGACCAAACAGTTGGGTTGCACTCAGTCAGCCTGGCACGGTTTGACTTGGATTTGTGATGTAAAACAATGGTGTGACTGATTATTATTTGTATTGCGGCGGTGCCTACAATCTGCTATGTGTTGTACAAACATATAGGAAGACGCAATCCCTGCCCTGAAGAGTTTACAAGGTAAGATGACAAGCAACAGAATGAAGGATGAGGGAGTGTGATAAAATGTAGAATCAAAGATGGTTTTTCTTTTCTTTTTAATATTAGTACCTACTATTCCCAACTGCCCCTTTACTCAGTCATTATTAATGGACTAATTTCTTGTTGGTATCACAGTAGAAGTGAGTCTTAGAGGGATTTGAAGGAGGAAATAGTAACCTTACAGACTAGTTCAGGGATGGTGTCCCACGTGCCAGGGATGGTGGCATCAAGTGGCTGAACTATTTTAAGCTGTTTTAATAACTTACGACATTAGCTCTCTCAAGAATTTTTACTTGCCTTGGAAAAGGCTAGAAGTAGCATTCATAATTCTATTGTGAAAATGAATCATGGGATAGCATTTTCCTTTTGTCCACTTCCTTACCCTTTGTGGTCTAGATCTAATAATCCACCATCTAGTTGAATCAAAGTGCTGCACTAAGTGTATGATATGAATTTTGAAAAGCTCCTCCTCTTCCCCAAGGGTCTTCACCCCTGGAAGCCTATAGAGACCAATTCTCTTGCTTCTCTTCTTCCGTATCTGTTATCGGCTAATGGTAAAGACCATGAGATGCTATGGGATCTGATACCATTGGTATGCAGATAGTATCCAACTCCATGTATCCTCCACAAATGCAAGAAATGTGATTCTTGAATGAAGCAAGGACCTGGATGAAGCGAGGGGCTGACTGACTGAGAACTCATCATCCCAGCGCTCTGAATGCTAGTCATATTCTGGGTCCATTTCAAGGTCCTTGTCCTTATGCTTAAGTCTCTGACTGGGTTTGGGCCTGGCTGTCACAGTGACTGCCTCTCCTTCCAATACCCACTACATCTGCTATGATCATCAAGGACGCGCAGGCTCATGGAGCCCAGGCTTACATTTGTGACAGTTGGAGCCAGGCACAGTATCAGTGGAAGGCCCATGATTATGATACTCTCTTTTGCAGATCAGTCGCTGGGTAAATGTCACCACCCCCTTTAGGGTGTGCTGCACAATGCACCTGTTTAAGCTGGCATTCCACAAACGCCTGTGTAGACCGACACTCAAGGTAGCTGAAAACAAACACCAATAATGACTACTGAAAGGCAGCGTGATCCAGCAGAGAGGACACTGGTGTGGGACTCTATTCCTGGCTCTGCCATTGACCTACTGTTGACCAGAGGCAAGTAACATCACCTCTGCGTGCCTCTGTTTTCCCTCTAAATCTTTGTCTGTCTTGTCTGTTTAGACGGCAGGCTCTCTTGGGCAGGGATTGCCTCGTTCTGTGTGTTTGTACAGCATCTAACACAGTGGGACCCTGATCTAAGTTGGGGCTTCTAAGCGCTTGCGTAAAACAAATCAGAAGAGTAAAGACAGTAAGTAATCATTTTAAGGGGACAGGGAAAGAGAGTGGCTCCTTGCAGAGATAACTGATGCATATTATGTAGAGGTGCTAATAATATGGTGATGAGGAACTGTTAACCGTGCCTCAGTGGGTCACAACTGAGGATGCCAAATTCAGGACGAACTGCTGAGAAATAGGGCAGACACCACCCAAAAATGGTGGTTATTCTTTCATAAGATATACCAGACCAGCAACAAAAGTAAACTCCTGTTTCACCACACTGGCTAACAAGAAGTCATAAAAGCAGTTTCCTTGGGCATTCCAATTCTTATATCACCACCAAAAACACTGGATTCAGAGATGAGTGGTTCTTTACAACCAGTCTCATCAAATAAACGGTTCTTCTGATCCCAAAGGACCAGCCACACACCCAGGTCAATATATAACTTAGATCTTACCCAAAAGTCACGCTGATGCCAATCCTTTAGTATCTAAAAACTAAAGGTTTATTCATAAAAAGAAAGAAAGATGAGAGTTAAAATTGGTTAAAGGAATCAAATACATACAGTAATTGCAAAGTTCTTGGTTCAGGCTTGTAGCAGTGATGGAATAAACTGCTGGCTTAAGTCTCTGGTTGCTTCCAAATCATTGGAAGGACCTCAGTCCCTTGGTTAGAATGCTCCCATTAGTATAAGTCCACAGCCCAGAGATTTGAGCAGGACAGAGGCAAAATGGAGAGGTTTCCAGGGCTATTTATATCCTCTGCAGTATGGAGGGAAACCCATTGTTTCAAACAAAAACCTCAGCACAGGTAGTGGAGAATCACAGGTGACCACATAGTGTTTGGAGTCACATGGGCAAGTCACATGTTCATGCCCAATTTCGCTCAGTCATTGCAGGAAGCCATTACCTATATTCCAGACAGGACGTTTATAGGACAGTCCACTTAGTGTAGATGGGCGTCTCCCATGGTCCATTGTGAGTTAAGTGTCCTTTTGATGAGCCACTCAATTTGAATAGTCCCTCCAAGATGTGCTGGCTAACTACTTCGTGGGCATTACCCCAAGAGCAAACATTTGAAATCCAGGTATAGAGCCAATATACAAAAATGATACATGCATACAGATAGCATAATTATAACCAGCAAATCATAATCTTTTCATAGATACCTTACATGCCACATTTTGTACAAGATTTGTTGCAAATATATAATAGTGGTTGCAACAATGATCTATATAGTCATATTTTAATCAGAAAATGTTACAAGGATATAGAAAAGCAAATGATAAAATAATAGAAATGCATAATAATTTTATTATAAATGCTAAAGCTCTGCACTGTACCATGTCCGTTATTGTCTTTCTCCTTCCTTCTACTTATTTTTCTTCTGTTTATTTGTATAAATGATTTGAAGCAGCAAAATTTAACAAGCTACAAAGAGTGAAGTTAGGCACATACCGGTTCTTTGCTGTACAGCTGACATGCGCTGCAGAAGGCATGTATCAACAGCCTAGTAGCTTTGTTCTTCTCTGAGAAGATCATGCTACTTCCAGACTAGCATCAGCATCAAGGTTAAATAATAATTGACTTCCAAATGGGACAATGAAGCTTCCAGTACTCACTGTCAATCCCTGAAGCTTATTTTTCTCCTACCCTGTGCCCAGAGACTATATCTAAAGTAAGTAAGATTACTAGAACCAGGGTGAGATGTGAGAGAGGCTACAGAGAAGTTAGATGGCTGAAATAACATAGATTGCTTTTACCTGGATTTCTCTCTGTTGTTTACAGGGGGAGGGGCGAAAACGACTAGTGCCAAAGGACTGCTGACTGCACGAGTACTTATCCTATGCTGGGATTTAGGGAGAACTGTGTAGTTGTGGTAGGCAGCTCAGGCTGTGCTTAGTTAGGGAGTTAGAATCCAAAGAGAACTACAGGATTTATTTACAGTAAGATGAATATAAACCCCAACACTCCTTTGTGTTCATTACAGCTGATTTCTGTCTCTTCTCTACCATAAGAGAAATTTTATGCATTTTACAATTTAATGTTGACTAAGAAGGTTCCTCTTGTATTCAAGTTTCTTTGTGTGCAGGACCTGCATGTAATCAGTTTATTTTATTAGCAATTCAGATGTGACCAGTGGGTTTGTTCTATATTATGCTGGCTGATATGCTGCCAGTCTTGTGGCAAATAAACATTTTTACAAACAGTAGGGAGTTTGGAAAGTGCATGTGGTGGATGTTTATTACTCCTCTAGATTCATCTTTCCCACCTGTAAATGGTTGTGAGTGGGAGACCTGGAAATGAAAGCAGAACTATTCAGCAAAATAAATAAGTGAGAGGTGACAGTGAAATTCATGGTTTTAAAAGTAAAGTGCAGTACCAGAAAATCCAGTAAACAGTACTTGGAACAGAATGTCTGGGAATGAGGCAGGTGAAAGGGCTATGGTGACAAATAAATTGAAAGAAGTAAAGAGGCAGCAACAGAAGTTGAGATGTACAGGTGAGGGGGAAAAAAAGATTTAGGATTCGGGAAGGTATGGGGAGCAAAATGGGGAAAAACCCTATTGCCTAGAAACCCAGGGCAAGAAGTAGTGCTGTTTAGGCAAGTAAGTGTGTCAGAGTTCATGCTTGCAGTGAAAGAACAGCAAGGGGTTCTGGGAATGGACCAAGCAACATCAGGCACTGCCGCACTGAGCTGCCATTCAGAGGGGTGGGTGGCCAGAGGGGCTGAGCGACAGGGAAGCAAAGAGAATTGAGCTGCTACTCCAAGGGGAGGGGAGGGGAATGAGCCTAGTTAATGTCAGCCAGATAAATAATCCTTGGGGGGGTGTGGGTGGGTGGGGGGGAAGTGGTAATAGGGAGAAATGCATTCCTTAACATGCCTTAGCGTAAATTTCAGTTGGAGTGCATAGTATGTTAGGGATCTGAGCAGAGATCTGGGGAGACTGGGAAGGGCAGTGACTGGGTCTGGGTTTTCAACTACAGTCATATAGTTCAAACATAGTTACCTTTGCCAAAAGGGTAAGCAACAACAGTTTAAATTTTCCAGCCAAGCTCAGAATAGGCTATGTGACAACTTCTAGAGCAGGGGTAGGCAACCTATGGCACGCGTGCCAAAGGCGGCACGCGAGCTGATTTTCAGTGGCACTCTCACTGCCTGGGTCCTGGCCACCAGTTCGGGGGGCTCTGCATTTTAATTTAATTTTAAATGAAGCTTCTTAAACATTTTAAAAACCTTATTTACTTTACATACAACAATAGTTTAGTTATATATTATAGACTTATAGAAAGAGACCTTCTAAAAATGTTAAAATGTATTACTGGCACGCGAAACCTTAAATCAGAGTGAATAAATGAAGACTCAGCACACCAATTCTGAAAGGTTGCCGACCCCTGTTCTAGAGCCTTGCAAACTTAGTAGCATCTCCTTCTGCATGACAGTTTGATTTGATTTTAAGAAGGAGAGTAAAGCTTACAAGCTATAGGGCCATACTCAGTGAGCCAAAAGACACTTATTTTTGCCAGGGATAGTGAAGGCAAGTGATAGTTTAATTTGCTGACCATGTCAGAATAGGTTTTCTAGAAAAAGAACAAGAAGCTACAATTGAATTACTTGCTGCTACTGCAATACACAATTGGATTTGAACTGATTTTAGGAGGGAGATGCCCCCTCTCTTTTATACTTTGCTAAAGCCTTTTACAATTGCAAACATAACTTGCTGCCAAGACTGCATTAACTTAGTTTGCAAATCGATCCTTCATTTAAACACACTTGTATAAAAACTATATACACAGACTTCTTTGAATTTTTTAAAAACAGTGAAAAATATCTGTAACACAACAAACTAGATTCTTCAGCATTTTAGGTAATAAAGTTTCCCATATTAGTTTGAACCAACAGAGGATAATGCTAAAGGCCCTGGACCAAGTAAGCATTAAAAATATGTGACACAGAAGAATGTGCTTAGGCATATGAGAAACTTAGACATCAGTGGCCTTCCCAGAGTTCATAGAAAGCTAAATATCCTTGGGTTTCATGTCTGTAAGATTAGATGTTTTGTATAATTTGTATATCTGATGACAGTTTTCTTGTAACTAAATGTAAGGCCTTTAGAATTGATGCCCTACGTGTACATGATCACGCTGCTGTTCATGTGAAATGCGTGGAAGCAGAAATCGTGTCTCTGTCCCAAGAAGTTCATATTGTTGTTTTGCTCCATAAAATACACCATAAAGACATCATAAATTTGTCACCTTGTTTAACTCCATTTACAGTAGTCAAATATAATTTCAGCTTTAGAGTTTTTGGAATACTCTACAATTTTCAGGCCAAAAGACCCCGTAATTTTGAATTAAACTGTATTAATAATCCTGGAATGAAACACTTCATAAAGGAAATTGCAGTATCTCTTACAACAGGGTCCCAAAAATACCTACAGAAGGCTAGGTCTATTGCTGGGCTTACTGATTGATATACTAACAGTTGTGGAGGATGGGAAAGCAGTCTCTTTGCTATCTCTGCTGACATGGTAGACTTAGAGTCTGGTGCAGCTGGTCATATATTAAACAAGAAGTTAAAATACTTTTAGGAGTTGTGGGTATCAAGGCAGGAGAGCTGAAATCAAAATTGTTTGAGCAGTGGACACAGACAGCTCAAATAGTATGCAGGCCAAGTTTAGATGAGATACTCTCCATGTTGTGAACTGTGTCAAACACTACCTTCAGCGTGCTACTCTGGATCCCCAAATAATTATCTGTGTCATAAAAAGTTGAAATTGATATTTTCAAATTATATTTATGTTCCAAAAGACTATTGCAACTTCAAGTTCTTGCTGATGCCTTTGGAGGCAGCTGTAGCTGTTTCAGAGGTGGCTACCCTGTATACTGGGTTCCTAGTCAAGCCAAATCACTGATCAAAAATGATCATTTGGTTGTCACCCATTTGGAACATATGGCTGAAACTGACTGGGTGCTGATATAGCTTGAGTTAGGGAACATTCTTTAGGAGATCAAGACAGTCAAATTTGTGAACATGTATTTCATGGTGGACTTAATCACCAATGTGAATGAAGTCTCTCTTTTCAAGAAGAGCATCTCTTGTTGTTTGAGGCTTTGCAGAAGCTGGACAGTGCTATGCTTGAACTCACAGCATCGAAAGACAATCCTGGTCCTTATGTCTGAAAACTTATCCTTAGGGTTGGCAAATTCAGAAGAGTAAAGATTTCTGGGCAGAAATGGGAGTAGTACTGTCCTCATTGTTCTATAGCATTGGAACGCCAGAACGTGGGTTTTCCAAAAAAAAGCCCACACAGATACATGCAGCACATCACATCCCAAGTTTTAATAAAGATCCATGTGAATTGCAAGGTATAGATGTTTTCCACAGCTAGAGGGCTGTTCTCTACTTTCTTGAAGGGAAGCCAGGAACAACACCCATTCGTGGATATAGTGAACACATGGCAGCAACACCAGACAGCATTAGTGGAGGACTAGATTAGTGCAGTTTTGTATAATCAGGCCTAGGTTTCCAACCAGATGGATGTAAACCATACTGTTTAGGAATTTGAATTTTTACTTAAATTTGAACTAAATTATTGTGTAGTCTCAGTTCTGACACTCACATTGGTGATGGGAATTTGATTTTACATTAAAATAAGGACAAAGCTAAACATGTAAGACTAAGTGAGAGACGGACATACTAAAAGAAAGAGAATAAAAATTATATTCCATAGTTTAGTTGTCCAAAACAAAACAAACAAGATGCAGAGAAATTCCTTTACAGTCAAATCAGCAACAATATCTTCTTGGAATTTACGTAAGAGAATCATAGCACAGCCTGAAAATTTAGTACAATCACATTTTCTTGTTTGACAGCCAGATATGAAGCTTTAGCTGCCTGTTGACAGGTGATCAAAACATTCTTTCCCAGAGCCTGATAGGGGGGAGTGTTCTACATTAAAACATACAGTGAAAAGAAAAGAGTACCTAAAGGGTGAATGAAGGAGAGAGGTAAAGGTGTCTGGAGACGGTGTGGTAGGCTTTATAGGTAGTTGTTTTTTTCTGGAAGCAAAAACAAGGTAGTGACTTGTCTGATATGTCAAAGATGATGAACATAAAGAAATGGGTGGATAGATTTGTTTTAAATGCAGAGAAAAAGTCAGTTGTACATCAGGAAATAAATGAAAAGGTTTGAATATAAAGGAGGTTGCACAGTAAATGACGAAGTGAGAAGAGGAAGCTTTTTGCAGATGAATTTAATGTGTTTTGTTCTTTCAGTCTGGAAACTTCGGAGACTGAAAGAACAAAAATATAAATGAGTGCTTTGGGGTTAGTCACTGGTACAAGCTATGGACTTGATTCTCCTCTCACTGATGCTAGTGTAATACTCAGAAGTGAAAGGAGCTACACTAATGTAAAAAGTCTGGTGAAGTACAGTCGCTAGTGTAGACAGACTATGTGTTCATGCATGTGGTGTGCCATAACCCTCTTGTCCACACTGTGACAAAGTTCCTCCTCTATCTTGGTGGGTCCTGCGCTTATTGGCGGATTTTCCTGCCTCAGAGATTCACCATGTGGGTTGGGGAACAGCCCAGAGACCTTCCCCTCTGGAAGAACCCACAGTCCAGGTCAATTGGGAGGTTTGGGGGGAACCTGGGCCTGCCCTCTACTCCGGGTTCCAGCCCAGGGCCCTGTGGACTGCAGCTGTCTATAGTGCCTCCTGTAACTGCTGCATGACAGCTACAACTCCCTGGGCTACTTTCCTATGGCCTCCTCCAAACACCTTCCTTATTCTCACCACAGGACCTTCCTCCTGGTGTCTGATAATGCTTGTGCTCCTCAGTCCTCCAGCAGCACACCCTCTCACTCTCAGCTTCTTGCGCCTCTTGCTCCCAGCTCCTCACACTCACCCCACAAACTGAAGTGAGCTCCTTTTAAAACCCAGGTGCCCTGATTAGCCTGCCTTAATTGATTCTAGCAGCTTCTTCTTAATTGGCTCCAGGTGTCCTAATTAGCCTGCCTGCCTTAACTGGTTCTAGCAGGTTCCTGATTACTCTAGTGCAGCCCCTTCTCTGGTCACTCAGGGAACAGAAAACTACTCATCCAGTGACCAGTATATTTACCCTCTACCAGACTCCTGTACCCCACTGGTCTGGGTCTGTCACAACACCTAAACCCCAGAAGCACGTGTCTAAAGGTGAGTACAGGTTGAGTAAGCTAGCATGCCTGAGAGGTGTAAGGACATGCCTCATCTGTGGCATGGCCCTGTTCCGTGCACAGTGTGGACAGGGGTAAAGTGTGTGTACGGGCCTCGAGTTTCAATAGTACTCTGTCCCCCTTCCCACAATACACTGAACCCTTTTTTCCCGACTCTTTAAGGTCCATGTCTCCCTGTTTCCCCATACCACATCAGAACAGCTTTCCACTGCACTGTTTATAGATCAATATAGGTGGCAATGGATCCAACTCCGAGAGCAACCACCTGACCATACCTGGGTGCTGATCAATATGTAGCTAGAGGACACCATTTTCCACACTTTTGCCTGGAGTGGCAGGAACATTCACCTGTACTGGAACATTGCACAGAGGCTGGAGCAGGCGGGCCTCCAGTGGACTCTGGCCCAGTTCCAGGAATGCATCAAGCCACTTGAAGCTCCTGTATAGGAAAGTCAAAAACTCAAACAGTTGCTCCAGGAGGGCTTGTCGCACACGCCCCTTCCATAAAGAGCTCGACTGGGTGCTGTCAAGGGCTCCCAATACAGAGCCTGAATAGGCTCACAATCCCCTCCTCAACCCCACTGACCTCATTGTCTGATGAGATGCTGATTAGGGCCAGGGCGAGGAGGCAGCGAGGACCATGGAAGATGCCCCTGAAGACCCAGGGGACAAGGATCATGTGATTCTGCACCTCTTCCCAGCAGAGCCAGCCCATCCCCCAACGAACACAAGGAGGATTCCGAGCCATGGCAGAAACCAGAACCCAAGGCTGGTAAGTTACAGTTAACCCCCCACCCTCCCGACCAATATTCTCTCTTGCTCTGGTGCTAAATTCTTCGTTTTAATATCCAGGGCACTTGAAGTACTGTGCACTGACTTTTCCTCCCTAGATAATAGGCTGTGCATTGTTATGTCTCTGGACGTTTGAACTGCGGTGCTGAAGCCACAGCATTGTCACACCTCATCCCCTTACCGCACTCATCCAACTCTTCCCCTTCCATCCAGCCCCCACTCCACACCACCCCAAAATGATCCCCAATCAAGACAGTTATAAATCTATGATTTAATTGATTTCTGATTAACCACTATTGTGCATTTGGCTAAAGCTATTTCTTAAAAACAGATTATTAAGGAAATACCATTGTGCCCCTGTGTCTGTGCATTTATTGGCCAGTTGTCTGGCAGCGATGGTCCTGGGGCCACGCGGACCGGGGGAAGGGAGAGGACAGATTGGAAAAATCTTTTGGGTCTGGGAAAGTTGTAGGAAACTTATAGTTGGTTGACTAAAGTTAGTAACAGCTGTCTTTGTTCCTTGGAAGGTTACACAGTTTCAGTGCTTTTTCCATCCCCTGGATCTTACCATCCCTTTACAAATGAGTTACACAGAACAGGGGTAGGTGTGTGGTGGTAAGGTCTGGGAAGAGGAAGGGACCAGAGCACCGTTATAGAAACCGTTGGTTGTCTAAGGAAATATTAGTCACAGCAGTCCTTTCTCTCTTCAAAGATAAAAAATGTAACATCCCTGTCCCTGGTGTCTCACCTCTCCCTGCACTGAGCCATGCTGCACAAGCTACGGGATATGGGGGTGGGAGAAGGATCTGGTCGGGTGGTTGGATAAACATAGTGTGGTGTCCCTTTGCAGTGGAGAGGCAGGGGGCTTGTGATGCTGATCTAAAACTCTAGGGAACAAAAGTTGCAGTGTCTCTTTCTTTCCCTGTCCATTTCACTGTTGTTAGGCAGGCACAGGGGAAGGATTTTCTGGTGATGCCGGGGGTGGAGTGAGTGGTGTTCATAGTTCACATCTCTCATTGCATGGAAACACTGAATGTTAGCTAAGAATACAGCTAATATCCAGTTGAATTGCCTCCCAGTCTTGTAAACATGTTTCAGCAAATTTCTGGAGCAGCAGAAACCCTAGCTGGGTCTTGAGGTTCCACAGCGGTAGAAATCTTCCTGTCCACCTTCACAGTGGACCAAACCCCTCCAGTAAGCAATATATAGAGGGTTGACCATTAGCAGAAACATCTCTCTGGCATAAATTGTCAGATTTCCTCCACAAGACTGGAAAGCCACTTCTCTTCTCCACTCTGGTACCTTGAAAACAGCGATGTTCTTCAAATGTTAGCCAATCTTTAAAGAAGAAATTGTAAACTGGTAACATACCCCCTGGAAGGAACTACCCACTCCCACCCTTGAGACACTATGAACATTTTAAGTTTTTAAAAACATTAGTATCCCCAGCTCCTTACTCAGGGGCTGCAGAAATTGTCTGAGAACTGATGGTAGTCTAACAGTTGCATTCCTGGAATACTAAATAGTATCAAAATTGTGGCTTTCCACAGCAAAGTTATTTTCTGCGGGGGCAGGGGGTTCCTCAGCTTCTTCCTAAGGAAAAAAAAGTATAATGCTACCCTTGTCTTTGAATTGGCAGACCCTTTGGTTCCTGAGGGCAAAGCTGTGCCACCAGGAAAGCAGGAGCAGCACCCTAGAAACAGGAGAGGCAGACTGAGAAGGACCCTGGAAGAGCTGCTCGTGGGGATGGACAGGAGAAACAAAAGCAGTCTGAATTCCTCAGGGGCAGGGAGGAGTGGGCTCTTCAGCAGCAAGAGACACTGATGAACCAGTTCATGGAGGAGGAGGCATGCCATAGAGAACAGGAGCATTCCCTAATGGAGAGGCTCGTAGAACTGGTAGCCATACAAGTTCAGGGTCTGCCTGCTGCTGAAGCCACAGAACGTAGTCTGTCATCAGCAACCACCATCTCTTCCTCCTCTGGCTGCTGTCCAGGGTGCTGCTGAGCCGGAGGATCCTGTTTCAAGAACATCTCTCCCCCCACCCTTCCCCCGTGCAGAGACATTGACATTTGAATGGTGTTCCTGGTTGCGGCCACTTAACTTTTTGAAACTTTTTGTTGAACCTTTAAACAATATATATATTTTAATTTAGAATAATAGAATCACAGGGTATTTGTTGTATCTAAATGTTCCAAGTCTGGGGGGAGCAGTCACAAACCAGTTCCCAGAGACAAAAGGCTAGTCAATGCCTTAGCCAGGTGTCAGCAAAATCAAATGAACCATCCCCTGGTTAAGTGGCCATTCTTTGGCAGGAAAGAGGATGTGGGCAAAAATCTACACCTTGACAAAGAAACAGCTGGGGGTCTCCATCCACACAGACCTTGTCTCCTGAACCTCAGCTGGTGATGATTCTCAAAGAAAAGAAAGGATTATAAAAGGAGAGAGGAGATCTGCCAAATTATTCCTCCGTTCTCTCTACCCATGGCATCCACAACACCTGAATAACAAAGAAAACAGCTGTGGATTGGAGGAGGTATCCTGACTGAAAGATTCAGCCAATAAGACTGCTAAAACATGTGGTGCTTTGAATTCTCTCTAGCTTGTTAAGTTAAGCATTAGTTGTGATTTACTTTTATTTTCTTGTAACCAACTGTGACTTTTATGCTTCATTACTTGTAATCACTTAAAATCTATCTTTCTGTAGTTAATAAACATGTTTTATTGTTTTATCTAGACCAGTGTGTTTGGATTGAAGTGTTTGGGAAGCTTCATTTGGGATAACAGGGTTTGTGCATTTCATTTTCTATTAATAAAAGGAGGGACTTTATATAAGCTTGTATGGTTCAGGAGAGAGATGGGCAGTACAAGGTGCACATTCCTGGAGGAAAGTCTGGGACTGGGAATTTGTTGCTGTTTCTCTGCAATGTAATTCAAGGATGTCTGGCTGTAGCACTCTTGAATTGTAACTGGGAGTAATTTACATTCTGGAGGCTGTGTGTGAGCAGACCAGCACTAGTTGCTGTTACAGCAAAGCAGTGTAAAAGGCACCCCAGGTTGGAAAACTGAGGAGACAGCTGTTCATTGGTCCAGATTGTACTCTGGGTAATATCACAGTGTCCTCTCCCTACAATAGTGTATAGGTAGCAATGGTCATTTTTGCATTCTCCCAAGGATGCCTATGGGAGCATGAAGGTCCTGCTGCTTTTTTAGAAGTTTACACTCCGGAGGTGAGAGCAAAATTATCCTTATAAAATCTCCTCTACCCTGTTTTAATTCTTTGTCATTCTGTCACTCCCAGAGTTGCCCCTTGAATACTAAGGGGAGGAAGTATAATCTTGCATTTAAAATACAGGGTTTGGAATCAGGAGATCAGACCCATTTTCAGCTCGATCACAAATGGGGACAAGTCTGTGACCTTGGGCAAGTCATTCTGTGCCTTAATGGCCTCATCTTTAAATAGGGATGTTAATACTCCCCCACCTTGCAGGGCTGGTCTGAGGCTTTGCTCATTGTTTGTGAAGTATTTAGAGATTCTCCGATGGAAAGTACAAAGTATTTATAACTGATTATGACCCACCCACATTGTTACCATAACCAGTACTGTAATAGGGCCAAGTAGAAGGAGAAAGGAGCACCAGCAGTAAGAGCACAAAGGGTGATGTGGGCCTCCTTCATTTCCTCCCCCTATTCACCAAGATTATCCTGCATTAGCCTGCCCTGCCCGAACCTCACTGGTCTGTGATAGCGTAACCTGCAAGCCTAGAAATTTGCTTCTAGTTCAGGTTTCGAGTCTACTGGAGTGTGGATTGGTGAGGTTTTATTGTATGCACAGTATATTGACTTCATATTTCAGTGAACATCAAGATTTATTGCACCTCAAGTTAAATATTGACCTTAAGTACGCCTCAGTAAATATTTACCTCGGGGTCAATATATTTTGATATTCATCTCAGCAGAAGTCAATATCTTTATTTTTTTGTAAATGGAGGATCATTGAAAGGAATAAAAAAAGCCAAGCAAGAGTCAGCTGATAACTGCATGAAGTTGCTAACTCTGAAAGAAATGATTGTGAGTGTGGAGAGGCAAAGTATGAAAACCAAAGGATAATTTTAGTACTTTAAAAGTATAAATAAAAATATGTGATAGGCTCATTCTTTATAGAGAAAGCACACAGAACACAACTGCAGACCCTGGAGCATGTATGTTCGAAAACACAGGAGGTAACTCAGATACAATATGTAATCAAGTAAGAAAATTTATATAGATTCTATTTGGAAACAGATTTGAAAAAAATAATACATTGAGTAGCTCAGGAGGGAAGTGTGGCTGGGGGAAAGCCTTCATAGTACATAGATAGAATGATTTGCAGGGGGCACAAAAATTCATTTGACAATGGAATTTGGGGACAAGTTCCATCCTATAATAAATTGGAAATGTACATCCACATGTTCTGTGGTACTCCTTCTCATATATGCTGCCTGTTCTCTACTCTACTAATGGAACAGCCACTTCTACGGTGGATAGAGTCACAAGGAGCCACAAAAGCATTAAACACATTTAGATTGCAACACAACACCTATTTTATGAACTAATTGGGGACTGAGAAGTTAATAAAATTAAAAAGTTCATAAAATTGCACATCTCATAATTATGGTTCATAAATTAATTAATTACTTCAATTATAGTGTACATAATGAATACTAATAAATGTATACATGTACCTGATTTTTCTTTTAAGAGAACTGCATCTCTTCTTTGCTACCAAATTTGTGTCTTTTTCAAATCTGTACACACCCTTGAATGTTAGCTGAAGGATTGAAGTCATGTTCAACTGCGGAAAGATGGTTCATATAACCAATCATTCATAAGATTGACATTAATAAAGTTGGGGTCCTACTGTATAAATACAAGCTGTTTTCCTCCCTCATGTGGCAGCTGCTGCATCATCAGGATATTGCACAATGTCTGTCTTGGACCCAAAAGAGAGAGAGCCACTTACCAGACTGTAAAAGAGATGTGTAACTCAAGAATTACTGAGTAATGAAAAGTGATGTATGCAGTTTGACTACCACCACAGATGTCAAATTGCAGTTGATTTTAAATAGTTTCAGTCCTTTTACATAGGCTTTGTGTAGACATGTGAGGTTAATTAATAGATCTCTGAAGGGGGAATATAGCAAATTAAAACAAGCAAACAAAAACAAAGAGAGAGGGTAGTCATATAACCCTACAGTCTATATCCCTGAAAAGAAAGAAATGAGGCAGATTTTACCCACTTTACTGAGGTTGTCTAAGACATATCCAAAGGGTGCTTTTCATATTTACTGCACTTTACTCCCATATTTGACTTTTTTTCCTCTCTCCATTGATAAACACTTGGTTTGATGAAGTTATAAACTCCATCTCCCCCTTTCATATCTGAAAATTGCAGGAAATAAGGCATTTTTTTATTTGAAGAGCTCTCTCTTCTTCCTAATTCTAGGACAGAATGGAGACTAACACTACTTACAAAAGTTGTATGCAGTGGTGGTGTAGCCATGTTCGTCCCAGGATATTAGACAAGGTGGGAGGATATTAGAGATACTGGAGTATGAACATCAGCTATTGTCTATCTGTTACAGTTGTAGATCTGCATAAGGGTATAAAGTTGACATTGACAATATTATTTGATCAGATCATATCCCTGTGTGGGCTATTGTGCAAGCCATAGAGGAGGAAAAATAAGGGAAGCATTGGATTTCAAGCAGTATTATGGTATTCCAAAATCTCAAGGTGATTATATAAAACTGAATGATACAGAGGATATTGGTGATATTACCTTATGGGAAGGAGCCAGAGAAGTAATTGAAGAAAACTGCTTAATATAATTAGTAATTTTAAAAATGGAAATAATTACTTTAAAAAAAGACATGCAAAGATTGAAAATTCTTCATAAGAGTACAGGAAATCAAAAGCAATACAGAGCACTTAAAAACGCAAGAGGAGAACTTAATATGCTACTAAGCAAAAAGGCAAGGTCACAAATAAAATTAGCTAAAAGAACCTTTTATGAAGCTGGCAACAAAGCTGACAAAATTCTGGTTTATCTCCTTGGAAGAAAAGCTCTCAAGAAAGCAATTTGCCAAATAAAAACTGAAAGGGGTATGATAAGAGATCCTAGATCTATTAAAATCTGCCTTTCAGGATTTCTGTTCCAATTTTTATACATCACAATATGCATATTCTATAGTTCAGATAAAACAATATTATTTAAAAAAAATAAAGATGGCATTTCTGTCAGAAAATGATGTAATTAGATTAGAGGAGCCAGTATCTTAAATGGAGATTGAAAAGGCTATCGACAGTTTAAAATCTGGGAAAAGCCAGGACCAGATTTCTATACAGCCAAAATCTGTGAAAGTTTTAGGCAAGAACTTATAATATAAAATGTCTTTGCTGAAATTCTAAAAAAGAAATTCATGCAGAAAAGATGCAGCAAGCTACTATTGGATTGATTCACAGGGAAGGTAAACTCAAAAATGACTATGGTTCTTAACAATCAAGCTGTTTTAAATGTATGGTAATAAGAATGACAGTAATATGAGACTATAATCAAACAATTTATACTTTAAAGACCAAACGGGCTTTATTATAGGGAGGCACTCATCAGATAATCTATAACATACATCGAATTGCATTCATTCATCCTGGTTGAAGAAACAAGAACTTGCTTTATCTCTTGATGCAGAGAAGGCTTTTGACTGAGTTGAGTGGCCATTGTTAACAGACTATCTTTCATCTCCTATTGATTTGGGATCAAATTTAGAAAACAATGAATGTCTTATGTTTCACCCAAGAGCTAGTATTCTGGTAATTGGCTCTTTTATTAAAGACTCAATTAAAGGACTCAAAACTAAAACATAACAGAAAGCCTTTTATTCAGATGATATATTAATGTATTTTATGTAAGTCATACCTTCAGTATTTTCAGTTCTTCAGGAGAATGTTAGCATTAGCCAACCGACAGGCTTTACAGTAAAATATTTTGTAAAGGTGTTACTGCCTATACTGATGTCATATCATTTTACATGGGACTTTACAAAAATAAATTATTTAGATAGTGTGTTTTATCAGTTACATATATATCTATAAAGCAAGCTGCCCTTCTCTTCAGCAATAATTCCAGGAGGAGAAGCTAGAGTCGAATAATATACATATATACACACACATTGGTTAGGTAAGATAATGTCCTACATAGAAAATCTGGCTGCCTCATATTTTTTACCTTTTCTGTATGCTCCCAATAAAAATATCCAAGATTTCTTTGGAGAATTAGAAAACCGCTGCTAGATCCTTGTGAAACACCCTTGAGTTAAAAAATAAAAATAAAATTACCCTCATAACTAGGAGGCATTGGGCTCCCAACTTCAAGTAACATTATTGGACAGCTAACTTGAGAATGACTGCAGCTGTGAATAATGGAAAATAGAATTCTTACTGGATTCAGGTAGAAAAATAAATAGTCTAATTTAAGGCCCTGATTCAGCAAGGTACTTAAGCACATGCCTAACTTTAAGCACATTGAACTTGTTGAATCATGGTCTAAATCTTACTGTCACTTGGAACGCTTCCATGAAAAATTGAGAGGATTGAATGTTCAAAGATTCACTCTGCTTTTCCCCAGACCTTCTTCAATTGTTATGATTCTCACAGAGTTTTCCTAGCATGCTTAGAAATGCTAAGAAGCTAACTGCTGGCTCTGAGTTCTTCACTCCAGGACTCTTTGTTCAGTCTCCATCAGGGTTTTTCACTGCATTTTATTTTATCCCCTGGTCAGTCTGTCCTGTCTCTTAAAGAGGTAATAGCAGTTTTGTTCCCAGTGCCTCCTTTGCTCTTTATAGCCACCAGAGCTGGTTGAAGACTGCATAAACATTTGTCAAATAGTTTATCCGATGAAAAATGGCAAACTTTGGTGAGTAATGCGTGCCATATTATTTGGCTAGCGCTATCTCCATTCCAGATCAGCCACAGCCTAAAACTGAAAGATCTTCTTAAATCTGATTCTTTCTGCAATTCTGTACTTTGTTCTAATATTGTAATTATCATCCCATGTGGAGACATTTTGTCTATATAATTTAGCAATACTTGCTGTGCACATCCATGGTTGACACCATCGTGATTATATCCAATTCTGGAAGAGTATGTGTACTCTTTTTCCATTCTGTCTCTAAAGGCGCAGTGTTGTAAGATACTGAGTAATATCAACTCCTATTGACTTCAATGGGATTTGAGGGTGCACTCACATCCAGGTATGCAGATACATAAATGTAAGTGAATATATCATGCTATTGATTGATGTTTATTATTGCTTTACTGTTATTTATTATTTGTATAAAAGTTATACATACAGACTCCAAACAAAGGTTGGCTGGGCAACCTTAATTCTGGCATTTCCTAAATTTTGAGTTCTTGACTTTGCAACCTTAATAAATGTCTTTTAATGTAGTTTTTATATGTAATATCTATATTAAAGGATAAATAACATTAACATATCTGAAAAGACTGCACCAGAAACAAGGATTTAACAAAAATCAAAATCTTTATTTAAAATAAATAAGAATTTGAGGCCTAAAACAACTTGACAACAACCCTTTAACTAACCCAGACTCTTCCGACAGCTGTGCTGGCATTGATGATGCTGGTGCACAAAGATATTTTAGCATCATAGTCTTATACATGTTAAAGTTGTTGTTAAACAAAAATAGCCAAGTCAATGTCAGCTCTTTACTAACTGCACTGTAATAATTAGTGTTTGATAAAGGGAAAAGGACAAAAATCAATAGAGAAGAAAAATATTTATACTCTTTCAGGAGGAATGGAAATTTTAAATAAATATCCTAGAAAAGTGTAGTTAAAAGTTTCCTTTCAAGAAAATGAAGTAGAAACAAAGTAAACAGGCATCAATTGTTCAGAAACTCAATGTGGTAAAAGTGAAAATCTTTAGGAATAAATAGGGTGGATAACATCTACATTCATTGTAAGGGGTAAAACAAATCTTTACTAATAGCAGCAGTCAAATTTGATAAGCAAATACATCAGTAATAATATCACAAATAAAACTACCATAGGCATGTGACCTTGCTGTTATGGCACAGGCATAACTCCCATCATTTTCACTGGGAATTTTGTCTGCACAGGGACTGCTGGATTCTAATGAAAATTTAAAGATCTCCAGGATAGGTAATATAGGGCCATATTGTACAAGCACAAAAATAAAATAAAAATCAGTGACAAGGTATTCCTTATAATTTTGTTCCTTTTCCAGGGAATTTTTTTGCCCTCTGCACTGGTCAGTTTTGCACAAATCCTGGTTCTGTTAAAATCAATGGGAGTTTTTTGCTAAACTTTATGAATAGCTAAAAATTATAAAAAAAAAAAAAAAAAAAAAAAGAGAGAGAGGGCATATTGGGCAACAATTGTTCCATCCCAAATGTAATGCACATGGTACAGGGAGTAAGTTCCAAAGAAAATCCATTCAAGCAAGGAGCATCAAAGCATTCAAGTGAGACCTTGAATGAGTTATTAAACAGTAAATGGTCTGGGGATGAAAGTAGAAAAACAGATATGAAAGGGGTCAGATGTGATAAGCCTTATTCTGTAGCTGTTTTGCCTTGCCTGTAATTTGGGTTGGAATTCATTTTGCACAGCGCATACTATTTATAGGTTTTCTCACCACCATTTTCTCTGATGATTTCGGGCTCCTATTGACTTAAACAGGAGCAAGAACCAAGGGTATTATAAAATAAGGGCCTGATCCTCAGAGGCATAGCTTCTACTGAAGTGAACCATAGTTCTGGGGACTGAGCACTTCTTAGGATCAGGCCCTGAGAGACTAAAATCTCTAGAAGTTACTATGCACCTTTTGGACTTTCCGTCATTTGTATGCTGTTAAAATATCAATACTTTAAATGAAGATAGTGACATTTTTCTCCAGTTAAGCATTTTGTTTTTAACCATTAATTGAGGCGGCAGAACTGTAAGTCATCTGTTTTGCTGATCAATTTCTCCAGAATATGTAGTAGAGTGATTTTCCCCCCCAATTCACTGATTTCTTTAGTGTTAATATTTGGAAGGAATTATTCAGCTTCTAAGAGATAATTTAAAGTATGGCTTCGTTGTAAATATAAACACTCACAAATAAGGTTTGCTCAATTAGAGTGCACAGCCAGGGTGCTGGTTATTATAAATTGTTGTAGCCTGAAGTTGTTAACATATGATGGGAGACATTGCAAAATTATTTTGGATTATATGAAAAAAGATCCTCTTCCTAATGAATAAGTGTCCCCATTGCAAAACCTAGCACCATATTTGGGATTAATCCACCTCATTGACAAAAGAAGACAGTGAGTAAATGGTCATGGGTATTGAACTACCCTCTCACCCCAGAAAGTGGTCCCTGTAATTATATTTTTATATAATTATATCATCCTCCTTTAATTATATATTAATCAGCCATACCATTATTTTGCCTAGGTTGGCAAGCCTGTAATTACTCAAATCATCCAGTTTATCCTTTTAAAATATTGGCATAACATTTGCTTTCTTCCATTTCTCGGAACTTCCCAGTGTTCCAAGACTTACTGAAAGTCAACATTAATGGTCCAGAGAGCTCCTCGACCTGCTGTTTTAAACTCTTGGATGGAAATTTATCCAGGCCTGATGATTTAAAAATGTATAACTTCAGTAGCTGCTGTTCAACATCTTTCCTGAATTTCCAAGGTGTCTGGAATGGATTAGGGGCCCCTACTTTTTCTACCACAGTGTTGGTTACACCACTGTATATCAACATAATGTAAACAGTAATAATAGCAATATTAGAAAGCTGCCCTGTTATGAAAACCTATGGTAGTGCAAATATTAGGTAAAAATATGTAATTAGCCATATATGTGTGGAAGAGAGTTATTATATAGTTTGCTCTGGGAAATAATCCAGCCAAAGGGACAAGAAAACTTTGTGAATGACAAAAGATAAAGAAGTAGAACATATAGTTTTGTCATTTAGAGGGAGAAACTTAAAGGAACACGGGAAGAAATATAGTAGAGTTCTCTTTTGATATACAAGTAAGAATAATTAGGAGACATAAGCTAGTATTAGGAGCATGTTACAGACGTGCAGAAGGATACAATATGTAGTAAAACAATTTTCTGATTGTGGATGATTTAAACAGCAGTTTATTTGGGAAATTTATGAGCTTTAGTAGATGAGAAAATAAATAGCGTTTATAAATTGTTACTTTCTGAAGGTTTCTCCATTTAACTGTGGGCCTGTCAGTCAATATTTTTTCTTATTCAGTGATCAAAAGGATAAGCAAATTAGAAATATTACAGAAGATTTCTGTCAGCGAAATTCTCCCAAAATAGACATGACTATTTTAGATGTCACCACTATATCAAAGTCTTACTCCAAATTAGAAGCTTTTTTTGCTTCAGAATCTCAGACTGAAATCAAAACATGCAGTTTTAGATGTTTTCTCATAATTAATATATATAGTTTCACAAACAATGTAATCAAAGAGATACCTAATTTCTCTTCCTTTCCCATGCCACTAAATACTGGATGTCTTCATTAGCAATTCAATGTTAGCTGGAAATACACTTGCAAGACATTTTGCATCAGACAGAAAATGTCAAAGCTTTGTAAAATTCCACATAATGTTCCTAGGGTTAAAATCATCATTCTCAAGACTGACCTATTTTGATAGTGGTTTCCTCTGACAGTTATACTGTTTAGTAGTCAGTCTTCAATCCAGCAAAGCATTTAAGCGTGTGCATAACTTTGATTAGTCCCAATGGGACTAATTGTTTGCTTAAAGCTAAGCTTTTGCCCAAATGCATTACTGGATCGGGGCCTTAGACCCCACTATTCAGGAGGCTGATTTCCCCCACCCCCCGCCCCACAGATCTGCATGCAGAGGCAATCCTCTATGTGAGGATTTCCCCTTTTTACTGCAAAAGTCACCTCTATGGGACCATTCCTCTCCATACAGTTTGTAGCCTGCTGGGGTCAGTGGTGCTAGAGGGAAACTAGATAAGCAGGGAGCAGGGCCAGAGGGATGGACGTCATTCCCACTCCAGCCTCACAGAAATTAGGTGGAAAACATAATACAATGCCAGGCCCCATATAGCCCTGTTTGCCATCTCTGGGTACTGGTGGCAGCCATGGGGCAGTCCTGATAGTGTGAGTTCAATGTCTGAGGGGGCGCACTGTGGGGCCAGAGTCAGTATGGGGTCACTGGATTTACATACAGGTTGGCCATTCTGGGGGGGCTGTCAGTGTGGAGCTGGAAGCTACACCTCTACCTCGATATAATGCTACCCGATATAACACGAATTCGGATATAACACGTTAAAGCAGTGCTCCGGGGGGGCGGGGCTGCGCACTCCGGTGGATCAAAGCAAGTTCAATATAACACGGTTTCACCTATAACGTGGTAAGTTTTTTGGCTCCCGAGGACAGCGTTATATCGAGGTAGAGGTGTATTATGTGAGAGAAAACCTTGCTTCCCTGATGGGATGAAGTGAGGGTAGATGTCTACAAGGAGATTCTTGTGTAGGCTCTGTGCCTCCTTACATTAGTTTTTCCAAACAGAGGGGTGACCTTGACCTTGGTTTTCTTCAAAGAATGTTGAACATTGATGGCATATTCTTATTCATTTTTAAAAAATTCAATAAAAGACCTTTTTCAGAGGGACAGTGCTGGAACCCCAGACGCTACTGCATTGCGCCCGTGCAGCGGAAGGGTGAAACTGGTCAGCCCTAGGGTCGCTGTACTCACAGTGAAGAGCAAAAAGCAAACTGAACAAATGGTGTCAAAGAAATTTCTGAAACACTTTCATCTTTAATGGTCCAAATGGTTCTGAGTGATACAGGTTTCAGATGATACTTTAATGGTCGCCTTATACAGTTTTAGTTTCTGAAGTTCATCTTTGGGGTTTTATTTGTTTCTCTTTTTTAAACTGCTTGTTCTGTTTACTAACAATGGGACAAATCCTGCTCATCTCACTCTTGTGAGAAGTCCTACTGAAGCCAATGGGGGCACTAGTGTGCGAGCAAGGCAAGAGGTATTGGCAAAATCTATAGCTGTTATAAGTTATGACAGAGATACAGTGATAGGGGCTCAGATCCATATACAAAGACTTAGATTAGCCCTTCCTATAATAAAATCTTCTGTGGGGAGAAAAAGCTTTGGGAAGGTCTCCTGTTGGAATTCCTACCCTGTTACTCCATTGGCTGAGGCAGGATTTGCCTCCTCCCCCCCCCCCAGTCCATGGAAGGAGCCACAGGGACTGCTCACAAACTGGTGGATCCCCAAGGACTTGCATGAATCCCAGGGATCTGTGAAAGGCCAGGGCCAGCTTTGTAGAAGCCCTATACCTCACTGCACTAGCTGTGCCCTCCCTGGAATCTCCACCCTGGCTCCTGGCAGCACAGCTTCATTGAAGCCACACTATAGAGCTAGCCAGGTGGGTGGGTTTCCATGAAAAGGAACCACAGACCCAGTGTCCTTTTCTGCCTAAGGTCCATGAGGCAAGAGACTCAAAGATGTGCCTCTCCCTGGGCTTGTGTCAGCTTGCACGCATCACCGCAGCCTGCACAGTCTCTTTCAACCTCTCCCTGCACAGGCTCCCAGAGCTGCAGATCACCCTCTGCTGGGTCTGGAGTAGGGGAAGGTGGTGTTATGGAGCAACACTGGGAGTGGTTCGATCATGTGGAAGGATCCCCTCTGTACACAGATCAAGAGGAGTGGTCCGGACCAGAAGAGTATAACATTGTTGAGGAGATGGTAGCCCCATTTTAAACTCCTACTTTCAGTGGCTTGCAGTTTGCACATTTGCCCGTTGTGTTTCTCAACTCTGGGTGATTTTTGTTTTAAAGCCTGAAGGCAATTTGTTGAACTACTTTACACTTAGGGCTTGATTCTGCCACCTTTATTTATGCTGATAGGTATCTTTCTTCTCAAGAAGTCATGTTTATTCAATGGGTCTGCCTGAGGATTAAGGTATTTCTCAGCCTAAGTCTGGGTGGGCAGATTCTGGCCATTAATTAAGGGATGTATTTTGATTTCTATGAGAAAGGACCTATGCAGTGCTCGGGGCACATCTACAAAAATTGTGCAAGCATTAAAACCAATGTTTCACATTTTTTTTAAAGTGCCCATTTTTATATTATCTTTGTTTTAAAATATCAGACTTGCACCCTGATCCTGCAGTTGATATCGTGCAAGCAGACTGCTGTGCTTACCCTGAAACAAACAGTGCCATGTCTTGTGTTAGCTGTTGTGTGAATAAAAAAATCATCTGAAACCAGAGAAGAAAACTCTTGATGACATATTTTTTTAAAATCCTGTAATCTTTGCTCTAAGGCAGTTGGTAGATGATCTTTTTGCCATCTCCTGGCTTTATCTGTGTGAGTTATTTAAATTTCTAAAGCAACTATTACTTACCCGTTCCATTTGAGGAATTCCCTTTCCTCCGGAGAAGGACTTGCCTTGGTGATGCTTATTTACAATGCAAGATTCTCATGCTTTCCCTTACACTAAACACTGAAGAGCATATGTCTTTAGACATATTTTAATTGGAATTTTTTCACTCCTATAAAGTAAATAAGCTTTAATTGTTGATGATTTGTTGGGCTTTCTTATACTTTTTACATAATATTAATAATTTTATTTGATACATAAAATATGACTCATGGACAGACTTGTACACAGATGGTGTATCCTAGCAGCTTTCACGCCAGCATTATATTCCCCACAGTGGCTAAATTGTGGTACTGAAAAGCATAAGAGGAAGTAAAATTTTACAACTACCTGTCTGATAATGGAATACTATAACGTTTGCTGCCCATTCTTAATGAGACATATTGATCCTGTTCTACAGTATTTTTTGTTATTTGTGTTTCAACTTTATTTGCATATAACATCTGATTTATTTATGATTAATCTATTTATATTACAATAGAGCCCAATATGTGCTAAACTGTGGATGGGCAGATGCGAAGACACAGCTTTTTTTTTCTTAAGTGAATTTAGTATTCAGGCAATTCGCTAAACTGAGGATGGGACTCAACATCTATTGAAGTCATTGTGAAACCCTGTTTTACCTCTCCCTCTTTCTTTCCCCTTGTTGTTTTTCTCCATTCATCCTCTGAATAAATATTTCCCTTTCCTATATTCATTGTACTCTACCCGTGTGTGTGTGTGTGTGTGTTCACTCTGGGAGGGTTGGAACAGGTGCCCCTAGAGTGGAAGAGATTTTCCCTGATGCGTTCCTGCGTGCGCCTTTTCTTGGCCAGAGCCGCCTGTAGAGCAGACTCCATCTTGGCCATGAGGGCACTAAAGTTACAGATAAATAGTGAGTGTAGGGCCTGGAGTTAAATAAGTATTTGCAGGATTGATCCCTTAGGGCCAGATTCTGACATCCTTATTTTGTGTGATACCTTACTCAGTGAATTGTTCCACTGAAAGCAATTACATATAACTCAGCAGCTTAGTAATTACGTATCACTGTGTTGCGCTGTTGCTTATACTGTAGAAGCAGTCAGGATTGCAGCCCCATTGTGTTAAGTACTGTACACACATACAAACTGATGAACAGTTACCCACATTGATTTCAGTGGGACTACTCGTGTGAGTAACTGCTTACCAATGTGAATAAGGTCTTCACAGTGTGGCTGATTGAAGATGCCGTCCCTGCCCTGAGGAGTTTCCAATCTAAGGGCCAGACTGTGCCACCCTTACCCCTACTGAGTGGGACTTTACTCAGTGAGTAGTTCCATTGCACTGTAAAAAAGATAAACAAAGGAAATTGTATTTTTCAGTTCACCTCCTATAAGTACTGTAGTGCAGTCTCTTTATTGTGAAAGTGCAACTTACAAATGTAGAATTATTTTTTTTACATAACTGCACTTAAAAACAAAATAATATAAACTTTAGATCCTACAAGTCCACTCAGTCCTACTTCTTGTTCAGCCAATCGCTCAGACAAACAAGTTTGTTTATATTTATGGGAGATAATGCTGCCCGCTTCTTATTTACAATGTCACCTGAAAGTGAGAGCAGATGTTCGCATGGCATTGTTGTTTCAAGGTATTTACGTGCCAGATATGCTAAACACTCATATACCCCTTCATGTTTTGACTTGTAGATTGCACTCTCTTTTGTTTCTTTTACAGAGCAAATATTTGTAATGAAAAATAATAATATAAAGTGCACACTCTACACTTTGTATTCTGCGTTGT
This sequence comes from Terrapene triunguis, assembly GCF_002925995.2. NCBI lineage: Eukaryota > Metazoa > Chordata > Testudines > Emydidae > Terrapene > Terrapene triunguis. Next base: position 20,765,894 of record NW_020664419.1, read on the forward strand.
AATTGAAAGCAATATATTTGAAAATGTAGAAAAACATCCAAAAATATTTATAATTAATTTAAATTGGTATTCTATTATTGTTTAAGAGTGTGATTAAATGGCGATTAATCACGATTATTTTTTTTAATCATTTGACAGCCCTAATATAAAGTGACACACTCCACTGATTTCTCATAGTAAAAAGAGTTCTTCTCAAAACCCCAAAATAAAACAAGGTTACAATTCAGCAGCTCTTCAATCCGATTCAAAGCTCACTGTTCCCAGGTCACCCACTTGAGTGTCATTAACCACTGTGTCCTATTTCCTTTAACCCCTGTTCCAGAGCCCCACTTTCCAGGCCTCTTACCTGAGAGTTTCAAACCTGCTTCTCTCCCATGAGTGAATTTCTTCTATAGTCCCAAGTCAAGTCTCCTGCAAGAGGGCTCCCTGCATTGTATCAATCCACCAGGCTTCCTTGCCTGTCAGTCCTATGCCTGTTCAGTGGAACTTCCCTTCAGGACCAAACCCTTGTCCCTGGGATTTTCCCACAGCAGCCGTCTGCTCAGGTCTTTTGCCAGAGGGCTCCCTGCAGTGTTACACCCCCCAGATCTCCTTGCCTGCAAGTCCTACTCCTGCTCCTCTGGACCTGCCTCCAGAGTCAACCCCTTGCTTATGAACCCAGCTTATGCTGACCATGCTGGTTCTTCCCCTCTTCTTAGGGGCCACTGCACAAGCCACCCTGCAACTTGGCAAGGTTCCCCAGCTCTAGCCAGTCCTCCAACAGTTTTCCTCAGAACTTGTCACTTGCAGCTCACAAGCTGTCCTTGTGGTTTCCTGCAGCTCCTTCTCTTAGGTCAGGTCTACACTTAAACGTTAGGTTGACATAGCTATGGTGCTTAGGGGTGTGGAAAATCCTGCAGTCTGGCACAGTCCCTTGTGTAGATGTGGATAGGTCAATGGAAGAATGTTTCTGTTGACCTAGCTATTGTCGCTTGGAGAGTTGGAGTTTCTACAGCGACGGAAAAACCCCTCCCGTCGCTGTAGGAAATGTCTACACTATGGTGCTACAGCAGCTTAGCTGCAGCGCCATAGCTGTGCCTCTGTAGCACCTTGGATTTAGGCAATTCTCTGTTGTCCCTTCTGTGTCGTCTTTGGTCTCAAGCTGCTCTCACCTGCCCTTCCCGACTCTTTCAGGCAGCTCTCACTTCCCCTTTTCTGTCTTCCTTCACAGACCTCCTCCACATGCCCTCTTTTAAACTAATTGGGGTCAGATGACAAGTCACAGCTGCACTGGCCTCTTCCCTCTTAAAGGGCCAGTGTCACACTGTGACAGTGTCATTGTTGATCTGGCTGGATTGAAACCCCCAACCTTTCACTGACAGGATATGACAATGTGTTTGAACATGAGGCTTGGAATGAGTTAGGCCATTTACAATCCTGTCTAATAAACTTGATCTCCATTGTATCTCTTTATTGAAATTAATTTTGTAGTCCTAGAATACTGTGAAAGGAAGCTGCTTCTAATCAGAGGCCTGGTTGTAATAAAGGTGTGACATGCAGGAATTTCAGTAAGAGCCTGGTTTCTTTTACGGTGGTTTTTTTTTTGGGGGGGGGGGGGGGGGAAGGTCTTCGCCCTGTATGCGACATGACTCAGGTTTACAAAAAGGTTGTACCCATTTTCGGGATCAATATCCACTGCCTCTAGTAACCACTATTGCCTGATGCTTAGTTTCATGACATAAGAAGTATGGTTGCATAGACAGGTTCTGCGCTGGGCTGCTTGATCCTGTGTCTGATCAGGCCTGCAATGTCATGAAGAAAGGGTTCCACATCTTCTCCATAGTCGGGTGATGCTGAGCGGCTGGGATGGAAACAGGAAACTCATGCAGGGATGATATTTTGTTTCAAGTCCTAATCCCTGGTTGGCTGGATCTTGGCAAAGAGTGGATTTTCATGCCTTAAGTCACATTCACATTAAAAAGCAGGAGGATGTGGCTCCTTACCTTTGAAATTATTTGTCTAGTTATCAAAATTTACATATCTTATAGTTTCCTCTTTTATCAGAAATTTCCTCTGCTTAATTCCCTATCTAGTTTCTATCATCAAATCTTCTCACCAGCTACATCGTAATGGCCATGAAATCCTATATGGGGTCTGCTATAACCATAGTTTTAATCTGTTGTAGAGAAATGTAGGAGATATATTATGTTTGATATCGGGATTGATCACTTTATTTCAATGAAATTAAATCAAACAATTTTATGTTATTTCTTTTAATTGCATGTGAAGTTGGTTTGTCTAATTATATAATATACTCTATAGAGCCAAATCCTGCTCCTCTTACCCAAGTGAGTGTTGCCAATGAGATTACTTATATGATTAAGGTGGCACAATTTGGCCGTAAATATTACTAAGAACTGCTGTTTTTGGCATTCTGGAATAACTTGTACCTGTGGGCTCACTTTTATTTATCTTATTTCAGTCTTAACACCTCCAAACATATCACCTGTGTTGATCAGCATAAAACATATCAGTCTCTCCCTTCCTACCTATGTGTTACAGCATTAGTTTTCCTTGGGAATAAATGATTTAATACTTGGGAATTTCCAGTTGATGTCAGACTGCAAACGGAATCTGTCCAACAAGGCATATCCTCCAGACTCTGACACCTGTCTCTCCCCCACAGCAGCTGCTTGCACAAATTGCTTCATTGAAGTCACTGGGACTACTCATGTGAGTCACTGCTCGCCAGTGTTATTATGAGGTTGACAATCTAGCCTAACTATCCGTTTTAAGAAAAACCACAATTCTATTGATGAGATATATAAAAATAAATCATTAGTGCAAATGTAGCAGCTGTTAACTTGCTCCCACAGAACTCCCATTGACTTCACTGGGGACAGGATCGGGCCCCTTGCTCTCAAAGCTGGATGTATTTCTGTTGACATTCTGCATGATGTTGGTGCACAGGAAAGAAAAAAAGGGATCTATGCTGGCATTGGCTTTATTAGAAGTGTGGATCAATATTTCTCAAATGGAGAGGAACAACAGTGGTAGGGAAAATACATTTGATTTTCAAGCTTCTTCAAAGAACAGAAAAATTGAATTAGAAACTAAAAAAGAAATTGGCAGCAGCCTGTTACCATAATCCCGTGTAGAACTACAGTGAATATTGACATGTGTTAATTCTGCTGGGAAAGCAGGATTGCATGGATAGGGAGCATTATGGCTGGCCCTCTGCAGGCACACAAGCTGGAGATGGTGCAATAAACCTGTCCCCCACCCCTTGTGTCCTTGCATAGTGGCTACCCATTTGGTGGCTGGAAAGTATAGTCACTGTTCCTTGCTAGCAGAGCTGGCCTCACCAAAGGTAGCAGGAAGGATCATAGCTGAAGATGGGGCCATGGGCCTGACCCCAATCCCCTGTGCACTGGCCAGTGGAACTGACAGGGCAGAGAGGGAAGTGGAACTGTACACATTTAAAGGATGGCAAAGCTGCCACTGCTGTGTGTGATCCCTGGAGTCACAGGTGGAATCCTGGGAGAATCTGTATCCTGCCCCTCCCACTCCCAAGCCTTCCCAATGCCTTTAATGTAAAATCCAGAGCCTGGCCTGAGTTCGGGGCTAGACACTAGGCAGGTGAGTAGGTGTCTGGGATGAAGGAATCCTGCCCTAGGCCATGAAGCTCCTCCATGTAGCATGCTTGGGTATAGGTGTAGTTTCTTCAGCCATGCCCCTTCCCACCCCCTATGCAATGCCTGGTAGAGAGCTTACATGCCATGGAGCATACACCCCTGCACAGCTCCTCCTCCAGAGCCCTGCCTTGTGCAGTGGAATCACATTGGCCCTGACTTCCACAGCCAAGGATGAGAGGGTTGGATTTAGCTTTGAGGCACAATCTAGCCCATAACAATTCTGTGCCATGCTTTTTGACTTGCATTTGATATTTGAAGCTGTACCTGTCATCAGGTTTCATTGTTCTTTGTTCTAATTAGATTCTCTTCTCTCTTTTCCCTTTATTTTCTCTCTCATTGGCTATACCTTATGGGATGTCAACTAAAATACTTCCCGGATTTGTCTGCTCCATTAAGTGTTCATTTACTCAGTGATCCCCTGGGCTTGAAGAGGGATTTTATTTTTTGTCCTGCTGACAAGGTTCTGCCAAGAGGTTTCTTTCCATTTTTCGATGAATTTCTGTCTGATCTTGTATTTCCACCTGATTTTGAGTTAGGGTTTTTTGTTTTTGTATATTTAAACTTTGTTCTTTGGCTGATCCTGAATTTCTGCACGGGGGTGAAATCCTGTTAGCCTTACTCAGATGTGTAATTCACTGAAGTTCATTTGGATTGATTGCATGAGTAAAGTGAGCAGGATTTAGCTCTCAGCTTGTCCCATCAATGTATGTTGTAATTACTAAAAATAACATGGAGTTAACAGAGAAATTGGTCTTAACTTTAAAGCTGAATGTTAAAATGCTATGTTTGTTCAGAAAAATAATTATTTAAATGACTTTACTGTGGAGGCCATTAAGTAAATTGACAGTTTCTTTCAAGTTTACGGAAATTGGGGAAAAAAGGTCATACTCACTCTTCCTAGTGTAAAATCCCAGAGAGGTTCTGGGCCAAAATCTGCTTCCTCCCAGGCAGAGAAGTGAATTTTAGTTACACCCATGGGCCCATTCTTCCCTCGTGTAACTCCATTGACTTTAGAGCCTTCATGGTAGATTGAAAAGACTGAGATTTTCACGGGGATTATAACATTTTTTCCAGGTTCTTGTAACATTGCAGTCTCAAAAGTCACAACTCACAATTTCACCCAAGGCATCAGACCAGGGGTCGGCAACTTACGGCATGCATGCCAAACATGGCACGCAAGCCGATTTTGAGTGGCACGCTGCTGCCTGCCCGGTGAGAGGAGGAGGAGGGGCAGGAAAGCACCACACTGGGGAAAGAAGCGGGGGAGGGGGGAAGCTTGGCTGCCGCAGGTACAAGCTTCTGCCTCCTGCCCCTGCAGGGGAGAGCGGTGTGTGTGTGTGGGGGGGGGTCCCGGCCCTCAGCCCCCATGCCCACTGCTCTCCCCTGCGGGGGCAGGAGGCAGAAGCTTGGTCCTGTGGCAGCCAAGCTTCTCCCCTCCCACGCTTCTTTCCCCAGCATGGTGCTTTCTTGCCCCTCCTCCTCCTCCTCCCTCTCCCTGCGCCGATCAGCTGATGGCCCTTGTGAGGGGGAGGGGGACGAGTGGCAGCGTGCTCCCTGCTCTGTAGAGGAGGCAGAGAAGAGGTAGGGACGGGGCCTTGGGGAAGGGGGTGGAACAGGCATATCCCTTCCAGCCCCCCCCCCCCCCCCCCCCGTCCACACAGAAACCAGTCTGATTCAGGCCAGGAACTTCTCTGGACTTGGGCCCACAGACCCTACTGGGAGGGTGGGTCAGAGCCCAAGTCTTGCTTTGATCTGGTCCAAGCCCTGTCATTTTGCAGTGTGGACACAGGTCATGCTGCAGACCTGTGTCAGAAGGTCTGCTTACAGCTGTAAGGACTTTAGCATAGTTGTGAGTGCTGGGTTCAGCAACTGTAAACTCAGGTTTACAATGGAGTGTGGACAACAGAGCATGGGTTGGAAACATCTGAGACCACAAGACCACATCTGAGACCCAGACCTGTGTTTACAATGCAGTGGTGACATACCCCTAATGTCAAGAAAACAAGCGGAAAAAATACTTCCTTTTGCACATGGAATGGGAAATGTACAGAGGCCAAGCAGCATACTGAAGGCCCCACAGAGCCTCATATAGAGGGCCCAGACCCAAACTACAACTCCATATTGCCTGTTCTGTTACTGAGAATAGCACCCGAATATTGCAAAGCAGAGCTTCAAAAATCAAACCTCTGGTAGGAACCAGGACCAGGAATGTTCTGCTCAGGTAACCTCTGACCCTTGGCATATGCCAGGCCTTTTAAAGGTAAGTGTGGGGCAGGCTCCTTGAGTACAGGGCCCTATCCAGTCTGCAGCATGCCCTGGAGGCAGCACTGAAGGAGTGAAGAGGTTTCTATATACCACTGGAATGGCCATCGACCAGCTGAAATGTGAAACCCTTTAGTTAACACTTTTCTCAGTGCCCCTCCCCACCCCCCACGCCAGAACTGCTGGCAAACTTGTTAATCAAACTGGAACTTGAGTGAGCCTTTCAGAGGGGATTTTTGCAGCAGCCAGGTAGGCGAAAGCCTCACACTGCTGGGAAGGTTCCCCTGCTTGGTGCTTGGCAGGACCCTGCATCTGCATCCCGAGGACTACAATAACACTGCTCTACAGCCAAAATGCTTCTGAAATAAATGTAGTCAAACTTTACTAATTCTGGGTCACTGAGAACGAAAATTATGCTTAAAATTGTTGATTGGCTCTAGTTTTCAAGATATGCTATTGGGTCAGTATATACAACCCTTGACTTGGGAATGGCAGAGGATAAGTGAGTTATAAAGGGAAGGGATCTCAATTTAAACCAGAAATGACTAAAATACGTCTTTGACTGGATCTATGAATAAATCTATGACTGGGTTTGGACAGTACTTGCTTTTTAGGCAAAACAATGAATGATGCAATCTGAAGCTGGTATTGCTTCATACATGATATGAATTGCATCATGATATTCCTAGAAGTCATGGATGATGCAATCATAACGAAGCTTACATCACTCTGCTGAACAAATTGCCCTATATCAGCTCTAGAAATCATACAGTGTCGTGCTCTCTTATTTGTCAGTGTTTGATTTTGCAAAGGGACACATTTCTGTTTAGCCAAAGTGAGCAGAGATGTCTCGTACTTGTGTGAACAGTGCAGATAACTTCTGCTATGTTTGTGGTGAAGTGACTTTTGCATCACAAAAGTGCAGTATAACCACTATGGTTAAGAAAGCCTATCACCTTTACTTTGGCTGCAAAATTGGAGATCAGGACAAGAGGTGGTCCCCACACATATGCTGCAACAAATCTTCGCCAGTGGTTGAACAGGAAAAGGAAATCTATGCCTTTTGCAGTGCCAATGATTTGGAGAGAGCCAACAGATCATACCAGCAATTGTTACTTCTGCATGGTGCCTCCAGTTGGGAAAGGTGTGTCAAAGAAGAAAAAGTGGACTGTGCATTATCCAAACATTCCATCAGCTATAAGCCCAGTACCCCACGGAGAAGGACTGCCGGTTCCTGATGCACCAGAATCATTCTCACTTGAGTCAGACGAGGAAGAGGATGAAACTTCTGGTCCTGAACCATCAATGTCACAGGACCCACATTTTCTCCCATCCTCCTCCTCTGAACCACACCTCATAACACAAGGTGAACTGAATGACCTTGTCAGGGATTTGGAACTACCCAAGAGTAAGGCAGAGCTGTTGGGCTCCAGACTACAGCAGTGGAATCTCCTGGCAGGTGATGTTAGGGTTTCCATGTTCCGTGACCGTCAAAAGGATCTTGTCCCATTCTTCTTCATGGAAGGTGATCTTGTAGCCTGCAACAACATCGATGGTGTGATGGCAGCCCTCAACATTGTTCACGATCCAGATGAGTGGAGACTGTTCATTGATTCATCGAAGACGAGTCTTAAAGCTGTTTTACTGCATAATGGCAATGTTTTGCCATCAATTCCAGTCGGTCATGCAGTCCATATGAAGAAAACCTATGACAACATGAAACAACTTTTGAGGTGCATAAACTATGACCAACATCAGTGGCAGCTTTGTGGCGATTTGAAGGTTGTTGCTCTCTTGCTTGGTCTGCAGACTGGATACACAAAGTACTGCTGTTTTCTCTGCGAATGGGATAGTCGTGCAAGAGATTCCCACTACATCAAGAAAGATTGGCCACTCCGACAGTCATTGGAGCCTGGGAGGAAAAGTGTTCAGCATCCACCACTTGTTGAATCAAGGAAGATTTTGTTACCACCCTTACACATCAAGCTGGGTCTGATGAAGAACTTTGTCAAGGCCATTGACAAAACACAAGCAGCTTTCAAGTACCTCCGTGGAAAATTTCCAAGGTTAAGTGAAGCTAAGATAAAGGAAGGTGTCTTTGTTGGTCCTCAGATTTGTGAACTTCTTCGAGATGATGCATTTGACCATGCACTGCATGGCAAGGAAAAGACGGCCTGGAAAGCCTTCCAGTTAGTGGCAATAAATTTTCTCGGAAACAACAAGGCAGACAACTACAGGTTGTTGGTGGAAAACCTCCTCAAGGCATACAAAAGGCTTGGTTGCAACATGTCACTAAAGATACATTTTTTGCACTCTCATCTTGATTTTTTTCCACCGAACTGCGGAGCAGTGAGCGACGAGCACGGCGAGCGATTTCACCAGGACATTGCAACAATGGAGAAACGCTATCAGGGCAAATGGAGCCCATCAATGCTTGCAGACTATTGCTGGACAGTGACAAGAGATGCTCCATTTAATGAATACAAGAGACAAGCCAAGAAGCGCCGAGTAGACACTGAATAGGTCTAAACTATGTACATAGTAGTTTTTTGCCTTTTGTTTCATAATAAATTTTATTTATATAACCCTTTTGCTGATTTTTAAAGTGTTACATAAACAGGACAGGTGAAATATTATCATGTAAAGCAACCATAAACACATGAAAAGACCTAGGTTTACAATTTATGATTAAAACTCTACTATCTACACAATATACATAGACATAAAATGTAAAAACTTAAATATCTTAGAAACAGTAGCCAATCAGTTGTTTTAATTGTCATATTTGAATTCAGCACATCAAAATACATAATAAATAGCACATTTTATCTCTGAAGCAGACGACTTCTCAAAAATTGTAGACCAGTGTAATTTGTCGGTAAACAGGAGGGGCTGCTTGGGGACTCCCCTCCCCCCTCAACCAGCTCTGTTGAAAGCTGTTTCTCCTCCCTGGACATGAGAAAGGCGCATGAACAGTTATTGTTGCTGCCCCACTGCTTCCCTGCCTCTTCTGCTGAGAACCGACTTCCAAGAAACGGTGGGAACAGCTGAGCATGGTAAACAAGAGGAGAATTAACTCTCTGGTACCTTGAGGGTTTGCTGAGCACTAGAGGGAGAAAATATATTTTTCAAGCTTCCCAGCTTCAACAGCGACTTTCCTCTAAACTGCCACTGTGCTTCGAGTGTTGCACAGTACCTCCGAAATGGCATTCTCAGGGTTTTGGAATAGCCCCCATTCGGCAGTGTGAGGGTTGGCACCAGCTGAGATCATCAGGAGTTTACCAATGCATGAAGCAGGGGTAAGTCCTGATTAGTTCAATTGGTGCCAACTCTGGCTTACCCTTTTCTGTGCTGAGAGGAAGGCTTACCCAGCGGTTAGAGCGCTAGCTTGGGACTTGGGAGACCTGGGTTCAATTCCCTTCTCCATCATAGGCTTTCTGTTTGGCCTTGGGCAAGTTACTTACGCTCTCTGGGCCCCAGCTCCCCATCTGTACAATGGGGATAACAGCCCTCCCCTGCCTTCCAGGGGTGTTCTGAGAACAAATTCATTAAAGATGGTGAAACAGTCAGATACCAGGCAGGGAAATGGGGCTATATAAGTATCTAAAATAAGCAGTCAGCATGGGGTTAGCTGCACCAAGGGCTGACCATTAATTGCTGAATTGAAGCTATTGCTGAGCACAGACAAAGCCTCAGAGAATAAATAGTACATCATTCCCATCAGCCTTGATGTTTTTCCTGCTGAGGCTGCTCTAGCTGCCTAACATCCTATATCTGGTATAAGCAAAAGTTGTAACTAATCTTTTAAATCTCCGTGTTACCAGTTTGAATCCAGCCCTGGTGTTGGTAGTGGCAGAAAGTCATTCTGTATGACAGAGGCCTATGTGAAATGAGTTGCCTGTCAGTCCAGTTCCTCAGATGAAGCATGACACTAGTTGGCAGCCTTGTCAAAAGAGTCAAGGACTGCTTTGGGCCATGGAGGCTGGATTAGCCTCTCCCCTCTGGGGGTGTTCTCACTAGGGCAGGGGTCAGAGATTCATCAGGAGGGCACAGCATGGGGAAAGCTGGCTCTGTTGCTGCTGAGCTGGTTTAATTCTGGAGATGAGTTGAGGATGTCAGGTCAGCACTTCGCACCATCACAAAATTCACTTTAGAAAAGACTAAAATGCCACTGGGGGCAAAGTGTTCAGTCTTGGGTTTGATGTTAGCGAAAATCTTCCACGATCTTGGCTGTGCTTTAGAGGATGCAGTAGAGAGATTTTTGATTCATACAATTACCACTGTTTATTCAGTGCTCTTTAACATAAGCTTTTGATACATTGGAATGGAAATCTGTTTGACACATGACTCCCTGAATCCCAGGCACACGCCAATTTGTTGTTGCAGGGTCCTCATGAGGGCTGGATGGCCAATGCTGATTCTTCTTTAGAAGAGAGAATTGAAGCAGGGATGTGTGTACATGTATGTAACTTGTATATGTGTTGTTATCTGTCAGATGAACATTGGACTTTGCAAACAGACTTGTGTATAAAATAAAAAAGGTAAAATGTTTAGGCCTGCTCAATGTGCCCATGCCATCTTGGAATTGTTCTGCACCAGGCTATAGCAATGATGGCATGCTGTTGGAGGAGACAGTGCATCCTGTGTTGATGTTATGGTTCAAATTGGCATTGGGTCTGACGCGTGCTTACTGTCTCAAATTGGATGCTTCTCTTCAAAGTCTTCAAAACTGCTATATGAAATAAGGTGTAACAATATGGTGCTGAATTTGCAGTGTGATTGGCATCTCTCCCCATAAGATAACTCAGCAGAGGGAGATGCACCTCTGTTTTCCTCATCGTGGGCCCAGTCATGCACTGTCGAATGCAGTGAGAGTTCTGTCATTGTAAGATCAGCCCCTGTAAGGTCTTTGTGTGATGGCCGCCATCTTGGCTGACACACTGGGGATTGAACTGGGGATCTCCAGAGCTAAAAGCATGGGTTGCAGCATCTTGAGCTAGAAAGTCAAGGCTCTCAGCCTGGCCTATAACACACTCACCAGTGGGTTACGCAGCATATTTAGGGACACTGTAAAAGTAATTGTTACCCATCACACTAATTCTCTGACAATCCAGGAGGTTGTAACTGGGAGCAATGGGATGAGCCTGAGCAAAGGAAAACATAGGTTGAATATGAAGATGACCTTCCTGATGGTAAGACCTATTGATCTGTGGAACAGTCTCCCAAGGGAAGGGGTTGGATTCTCCACTTCATATCTGTGAATGCTGGTTGGAATGATGTACAAGTGGGAAGTCAGGAGTCAGTGGGTGCCTGCAATTCTTTTATGGATTAAAGTGCTGCTGACTGCTACATTTTTTTGCATGGAGAATTTGATCAGTCTGGTTTAATTATGCAGAAAATAATCCAAGTAAAATAAATCCATTCAGTAAATAGGAAACCAATTTAATGAATAAACTCAGGGGAGGGAATGGGCATCTAAATATTTATCCAAAGTGGCAGGAACACGTACAATTTCTTCTTGCAGGAAGGGTTGAAGGAGATATTTTTTAATATCAGCTCATTCTGATGGCCATGGAACCTCAATGCTGAATTCCAGACAGTGTGTGGTAGCCCTACAGTGGCCTGTAGCTCTGTTCTATTAAGGCAATCATATCACTGAGGCTCTGTGTTGTTTGCAACAGTGCAACTAATTAGGTGTAGCTACCCTTGTGGCTAACAGCCCCAGTGCAGACAATGCTTAAGGTAGTATGGGTGCATGATGAATATGAATGGAGAAGATGAATCGACCCACATGTCTGAGATGAGTAACCATGTGCAAATGCAAAGCAGCCAAGCTGTTGATAATGTTAGGAGAACTCAACAGAGATGATGCTGGCCAGAGAACAGAATTCACGTGTGATTCAGAGATTTGTGGTCTGGGAAGCAGCTGCATTAAATGAAATAGAAGGCTGGAGGCAGTAGAGATGAGAGTTCTTCGAAAGATTTCATGTGTAAGAATGATTTTAAGACAAATGAAGATGTTAGGATGATAGTAGGATGCGAAATCCAGGGTACGGGATTGGCTACTATTGAGAAGATTACAGCGTGGGATGCTGTAGAAGACAAACAGGTGATAGGATGCCAAAGAAGATAATGCAGACATGACCAAGGTCACTCCAACGTAGAAGCGGACCACTGACTTGTGGTTGGACATTGTATGGAGGGTGTGACCAGGTTGGGCTTAATGGAGGAACAAGTGTGCATCCTATCTCCTTGGCCTACTAGTTCTCTGGTACTGTCTGCATCCTATTTTGCCCATCTGCAACACTTGCAGCCTATCTTCCTAACTTCCTCTATGCCTCTCATCCGTGCCCCACCCCTCAGATGTTTTAAGGTTTATTTAAGCTATGGCAGCAGGAGTCCAAATCCAAACAGACCTAGTGAGGTTAATGTGACTGGGTCTCCCTTCTGAAAACCTCCCATCTGAGGTTTACTGAACGGAGACTAACCCTCCATAGCAGAGAACCAAGCTTCACTTCTTAGCCAAGTTTTCCTATAAACTTCTCCCTCCAGTGCTCCCTGCTACCATGTTGCAACCCTTAACAATAGTGGGCATGGAAATGGCGGAGAGAGGGAGAGGCTTGCAGGCAAAGTCATTCTGTCCTCCACTTTTTTTTAGGTAGAAATAACACACTATACAATTTTACAATAACTGAGTAAGAGACCTTCATTTTACTCAGTCTGGCATTACAGCTGTGAGACTGAATGAGTTTTCCAGGAATTGGATGAGTGCATTGTGGGTAGTTGTACATAGAAATGAACAGAAGTTAGTTGTAGAGGTTTGTGGCCTGATTCCTTGCCACCTTGCAAGTCAGAATGGTGGTGTTTGCCACCTGCTTGGCATAAGTGGAAATAACCACAGAGGAGCAAGACAGTAGGGAACCAGACCTAAGGGAGTAAGTTTGGGTGTTATGTTGTTTGCAGATAGCTGGGTAGGCAAGTGATTTGGGGTTGGCATGGATGTTAATATTGCCTTAGCTGGTGATTACATTTATTTTCACTAACTGTGTTGAAAGGAATTACACTTGAGCCATCTTGATTTAAATTAATGAAGGACAAAAGTCAGTGAGAGGGAAGTGCTAGCTCTACTACTAACCAAAAACTTCAATATATAAGGTCCAGGTATAGATACTACAGTGCTGGAAAATACTGCATTCACAATTAGTATTATTTTTAACCTCTGTTTCACTTCCTCCTTCATAGTCCATAAGTCTTGCTGCCAATAGAGCTAATTGAATGGAAATCTGTGTTAGAAATTAAACATTCAAAACACATGCTTGCTACCACAAAAGAACCATTATCCTTAATGGGAATTATACATGCATATTGAGTGAAGAATTCAACCTTTTGCTTTTAATTCCATATCATTTAGAAGTACCAAATCAGCTGATAGGAGTGTGTGTTTTGTTTTCATCATCCTAAAGTAGAAAACAATCAAATTATAATTAAGAAGAAATAATTATCAGTCTACCCTTCTTGCTTTTCTTCTCCTTTTGATATTCCAGTAAATGGTTATGCACACATAGTCACAGAGCCAGAGTCAGTGATAAGCAGTATATTGTGGCCAAACTCCAGTATTTAATCTTGCAGCAGTTCCATCTAGATCTCTGGCAAACTCACAAAATAGTTGATGTGATGACTCTATAATTACCTCATTTTGTAAACATGCACTATTTAGCCGATAGCGCAAAATGCTCCTTCAGAGCTGTTACAGTTCATCAAGTAAATACGTATTTGGGCACATCGTCTGAAAAATGTGTATTATTTACCTAATAGACCGAGATCTCATGTCAATCCTCAGTATGGAGCTAATTCATTGTTATTACGGGGCTAGATTGTGGCTTCAAGCCAATGCCTGAATTGACTGGAGAAATCAGATGCATCATGCCAATTGGACCTTTGGGAAGAGCATATGCAATAGCAACATCTGCTATAATCTTTAATAGGGTATAGCATATGGTCTTTACACCAGCCCTGTTCCACTTTCTGGTGGAGAGGGCCACGGTCCTACTCATCCCTGAACCTGTGGTATTTCTAGTGCCACAGTTGGCACTAGAATTCCCCTGGTTCTTGTGTGCAGAGAATCCGGTTCTTCTTCGAGTGCTGTACCTGTGGGTGCTCCACTTCAGGTGTCGGTGTGTCCCTGTGCCGCTGATCGGAGATTTTCGGTAGCAGCGCCTGGTCAGGACGTGCATGCACAGTATCTGTCTTGCAGTACCATTGGCGCTTCATCTAGCGCTCACGTGGCTCGACCCCCTCAGTTCCTTTTCAACTGTCCTCAGCTGCAGACAGAACTTCAACGGCAGTGTCAGAAAATAACATAGAATAGATTTTAAAATAGTTAGTTGTTAAGTTTTAGTTCTACTAGTTAGATAGTTCATCGCTAGTCTTAAATTTCCATTTAACCAATTAGACTTTCCCTGTTTAAAAAAACCAAAACTTGGAGAATCCCCTCCATTTCTCTATTTAGTTGTACAAAAGTTGACAATGAAAATGCCAGGCTCGCCTGGATTTAAAAGATGCACTTTGTGCAAGGATTCTATGCCTGTCTCTGTTGGACACTCGTAGTGCTTCCGTTGCTTAGGGGAGGCATGCATTCTTCAAAAATGTGCCCATTGCAGCAACCTCAAAACCAAAGCAAGGAGGGATAGGGATCTCAGACTTAAAATGATCCTTATAGAAAAATCCCTAACGCCACTGTCTGACTCTGGAAAAACCCCAATGAGGGACTCTCTGGGTGCCTCCTCCCTGGACAGAGCGAGTATCCTTTCCTCCAGAAAATCAAGGAAGAGGAAAATATCTCCCGCACATGGAGAACCAGTAAAGAGAAAATGGTCTCTGGTGAGATCGCTACCCTTGGTGCTGACGGCCAGCAGGGTGAGCACATTCGATAATCTGGGCACCTCCAGCACCGTCCGTACTGGGACCGTGGCTGGCAGGGACAAGGAGTTGAGTAGCAGGCACAAATCAGCCTCCTCCTCCATGGCACCGAATACTCCCAGGAAGGACATGGTGCTGACAGCATCACTGACCGCGATGCCACCTCCACCGGTGCCGACTTCTATGGAGTAGTTGCCCGAACAAGCTAAAACAGCAACACGGGCACCGACCAAGGCAACTCACAAAAGAGCTGCACCGACCGGACTGAGCACCCAGGCATCTGCACATAAAGCATGGCACCGACGTCCGTAGAATCGCGATCCTTCACTCAACCATCAGACATGGCAGTATATTCCACTGCATGGTCTCCTGTAGTCGGCACTGATGGTTCCCCAGTGCCAACAGCACCGAGACAGCAGGACTCACCATCAATTTTTTCCCCGATGAGGAAGATGACCTGGAGGAGGGAGTCTTCTACTCCAGATACTCATCCCCCTCAGGCACCGAACCACTGATGTCACACGCAAATGCCAGGATTCTCTTTGTAGAGACATGCTCCCATGGCTAGCTAACCCATGGATGTGCCTCCGCCATGCCATTCCCGATGCAATGGGAAAATTGGGACCCAAAGGCGGCCTACAGATCTCAATTCCAAAGGCCTCACACCCTGCAAAGAAGACAGATACGCCCCCCTGAGGAGATGACCACAGAACCCTCAGATGCACCTGAGGATACAGCAGAGGAACTGGATGATTCCAATACCCAGGACTTCTCACCAGCCCACAATTCAGTATCTCCAGATGAGGCGGTAATGCCCCCTACGCCCACCATCACAGATGATTCAAAACAATTTCAAGACTTATTCAAGAGTGTGGCTCAGAGCCAGAACATCCCTCTTGAAGAGGTGGCTGAAAACCAACACCAGCTCTGGTGGGGGAAAGGATTCTACTCCCCCTACTTCTTGACTCAACCCTCCCCCCCAAAAAAACCCCAAACAAACCAACAACGGAGGATGGAGACCGATTTTAGATCTCAGAAGACTCAGCAAATTTGTATGTGCCCACAAATTCAGAATGGTCATGCTGATGTCAATAATTCTGGCACTGGAAGAAGGAGACTGGTTTCCAGCCCTTGACTTACAAGATGCATATTTTCATATCACTATACACCCCGAACATAGACGATTCTTATGGTTCACAGTAGAGAGAGACCACTTCCAATACAGGGTGTTACCATTCGGACTCTCGGCGGCTCCAAGAGTCTTCACCAAAACCCTGGCCATAGTAGCAGCACACCTATGCAGACAGGGAATTATGATATTCCCATACTTGGATAATTGTCTATTGAAGGGTCGCACTCAAGCAGAAGCAATAAACATCACAGAGAAGACTATGACACTTCCATACTCTAGGGTTACAAATAAATGAGAAGAAATCTATTCTAGTTCTGGTTCAACAACTAGAATTCATGGGCGCTTACCTAGACTTGATAGAAGCCAAAGTTTCATTACCAATGGCCAGATTCTCCACAATGACCACTCTCATATCGGTAGTCACAAACAGCTCAATGGTCTCTGCACACACTTGCCTACAACTGTTAGGACACATGGCGGCCTCTACCTTTGTGATCAAACACATACAACTATACATGCGCGGTCTCCAGGGATGGCTGAGCACAGTCTACATACCACGCAAGGACAATCTAAACAGATTCCTGTCACTACAACCAAAAGTCATACAATCACTACAATGGTAGATAAGCCCACGCAATGTGTGTGAAGGGGTCCCGTTTCACCAAGTTCCAGCATCCATCCTGATCACTACAGATGCCTCACTGATCAGATGGGGTGCACACTTGAACCAACGCACAATCCAAGGGAAATGGTCGCCTATGGAGTCTTTATTACACATCAATCTCCTTGAACTACGAGCAGTTCGAAACACGTGCCAACATTTCCTACCGATGATAAGAAACAAATTGGTAAGAATAATGACAGACTATGTAGCCTGTATGTTCTACATAAACAGGCAGGGAGGAGATTGATATCATTCCCTATGCACAGAAGCCATAAAATTATGGAACTGGTGCATTATCCACAATATTACCATTACTGTGTCATACCAGGCCAAGAGAACACGATGGCAGACATGTTGAGCAGACAGTTTTCCCAAGAACATAAATGGGAACTGAACAACAACATAGCACAGCTCATATTCCGCATGTGGGGGGTCACCGCACAGCGATCTGTTCGCAGCATCACAAAACCGCAAATGTCCAAGGTTTTGCTCATGAGCAGGACTTGGACCGCAATCCCTAGGAGATGCCTTTGTCATCCGATGGAACGCGCCCCTCCTGTATGGGTTCCCACCGATACCGTTAATATCCAGAGTGATACACAAGATACAGATCAACAGAGCCAGGATCATACTGATAGTTCCAACATGGCCCAGACAGACGTGGTTTCCATACCTGAACCACCGGCGGTTTGCACCCCGTACACCCCTCCTCTCTGTCGGGATTTTCTCACTCAGGATGAGGGTCAAGTTCTTCACCTGAATCTGGGAAAACTCCACTTGAAGGCATGGCTCCTATATGGCTCCATCATGACAAACTAACCTGTTTGGAAGAGATTAAAAAGGTGTTGCTAAACCAGCAGGAAACTTACCACACGTACCATTTACCTCCATAAATGGAAGAGGTTCTCCTTGTGATGTCACGACAGCCACATACCAGCACTTACAGCGCTGATACATTCAATTTTGGAGTACATATTACAGTTGAAACACTTGGGTTTATCTATTAGTTCACTTAGAGTAGACCTCACAGCCATAGCTGCTTTCCGCCACAAGGTAGCTGGTTTTTCAGCCTTCGTGCACCCGATTACGAAATGCTTCCTTGCAGGCATTCAGAACATGTACCCTGAAGTCCGCAACCCTACACCAGCATGGGACCTAAACCTAGTCCTCAGAGGCCTTACCAGAGCCCCTTTCGAACACTTGCTACCTGTTCTCTACTACATTTACCAATGAAGGTAGCATTCCTGGTCCCGATCACCTCAGCATGTAGAGTGGGTGAAATTGGGGCCCTCATGGCCCATCCTCCATACACCATATTCTTTAAAGGCAAAGTGACTATGCGACCACACCCGAAATTCGTACCGAAGGTACCTTCATCATTCCATCTCAATCAACCTATCCATCTACCTGCATTTTACCCTACATCACACGGGTCTACACAGGAATCTATCCTGCACATTCTAGATGTTAGAAGAGCACCAACATTCTAACTAGATTGAACAAAACCTTTCCGTAAGTCAATGAGACTCTTCATTTCCACCACTGAATGATCAAAGAAGGCAGCCATTTTTGAAACAAAGACTATCGAAATAGATTTCAAATTGCGTCCATTTACATTACCAACACCGAAATATAGAACCCTCGACAGGGATCAGAGCCCATTCAGTGAGATCAGTTTCTCCACTGCATTCTTACATAATGTTCCAATCGGAAAAATATGCCAAGCTGCCACTTAGGCTTCCGTTCACATGTTCACAAACGACTATGCAATAAATCAGAGATCAGAGGCTGATATGATACTTGGCCTTACGGTACTAGCCTCAATTGTACAGCCAACTCTGAAACCCATCCTTCCATAATGGGGTACTGCTCTACAGTCACCTGAAGTGGAGCACCCACAGGGACAGCACTCGAAGAAGAAGAGAAGGTTACTCACCTTGTGCAGTAGCTGAAGTTCTTTGAGATGTGTGTCCCTGTGGGTGCTCTACTACCTGTCCTCCTCCCCTCTACTTTGGAGTTTGCAGAAAGGACTCTACGGTAGAGAAGGAACCGAGAGGGTTGGGACGCGTTGGCATTAGATGAAATGCCAATGGTACCACGAGACAGCTACTGTGCACGTGCGTCCCAACTAGGCACTGCTACTGAAAATCTCCAATCGGTGGCGCAGGGATGCACCAATACCTGAAGTGGAGCACCCACAGGGACATACATCTCAAAGAACCTCAGTTACTGCACCAGGTGAGTAACCTTCTCTTCAGGAAGTCTCCTTGGGTGATTCCTTTCCCTGGCTCTATGTGACCCCCAAGACTAAGCACAGTCTAGCCCAGGAGTGTATATGAAACCATTAGGAAAACCATCCCTGCACCTGATTCTGCCCTTCCTTACATCTGTCCAGCTGCATTGACCTCAGAGGGGGTTGCATGGGTCTCACTGAGGAGTGTGTGTGTGTGAGAGAGAGAGAAAGAGAGACAGACGTGCTTGAAGTAGTGATGATTTACAGCAGCTGTTTTATTTTTCGCAGCTCTGAGAGAACTTGTTTCTTATTAGGGATTATAGCACCCTTCAGGATTTCATTTGAGCAAACACTGATTTTGAGTAATAGTGCAAAAAATGTCTGAACCCATTCGCTTCTATTGTCTTGCAGTCATAGTACTGAAAAATGTCCAAATTATTTTGAAAACTAGTAAAAATTTAGACCTGCACTGAGAGTGTTGTATGGAAATTTTAAACGTGGACACATTTCTATGACTGAGTTGTAAAGGGTTTGAAAGGAGATATGTATAATAAAAACACTGAAAGGCCTTTAATGCAGCTACACTAGTTTGGGTGCCACTTAATACAGCAAGGATGCAAGTATGACTGCTTTCCAGTCTGGAATAAAAGTGACTACAGGAGCGCAATTAATTGATTAATTAATTAATTGATGGCCACCAAACCAAAAAAAATTTAAAAATTTGTTTTGGGTCAACCAGAAATGACAATTTTTGGACTTTTTTTTTCCTTGACAAAATGAACCCTCCCTCCCCCCCCCTCAAAATAATTTTGGATTGAATGAAAAAAATTGTTTGACCTAAGACAAAATGTTTAATTTGGGAGTATTTTTAATTTTTGTTCTAGTTAAATCTTTCTAAATTTCATAACAAAGCATATTTCAAAACAAAAAGTCAAAACGCTTTGTTTAGAATATGTTGAACCAAAACATTTTGAATATTTAGAATTCCCCCTTTTGTTTTTCCAGCCAAAATTATTCACCAATTTCAACCCGAATTCACAATTTCAGTCGACTCCAAACTGCATTTTTTGGCACATAAACTATTTGCTAAAGATATTTCATCCAGTTCTAACAGTTCTAAGAGGGGGATTTAAATTTTTTTTTTAAAAGAAATGCTTATCTGGAGTTCTATGATCATAGAATCATTGGACTGGAAGGCACCTCGAGACGTCATCTAGTCCAGTCCCCTGCACTCAAGGCACGACTAAGTATTATCTTGACCATCCCTGACAGGTGTTTGTCTAACCTACTCTTAAAAATCTCCAATGATGGAGATTCCACAACCTCCCTAGGCAATTTATTCCAGTGTTTACCCACCCTGACAGGAAGTTTTTCCTAATGTCCAACGTAAACTGCACTTTCTGCAGTTTAAGCCCATTGCTTCTTGTCCTATCCTCAGAGGTTAAGAACAACATTTTTTCTCCCTCCTCCTTGTAACAACTTTTTATGTACTTGAAAACTGTTATCTTGTCCCCCCTCAGTCTTCTCTTCTCCAGACTAAACAAACCAATTTTTGAATCTTCCCTCATAGGTCATGTTTTCTTGATCATTTTTGTTTCTCTTCTCTGGACTTTCTCCAGTTTGTCCACATCTTTCCTGAAATGTGGCACCCAGAACTGGACACACTACTCCAGTTGAGGTGTAATCAGCATGGAGTAGAGTGGAAGAATTACTTCATGTGTCTTGCTTAAAACACTTCTGCTAATACATCCCAGAATGATGTTTGCTTTTTTTGCAACAGCGTTACACTGTTGACTCATATTTAGCTTGTGATCCATCATGACCCCCAGATCCCTTTCCGCAGAACTCGTTCCTAGGCAGTCATTTCCCATTTTGTATGTGTGAAACTGATTGTTCCTTCCTAAATGGAGTACTTTGCATTTGTCCTTATTGAATCCCATTCTATTTACTTCAGACCATTTCTCCAGTTTGTCCAGATGATTTTGAATTTTAATCCTATTCTCCAGAGCACTTGCAACCCCTCCCAGCTTGGTATCCTTCACAAACTTTCTAAGTGTACTCTCTATGCCACTATCTAAATAATTGATGAAGATATTGAACAGAATTGGCCCAGAACTGACCCCTGCAGGACTCCACTTGATATGCCCTTCCAGCTTGACTCCACTGATAACTACTCACTGGAATGAAGAATGAATGGCAAGAGGTAGAATTCAGAACATATACAGGAATGTTATCTCATTGAGGCACGTTAACAAATTGTCTGAAAAAACCAACATGCGTCATGTAAGGATATCAAATACACTCAATATACATTGTAAGAGTCCACAATGACCCTGAGGATGGCTATTCCATGAGAAGTGGAGGGAATAAGGGATTCATTCTGCTGCTTAAAGGGTTCAGGGTGATGATGCATGAGAGGGAAAAAATCCAGATTAACTTTCAGGTGCCAGTTTGAGTTTGCCAGGCTGGTTGTCATAAAAAGCTATTTCATTAGTAGTATTTGGAAAATGAGCATGTTTGATATGGAAATTATTGAATGACAATAAACCTGAAACCTGAAATGAGCATGTTTGATATGGAAATTATTGAAGGAGGGGGAGGGATAGCTCAGTGGTTTGAGCATTGGCCTGCTAAACCCAGGGTTGTGAGTTCAATCCTTGAGGGGGCCACTTGGGGATCTAGGGCAAAATCAGTACTTGGCCCTGCTAGTGAAGGCAGGGAGCTGGACTCGATGACCTTTCAAGGTCCCTTCCAGTTCTAGGAGATGGGATATCTCCATTAATTATTAACCCCACAATAGGGAACATGAAGGGTACTACACAGCAAGACAACTTTTTGCCATAGCATTCTGCAGAGGAGAAAACTCAGCACTATGTTCAAAGATAGAAGCCAGTTTTGGGCCCCCCACTACAGAAAGGATGTGGACAAATTGGAGAGAGTCCAGCAGAGGGCAATGAAAACGATTAGGGGGCTGGGGCACATGACTTATGAGGAGAGGCTGAGGGAACTGGGCTTATTTAGTCTGTAGAAGAGAAGGGGGGTGGGATTTGATAGCAGCCTTCAACTATCTGAAGGGGGGTTCCAAAGAGGATGGAGCTCGGCTGTTCTCAGTGGTGGCAGATGACAGAACAAGGAGCAATGGTCTCAAGTTGCAGTGGGGGAGGTCTAGGTTGGCTATTAGGAAAAACTATTTCACTAGGAGGGTGGTGAAGCACTGGAATGGGTTACCTATGGAGGTGGTGGAATCTCCATCCTTATAGGTTTTTAAGGCTTGGCTTGACAAAGCCCTGTCTGGGATGATTTAGTTGGGGTTGGTCCTACTTTGAGCAGGGGCTTGGACTAGCTGGCCTCCTGAGGTCTCTTCCAACCCTAATCTTCTATGATTCTATGATAGAAACCCATGACTTAAACTAAAGAGATATAACTGTCCCTCCTGGATAGTTCTCATTGTTTTTGAAAGTGTAAATGCTACAGTGATAATCACTTAACAAATTCTATCTAATGCTCCTGTTACAGTAGTATGCGAGCACCTCCCAATTTTTATTTGCACTACACATCTATAAGATAGGGCAGTGCTATTCTCATTATACAGATGGGGAACTGAGGCACAGAAAGACTAAGTGACTTGCCCAGGGTCACACAGGAAATCTGTAGTATAGCAACAAATTGAACCCAGCCCACACCCTGAGTCCTCGGGTAGCACTTTAACTACTGGACAATCCTGCCTCTATAGTTTGGGTAGATTAGTGAGGCAAGAATAAACAGACATTTCTCTGAAAACTATAGAAGGTTCAGATGGTGACTTGGAAAGAAATAATGTTTAGCTTAGAGGCCTTGATGCCAAAATGTTGGCCTCAGTGTGATTATATTTCTGCTTCTAACTCACATGATGGTGACCCAAAAGTGGAGTATCAGAGATGCAGGTGGTGAGGAAAGATTCTTATTTTCAAGCCCTGCATAATTTCATCTAAATCAAGGCAAGGACCGAAGGGGTTATCAGAATTCCTATCCCATGTCACTTATCACTGAGAATAGAATGAATGATGTGCATTTGATAAATAGCCCTATTATCTTCTTGTAAATTACATTGTGTAGCAACTCTCATAGCAATACAAGATGTTGATACATTTTAATATGATGATTTAATGCTCATGAGTTGTTTCATTTCTTAATCTGGTGGTACGGTAGTATGGAAAGGAAGATGTACTTGTGATATAATGCTGAACTTAATGTTGGGAGGTTGATTTTATACAAATCATGTGAAAATGAGTCATTTAGGATATTTGTTTATTATAATAATAATTATTTATTTATTAGCTACTCTGCTCCCATGCCAGGATTGCCCAACCTCAGACTGGCATCTGGTGCTGTCACCATTTGTATTGTCTACTTTCATACACTGAAGACCTTGCAGGCAGGAAATACTTGTTCTGAGTATTAAACTCTGACCTTGGAAATCTAGGGTCTGAGCCATAATTTTGTCTCCTTGAAGGTCTCCATAAACTCTCCAATCTCTGATTCCCTTGCTTCAAGTCATCTCCAGCAGGGAGGGCTAAATACCCTCTATTCATAGTTCATAATGATACTCCTGATTGACCAGCTGGGATCACTAAAGCATGAGTTGGGACTAACCCAGATCGTTCTAGTTGGTATAAGGAGCAAAAGATGAAGTCCAGGAAAAAAAGCTCAGAGGTTTCCTTTAAATTCTTTCATCGAGGGGTGTCAGGATTTGCCCTCCCATAGGAGAGGCTGAGGGTTCCACCTGCTAAAATCATTGTGCAGAGTCGATATCGTTGTGGTGTAAAGATTTGGAGTGTGGCTGCAGAGGTTAAAGGGGTCACCCTACATATTGGAAACCTGAATTGCAGGGTCCATGTTTGCTGCAGGCTGCAGTGATCAGCTGTGTAGTGAGGCGACGACTCACCCATGCGGCGCCTCCTGCTGGCCGTCCAGGGAATTAGCTCACCAGCCTCCGGAGCACCCTCTGCAGGCCAATGTCTTGCCTTGCCGCTGGCCCCTGTGTCCCTCACGGACCCTTCTCTTGGGGTTCTGCCCCCTGCAGTATCCTGCAGTCTTGCTGGGTCTCCCCTCCCCAGGGAACCCCCAAACCCCTATCGCCACCTCGCCTCAGTCTTTGGCTATTGCCAGTCACCATCTAGCCCCCGCTCACTGGGGCAGGCTGCAGTATAATTGCCACTCATCATCGGCAAGGAGGGTTTGGACCTGCTGCCTTTGCCTGCCCTGGGCTGCGCCTCTGCAACCCCAGTACCTTTCCCGGGCTTTACCAAGGCCTGCAGGTTTTCCAGGCTGGAGCTCCCCCAGCTCCTGTAGCCTTCCCCCAGCCCTGCTCCACTTTAGGTACCTTGCTCCACTCCCAAGCAGCCAGGCTCCTGGCTCCCAGCCATTTATAGGGCCAGCTATGGCCTGATTGGGGCGTGGCCCCAGCTGTGGTGACCTTCCCCAATCAGCCTAGGCTTTTCCTTCAGCCCCAGCCCTCTCCCAGGGCTGGCTGTAACCCTTTCAGGGCCGGAGTGGGTGACCACCCTGCTACAAGCTGGCTTTGGTTTCTTTTGTATTAGTCATGTAATTTTAAAATAAGAATAATTTAGTTGCCTTATATAAGCAATTGTTGCTTTCATGTGAAGAATGCCACACCCATGGATCCCTGCAGAACTGGAGGGAAGGGGATTCCACATGGAGGCCCTTTCCCTTAGCAATGCTGCCCACCTTCTCCACCCTCAGCTTTCTATAGCCCTACCAGGGGCTTCTCTGATTTCAGCTGGGCCCGTAGTGTTTCCCCCATCCCCAATGGGCAGGAGGTATTTCCATACCTCCAAAGGGAAACTGCACACGTTACTGGAGCCTCTGTCTGTCACAACTGTACTGTATGACTTTGCCGTGCCAGTTTATAGGAGAATGCCTGATGGAGACCCCAGGTGCCCCTGCCTTATCTCCCCTGTCCCACCTTCTTACAGTCCAAAGAGTCATGGAGATCCAGGTGAGGCAGCATTCTACAGCCATATCTGTGCATCCCCATACAGGATTTGCAAGCACCCGCTTCCCTCACATATTTTCTCCTTTAGTCAGTGTGCCCGTAATTTATTATTCATTTGGATCAATATATTTGTTTTTTTTGTGGTAACTTTTAATGCACTGGAAATATCAAGATTGACTTCAAGGCAGCACATAAATCGAATGTATTTTGAAACAAGTGTGCAATTTAATTTTTTTCTAGTTCGTTATTGGCTGTTGCCCAATTTACTTTAGTCCCAATATGCATTATTTTTTAGGATGGTACCCAGTAAATTAGTGATGTGACAATTAATTGAAAATGTTAAAATGTCAAAATTTTGGCCATGTACAACCATCTTCTTAGAGATGGGATTGAGTTGTACTGCTCTCAATTTAAAAAGTTGTATATTTAGGACAGCTTTTTGTATGATCACAGTCTATAATCTAGATTTGGTCTCATCCTCAGTAGTAAGAATCTTCCACCTTGGCGCTTCTGTCCATTCGAAATGGGGAGTAAACCATGGATCTATTGGATGAGCTGCTTTCAGACACGGATACATTAGATGACCTGCTCCTACTTGCGGGTGAATTGCTTATGCCGTGGAGTAGGTGTTTGGCAAGAGGCTGGATGGCATTTCAGAGCATTTTCTGAAGCATGGGCAGCAACGCTACTCTGAGAACAAGGACAGTTCATTCATGGCAGACTGGACAGACATGAATGTTGCTATTGCCTTGAAAGCTTCCATGCTCGTTGTGCACTGTTCCAACTTTACCCAGGACACAGTGCAATGAACTATCCCTCTCCCCTTCCCAGTGATGCATTTAGTGAAAGGTCACAAGTTTTAGTTCACGAGCTGTCTTCCCCAGGCAGTCTGGTTTGCTCACAATGGCTTGAATGTGCCCATTAAACTCTGTGAATGAAGGAGGAGCCTGAAGCAAGAGGTTGAATTTGATGAACGTCTAAGCCAGCAGGAAATGTAAAGTTTTGTGACAGCATGATCCAGCTGTGGTGCAGCATGAGTTCATTCCAAATGTAATTCGTTTTGGGAGAAGAAGAGCCGTAGCAAGCCAGAAGCTCTATTGAGATTTAGGCCAGAGAGAGGAGGAGAAAGGAAACCGGAGGGATGGGAATGAATCAGGACAGCTGTAACACAGTGCTTTTGAGAGGTTTGCAGGAAGGTTAGAAAGTATCTGAAAGGGCAGGGGAAAGGGAAAGGAGAACCCAGAAACAAAGCATTACGTTTGAGATGCTTTTCCTTCCTGTCCACACAAAATGATTCTGAGATGGAGAGAGATGGGAGAGCGCGGACACTAATTTATTATGACAAATGATGCATTGCTGTTTTGTTTTCCCAGAGAACTAATCGGATATAGATTTCTGCCCAGAATTCTGCAGACTTCCTTTCTAGGTGGGTTTACCATCCCATCACATGTTGTTCAGATAGGATCATATGACCTTGTGGAAAAACAGCCTCAGTCTGTTTCACACAAGAGGACTGTCAGCACCTGTATAAAGCACCCGCTAGGCCAAGTGAAATAGGCAAACTTTCCAACTTTCAGTGTTGCGCTTGGATCTTTCTGTGAGGAAAAGATTTTAATGTTCAGAATTCTCCCACGTGCCTTGTAGAAGCCACTGCCCTTCAGATTTCACCTTCATCTCTGAGCATATAAAAAAAAAGAAGCGATGATAATTAAACGCATGCTAGCTTGAGTTATAAATATTGCTGGGGCAGAAAGTATGATATGTATTTTGAGCTCTGAGCTTGCTGATTTGGAGGGGAGTATCCAAGTGTAACTTTAGCGCCTTTGTGGCCAAGATGGAGTCTGCTCTGCAGGCAGCTCTGGCCAAGAGAAGGCGCGTGGAGGAACGCAACAGGGAAAGTCCCTTCTACCCCAGGGGCACCTATTCCAAACCCCCCAGAGTGAACACACACACACCAGAAAAGTACAATGAATTTAGGAAAGGGAAATGTTTATTTACAGAGGGGTGAAAGGAGAAAAACAACAGAGGGAAATATAGGAGCTCCAGACATACACACCCTGTCGCTCTCCTCGCGCTCTCTGCTCCCCTTCCCACCAATAGCATTTCCTCCTTCTGTAACAATCAGCACTTCCCCCCCTCCGGAAAAAGATTTAAAAGGGCCATGCTCTCTAAACCCCAAAGGGGTTACACAAGGAATGTTATACATGGGCACATTCCCCGTATTTTCCTTCATTCTCCACCTCGCCTGCATGGGTGCTGTCATACAGCTGGCTACCAGACATATTTCCTTCTCTTTCTGCCTGCAGATCAAAATCCGCTGGCCTCCAGCAGCCTCTGGAGTTTGAGGGCCTTCAACAGGTTTAGGATTCTGACGTCTGTGCTGCCCCCTTAGATGCAGAAAGAGAAATGTTCCCTTACTCCATATAGGAAGTCAGATATTGCCTGTCTGTTCTCTGGGCATGCTTTGATATCTTGTCCTGGACAACATGACCAGAGAAGAGCTCACCCAGCCCTTACCCTGACGAACTGGAGGAAAGGGTTGGCAATTACAAATATACTACTTATAAAGGTCCTTAAAATACCAAACACATTTAATTGGCATTTTACTGTAAGTGCTAATTAAATCTGAGCAATGCAGTTGTGGGAATGGGTCATTCTGAGACCCGTGGTATATTGCACCATATGGTGTGTATGTGGATTAGAAATCCTTTGAAAACAGTGGGCCAAACAGAAAGTGGATGGATATTGCACATGCACTGTAGCTGCATTTCAGAATTCTATACTTCAGGGTGTTGCACTATTTTATAAATCTATTACCAATTACATTCTTTTAAATCACAGCTGACTTTAAAGTAGAAAATGATGTCCCAAAGGGCCAGACTCTTATCTCAGTTACTCCTCTGTACATTCAGAGTAACTTCACTGAAGTCCACAGTTAGCACTAGTTTCATGCAGTCTCTATGCTCTATAGGCCTGACTCCACTGCAGGGCCGGCTCCAGGCACCAGCACAGGAAGCAGGTGCTTGGGGCGGCCAATGGAAAGGGGCGGCACGTCCGGGTCTTTGGCAGCAATTTGGCGGCGGGTTCCCCAGTCCCTCTTGGAGGGAAGGACTGGCCACTGAATTGCCGCTGAAGAATGAAGCGGCGCGGTAGAGCTGCCGTCAAAGTGCTGCTGATCGTGGATTTATCCCTTTTTTTTTTTCCCCCTTCGCCGCTTGGAGTGGCAAAAAAGCTGGAGCCGGCCCTGCTCCACTGACGCCAGTTTTACCCTGGAGTAAATCCACTGACTTCACTAAAGTTACTCCTGATGTGTATTGGTGCAAGTAAAAACAGAATCCAAATTTCTGAGCACAGTGATGAGAATTGTGAGCGGGCCCTATGCTGAGAGTGTACCATCACACAGCCAGGCCCAGTGTGGCCCAGGGGAGAGGAATCTTATTGTTAAGACACTGGACTGGGACTCAGGAGCTCTGGCTTCAATTCCCAGCTTTGCTACAAGCTTCTTGTGTCACCATGGTCCAGTCACTTAATCTCTCAGTTTCTTACTTGTTTAATGGGGATACTAATACTTCCTTTCTCCTGCCTTTTGTCTATCTATTTAAATTTAAAATATACATTCTTTCAGACAAGGACTGTCTCTTATTATGCATATGTACAGCACCTAGCACAATAAGGCTCTTATCTTATTTGGAGCCTATATACTATAATAACAAAAGAAAAACCCCACCATATCCACAATAGTTTTCTCTATTTCATCTAACTGCCTTCTTTGTAGAGCTTGATGGTTATGGTAATGGGTTGATATTATATTGTACATTTGGATTACCTCAATGAATACATAGTAGTCTTTATGAATAAAGAAGTTAGTACTTTAATGTTTAGCAAATGTTTTAGCCTAATGCACTGCCATAGTCCCTTTTAAATTAGCTAACATATTATACATTAAATATTGAAGTGATCTAGTCTGAGCAAGACAATATGTCAATGTTACACAACAGCTGAATGCTAGATGCATTTTAGAGGCCCAGTGAAGGAGGAGAGATGCTACATCTTTGGGAACTCAGCCTGACTTTCAATCAAATAGCTGATCTGAAATGCCAAACACAAACTGCATTTCATTTAACAATGCTGCTAGCTAGTCCTTGATTGAACACTTTGAACCTGACCAGAATATAATTTGTTTTGGTATTACAAGAATCACTTATATTAGCATTTCCAGGAGATCAATAACAGATTTTAATGCATACTAATAAAAGAGCTCCTAAGTCCAAATACATCCTTAATTTTCACAAGAGAAGCACAGTTTTTGCTAATAAAATATCTTTGTTGAACGGTAAGCAGTGAAATGGAGTAGTGTTTTCACACAAATGGCTCAGAATTATGCTAACAAATTCTGCAAAATAAAACCACACTAATCATTTTCACAGCTGTGGGAACATTTAAATGGTGCATCGTAGGGAAAATGCTTATTTGTGGGAAAATCTTCATATCTTGCCGAATTTTGTTGTTGCTGCTGTTCGGTGTTTACTGCAACGTGCTTTTCTCTTAATGACAATAAAAATCTTCTAATGAATTAGATATCACAGAAGTTTGTTGCCTGCCTGCATACATTGTCTTTGTCTGTGAATTTACAACAGATACCAATCCTACATAAGAGATCATCATAAATTGGGTATTGTATTGATTGATTATGTATGCCATACACAGCATCTATCTCAATGGAAATTTTGATCAGAGGACTTAGCATTGCTACATGAATGCCATTCACAGCAGCTTAAAAATGGGGAGAACTTTTTATCCAGATATTCCCACTCCTCTTCAAACACATATCTTGGGCATGGTGCTTAGCATATTGGGGCCCTGATCCTGATGGGGGCCAATGGATGCTATTGTAATATAATACTTTTTAAATTGATATGCTCATTTTTAAAGGACCATATTTATTAGTGGGTTGCAGTTTTATTTTTCACGGTTTATTCTTAATTTTCTCCACCATTTTGTTAATCATAGGAGCAGGTTTGATCGACAGAAATTCTGTGCATCTTCCACGCTTCAGGAGCCAAAACACACCCTGAAAACTTGATATTGGTGGGATTCTGAAGCATTGCAGTGCCTCCTCAATGAGGAAGCTGGAAGGAGATCTTACTGATCCCATCCCAGCATTCCCCACACTTCTATCCTTGCACAGTAATGGCCGCTTCCTCTCCATAACAACCAACCACACATTTGAGGGCCCGCGACTTGTGATTAATTTTCCTCAAATAATATAAAGTAGCACAAGGATTCATGTGACCTCTCTAACCTTTACTGACCATCATGTGTTCCAGAGAATCTTTGTTCTGACTAGCCTCTGTGCGAGGTTCCTCTTTGTGGCAGTAATAGCAATACTCATTCAAAGTGTCTGGGATGATTTTGCTATCAAAACCCTAAGTCTGACCAGATTAACTATGACAAAAGATTTGTACCTTTCCCATTTATCATACAAAATATCGGTTTTTAATGTCTATTTCTCTTTTTCAGATCACTCAAAACATTCTGAGTGCTCAGGGTTCTGTTTAGAATGTGACAAATAATAGGCTTGCTGTGTGAATGTGAATATTGAACTTTCATAATGGGGCTCTGATTTCTATAGCTTAGACTTTCTTACGTACAGGAAACGTTAAAACTTTTTACTTATATAGTGCCTTGCAACTATGTAGTATATATAGCCAAATATACATATTACAAATGTATATACAATATTGCCAACCTCAAGTGATAAAAAATCATGAGTCAGAGCCCTCAAAATCAAGAGATTGGCCCAAAAATTATGAGATTTTTTCTATATTGTGTTGTGGTGGTGTTGGCCCTGTCTTTTGATTATTGAGCTCCCCTGCCCATCACCAGTGTGTGCATGTGACAATTAGTGTTGCTCACTCTCCTAAATTTATTGGGTAAAGTGATTTGGGCCCTTGCTGCAGGAGCTCTCACCTGCACACCTCTCCATCCCCTGCCCAGCAATTAATCCTCTCCCTCATTCCCCACATCAGTTTTGTCCCCATCAGCTCAACCCCCACCGTAATCAGTTCAGCCCTCCCCCAGCCTCATCTCTTCTTCTCCTGGGGTCCTTCACCCCCCATCTCACTTGCTGGGGGGCCTACAGTAAGGTTGGGGGTGGAGCAGCTCCAGAGGCTCTTTATACTCTTCTGTCCCTTCCCAGGTTGGGGATGCAGCGGGGAGGAGTAGCAGTGCTGTCCTGTTCCCACAGTTCACAGGACGGGGAAGGGGAGGTGGGATGGAGGTGCACTGAACGGCTGGGCTCTTTGCACCTTCCTCCCCTACCCTTCCTGTGAGAAGAGCGAGCAGAGGGGAGAGACTGGGCCAGCTGCCTGAAGGGCTGAACTTCACAAGGGGGCTGGATCTTCTCAAGTCATCATGAGATGAGCTCCAGCCTCACCTGGAATCCCATCACTGATGGAAAAACCGCAAGAGTTGGCAGTACCGTGTATAAGTAAGCCTTACAACACAGGCACTCATTAGCCATGTAATTTGTGTGGCCTGAAGCTGTGGAGGTAGGGAGCTCGCTCTTCAGACCTGTTGGTGAACAGGGAGAAGAGCTACCCAGAGCTGATTCCGAACTCTGGATACACAGAGGCTTCAAGAGGACAGGTGCTCTCTGCTGCCATCTGTTGGTGAGCAAGGGGAAGCTACTGAATGGGCCAGGCCTCATTTGCATTTCAGTTATGTGGCAGCTGGTGACATTTTGGTCAAAGGACAGCTACGTTTTAAATTTGGGGCGAATAAAACACTGTTATCCCTGTCAGGAAATGAAAGGACAAGAGAATAGCACCAAATATATTCGTGGTGAGTGGTCACTTTGATCAAAATGTAGTCTGTCACAGTGGGTAGCAGAGAGTGGTCAAAGCCCCAGATCTAGAGAGAAAGAGACTCCTGGTTTTTGGTGGGAGTGCCTCAGTGGTACGGGCTCTGTTCAGGGTCCTAGAGGCCATAGATCTCTCTCTGAAGAGGCAGCACTGGATGGCATGGAAGATACAGCATTGGCTTTGAGGAAGCTTTTATTGAAGCAGACCAGGCAGCACTTCCCTTAGGGGCTGGAGATGGACCTGCCCAAACTGGGGATTCTGCCAACTCCAGACTGCAAGCAGTGAGTGGGGATACAGTGGAGGAGGGCAGGAGGAAAATGGCTATTGCAGGAACACATTTCCTTGTTGGACATTCATGCTGTGTGAGGAGGACTGAGTATGAGCCTATTCCAGGACATCCCAGGGGCAGTGTGAGGGAGGAGGGACATGTCACTTTATAGAAATATAACGCTATTGTTTATTTATTATTGCTGTCTCTCCCGGGTTTATTCTGTGTCCTCTATTTCCCCTAAGAATGTTCTCATTATTTTATACCTATTGTTACTCAGAGATTGCAAGGGGCCAGATATTGCCTTTAAGGTTTCCCCAGGGAGGGTTTTTAGTTTCCTAGGTTTCTGAGTGCGGGGGCGGGGGGAGGGGGGGAGCTCAAGCCAGTAAAGCTCAAGCTTTCAGAAGAAACCCCAAAATGTTTGAACCCGGTCCTTTTTCCTGCCAGTAACACTGGCAGAAGGGTTACAATTCCCACTGTATTATAGGGGAAATGAGGCACAAAGTGATTAAGTGATTTTTTTCCAAGATCCCACAGCAAGTCAAGAGTAGGGATAGAACGGGATCTGGATCTAAGTCCTGTGCCCTCACAACTGGACAATATCGCCTTCTCTATTTGCATAACACTAGTAGAAACAGTGTTAGTATTGTTTTCAGACGGACTCAGTGTGTTTTTCAGTCATTTGTTCCGTTTTACATGTAAGGCTTGACTGGGATCTGAAATTTTCTTTGCAGATGAAGGCACCAAAACAAATAAAGGAGCACTGTGTAGTCCAGGGGTAGGCAACCTATGGCACGCGTGCTGATTTTCAGCGGCACTCACACTGCCCGGGTCCTGGCCACCGGTCCGGGGGGCTCTGCATTTTAATTTAATTTTAAATGAAGCTCCTTAAACATTTTAAAAACCTTATTTACTTTACATACAACAATAGTTTAGTTATATATTATAGACTTTTAGAAAGAGACCTTCTAAAAACGTTTAAATGTATTACTGGCACGCGAAACCTTAAATCAGAGTGAATAAATGAAGACTCGGCACACCACTTCTGAAAGGTTGCCGACCCCTGGTGTAGTCATTCTGCACAGAGGGCAATATTAGAGTAAGCTCCTTATCACTAAAAAAAGAAAAGGTGGCTGGAAATAGTCCCTGCAGAGTTAGTTCCCTCAGTGCTGTCTGCCACTTGCAGCCTCTCACCTGCACCTGTCCTGAGTCGACACACTGGCTGTAATCCACTCAGCGGTGGGAAGGGATTTTCCTCTCTAATTCTAATGTCCCCATTAGAATTTCACGACACTGCAATTGAAAAATATACACACACATATTTTATCTTCATAGGACTAAGGACAGCATCAGTGACATGCCGTTACAATTAGTGAGACTGACAGTACAATTCACAATACATATTCCAACTAGTCCCTTTGAGGGCAGGACGAGCGCAGAGCTGGTGCTGTGTCAGCTCTTCTCCTGAGCAGCCTCTGCTGGCAAAGCTCCTTGGAAGAATCCTGAACCTCTGCCTTCCATGGGGGTTAATCTGTGTTCCAAGTACAGCTGCCCCCATGAATGCAGGGGCTTTCAAGTTGTAACTGTTATTTTATACAGAAGTTGAATGCATGACTTTAACTAGGGGTGGGCAAACTTTTTGGTCTGAGGGCCACATTTGGGTATGGAAATTGTATGGCGGGCCATGAATGCTCACAAAATTGGGGGTTGGAGTGTGGGAGGGGGTGAGGGCTCCAGCTGGGGGTGGTGGGCCCTGGAGTGGGGCCAGAAATGAGGAGCTCATGGTGTGGGAGGGGAATCTGGGCTGGGGCAGGGGGCTAGGGTGCGGGAGGGGGGGAGTGAGGGCTCCGGCTGGGGGTGCGGGCACTGGAGTGGGGCTGGGGATGAGGAGTTGGGGGTGCAGGAGGGTGCTCCGGGCTGAGACCGAGGGATTCAGAGGGTGGGAGGGGGATCAGGGATGGGGCAGGGGGTTGGGGCATGGGATGGGGTCAGAAGTGCAGGCTCTGGGGGGTGCTTTCCTCAAGCAGCTCCTAGAAGCAGCAGTATGTCCCCCCTCCGGCTCCTGTGCGGCTCCGGCTCCCCCCCCGGGTGCCCATATTCAATGGAGCTGGATAGGGAACGTGCTGCTGCTTCTCGGAGCCCCGCAGAACGGGGCAAGCCCTGGACTCTGCTCCCCAGTGGGAGCTTGAGGGCCGGATTTAAATGTCTGTAGGGCCAGTTGCAGCCCCCAGGCCGTTGTTTGCCCACCCCTGCTTTAACCCTTCCCCATCACACACAGCAACAGGAAATACCAGTATGTATTTGTGACCTGACTGACTCATAGACATATGCACATTTCACTATTGTAAATCAGTGGTTCTCAAGCAGAGGTACGTGTACCCCTGGGGGTATGCAGAGGTCTTCCAGGGAGTACATCCACTCATCTCGATATTTGCATCGTTTTACAACAGGCTACATAAAAAGCACTAGTGAAGTCAGTACAAACTACAATTTCATACAGACAATGACTTTTTGATACTGCTCTATATACTATACACTGAAATGTAAGTACAATATTTATATTCCAATTGATTTATTTTATAATTATATGGTAAAATTGATAAAGTAAGCAATTTTTCAGTAATAGTGTGCTGTGACCCTTTTCTATTTTTATGTCTGATTTTGTAAGCAAGTAGTTTTTAAGTGAGGTGAAACTTGGGGGTACACAAGACAAATCAGACTCCGGAAAGGGTACAGTAGTCTGGAAAGGTTGAGAGCCACTGTTGTAAAGCATTATTTATCTCAGGTCTGGAGTAGCTGAAATGTGGTCTGCTTTTTGTAACTAACTACATAAGATACGCAGATGTAGGGACGGGTTTCCCTTGAACTCTGGCATTTATTATTAGTGTTTGATCCAACTGCCACTGAAGTCAATGGGGGTCTTTACCCCAGTGGTTCTCAATCCGCGGCCCAGTGAGCACACATTTGTGGCCCATGTGACATCCTCTGGGCCATACAGGTAGTGTATATATAGTGTGGATGCAGCCCACATAAAGAGCTGCATATGTGGCCAGTGGTAAATAGATTGAAAACCACTGCTTTACCCTGAAGAAGAGCTCTGTGTAGTTTGAAAGTTTGTCTCTTTCACCAACAGAAGTTGGTCCAATAAAAGATATTACCTCACCCACCTCAATGTCAGTTTACTTGATGAGTCTTAAACAGCACATGGTATTAGACAGTAGAGCCCTGTGTGGGACTATTTTTTTTTAATCCTGCTCCCGTCCTGCCCCCCCCCCCCAATACCCACTCCCAGTCCCACGTTGTTTCTTGCATTTTTATCCTGCTCCCACTTGCAAAAACCTTAGATCCTGTAAATCCCGCACGAGAGACGGATTCCCCCATGCTACTACAGAACAAAAAACAAACAAACAAATGGTCAGTTAATATATATTATATATAAACAGAATTCAGACACAATTTTTACCACTAAAAGAATAAAACAAATCTTGCTTAAACCATGTAAAAAAAAATACTTTAACTCATGTTATAATACACATCAAATCTCTTTTTATCCCTCGCTTAAATTTAAGTATTAAAACCTTTATTTAAAAAAAAGAAAAACTTGCTTTATGTTGCTGAAATTCTATTTCTGACCAACAAATTAGAGATTTAGTGTTTTCCTGCAAATTACTACAGTCTGATTTTTTTTGCCCATCCAATCCCGCCCACAACATAGTACATTTTACCCTCTCCCAGCATTATGGCTGCGGGTCCTCTGGGATCCCAGTCCTGCACCAGGGCTCTAGTAAGCAGTATATCACAGGTTCTTTACACAGGCTCCTTCAACTCTTTGTCCATATACCTCTATAATTTCTTTTAAAACCAGTGAAATTCAATTCAATAAACTACATTAATGCAACATAATAGCTAAAATTGTGCACACACGGAAACCTGTAAAATAAAAGTTGACAGTTGTCACAGCAAGACATCACCAGGTATTGAAGGGTTTATGCTGTTCAGAAAAGACAGAAATATAGGTAAAGGTGTTGGGCTAGCTTGTATGTTAATGAGGAGGTAGACTGTAAAGAAATTAGAAGTGATGCAATGGATAAAACAGAGTCTATTTGCGTCAACATCACTTTGGGGAAGAAAGTTACCAGAGGCTCCCTTGGGATAGTGTGTGGGGTGTGTTACAGACCCCCAGAATCTGATTTGGTTATGGATAGAGGCCTCTTTTAATATTTTTAATGAAATAAATACTACTGGGAATTGTGTGATTATAGGAGACTTTAACTTCCCAGATATAGATTGGAGGACAAGTGCTACTAATAATAGTGGGGTCCAGATTTTCCTGGGTGTGATAGCTGACAGATTTCTTCACCAAATAGTCACTGAACCTACAAGAGGTAATGTCCTTTTAGATATGGTATTGGTGAGAAGTGAGGACGTCATAGAAGAACTGGTTGTAGGGGACAACCTTGGTTCAAGTGATCATGAGCTAATTCAGTTTAGACTAAATGGAAGGATACACCAAAATAGATCTGCAACTAGGGCCCTTGATTTCAAAAGGGCAAACCTGAAAAAATTAAGGGAATTAGTTAGGGAGTGGCCTGGACTGAAGAACTCAAAGATCTGAATGTGGATGAAGCTAGCAATTAATTTAAGTCAATGTTGCAGAAACTGTGCCTGCATCCCAAGCAAGCAGAAGAATTTGTAGGTAAGGGTTGCAGACCAGGCTGGATGAGCAAGCATCTCAAATAGGTTATTAAGAGAAAGCAGAAAGCCTCAAAGGAATGGAAGATGGGATGGATCAGCAAGGAAAGCTACCTCTTAGAGGTCAGAAAGTGTATGGATAAAGTGCGAACTGTCAAAAGCCAAGCAGAGTTGGACCTTGCAAAGGAAATTAAAACCAATAGTAAAAGGTTCTATAGCCATATAAATGAAAAGAAAACAAGGAAAGAAGAAGTGGGACCGCTAAGGACTGTGGGATTGAGGATGGGGTGGAGATTAAAGGTAATCTAGGCATGGCTCAACACCTAAATCAATACTTTGCCTCAGTTTTTAATAAGGGTATTGAGGATATTTGCGGTTGTGGCAGGGTGGCTAATGGAAATGAGGATATGGAAGTAGAAATTACCACGTCCGAGGTGGAAATCAAACTCAAACAGTTTAATGGGACTAAATCGAGGGGCCTGGATAATCTCCATCCAAGACTATTAAAGGAACTGGCACATGAAATTGCAAGACCAATAGCAAGGATTTTTAATGAATCTGTAAACTCAGGGGTTGTACCCTATGACTGGAGAATTGCTAATATAGTACCTTAAGAAAGGGGAGAAAAGTGATCCAGAAAACTACAAGCCTGTTAGTTTGACTTCAATTGTATGCAAGATTTTAGAAGAAATTTTGAAAAGAGAAAGTAGTTAAGGACATAGAGGTAAACGGTAGTTGGGATAAAATACAACATGGTTTTACAGAAGGTAAATCATGCTAGAGACTAACCTGATCTCTTTCTTTGAGAAGATAACTGATTTTTTCAGCCAAAGGAAATACAGTAGATCTAATCTATGTGGATTTCAGTAAGGCATTTGATACAGTTCCAAATGGGAAGTTATTAGTTAAATTGGAGAAGATGGGGATTAATATGAGAATTGAAAGTTGGATAAGGAACTGGTTAAAGGGGAGACTACAATGGGTCATGCTGAAAGATGAACTCTTAGGCTGGAGGGAGGTTATTGGTGGAGTTCCTCAGGGCTTGGTTTTAGGACCAATCTTATTTAACATTTTTATTAATGACCTTGCCACAAAAAGTGATCACAGGATGACTATGAGCTGTAAATGTAATGTGGCCATGAAAAAGGCTAATGCAGTCCTATGATGTATCAGGCAAGGTGTTTCCAGTAGAGATAGGAAGTGTTATTGCCATTATACAAGGCATCTGGAATACTGTGTACAATTCTGGTCTCTCACATTTAAGAAAGATGAATTCAAACTGGAACAGGTGCAGAGAAGGGCTACGAGGATGATCAGAGTAATGGAAAACCTACCTTATGAGATGAGACTCAAAGAGCTTGGCTTGTTTAGCCTAACCAAACAAAGGCTGAGAGGAGATTTGATTGTTCTCTATAGAGGGTTAAAAGCGACAAAGAGTCCTGTGGCACCTTATAGACTAACAGACGTTTTGGAGAGGGTTAATTGCTCTCATCAGAGGGTTAAATACCAGGGAAGGAGGGCTGTTATTTAAGTTAAGCACCAATGTTGACACAAAAACAAATGGATGTAAACTGGCCATCAATAAGTTTAGGCTTGAAATTAAACTATCAGAAGAGTGAAGTTCTGGAACAGTCTTCCCAGGGGAGCAATGGGGGCAAAAAACCTAATTGGCTTCAAGACTGAGCTTGATAAGTTTATGGAGGGGATGGTAGGAGGAAACTGCCTACATTGACACATAGCCTATCTGTAACTGCTATTAGCAAATATCCCCAATGGACTGTGATGGGACACTATACAGGGAGGGCTCTAAATTACCATAGAGAATTCTTTCCCAGGTGTCTGGCTGGTGGGTCTTGCCAAAATGCTCAGGGTTCAACTGACCACTATATTTGGGATCGGGGAGGAATTTTTCCCCAGGGCAGATTGGCAGAGACCCCGAGGTTTTTTTGCCTTCCACTCCAGCATGGGACATTGGTCACTTTCAGGTTTAAACTAGTGTAAATGGTGGATTCTCTGTAACTTGAAGTCTTTAAATCATGATTTGAGGAGAGGTTATGGGTCTATTACAGGAGTGGGTGGATGAGGTTCTGTGGCCTGCAATGTGCAGGAGGTCAGACTAGATGATCATGATGGTCCCTTCTAGCCTTAAAGTCTATGAATCTGAGTCCATATACAGTAAATGAAATATTACCAGGGCTGTCAAGCGATTAAAAAAATTAATCGCGCTGTTAAACAATAATAGAATACCATTTATTTAAATATTTTTGGATGTTTTATACATTTTCAAATATATTGATTTCAACTACAACACAGAATACAAAGTGTACAGTGCTCACTTCAGATTTATTTTTTATTACAAAGATTTGCACTGTAAAAAAGAAACTTCAGTTTACCTCATTGAGGTACTGTAGTGCAATCTCTTTATCATGAAAGTTGATTTACACATGTAGAATTATGTAAAAAAGAATAACTGCACTTAACAATAAAACAGTGTAAAACTTTAGAGCCTACAAGTCCACTCAGTCCTACTTCTTGTTCAGTCACTCAGACAAACAAGCATTCAGTGTTGAGGGAGGACAGGGGAGGGGGGAAGTAAGCAATGACTTGTGCAGGAAGCGGGTCTGGGAGGCCAAGGGGTGACAGCGGGGAGGAGCAAGCAATAACTTGTGCAGGAGAAGGGTGAGGAAAGTGCTGCTGCTTCTGTAAGGGTGGTTTCTGGTACTGGGCTCGCCAGGCTTGCCTCCTTTTCTGAGCTAGGCGGGCTCCCTTCAGCTGAGTGAGCCCTTGTTTGCAAGGGAGGGTGGATTTTACCTCAGGGACTTATCATACTGCAGGGGAGGAGAGGCTGGTGCAGGGAGGATGAGCTTGTCAGGCCCATCTTCTTTATGGACTGCCCCCAGAGCAAGTGGCCAGCTAGGGTCAATGGGGCACAACGCGGGGGGGTTGGTCCCAGGAGTGAGGGGCTGGCTGGGAACACTAGGGCGTGGGCTGGCTAGGGTGACAATACGTCCCGTTTTGGCCAGGACAGTCCTCTTTTTCAGTTCTGTCTCAGCCATCCCTACTTCTTTGCCAAAACTGGGCATTTGTCCCAGCTGCAAGGCAGGGCAGAGAGAGGCGGCTGCTGCCCAGGGGTCAGCTGAAGGCAGCACTGCCTGCCAGCAGGAAAGTAGAGAAATTTGCTGCTGGCAGGCAGTGCTGGCTTCAGAGCTGACTCCTGGGCAGCACAGAGTTGGGGGCGGGGGGGAGGCGTGGAGCTTGGGGGAGAGGATCAGCCTCAGCTGGGGGAGGTGCGGAGCTCGGAGCGGGGGGGATCAGTCTCAGCTGGGGGAAGTGTGTAGCTCAGGGAGGGGGAATTAGTGGGAGAGGCGCGGAGCTCAGGGGTGAGGGGGAGATCAGCCTTAGCCAGGGGAGGCGCAGGGGGGTCAGCCCCAGCCGTGGGCAGCACAGAACTGGAGGGGAAACTGCGGGTGGCACGGAGATATGGGGGGGGCATAGGAAGGGCGAGTCCTGCAATGTGGGTGCAGCTCAGGCGAGCCCCTGGCCATCCTGTTTTTACTTTAAGAAATATGGTCACCTGGGTAGGGTTGGGGCTGGTGTCAAGATCTCTTCTCTGCTGGAGCCGGGATGAGAACCATGTCTTTCTCTAGCCTCTTCTCTTCCTGCCCTGTGGTGGCGGCTTGCGTTACTGCGCCTGACCGGACATAGGTTCTCTGCAGCAGCTGATGCTGCCCTCCCGCCCAGAGGGTCTGCGATTAACGCGTGTTAAAAAAATTAATGCGTTAATTGTGCTGTGCGTTAATCGCATGCGTTAACAGCGATTAATTGACAGCCCTAAAGATTACCAATGTTCAGGAGGACCAAAATACAATTGCTAGGGAGACCATAACTTTGAATTTCTTGACTTTCGTACATGTAAAATCTTTCCCATGTCTAATGTGAAGTATTTCCTTATGTTCTGGTCAAGAGTTCAGTTTCTTTCTTTGCTTATGTATTTCTTATTAATTGGAGCTTCTCATTGCCTTATTGCAGCGTTTCCCAAACTTTTTTGGCCATGGAACACTTTTTAGCCTATTATGGAACACTTATAATATTATTTTGTAGTCGTGTGGTTTTCAAATAAAAAATTGCGTTATTTATGCTCAAATATATTTTATTTTATAAAACAAAGCAAAAATACAAATTTGAACTAACAATTTCTAACTGGAAAGCACGTATAAGGTAGTCCAAAAATCAAGTGCAAGAGTCAAAATTAAAAACAGTGTTCTACTTAAAAAAACCTGTTTTTATATATATACAAACACGAAACAAATTAGATTTTTACTAGGAAAATCTATTTTTATAAACAGAAATACCAATTTGGATTTAATGGGATTGGTGTTTCTGCGTTTTTCTATCACAAATTCGCTTAATATTAGGAATAATGCTGGAAAGTTGAACCCTCATGTCAGGCGCAGCATCAAGTCTATTCCTATATTTGTTTTTTGTTGCAGTATATTATGAAAATCCCGTCTCACACAAATAAGTTGTAGCAAAAGGAAGGAGCACTCGAACTGCACGTTTAGCCACATTAGGGTACTCTTCTATTAGGCTGCTCCAAAAATTATTCAGCGGAAGATCCTTAAACATTTGTTTCAAATCAGAGTCAGAAATTAAGTCAATTAGGCTTTCATAATCCTGCTCAGTAAAGCCGACTGGTTTGGCTGTAATTACAAACGGATTTCGAACCCAAGCATTATCATCAGTAGTTGTAGGAAAATATTCTAAAAAAGAGGCCTGCAAGTCACGTAAGTGCTGTAAAATGGTGCTGGAAACTTCTTCATGGACTGTAGAATTTATTTCAGTCAGAAATTCATGTACTGTAGGGAAGCAGTCGAAGTTACTCTGTTCTACAGAAGATGCCCAGAATTCCGGTTTCTTTTTTAACAACGAAATTTTATCCATTGTAGTAAAAATGGTCACATTCTTTCCTTGCAGCGACAGATTAATTTCATTTCATTTTGCAAAAATATCTGCAAGATACGCAAGTCTCATTAGCCATGAGGAATTTGTCAGACAGTCATTAAATTTTCGTCCTGAATTATCTGAAGTGAAGAATACCAGTAGTTCACTACGAAGCTCAAAAAGCCTCACAAGCACTTTTCCTCTGGATAGCCACCTGACTTCCAAATGTAAAAGAAGCACTTTGTGCTGACTACCCATTTCCTCACACAAAATTTTAAATAACCTGGATTGAAGTGGTCAAGATTTGACAAAATTGATAATTTGTACTGCTTCATCGAGCACAATTTTCAGACATGCTGGTATTTTTTAACTGCAGGTATTTGTCTGTATAGAACACAATGGCTCTTAGTGCTTTCTGGTGCCACATTTATGATTCGCGTTACAGCTCCCTTCATCTTCCCGATCATTGCCCGAGCACCGTCAGTACATACATCGATACATTTTCCCCAACTAATTTCATGCTTTCTGATAAAATTGTTGATGCAGTTGAATATTTCTTCTCCAGTTGTGTTGCTTTGCAGAGCTTCACATAAGAGCAGGTCCTCTTCAATAATATTATTAAATCTATATCGGACAAATACTAGTAGCACAGCAAGTCCTGAAACGTCAGTGGACTCATCTAGCTGCAATGAATACTCATGGCAAATTTTCAGTCGGCAAACTAGATCTTTTTCTATGTCATCGGCAAGATCTTTAATACGGCGTGCAACAGTATTATTTAACAACTTTACAGCATCAATATTTTTACCAGACTGCTCGCTCAACATGCACGTTACAATATCTTTTGCGCAAGGCTTGATAAGCGTTTCTACAATAGTGTGAGCTTCTCCGGCAAGCGCTATACAGTAACTTACTCGATAAGATGCCTCTGTTGCACTTTTGTTGTCTGTTTTAGCAATTTGAATCATCAAAAGTTTACAATTTCCAAGTGAGTCACACTTCCTCTTGAAAAAACGTATATCTTTGTCTTTGTATTCAGCATGCTTGGTTTCCAAATGCCTATGAAGTTTAGCAGGAGCCAATGAACTGTTTGCTAGTATTTTGTTGCACACGACGCACTGCGCATCAGGAACATCTTTATTTCCAACACACGTAAAACCGAACGACAAATAACTTTCATCATACTTTCATTTCGGTCTTTTAACACCTGCTTCTTCTTGTTTTTTGATATACTTCGGTGGAAATTCTTTCACTTTGGATAACTCACTTGTACTAACAGATTTTTCGGCAACAAAAGACTGCGATTGTTCATCCTCACTTTGAAGTATCACAATATTTTGCTAGTTTATTTTGGCCACAGTTGGAGTACCAGAAGAACTTGCTTTTCATTTCGAAGTTCCTTCTTTTAGCCACAAATCCATGGTGATTAGGTTTAGTAACAATACTTAGAAATACTGATTTTTGTCAAATTTTGTTTGTCACAAATATTTATATTGTTTTGAGCGAAGCTAGTTTAGTTGTGCTTATCGCACACACGGTAAAGACCCACAGTTTTGAACGTGTTGAGTGAATATGTTATATTCAACATGGCGAAAAGAGAATGGTGTGTGCATACCACTGCAGTTCGCGCAGCCTCGAGTGGAAGGGGTACGACATCACTAACTGAAACGTGCCCAAAAGGGGTAGATGTCAAAATGCTTGCGTGCTACGTTCTCTCTTTACGCCATGATATTCAATACAAGATCTATCAATAACCGGAAAAAGAGTTTTATGTTAAATTATAGTCATTCAAAAAGAGTTGTCAATTACGCTTCAAATATGCCAAATTTAAAATTAAAAAAAAATTAAAGACCCTTTTTTAAAATTATGATTCTTTCACGGACACCTATTCACATCGTGCGGAACACCAGTGTTCCGCGGAACACAGTTTGGGAAACACTGCCCTATTGTTTCCCTCACTGTCATTTGGCCATGTTGGAATCTAGAATTATAAAGTTTTTCCCTCTTGTTCTTTATCTGCAAGAACAAACTTACTAATGCAAAAAGCAATTTAGATGCCATCCAAAAGTTTGTGTTAACGTTCTATTTGCTGATGATTTCAAATCTAGAAAGGTTATATCAAGTTGAAACTACATTAGCATTTGTATGGAGCACCAACCATTCGCTAATGATTTAAGAATTACAGTTTACTGTCCCTGAATGCTTTATCTTGTTTAATAGCTTTTAAATTAGTACAATAAATGCTGCTAATAAGAAAAAAAAATCATTAAAATTGCATACAGTATTGGCTTATTACATGGTGGAGATTTTGCAAAAATATACTTAAACCTAACAGTGGTATTTGGAGTTGATTTAGGATTCAAAGGATACACTTGGTTTGCACATAGTACTATCTCGGGAATAT
The DNA here is from genome assembly GCF_002925995.2 of Terrapene triunguis. Classification (NCBI taxonomy): domain Eukaryota; kingdom Metazoa; phylum Chordata; order Testudines; family Emydidae; genus Terrapene; species Terrapene triunguis. Next base: position 20,809,941 of record NW_020664419.1, read on the forward strand.
AAATAATTCTAAATAAAATGTAGCTAAATACAAACCATATTAGCTCAGAGGGATTAAGTTATATCTCATTGTTTTTCCAACATACCAGATGTGTAAAATAGGTTTCAAATTCAGCATTATTATTAATAACAATACTGGCATGTATATGGTCCCCAGCACCAGGGAATCTAGGTAGCCTACATGACACCGTTTTGAGATTTTCAAGATCTGATTTAGAAAGACAGTTCATGGTGAGCCATATTTTATCCTCTGCTACAGGGAAAGCCATGCTACCAGGGAAGATGGGGGTCCAATGCCCCAGTGGACGGAATGGCTCTTTGTGGATCCTGCTGAGTTTTACTAGATTCTCCCTTTCATCTCAGATCAGGCTTGCCACAAGAGGAAGAGATGCCTTTCACTATGAGAGAATAAGTCATGGACCTTGGGGTACATTTTCCACTTCCTGCAGATTTGTCCTCAGAAAAGCAGCATGTAGCAACATTTATGTTAAATTTTAAAAGTTGTTTACTTCTTTATTTGCTTTCCTAGGGGCTTCTGAAGTGCTTTTCATTATAACTAACCAAAGTCTTAGGATCTTTTGAGCTTAGGAGCTCTTGAGTTTAGGATCTCAGAAATAGAACAATTTAAAAACTTTTCTTTTATTACCAACCCCTTCACCAAAAAACCCTACTTGCAATGTTTGTCAGCTGATTAGAAATTATACACATTATATAATGTTAAACACCTATCTAATTTTATCACTATTTATCTAATTTTATCACTATTTATTACGCAAAATCTTTTCTAAGATAGGACTTGTAATCCTCTGAGGATATAGCAAAGAAAGTGTGAGGAATCAAACTGCTGTTTCACACAATTATTATATGCTATTCCCCTACATCTTCCCCCACCCCTTCCTCCATCATTTGCTAACCAAGCAGCTGGACAAGTGATCTGAAGCTTCTAGAACTTTCCTTATCACAGTTTACTCTTGACGTTCCACTTTACATCTCGGCTGAGTACCGTAGGGTCAAATCACCCTTCAGATATTATTTAAACTTTCCAGCTACTTCTGAAAAATCACATACAAAGAAGGTGTTGCTGAAATGTTATCTCCTGGCATTGTGATTTTAAACTGCCAAATGTAAAAAGAAAAATAATCTTGTTCATTTTTCATATTACTAGACAATAGTCGTATTGTATTTGATTTGCATTTTCGCTGTGGAAACATTGAAAATTAATTATACAGCAATACTGGTGCACAAAGAAGAAAGCATAAGGTTAATGATAACCTTTCATTATATTCTTCAAGAGATGCTTTTTAGGTTTGAAATGAACTTGGTTGTTCATGGGAAGTTCCTGGATTGATAGTCATTCAGGTTGGATTTTTGGTACAGCAGAAATGCAGTCTTTCTCACACTACCTTGCCAGTATTCCTCAACAATGTGGCACAGGGTCTGAAACCCGCAGTGAAATTCACTAGTTCAGTGCGAACTAACTTGGACCGTGACATTCTGACACCATGCACTACACAGCATTGGTGTACTTTCTGTTGTCCTGACGCTTCTGACCGCCAGGGAATAAATCAGTGCTACGTGTATTTTAGCTTGTTCTGAAATTTGTGGAGTACAGGCACCGTTTATTAATTTCCCCCCAAATTCAAAGATCTCTGCCAAATGCTTCTATAAATTTATATGATCATGGGTTATTTTATTCTGCTGTCCTTCTGTAATCTTGCTGGCATTGCAATGGAGGCTGTTTTCTGGCAACAAAAAAACTTCAAAAACAGACTCCAAAGAAGAACAGGAGTACTTATGGCACCTTAGAGACTAACACATTTATTAGAGCAAATGCTCTAATAAATGTGTTAGTCTCTAAGGTGCCACAAGTACTCCTGTTCTTTTTGCGGATAAAGACTAACACGGCTGCTACTCTGAAAAAAGACTCCAAAGAGAGACTGCTGAACTTGAATTAATATGCAAATCAGATACAATTAACTTAGGTCTAAACAGAGACTGGGAATGGTTGGGTCATTACACTAATTGAATCTATTTCCCCATGTTAAGTATCCTCACACTTTCTATGGGTCATCTCGATTATCACTTCAAAGGTTTTTTTTCTCCTGCTGATAATAGCTCATCTCAACTGATTGGCCTCTTACAGTTGGTATGGCTACTTCCACCTTTTCGTGTTCTCTGTATGTATAAATATCGTCTTTCTGTGTGTTCCATTCTATGCATCCCAAGAAGTGGGCTGTAGCCCACGAAAGCTTATGCTCAAATAAATTTGTTAGTCTAAGGTGCCACAAGTACTCCTGTTCTGTTTTCTGGCTAGTTATTTTTCAGGGCTGGATGGTTAAATTCCATCTGGTCTCAGTATTCTCTTTTGACCAATAATTTATAGAAGATGCACAGAGTGAGGTGTTAGGGGGATAGAGGTGGTGGTTAAGGTGGTTTAGGACTTGTGACTTTCCATGATTTTGAATATTGGGCTTTTTTTTTAAATTTAACATTAGCTTAGATTTTCCTGGCTGTCTAATAATTGAGTATTTAAAACTATGGTGTTCCATTACATGTTCTCCCTTTAACTTCTTGATGCTTTCTCTGTCTTAATTTTAAATTACTGGTGTCTTTGTCTAGGAATGTTCTATAAATTTTGCTGCTACATGTTACGATACCCCCCCAAATGTATGACTGTTTGTTATAGACATTTTGTGGCACTGTAAATGTCCATTCATGCTCTTGCCGACTAAGGTAGATGCTATTTTAAAAAAATGTTCTTTCTGTGTAACCAGGGAACTCCTTAACTCTCAGCACCTCTTAAGATTTAAAACACACTAAGAAAGTCTAACATTTTCATTGCGTGTTGGTTTATCAGTTTGCCAATTACAAATATTCCAGCTAAAACATTCTACCCAGCTATGTCAGACTATCGCACCCAAACCATGCTTCTGTCTCCAGCCCGTCTCTAATATACCCCAACCTCCCTAAATGCTTGTAAGGAAAAAAATGGCCTTTGCAGCATCCCCAGAAGAATAACGAATCTGAACTCTAGCAGAACAAGGGGGAGAGCCTATTCCAGAGAATTCTTCTGCCAGCAGTTCCCTCTTTTTTATATCAAGAAAGCTCCCACACCACAGCTACTTGTATCTGGGGGGGAAATGGTGATTAGGGTGCTAACTTGGGAAACCTGGGTTCAATTCCCTGCTCTGTCACACATTTCCTGTATGACCTGGACAAGTCACTTAGTCTCTTGCTACCTCTCAGTTCCTCACCTGTAAATGTGGATAATAGAACTTCCCTACTCACAGAGATATTTTGAGGCTAAATACATTAAACATTGTGAGGTGCTACAGTAATGGGGTAGATAGGCAGGTAGGTACATAGCTAGATAGATCTGCAAACTTTTTTGTGAACAAAAATCCCTTCGTACAACTGTGGAAAGCAAACAAAAGGGGTAACAAAGACCATCAACAGGAATTCATCATTTGTCTTGAAACATGTTGGGAATACTTTTTTGCAGTATTCTCCCAGCTCTAGTAGGGACATATATATGGTCCAAGGTATAAAGCAGCAATCAACAGGTTAATAAAAAATACCATGGCCAAGTTCTTTACTCATTTGCCATTGTAGAGTAAGATGTAACTCCCAGATACTCCCCCATTTGCACTTCATATTCATAGTAGGTCAGTATTCTTATTTTGGTTTAACATGCACATTTATTTTTGTGCTGTTTCTTTTAGTGGCGCATACAGGGATTCTGTAGGATGGTAACCATAGTAACAGCAGAACAAGGGAGATCAGCTTTCACCCCCAAAATGCATATCACAGGGTTTATGTTTGCTGGTTCTTGGGTCTGCTGGTTCTTGACTATTAGGAAGGGGTAAAGTGAACTTGTTTATTTCACAATGATTAAAAGAGAAATGCATAGATTGGAATCACAGTACAAGAGAAACATTTGTAATAGGGAATATTCGAACATGTCTAGGAAAAGCCAGGTCTAGACCGGTATAAAGCAAATAGAAAATTATATTATGATTTCCTATTAAAAAAGAGTAACAAGATAATTTCCTAGCCTGAGGTTTTCTCATCGGCATTAGACATTTTGTCAGGTTAATGGATGCCATCAAATGATTTCAAGGGTCTATTGAAAGAGATACAGGCAATGGAATCCTAAACCAAATAAGCACATAACAAATAAGACTGCACACTTGTACCGTAATAAATGCCATAGTGACCAGCACTAATGTACTGTGCAGGGAGCGTGGCATTTTCAAACAGGGCATCTAATTTTGGGTGCCCAACTTTAGACATCTAAATAGCAAGCAGCCACCGTTTTTTGGCTTCATTGGGAAGTTTGTGTGCTCAGCACCTCAGAAAATCAGGACTAAAATTGTGGCCCCAAAATAGAGGCAGCCTGATTTTTTTTCATGTTTAAAATGGAATTGTTGTTGTTGTTATTATTTGTTTACTATTTACCAGATATAAAATAATCTGGCTAGCTAAACATGATTCCAATTTGTTTTGAGACATGCATGAGATAATATTTATAGCAAAAAAGACTTTTGGACCGTTGGAAAAGTCTGGATGCTGATTTGGCTATAACGATTCTTCCGGCAAATTGACCTGTTCTGTGGTCGTAATGATACCAGCATTCCTCTCGTGATCCTTGTCAGTGCAGTTACACTTGCTACAGGTCATAATTTGACATGTAATATATTGTAAAAAAAACAGGAGTACTTGTGGCACTTTAGAGACTAACAAATTTATTTGAGCATAATTTGTTAGTCTCTAAGGTGCCACAAGTACTCCTGTTCTTTTTGTGGATACAGACTAACACGGCTGCTACTCTGAAACCTGTAATATATTGTATTCCTGCAGAATTTGTAACAACTAGGCTTGGTGCTTTTTTCCCCTCTTTCCCTCTACATAAGGAGATCTGTTCCTTTCTGCGGACTAGTTGTAACAATGCTGCCTCTGGCGGGACACAACTGAGAGTATCAATTCAGGACAACTGCTTGAAAACCACAGACATAAAATTAGACCCACGGTCAGACAATATTTCCTTGGGAAAACCCACCCTGCTAAAAATACAGAACAAGGCCGTTACCACTGTCTCTGCCTCAATATTAGACAATGCTATAGCCTCAGGATATCTGGTAGCAAAATCTACCAACGCAAGGATGTATTTTTTCCCATTCCTTGAAGGTTTTGGGAGTGGTCCCACAATATCCACAGACAGTCTGGCAAAAACCTCCCCATTAATGGGCAGAGGCTGGAGGGGCACCCTGCTAGGCCCCCTTAATCCCTTTTGCTTCTGGCACAGTTCACAGCTCCTGCAATACTCTCTCACTGACCTAAAGAGGTGGGGCCAATAGAAATTTTGCTCTAGCCTGTCACACATTTTGCCTGTACCCAGATGTCCTGCAAATGGACCATCATGAGCCAACTTCAATAAATCATTGCGATAACTCTCAGGTACCATAAGCTGTTTGCGAACTGCTGCTTAAGAGGCTCCCTATATAACAGCCCATCATGCATGAAAAACCTGCCTCTCTTCTCATTAGTTGGGAGCTGATTCTGAGCATCATTCCTGGCTCTCTTTAGTGACACATCACTCTGCTGGGCCATAATGAATTCCTTCTGGGTTTCATTCGAATTCAGAACCATCTCTGATACCTCAGACAAATCCTTGCCTGACCCAGCCTGAGAGACACTCTCTGTTTGCAGTCCCCTTCACTGCCATCGGTTAGGGTAGCTGCCACAGACCCAAACTCTTTGTGACCTGGTTACCACATTAACGTGGCCAGGCACCCCCAGTATGTTATTTCCTACCAAAACATCAGCCGGAATTAAATCCCGTACAGCAGCCTTCACATCCCCTTTAAAGCCATCCCACTCAAGGTTGATTTTAGCCATTGGCAGATTCACAGAGTACTCAGATAGTGCCACTACTGTCACATATTCCCCTGGCAACATGTCCTCTGGCTTCACCAGATGTCCCTTAACTATAGTCACATCAGAGCCAGTATCTTACCATCCCATGCATTCAACACCACTGATCTTTGTCTCCTTAATAAATCTCTCACTCCCTTGCCATGCCTCAGTCCTAACATAACTGGTGAGCTCACCACCTCCTCCTATACTACTGGTGACTATGGGATTGACATTATCCACTGCTGTGCTTGCACCTGGACTCAAGGTGATGCTGTTGTGGCTTGCTTCAGCCTGGATGCTCAGGGTAATGGAGTTGGCATTTACTGTGGCATTTGGGGTTGCTGGTTTTGGGCTGCCCTTCAGGGTCGGGCAATCTGGTCTCATGTGGCCAAGCACACCACAGTGATAGCATGTAACCTGTTTATTCTTGGGGTGAGAGTTCCTACTCTCTGGGCCCCCATGAGCTCCTTTATAAGAGTCAGGGCCAGGTTTACTTTTAAATCCTTCCCTCCTCTTGAACTGGGGAGAATGGTGATTAATTTTCCCCCTGGGGTTTACACCCTTCTCGAGCTCTATTTTGGGTATGCGCATCTGCAAATTCACAACCTGTAGGACTGACTCAGGGTCCCTATCTCACACAGCTGCTCTCACATGGTCAGGAACAATGTCTAAGAATTGTTCCAAAGTTATTAAATCCAGCAATTTTTCAAAACTCCCATGTGCCTTTGCTCCCACAACCCACTTTTTAACAAAACCCATCAGTTTATCAGCACATTCTACAAAAGTACAATCATTAGTCATTTTAAACTTTCTAAACTTAACCCTGTAAGACTCAGGAGTGACCTTGAATCATCTTAACACAGAATCTTTAAACAGCACATAATCTAAGGCTTCTTGTTCCCTTAATTCAGGGGTCGGCAACCTGGCGGGCTGGGCCAGTTTGTTCCCTTAATTAAGGGTAAGCACCCTGGCAGGCTGGGCCAGTTTGTTTACCTGCCGTGTCGGCAGGTTCGGCTGATCGCGGCTCCCACTGGCCGCGGTTCACCGTCCCAGGCCAATGGGGGCTGCGGGAAGCAGCGCGGGTGAAGGATGTGCTGTACAGAATAAGCTCATGAAATTCACCCCCTCCCTCAATGGAAAGAAGGATATGCAACAGCCTTTTGCCCCAAGTTTTGACTCCCACACACTGGTTTTAGACAAAGCAAAAATAAATTTATTAACTACAAAAGATAGATTTTAAGTGATTATAAGGGACAGCAAACAGATCAAAGCAGATTACCTAGCAAACAAACAAAAAACATGCAAACTAATGCACTAATTAGGTTGGTGGCCCTTCATTCTGTTGTGTGCGGCCGCCCAGGTGCGCACCTTAGAGGGAACTATCCGCAGACCACCTGAATTGAGCTTGCGGACCACAGTTTGAGAACCTCTGTTGTAGACAGAAATATTTGTTTCCACTGGTTCAAAATATTTTTTTAAAGCAGTCACAGATGGGTATGTGTTTACAACAGTGGGGTTAAAGAGCACATTCAGAGCAAATAATGTATAAAGACAGTCAAAGGTCAAGCTATATCTTTCTCTGCCACCCCCTCCATCGCCTGCCTTATGGACAAGACAGGCCTATACAAACAGTGACTCACAAACTCCCATGGGCAACAGAGCACCACTTTGGGCTGGCTGTTCCTGCACCAGCTAGAAAGAATGTTGGGAAGGGACAGAAGAAAGATAAGTGGAGAGGCTCCACTGGCCAAAACTCCCAGAGAGAGGACATTCAATGAGCAACATCCCAGTGGCTGTGTGACAGCTCTATATGCTGGATCCTATCTTTGTCTTGAGCTTCTGCATAGCTTCCCCAAGCAAAACCCTGTGTTTGCTCAGGCTTTGCTCGCTGGCACAAGAATTTGACCTAAAGACATTGAGAGAGTGCGCTCTTATCCAGAGTTAGGACCACAGGAGAGGGAGGATGTCATAGCTTACGCCAAAATAGTAAAACAATAATAATTAATAATGGAATGCTTGTTTATTATTTAATGAAAAGATTTCAGTGACAGCAGAAGTCTGAGCTATTTGGTTTGGGAGAAAAATTAAGCCTCTTTAGGGAACATGCAATGTACAGTGCAAGGTGGAATTGCTAAATGTATATTTAAGGGAGAAAAGCAAGAGGGGATGAATGAATGATTTAATAGAAGAAAGAAATCATGCTTTAAAAGATTCATGAATAAATGCAGTTAACGGAATCAGTCACTGTCACAATTAGTAAACTATGTCAATGTGAAAAAAGTTCTTATTGCCAATTAAATGTATTGAAAGTGAAATCTGTAAAAGGAACTGTCTCTTGTACAAAATGCAAAGATGATTAATTGATATTTTTAACAGAATTAAAGGATTTACTTTTTTCACTGGAAGAGTTTGCTTCCCAGCCTCCTAGTTTTACTGTTATAATGCTCTTAAAGAGCGTGGAAATATTCTTTCATCAAGAAAAGGTATATTTCCCTCCCTTTGCATAGCTCAAAAATATCAGAAATGTTTTAAGTTCAGACTTTCCAAAAATATTCACCTTAAGGCTGAGACCAAACATAGAAAGTTTAGCTTGAAAAGATGTTTTCCCCATGAATGTTAAAAACAATGAAAAGGGTTGTATGAAGATTAATGGGTAGATGCCATACACTGTTATGCTGACTGCCAGCTAGTTTCCAAGGAAACTCACAGAATGCAGATTCTATGAGTTACTTTTTTAGGGGAAGAGGAACGTCAGTTAAACCAGTCTGGGAAGTGAGTCCTTTAAATATTGGAGAGGAAGTAAAGCCCAAGGCTCTTTTGGTGAAAGGACTTCATTTATAGGTTCAGATTCCCCTCCTAATGGGAGATTAAGAGGTTGGGCTACAGATTTGACTGGTGGGTCACCAACTGGTAGATTCTTCAATTTTAAAAGCCAGATTTGGGGTTTGAGGACCCTAGTTAAAGAATATAGGTTATTGTTTATGATACCACAGAACTTTGGTTAACTGCTCCTATACATATCCCTGTAAGTACCCATGGGGTTCCGGTGGGTTTGTACTTAGGGTGGCTAGCCCATGCTGCCACTGCTACTGCAGCTATATTACCATTTTTAGCATGCTCGCTTGGATGAGAGCTAGTGCATACACAAGCTGGGAATCATACCCGTAGGTCCTACTGTGTACATAGCCTGGGCAGTGGGTCTCTCAATAATTTATTTTTTGTTCTAGCTGTGTTCAGTTCCCTCTTACTATCCATCTGTATTTGGACATAGTCCATTATCAGTATTAGCCTTTGTAAAAATAATGTTATCTCTTCTGTTTTCTCCTCCCTTGTAGAAACTTTTATTTAAAGCAGAAATAATAAGAAACCACAGAGGGTTGGAAAGTCTGTGTTCCCATTCAGAGCACTCTTCTAAATACTATTATCCATATCCCCAACTGGTGCAAATCAGCATAGCTCCACTGAAGTCAATGGAGCTCAACCAATTTATATCAGCTAAGGATCTGGCCCCTTATCTGTAGAGGAGTCTGCAGAGATGATCTTTATCCCTTGGTAAACTGCAATACATAAAATAACCAGGGTTAAATTCCTAGCAGTAAAACCTAAACTGTGTTTTGCCTCAGTTGAGATGTCCCCCATATTGCATTTAGCTGCATTCTGTTCACATAGAGATTCAAGGTAGCCATGGGAAGTTGGGATGGAACCTCCTGATCAATCTTAACAGCAATGCTATATGTGCCAAACACAAGGGCCCGAATTCTGCAATTTACACCCTGCGGGACCCCATTGACTTCAGTGGCACAGCGTGAAAGTCAGGGAAGAAGTTGCCCCAGCACTTGCAGCGTAGTGAAGACACCAGGGTGAGTCGACCTAAGCGATGCCGACTCCAGCTACGTTATTCACATATATGAATAACATAGGTGGAGTTGTGTAATTTAGGTCGACTTACCCCAGTAGTGAAGACAAGCCCTCAGTGTAACTCACAAACAGCAGGACCAGTCCTGGATTTCAGATTTTTGAGGGGACAACAGAACAATGGGGGGTGACCAGGCAAGTCAGTTGGTTCATTGAGACCATGTGCCCCAAATCAATGGTGTTTACCTCTTAGTATGGGGGTTGCTATTGGCCAGGTGCAGTTGGAAGCCTGCAGCCAGTTTGCACTTGTATTGGTTACATTTAGTTCTTACCATACATACACATTAAGGATGAGACAAAACACATAATGAGTCACTGTATCGTTAGCTACGTATTAACACGAAAACTCCTTGCTTTTGTAGGCTTTTAAATCTCACACTTCATGTTATTTTTATAGACTTGGTGTTTGTGTTAGGGTTTTTTTGTTTTGGTTTGTTTTGGTTTTGGGGATTTTCTCGCAGTGGTATAATTTGTACTGACATTGTTTCACTTGGTTTTGACATTGTATTATTGTCTCCACAGATTTGCAACAACAGCTGCATGAGATTGTGAGATCACACTAAGTGGCATTCAAGTAAATAGGGAGTTATAGTGGTACAAACACATGAAATGTAACCAATGTGCACAGTATGTAGCTAATTTCCATGCCTAAATATATCAGCTATTTTCCAAACCTCCTTTTCTAAACCTAAATATATTTTGTTTCCTCAAAATACCTAACAGGGTTAGTCCACATAACTCCATGGAAACTTTTACTTTAATGTCTTGTTTTGTGGCCAGTGCTTGGCACACACAAATCAGTAGAGCCCTGCAAATCCGCAGATACTCACTTTATATTCACGGACCATTTTCGCAGATGGTGGATTGGATGCAGATACAAATTCTGTATCTGCGCAGGGCTCTAAATATAGGCTCTGGAAGGTGGAGAGGCAGCTGGCTGCAGCTCATAACCTATGAGGCTGCTTCCTCGCCTTCCAGAGCCTGTTTTCTCTTCCCCCCATATACAGAGAAAGGGGAGGTGATAGATCAAGACAGGCAGCAAAATCCCCCAGGCTTCTATTGCTGCAGTTTAAGCAGCCAAGCAATTCAGGAAACCTCTCCCAACTTCCTTGTTGTATCAAATCAGTTGAAGAGGGAGGCAGCTACTTCTGCAAAGTCAGGAAGCCAGACTGACTCACTTTGCAGAAGCAGCTGGCTCCCTCTCCAACTGATCTGATACGGCACAAATGAATCATTGGCTGGGCAGCTGGAGAGCACCTTCACACCCTCCTGCACCCCTCTCTGTGCCACTCCCCCTGAACTTCCCCCCTTTGTCCCAACTCCTGCACCCTCCTCCTGCGCCCATGTGGGGAAACTGACCTGAAGTGATGGAGCTCCCGTCTTTGCTCCTCGCTCCCCCCCCCCCCCCCGAGTCCCCTAGAAAGATGACCTGCCAAGCTGAGAGGTGCCCCGGTAAAAATTAAGCACTGTGGCCCTGCAATAGTATTCCCCTTGCATGCTGCCACAAGGAGAACAGTGGCTGGTGCAAAGAAACTGGGATTGCTGAGCTCTAAGTGTGATGACTTATAAATCACAAGCTAAATAGGTGGCAGACTTTCTTATTTTATAGTTCAATTTGTGACTTTGAGCTTTATTGACTTGAGACATTTATTATTTTTAATGTAAAAGGCTATTTGTTCTGATGCCTATTGTATAATAAGATTGATGTTTAAAATAACAATAACAATAATAATAGCGTGCACATTTATTAAACCGTATAACTTTGTTATATAATGCACAGCATGCACACAGACACTCCTCTTGAGAGGCACTGCGAGATAGCATGCTGCTGGGGGTGTGGTGTCCATACGGATTCAGATAAAAGGCAGAGTGTGGATTGGGGGATGGATACAAGCTGATTCTTGTGGATGCAGATCGGATGTGGATCCACATTTTTGTATCCACTCAGGGCTCTAAAGATGAGGAACAGCATTTACTTTAGCTGGCTATTTGTCTGGTATTTGCATCAGGTTGCCAGAGGACCATGCTGTGTAGAGTGGCTGCTCCCTAGCACCACCTCTCCAGCCACCACCAAACTTGCAGATTCCCAGCTGCAGGGTGAGGGAGAACACATTGTGGTGGTGATGCTGTTTTCCTTCCTTTCATTGGATTTGTGACGTTGTGCAGTCTATATGGTTTTATAAAAATATAAGTGAATATAATGTAACTGGGATAGTTTCGTGCAAAAGGTCTCTTGTAAGGTATCATTACAAAGTGCATAATGTACTGAGTATGGTCATCTGATTTGTATAAATGTACCACTCTTGTATCTAAAACTAGAAATATAAAATGTAACTCTGAGGGCCTATTGTAATTATGTAAAGTGTGGGCCATTAATGATGGTTTGGAATCTTGATGACTCCCATTAACAAGGACCATTGTCTGCAGATGACTGTGTTTACCTGCAAGTCTCCCTGTATATGTGTGTGCTGGTAAGTGAGTAATGAAGTCTTGCAGTGACATGTGATCATGTCACCTGAACTGGAATCCATCTTTAACCTGGTGCTTTTCCAGTGAGGGGGGGTGGAAACCCAGAGGGACAAAGGATTCCCGCCTTATGCAAAAGATATATAAAGGGGTGGAACAGGAGAGACTGGAGAGGAGCCATCATGGAGAAACCCCTAGCTAACACATAAGCTGGAACAAGAGCTGTACCAGGGGAAAGAATTGTGCCCAGGCCTGGAAGGTGTCCAGTCTGAGAAAAACTTACTGAAACATCTCTGAGGGTGAGATTATCTGTATTTAGTTTGATTAGGCATAGATTTGCGCATTTTATTTTATTTTGCTTGTGACTTACTTTGTTCTGTCTGTTACTACTTGGAACCACTTAAATCCTACTGTCTGTATTTAATAAAATCACTTTTTATTTAGTAATTTACTCAGAGTATGTGTTAATACCTGGGGGAGCAAACAGCTGTGCATATCTCTCTATCTGTGTTATAGAGGGCGAACAACTTATGAGTTTGCCCTGCATAAGCTTTATGCAGGGTAAAACGGATTTATCTGGGTTTAGACCCCATTGGGAGTTGGGCATCTGAGTGCTAAAGACAAGCACACTCCTGTGAGCTGTTTTTGGGTAAACTTGCAGCATTGGGACAAGTGATTCAGACCCTGGGTCTGTGTTGAAGTGGACTGGAGTGTCTAATTCAGCAAGACGGGGTGCTGGAGTCCTGAGCTGGCAGGGAAAACAGAAGCAGGGGTAGTCTTGGCACATCGGGTGGCAGCTCCCAAGGGGGTTTCTGTGATCCAACCCGTCACAGGATTCATGGTCTTTCCACCCAACTTTCTTCTCTTCTGTCCCTTTCCATACCAAGCAGTGGAGAGGAGAATTTGGCTGTTATCCTGGAGAGTGCAGATTGTTCAGACTACTCTGCCAGGAATGTGTATCGTTTGGAGGCAAGAAGGCCAAGTTGGTAGGCAAGTTTCATGTGGTCTCCAAGATACTAACCAGAGCTATATACCACAGTATGTCTTCACACACTAGCTTAATTCTTGGAATTGATGGAGTTTGGCCAAATGTACTAATAAAACATAACAGATCAAGTTGTATTAAAAAGATGCACCTGTTAAGAGAACTAGAGACAGATTTAGAACAGAGCAACCTCAACTGTTAAATCAACTGTCAACTTTCAGAAGGCTAAAGCATCATTTTTTTTTGTAATGTGCAAAACCACCACTAAAAATCCTCATAAAGCTGCCCCTCTGACCTGTGTGCCATGCTGTAATCACCGAATCCCTCTTCTTCCTTCTTCCTCCTCTTTCCTATTAAAACTGGGATTTTGGCCTACGGAGCTCACATCACTGACTATTTTCCTCCTTACCATCCATCCAAAACTGTCTGCCTAACATATCGCAGGCTGTGCAGAAACTGACTGAGACATCGATATGAGGCAAACAAGACAGTTGATTGAGACAAATAACATTGATTAACTATCAATTGCTTATCACTCAGTGAGCCATTTTAGATGAAGACTGTATGGTGAAGGGATAAGAAGACTCAACATAAAGGACAATTTCACGTTGATAAAAGGCAAACTGGAGAATGGTTAGAGAGAAAACAGACAGATGGGAAACAAAAAGTAAAAAGGACAAAAGAACAAGGGAATAAGACCAGAAATGAAGAAAAAATTAAAGGAAATGAAAAGAAAAAAGACAAAATTATTACAAAGTTGGCCTGAAAAACACAAAGAAAAGGACAAGTTCTAACCAAATACTGAGGGGAAGAGAGAAACTACAAGTAGTACCATGAACCCAGATGTAACAGCGGTAAACCAAGGCTTTAGTCAAAGTTCCACCCTTTGGACACCCTTAAGTTGGTCCAACCCAATCAGTTGCCTCCATGCTGAGATTTGCATCAGTTTAACTAAATAATTTAAAAAACACACCATTAGTTAAACTGTTTAAATACAGGCAAGGCCCAAGAGACAGTAAAGCAACGGAAGTTGTCTTTAAACCAACACTTGTGTTTTACGACATGATACTGAACCAGTTCATGCTATTCAGAAGTGCAATGGGCCTGGGAGTTCATAGCATTAAGGCAGCTTCCCCCAATAAATGTGAATTTTAATATTTTAATTTGAAATATCTTAAAAACTTCACTTTGTTTATATGTGGTTAAATTCCTACTTGGTACAATAAATAATATAGAATGAGAGAGCTTCTTAGGAAAACCCTAGAAGAGCTGAGTTCAGAGACCGGATTTTTTTCTCAAATTATCCAGTCCCTAATGGGAAATTATAGTAGTAATACTTTGGATATGTTAAGCATTATCTACATCAAAGAAATTTAGTTTAATACTAAAATAGACATTTGGTAAAATGGTTACCTTGAATAATACAATCTAAAACACAATGGAAATAATGCTAATCTTTGTTTTGCAAATATTCCCCAGGGTCCTTTTCAGTAATGAAGCTAAATGCTCTTCACCAAATATCAGGCCTCCTTTTATTTTTTCCTTGGTTTTTCTCTTGGCTTTTGTAACTACAATCTACTTTTCCTTTCTAGCGAGGTGCTTATACCAGCAGTATTAGTTTATATTCTATTTTTTTCATAGATTCATAGATTCTAGGGCTGGAAGGGACCTCGAGAGGTCATCGAGTCCAGTCCCCTGCCCTCATGGCAGGACCAAATACTGTCTAGACCATCCCTGATAGACATTTATCTAACCTACTCTTAAATATCTACAGAGATGGAGATTCCACAACCTCCCTAGGCAGTTTATTCCAGTGTTTAACCACCCTGACAGTTAGGAACTTTTTCCTAATGTCCAACCTAAACCTCCCTTGCTGCAGTTTAAGTCCATTGCTTCTTGTTCTATCCTTAGAGGCTAAGATGAACAAGTTTTCTCCCTCCTCCTTATGACACCCTTTTAGATACCTGAAAACTGCTATCATGTCCCCTCTCAGTCTTCTCTTTTCCAAACTAAACAAACCCAATTCTTTCAGCCTTCCTTCATAGGTCATGTTCTCTAGACCTTTAATCATTCTTGTTGCTCTTCTCTGTACCCTCCCCAATTTCTCCACATCTTTCTTGAAATGCGGTGCCCAGAACTGGACACAGTATTCCAGTTGAGGCCTAACCAGCGCAGAGTAGAGCAGAAGAATGACTTCTCGTGTCTTGCTCACAACGCACCTGTTAATGCATCTCAGAATCGTGTTTTCTTTTTTCTGCAACAACATCACACTGTTGACTCATATTTAGCTTGTGGTCCACTATAACCCCTAGATCCCTTTCTGCCATACTCCTTCCTAGACAGTCTCTTCCCATTCTGTATGCGTGAAACTGATTGTTCCTTCCTAAGTGGAGCATTTTGCATTTGTCTTTATTAAACTTCATCCTGTTTACCTCAGACTATTTCTCCAATTTGTCCAGATCATTTTGAATTATGACCCTATCCTCCAAAGCAGTTGCAATCCCTTCCGGTTTGGTATCATCTGCAAACTTAATAAGCATACTTTCTATGCCAATATCTAAGTCATTGATGAAGATATTGAACAGAGCCGGTCCCAAAAGAGACCCCTGCGGAACCTCACTTGTTATAAATTTCCAGCAGGATTGGGAACCATTAATAACTACCCTCTGTGTACAAGTATCAGAGGGGTAGCCGTGTTAGTCTGGATCTGTAAAAGCAGCAAAGAGTCCTGTGGCACCTTATAGACTAACAGACGTATTGGAGCATGAGCTTTCGTGGGTGAATACCCACTTTGTCGGATGCATCTACATGTATTGGAGCATGAGCTTTCCTGGGTGAATACCCACTTCGTCGGATGCATGTAGATGCATCCGACGAAGTGGGTATTCACCCAGGAAACGTCTGTTAGTCTATAAGGTGCCACCGGACTCTCTGAATACAGTTATCCAGCCAGTTATGCGCCCACCCTATAGTAGCCCCATCTAAGTTGTATTTGCCTAGTTTATTGATAAGAATATCATGCGAGACTTTTATCCTCGTAGACTCAGGCTCATAGACTTTAAGGCCAGAAGGGACATCATGACTATCTAGTCTGACCTCCTGGATTTAATGGGTTAAATTCAGCCCAGCCCACTGAAGTCAGTTAAGTTGCAGGGGTGTAAGTTGAAAACAGTTTTTTTGCCAATTTTGTTTGAAAAATTCAGTAGAATTTTCTAGGAAGGAAAAGCATTGCCTGTCTACCCAGCAACTCACTGATTAATTGAAAAATACTAAGGGTCACAGTCTGGCTCTTATGTGGGTGCAACCTAGCTTCATCCCTACACCCTGGGGGCATATAAAGTGCCCCACCGAGGTCAGGGAAGAACTAGGACCATGTTCCCACCTTCTTTCTGAACCAAGGCAGAACAACACTGGAGTAATGGAACTAAGCTGCACCCAGTAAAGGGGTGCTAGTGTGTATACTTTCCTGTGTGCTGGGGAATAAAGAGGGGCAGTGTGCCTCCCTAGGATTGTGTGACTTTGTACTACCTGAAACTTGGGGCTGTCCAAACCAGACATGATCCAGCCCCAAGAGACTTTTCAGCAGGCCAGTAACCAGAAGCAATACATTAGAACATTGTGTGAGATTACATGTACCGTTAAAAAATAAGTATTGAATATTGTAATCTGGAGAAGGAGGCATCATATTTGTGGTATTGCAATTAGTATTCGGATGGGATAGCATTTCTTACTTGATCATAAAGTCATAAATCAAAGTTTATGCATGGTTGCCTTTTGGGATATTGATCTGCATCCATACAGACAGCCTAGCAAAGGCTTTTTTAAATTAATACAGCTCTCAAGAGTGACTGAGCAAAGGATTAGTGTAGAAGACTGTTAATCAAATTAAGTGTTTCCTAAAATTCTGTAATACATTTTCTCCACAAAGGAAACATTGGTAAGAACCGGTTATTACAATACAAATTATTTATTCTATTATATTTCATAATTCCAAATTGAAATATGTTCTCTTCAATGAAATGTGATATTTGAATATTATAGCATGAAACTTGAAGGCAAGCTTGACTGAGGGGACTCTCAGAGAGAAAAGGGGATAAACAGTAGGACAGGAAGGTCTGATAAAAGCTCAGATCCCGCTCGCTTCAGTCAATCAAAAGTCCCATGGAAAAACTCTTGGTCATCTCTCTATTTAGTATCTTATAAAGATGCCCATCACCATAATATCTCAGCACCTGGATTAACTTCAGTGGGAGTTTTGTATGAGTAAGGCAAGGAGTATTTGGTCCAAATCACAGAATCAGGAATGTTAACATGAAGGGATATAGGTCCTGATCCTGCAGCCCTTATTCACTTGAATAAGGACTTCCTGTGTGAGTAAGGACTGCAAGCCTGAGCCCTTTGTCTTTTCTGTGATTGCAAATTCCCTGCCCTTTGCCTGGCCTCAGTAGCTTGGGTGAGCAGCTGTGCAGATACATAATGTGGGATCCTCCTGCCAGGCTATGGAGCAGCTGCAAAACCACTCCACAAAGGCTACGTCAGCCGTACCTGCCTCAGGGGTGAGTGGGAAATGGTAGGATCCTTGCAGTGGCAAATCGCCTAGCCCCAGCCAAATCATGCCCCACCCAACCCCATGCTACTATGGGGGAAATTGTGCAGAATGGGCTTAAGCACAGTAAGGGAGCATGCACACCTAATACATCCCCTACCCCCATTTGTGGAGGGGAACCCTATCAAAAGGCAAAGGGGTTTTTCCATAGCCACAGAAGCCAGGACCCTTGATGCATGTGATCAGGGGAGGAAATTTATGCACCTAGAACACTGTTGTTGCTTTCTTATTAATAATTATTGTATTTATTATCAGTGGTAATGGGTGAGG
Source organism: Terrapene triunguis (assembly GCF_002925995.2). NCBI lineage: Eukaryota > Metazoa > Chordata > Testudines > Emydidae > Terrapene > Terrapene triunguis. Next base: position 20,828,098 of record NW_020664419.1, read on the forward strand.
TGTGGCTTAGCTATATAAGTCCTTGCATGTTGCAAGCAAAGACTAGGCCCCTTCACCCCCCCCCCCCCCACAAGATAAATAATCTCTTAAATCAAGAAGTACATGTATTTACAAATATTTTTAAACCATCATTGAGAATTTAAAAGGGCAAATGGCTATTCCCCAAGTAGATTGTATTATATAAGCACATATTACTGTGCAATTAGAAATCCTTTCTTTACTACAGACAATTACAGGTCATCTTGTAAGGGTAGGAATAAATGGTAAATTCTCAGAATGGAGAGGGATAACAAGTGGTGTCCCCCAAGGGTCAGTCCTAGGACCAATCCTATTCAACTTATTCATAAATGATCTGGAGAAAGGGGTAAAAAGTGAGGTGGCAAAGTTTGCAGATGATACTAAACTGCTCAAGATAGTTAAGACCAAAGCAGACTGTGAAGAACTTCAAAAAGATCTCACAAAACTAAGTGATTGGGCAACAAAATGGCAACTGAAATTTAATGTGGATAAATGTAAAGTAATGCACATGGGAAAAAATAACCCCAACTATACATACAATATGATGGGGGCTAATTTAGCTACAACAAATCAGGAAAAAGATCTTGGAGTCATCGTGGATAGTTCTCTGAAGACGTCCACGCAGTGTGCAGCGGCAGTCAAAAAAGCAAACAGGATGTTAGGAATCATTAAAAAGGGGATAAAAAATAAGACGGAGAGTATCTTATTGCCCTTATATAAATCCATGGTACGCCCACATCTTGAATACTGCGTCCAGATGTAGTCTCCTCATCTCAAAAAAGATATACTGGCATTAGAAAAGATTCAGAGAAGGGCAACTAAAATGATTAGGGGTGTGGAACGGGTCCCATATGAGGAGAGATTAAAGAGGCTAGGACTTTTCAGTTTGAAAAAGAGGAGACTAAGGGGGGATATAATAGAGGTATATAAAATCATGAGTGATGTCGAGAAAGTAGATAAGGAAAAGTTATTTACTTGTTCCCAGAATACAAGAACTAGGGGCCACCAAATGAAATTAATGGGCAGCAGGTTTAAAACAAATAAAAGGAAGTTCTTCACACAGCGCACAGTCAACTTGTGGAACTCCTTACCTGAGGAGGTTGTGAAGGCTAGAACTATAACAGCATTTAAAATGTTAATGGATATTAGCCAGGAGGGGTAAGGAAGGGTGTCCCTAGCCTCTGTTTGTCAGAGGGTGGAGATGGATGGCAGGAGAGAGATCACTTGATCATTGCCTGTTAGATTCACTCCCTCTGGGACACCTGGTATTGGCCACTGTCGGTAAACAGGATACTGGGCTAGATGGACCTTTGGTCTGACCCAGTCAGGGCCTGCTCTAGGTACCAGCAAAACAAGCTGGTGCTTGGGGCGGCACATTTTTAGGGGCGGCATGGCCGGCGCCAGAATGCCGCCCCTAAAAATGTGCCCCGGCCGCCCTAGCTCACCTCCGCTGCTGCCGCTCGCGCGCCACGGCGCACGAAACAGCTGATTCGCGCGCCGCTGCTCGCCCTCCCTCCCTCCCTCCCAGGCTCTCAAACCTGGGAGGGAGGGGGAGATCCCGAGCAGCTGGGGCGCGTGAAACAGCTGATTTGCGCGCCGCTGCTCGCCCTCCCTCCCTCCCAGGCTCTCAAACCTGGAAGGGAGGGGGAGATCCCGAGCGGCCACGGCACGCGAAACAGCTGATTCGGGCGCCACTGCTCCCCCTCCCTCCCAGGTTTGAGAGCCTGGGAGGGAGGGGGAAACTCCAAGTGGCCGCGGCGCGCGTGCCGCTTCTCCCCCTCCCTCCTAGGCTTGAGAGCCTGGGGGGGAGGAGGCAGGGCTGGGGATTTGGGGAAGGGGCAGAGCTGAGGCGGGGCCGGGGGTGGGGTAAGAAAAAAACGGGGTGTAGGGGCGGCCAAAATTGTTTCTGCTTGGGGCAGCAAAAATCCTAGAGCCTGCCCTGGACCCAGTACAGCCGTTCTTATGTTCTTATCCTAATAGTGCTTTGTAATGCACAGAGGTGATCCATATGGAGAACATAACAGTTCTTAAAAAAGAAGAAAAGAAACAGTTCAACATCTTCAGTGTCTATACACAAATGCAAGGAGTATGGAGAATAAACAGGAAGAACTGGAAGCAGTACACAATCTAAATTATGACTTAATTGGCTTCACAGAGACTTGTTTGGCTAAATCTCATGAATGGAAAATTGGTATAGAGGAGTATAGCTTTTTCAGGGAGTACAGGCAGGAAAAAAAGGAAGAGGGTTGCATTACACATCAAGAATATATACACTTGTTCTGAGGTCCAGAGGGAGGTGAGAGGCAGGAGGTTGAAAGTCCCTATGTAAAGATAAAAGGGAAAAGAATAGGGGTGAGGAAGGAAGAGAAGGTGGATAAGGTATCTCTAGAACACATAACAGAAATATCCAAAACACAAGACCTGGTAGTAATGGGAGACTTTAACTACCCAGACATCTGTTAGAAAAGTAATATGGCAAAACACAAAATTTCCAATAAATTCTTGGAATGTATTGAGGATAACTTTTTGTTTCAGAAAGTGGAGGAAGTAACCAGGGGGACAGCCATTTTAGACTTGTATCTGACCAACAAAGAGGAATTGGTTGCAAATCTGAAGGTGAAAGTGGTCATAAAATAATAAATTTAATGATTCTAAGGAAAGGAAGGCATGAAAGCAGCAGAAAAAGGATAATGGCCTTCAAAAAAGCAGACTTTAACAAACTCAGAGAATTGGTAGATGAGGTCCCATAGCAAGAAAATCTAAGTAATAAAGGGGTTCAGGACAGCTGGCAGTTTCTCAAAAAGACAATATTAAAGGTACAACTTCGAACTATCCCAATGAGAAGGAAAAATAAAACAAATAGTAAGAGGTTAATATGGCTCCATCTGGAGCTCCTTAATGACCTAAAAATAAAAAATGACTCCTACAAAAAATGGAAGCATGGACAAATTGCTAAGGAAGAGTAAAAAAGAATAGCACAAATATGTAGGAACAAAATCAGAAAGGCTGAGGCACAAAATGAGTTACACCTGGCAAAGGCCATAAAGGCGATAAGAACATGTTATTTAAGTACATTAGGAGCAAGAAAAAGATGAAAGACAGTGTAGACCCACTACTTAGTAGGTTAGTAGACTTAATAACTGATGACATCAAGAAGACTGCTTAATGCCTATTTTGCTTCAGTCTTCATTAAAAAGGTTAAAGCTGGCCAGATACACAACACAATTAATGTTAATAACAATGGGAAACAACGTAATCCAAAATAGGGGGGAAAACAGGTTAAAGAATATTTAGATAAGTTAGATGTATTCTAGTCAGCAGGACCTGATGAAATTCACCATAGGGTACTTAGGGAACTAGCTGAAGCAATCTCGGAACCGTTAGCAGTTATCTTTCAGAATTCCTGGTGGGCAGGTGAGGGACTGGAGAAGGGAAACTTATTACCTATCTGTTAAAAGGGAAATCAAGAGAACCTGGGGAATTATAAAGCATCAATACCTGGAAAGATACCTGGGACAAATTATTGAACAATCAGTTTGTAAGCACCTGGAGGATAACTAGTTTATAAGGAATAGCTAGCACGGGTCTGTCAAGAACAAATTATGCCACATCAATTTAATTTCCTTCTTTGGCAGGGTTAGTGGTTTAGTGGACGGGGGGGCGGAGGAGAAGCAATAGATGTGAAATCTCTTGATTTAAGTAAGTCTTTTGTTACTGTCTTACATTACATTCTCTTAAACTAACTAAGGAAATGTCGTCTAGATAAAATTACTATAATGTGGATGCAAAATTGGTTGAAAGACCATACTCAAAGAATAGTTATCAATGGTTTGCTGTCAAACTGGGAGGTCATATCTAGTGGGGTCCTGCAGGGGTCAGTTCTGGTCCAGCACTATTCAATATTTGATTAATTACTTGGATAATGGAGTGGAGAGTATGTTTATAAAATTTGCTGATGACACCAAGCTGGGATGGATTCTAAGCACTTTGGAGGATTGGATTATAAATCAAAATGACCTGGACAAATTATGGAATTGGTCTCAAATCAACACAATGAAATTCAATACAGGCAAATGCAAAGTACTTCTCCTTGGAAGGAAAAATCAAATGCACAACTATGAAATGGTGAATAAATGGCTAGGTGTAGTACAGATTAAAAGGATCTGGGGGTTAGAGTGAATCAAAAATTGAATATGAGTCGTCAACTTTGATTCTGATAACTGAAAAGAGTCTTCAAATATTTTAAGGGCTGTTATAAAGAATACTGTGATCAATTGTTCTCCATGTCCACTGAAGGTAGGACAAGAATTAATGGGCTTAATCTGCAGCAAGGAAAATTTAGGTTAGATAGTAGGAGAAACTTTCTAGCTATAAGAATAGTTAAGCTCTGGAATAGTCTTCCAAGGGAGGTTGTGGAATCCCCATCATTGGAGGTTTCTAAGACCAGGGTGGACAAACACCTGTTAGAGATGGTCCAGGTTTACTTGGTCCTTCCTCAGAGCAGGGGGCTGGACTTGATGGCCTCTCTAAGTCCCTTCAAGCCCAACATTTCTATAATTCTAGGAACGAGGAACTAATTCAGATTAGAGAAACTATTAGAAAACTGTGCAGAACTTGTATATTAGGCTTTTGAATGGACATTTATATATTTCAAAGACTGATAATGTATATGTTGAGATATATATTAAAGATTGTGTATATGTAAAATATAATAGACACGTATGTGGAGCTATGTGATAGATTGCAGTGCCAGGCTGTAAGTTCCTTTTATCATGCACCTTTCCCCACCTCGTCTGCATTTTGCCCATCTATCTATGTCCCCCAAGATTTAAATTAACATTCATAATCTTCATCTTCAAATTGCTGCATTTTTATAAAATCAACCACCAGAAAAATGTTCCTTATTTTCTTCCAAATCTATGCTGACCTGAGATCTCAGATGAACAATATAGTTTCTTGGAACAATGACAAGTGTAAGATCAATATAATGAGTTCCTGCAAATCCTAGGAGCTTTCTATAAGTTGAAAGGGGAGATTAGTTTCTAATCCTGAGATACAAGACTTTAAAACCATGACATTTTCAAAGTACAGAAAAGCTGTTTTAGATAATTTTTAGAGATGCTTCAAATTAGTTAAATAAGAATTTAAGAATGGCCATATTGGATCAGACCCATGGTCCATATAGTCCAATATCCTGTCTTCTGATAGTTTCCAGTATTGGATGCTTCAGAGGAAATGAACAGAATGGGGCAATTATTGAGTTATCCATCCGCTGTCATTCAGTCCCATCTTCTGGCAGTCAGAGGTTTAAGGACACCAGAAGCACAGGGTTGCGTCCCTGACCATCTTGGCTAATAGCCATTGGATGGACCTATCCTCCATGAACTTATCTAATTCTTTTTTTAACCCAATTATATGTTTGGCCTTCACAACATCCACTGGCAATGAGCTCCGCAGGTTGTGCGTTGTGTGAAGAAGTACTGCCTTACGTTTGTTTTAAACCTGCTGCCTATTAATGTTATTGGGTGTCCCCTGGTTTCTGTGTTATATGAAGGGGAAAATAACACTTCCCTATTCACTTTCTCCAGAGAATTCATGTTCTTACAGACAGCAATAGTTGTCTCTTTTCTAAGCTGACCCTAACCCTAATCTCTCCGTATATGGAAGCTGTTCCATACCCCTAATCATTTTTGTTTGCCTTCTCTGTACCTTTTCCAATTTTAATGGATCTTTTTTTAGGTGGAGTGACCAAAACTGCACAGTATTCAAGGTGTGGGCATACCATGGATTTATATAGTGGCATTATGATTTTTTCTGTTTTATTATCTATATTTTTCCTAATGGTTCTTGACAGTCTGTTAAATTCTTTTGACTGTTGCTGCACATTGAACAGATGTTTTCAGATGTATTTATTTCCCCTAACACTTGTATATTTGAATTCATGTTAACTAAGGCACCGTGTCTTACAAACAGAGGGATAAAAAACCTGTCCTATATATACATATCTGTCAAAAACATTTCTAAAGTATCTTTGCACTTAGGTGAAATATGCAAAATAAGGCCCTGATCCTGCAAGTTATTTGACATGGGCAGATATGTGAAGCTCCATTGACTTCATAATGCTAAAATGTTTCATTCTATACATTGATAGCTCATATGGTACACAGGATGATTTTAATTTACAAAGTTGACACTGTCAACCTCATTGATCTTCAGGGCAGCTTTCTATGGGTTCAAGGGTCTGCCCAAACAAAAACAACTTGCAGGACCTAAATGATGGTGTGATATAAAGTACTGATTGATAACTTTGGGATAACTTTCATAACTCATTCACAGCTTCACTGCTCATGAATAACCCAGTCATTCCTGCCTGTGTACCATCCCGTCACGTATCCTATGTGTAAACTTTTAAATGATTCTGTTGCATTATATTTTAATACTCTTTTTCCTAAAGGCCTCACCATTGATTTATGTGTTATAAGATTCTGAATCATTCATATAATCATATTTTTTCACACCATATATTGAGAGCCAGTGTGGTTCCCATGCACGGTTCCAGAGTTCTCAAATCTGGAAGAATCATCTTTTTTCCATGTTTTTGAGAAAATTTTGCTTTTTCGTATAAAGTACATGTTGATGGGGGACAGGTGCGCTCTACTGGGTCAAGCAAATTATTAGAGGCCAGTGTCTGATAATCTTAGTCACAGAATAGTCTCTGTCTTCTCATGCAGTCCCATTGATTTCAGTGGGGCTAGCCAAAGGATACATTACTATTCAACATGGGGTGTTAGAATAGTGCTTGGGTGGTTATAAAGTCCCATTTGTTATTCCAGGTACCTATTTCCATGATCTCCTAGTACTTTGTTATCTTGACCTTTGCCTACATTTTTTCAAATGTTTTTGGGAGGCAGTGTTAAGTCTGAGTGGGTGGCATCAGATGAGTTGGGTGACAGTGAGTGAAGGATTATATGGCAGCATGGAACTTGCTGGACCCTATAACCGTTCGTAATCAAGGCTAATGGAGCATGTTTTTTTTCTCCCTCAGTGGCTAGACCACATATAGAGATTTATGAGTCTGTTATTGTGTCTGAGCTAAGGAACCCTTGGCTTTAATGGTCACTTAGCTCAAGCTATAGCGGGTCATGCGTTCAGATCCAGAGATCCCAAGTTCAATTTTCATATGGGGCCCAATAATAATACCTAGTGCTTTACAAAGGAAAGTCTCATTATCCCAAGGTCATCCACTATACCAGTGGCAGAGCCAGGAGTAGAACCCAGGTCTCCTGAGTCCAATGCACCAATGCAATATTCCCTAGGCAATGGTAACCCTCCCCCCCCCTTGCTTAAAATTATATCCCTGATTGAGTGATCTATGAGGACTGGCCACGGGCCCATTGGCTCTAAAAGCATTTGTTTTGAAGCTGGACTCCACTGAAATACACTTTCAGCCTTGTCTCTTGTTTAACAACAGGGGGGTTTTTTTGGTTTACAATTTATAATTAATGCATATAATTATTCCCTATGGTTGATGGGGCTAATAATGCTCATCAAGTCTGGTGTGTTGATTAATTAGATAAAGTCTATAAAGAGCTTTGAACATGAAAGTACTGTTTCAGTACTAAACAGTATTATTAATGGTATCTTCTTTTTGAGATTCTTATAGGAGTATTGGATTGCATTCGACTTGTGTGCATGCAAGGAGATTGTGTGCATTGGCCAAAGAGGGCTGGTGATTCAACCCAATGATTTCACTGGAAGTTGTGGATGTGCAATGAATATGTGAATAGGCTCTTAATAAGTGTGGCTTGACATGTCACAAAAAGTTACATCCATTCTCTTACTCTTTCCTTTCCTAATTTACAAACGCCAGGCCCAATTTGATCACCCCTACTCCCAGATATTGAAAGAATACTTAATACAGCACATTACATTACAAGAGAAAATTCAGAAACACAAAATAAATCCATACATTAAGGAAAATGCTTGCTCATTTTCAAGTAATCTCTTCAGTTTACATAGAGTTCACAATACACATGCAGTTTACATAATTTAACAATTACATACCTCTGAATCTATAACTGACAAGCCTAACTTAGTCGGACTGATAAATTACAGGCTGCATTAAGTAATGGGAATGATTTAAGAGTGTTCTGTACGAATGCAGCTGAATCACTACAATGTGTCTCTTTATTTTTAAAGGATTTATTTTAAGACCTTGGATTGGTATCATAAACACTCTGTTAAAGTTTAACCATGCAAGTAGGTCCATTTTAAAAGACAGTCATTTATTTGTCTAGCAATAAACAATAATTTATGATACCCAATATTGGTTTACCCTTACTCTCCAACTCTTTGGCAGTGACATAATGGTGTTTAGTTGCTTTTGCTGACAAGACTATGTAATTATCATCTGTATTATTATGTGAGACAAAAATACTCCCTGTGTTTAAGAAAATAATGGTTTGAAAGTTGGAGTGGGGCCTGGAATTTATTTTGGTTTGAAAGTCTGTATCACTGTTAGATTAGAGACATCTGTTCTCCCTTCCCATGAAAAAAAACTTCCGGAAGAAAACTTGTCAGACTTTTTTCCTGAGGAGAGTCTAGTGCAGGGGTGGCTGCCAGAAGCGGTGGCCTGGCCCCCCTCTGGCTCCTACACGCTCCAGTGGCCCCGCTCAATCAATAATTATTGCAAAGACATGGGACACCTTCTGATGTGAGTAAGAATCCTGGCTTCAAGCTTCAGTACAAATTTCATTGTTTGCCGGGATCTGCCAAGAATACCACTAAATATATGATTACATTAAGCAAGTCCTAAAGTGTCCAAACCATTAATTATTATTAAGGCTGCGAGTTTGTCACAGAAGTCACGGATTCCATGACTTTCTGTGACCTCCGTGACTTCTGCAGTGGCCGGTGTGCCTGGCTCACGGGTAGCTCAGGCAGCCCCTATGCCAGGTGCATCGGGCCCCCATGCCCCCCCACCCCCGCCCAGCAGCAGAGTTTGGGTGTGGGAGGGGGCAGGGGGTTGGGGCACTGGACGGGGTGAGGCGGGCTCTGTTCGGCACTTATCTGGGGGACTCCCCGGAAGCGGCTACATCCCCCTCACTCAGCTGCTAGGTGGAGGTGTGGCCAGGCAGCTCCCATTGGCTGGGAACCTGCCAAACAGCACCATCACCGTGCGCCATCGCCCGTGCGTCCCTCCCCCCCCCGCACCAGCAGGGGTCCTGGGCCATACACCGCCACCCGCGCCACCCCAGCACCAGCGAGGGTCCCAGGTCGTGCGTCACCGCCCACCCCACCAAGCAGCTGGGCCGCCCTCCCCCTGCACCAGCGGGGCCCCCAAGCAGCCCTCCCAAGTTTTATTCACTGGTATTTTTAGTAAAAGTCATGCACAGGTCACGGGCCGTGAATTTTTGTTTACTGCCTATGACCTGTCCATGACTTGCTTGTTAAATCCGTCCTCCAGAAATCAATGCATAATCTGTTGTTTGCTAAAACTACTTTTTTAGGTGCTTGGGTGGATTTTCAAAGGAGCTTTGGTGCAGGCAGGGTTGAGTTAGCTACAAGACTCCTGATAATTCTGGAAGAAAAACCTCATTCAACATTTGGAAAAGGTTCCGCCCATATTTTTATGTGGCAATGTTAGACCTCACAAATTAAAGCTGACCAGTTTTCTTAACTTGTGAAGAAAGTTAACACAGTGAAGTCATGCAGAGAATAACTCCGAAAATCTTATAAACATTGAGGATAAAAAATATGCAAAGTTAATTATGCATTAGTGCATATATATTATTCTGAATGGTGTGTAGATTACTTTGGAAAATAGGTGGGAAATATTGAATTAATCCATTATTTTGTTTATAAAGCATTCAGAGGTGCATTAGGAAGGGACATGTCGGAAGACAGGTCACTGCCCAGATAACTTGTATTCTCAGTGTTGCAAACTCTCATGATTTGAATGGAAGTCTTGTCATATTTAGTGTTTATCTTGAAGCCCCAGCTCCTGGAGTCATGTTATTATGTGGAGAATCTCAGCTTTCACTTTTAAGAAAGTAAGGTTTTGTCACTTATGATTGCAGAGTAAAGCTTGAAAATGTAAACCTTAAAGGCATGATAACTAAGGGGCAAATAAAAAGATCCAAATTTTTTTTTTAATCACATGATTTTTAAGCTAACCTCATGTTTGCGGGGCTTGGGGGAGGAAGGGCAGTCTGATTAATTTTGAACTTTTGGAAATACTGCAATCTAGATAGGAGCTTGATGCTACATATTCACATGAATAGCCCTTACTCAGTTGACTATTCCCACTGAATTTAATAGGCTCAATCCAGTACTAGCAAAATCAGTGGCAGCTGCCCCTGACTTCAGGGGGAATCAAGCCACACTGATTAAAGACCATTTGTGTGTCTAAAACTTTGCATGATCAAGCCCATGCTTTGCAAATACATAATAACTTTTTTCCAAGGATCCCAAAGTACTTTACAAACAATGTTGAGTGAAAATCCACTTGACATTGGCCTTTGCTGAGTTTAAATTGCTTTGGTGATGTGATGTTTCACGTAGAATTTTCCACAGTGGTGAACAACATTGATGTTGGGAAGAAAAGTGTTTGCAGTACCTGGATTGCCATGGAAATTTCAAGGTAGATTTTCATGACGGATTTAGAATTAGTTTCAAACTGGAATTGGTGATCATATGCTGGGAATTGCATAGACAAAGCCATGCATTTCCTTTTGTTTCCCAATTGACTGAAGCTGTCCTCTGTGCACAGGAGTGTCAGCAATGCCATTTTGTATGCTCTTCCAGAAAAAAAAACAATGTAGTGGCTGTTGTTTTTCCTTGGGTAGGAACCCTGGAGTTGCCCTAGTAACTGCTCACAGGGATTTATACAGCATGTCTCTCCTCAACATATCTGTCAGCTAGTGGCGCAACATAGAGTAGTTTTGTGCATTTCCCTTCTGCACTATTGGTGGTGGATGAATTCTTACCTCCCCAAGACCCTCCTGGATTGGCACACCCTGCCCTGCAACCTTCCCCAATCCCTGCCACAGAACACCAGAGGAGGGAACAGGCCTGTCATCCCCTAGAGCTGGTGAAATAATTCAATGAAATTTGTGTAACCCACTCAATGTGATGCTCTGTCCCTCTCTAGTGGTAGCTGAGCCACAGATAGAGGTTGCTGAACATGCTATATCAACCTTGGGTAATTGACTTTAATGTTTTAGCTCAGGTAGTAGAGGCTCATGTGTTTAGATCCACAGGTTTCAAGTTCGATCCCCATTGCCAACAACACCCAGGGGCATAGTGTTACAAGTTGGTAACAGAGGATAGTTTCAACCCATCAGCCTCTGGAGTCATGGACCCAGCACAATTCCATGTGGTTTATGTTCACAATTCGACTTACTGAATGAATTATTTGCCCAGCTCTGCCATCCACCATAGATGCTGACTGCCTCTGGTCCTCCATACAATTAGACAGCACCAGATAGAGGTAATGGGAATTTGTCAGGAAAGAGTCAGTCACAGGCATGGAAACTGGAACAGGACAGAAGGTCACAGGCACTTCTGGTTCCCCCTTTGGATTCAAACTTTGAGGTGCGTTTTCTGAATTGAACTCCAAACCTTGTAAGGTTTCTCCATCACTAGCTTTGTGTAATTTAAATGTTAAGCTGGCTTGTTGCATGCTGTCACAGTTCAGGTCAACTGCACCTGTATTCCCCCTCTGTGGTCCACCAGGGGTACCCTCTTCTAGGCTTCTGGCTCCCAGACATCAACTCTCTTGGGCAGAGAGACGCATCTCTCTCCCTCCTGAGTGAGGTTTTTCCAGGCTGCACTGTTCCCTGCCTACACTGTGATATTCCCAGCAAGAGAAATTGCCTAAAAGGTCAACATCTGCACTTTGCTTTCTCTCCAGAGAAATGTCCAGTGTAATGCCCACAGTTACAAGTTACCATACAGCTCTTTCTAAGCAAGCACATTTATTCTTAAGGTGAGAGCATTACAGAGAAAACATTTAAAACAATAGAAGAACCTACATCCATACTAAAATGCTTACCAGAGAAACCGCAACTCCAACCTTGGGCTCTGGTAGGTGTCAGTCCTTCAAAAATCGCTATTGGGTTTTCCCTGTGGTTATGAGTTCATAATTGTCTGAGATTTAGGAACAGAACAACCATGAATAGTTCAATCTCTTCTTTATACAGCTTGGGCCTTGGACCCATGTAACAGGTGATCAGCAGAGGACCCATTCCTCAGGGCACAACTTCAAAAGGCTGGGTTTTTGCATAACTGGAGGTGGGGAATTTGCATTCACCTCCTCCTAGGTATTCCCCAGGAAAACCACGTAACACTTTTTGTTCCAAAATCCATTCTTAATGTCTGGCACATTGTTCACTAGAGTTCTTTGAACCCCCAGGTCTCACATCTATCACATCTCCTCTCTCAAGAGGTTATATACAGTCCTGGCCTGCTATAATAAATAAACCATTCACTAAATACAATGGACCCCAGAGTTTCTTAAACTTTATTCAGTAAGGTCTCTCAAGGATATTGCAGGAAATTGCCATATCTGTCACACATGCTTTTATATGGAATGATTTACTGTATGCTTTTGCAATGGAGAGGCTGAGGTTTGTGTGTTTTGTTTTTTATTCTGTTTCTCTCATGTTCTTAGCAGCAGGGCAAGCAAGAATTACTTAAAGGGGCAAAGGTTATTTCTATTTGGGGTTCACAACTAAGTAGGGCAAAAAACTGTGGCCAGCACTAACACAAAATTGTAAAGTATGTAAGCTGAGTGTGTCACAGGCATTTACTTGGAATGTGGGATCAGTGCAGTGTATACAGTTGTGATGTAAACCAAGTATAATTGAGATCCAAATCATCCCCAGAAAGAACAGCACTTTAGTCATTAAGTGGATTAAATGCTACCAAAAAAAAAGAAAAAACAGGAAGAACCGGGGCACTTTAAAGTAGAAGTGGAAGTGAAAAAAGTGTTCTTCCAAGATATACTAGCATAATTTGGAATATGATTATGTGAAAAAAAAATTGCACATAATGTGATTCTGTGAAGCACAAACAGGAAGCCTGAGTGAAGAAGCAGAAAGAGGCTACTATAAGACTTCAAGGTAAAGACTGAAAAGAAGGTATTTGAAAAAACTCAGGAAGACACAGGCAAAACATGAAGCATTTACAAAAGAGAAGAGTGCAAATGTGTTAAAACATGCAGAGACAAACAAAGGTGCCGCAGAAAACTGGATGTGCTCTGGTAGTGAACAGACCGAACAAGGAGGGCAAATACACATTGCCTTCAATTCAGGGTTATTCAAAATAGCTGATAATAAAATAAGTAAGTTCTTTAAGGAATAAAATCCTGGAAAACTTCAGCAGAGCCAGGATTTGAACAGTCCTCTCACCTACTGGACAGCTCCAAAATGGAATTGTCAACTGGGAGATCCATTTTAGGATTCATAGATTTCAAGACCCAAAGGGACCACTGTGATCATCTAGTCTGACCTCCTATATAGCACAGACCACAGAATTTCCCCAAAATAATTCCTAGAGCATATCTTCTAGAACAGTGGTTCTGAACCTATTTACCATTGTGGGCCACATATACAGCACTCTATGTGTTGTGTGGGCCAATACACACAATATATATACTTCCTGTATGGCCCAAAGGATGTCACATGGGCTGTAGCTGTGTGCTGATTGGGCCATGGGTTGAGAACCACTGCTCTAGAAAAACATCCAATCTTGATTTTAAAATTGTCAGTGATGGCCACTCCACCAGGACCCTTGTTTCAATGGTTAATTACTCTCACTGTTAAAAATTTACACATTTCTTAGATGCCATTCTAGAACCTCACAGGCATTTTAAGGATTCTTCTGGCTGACAGTCAAGTATGTTCAGTTCCTTTCCTGACATTGTGTATTGCATTCAGGTTGAGTGGAGTCTGTGACTCCTGGAATGTTGGAAAAATTGGGAGGTCCTGAATTGAAGTATGGCTACCTCAAAGGGGTGGATCCAACTTGATGATGTGAAGAAACCGCTGCAAGCTGCAGATCCTATTCATATCAAAGTGTGGCAAACACTTGTAGGCCCAGGATTTAGTCCATAAAAAGCTTGAGTTTATCTTAAATCAATTCATTTTCTTAAAATATATTGCTTCTTCACTGATTTTAACTGCTTTATTTCTGGCAAACACACCCTCAGTTCAGTTAAATATTAAAATCATTTCATGCAATAGTAAGATAGTGATCCTTGCAAATGCTCAGGAGTTTTACATCTTAACTAAGATGTTGACTCAAAAAGGAGAGTGCAAAGAAAGAAAAATACAAAAATGAATTTGTAAAGTTGAAAAGTAACTGACTATGAGATTTACCGAAAACAGAAGGAATTGTGCAAGGCTAGGAAAAATCCCATGTATGGGTAGCATTCCAACTAATACATTAGAATGTTTTTCAGCCATGTTGGCTTCACCAACATAACAGGCCAAACTATGTACAGAAACAGTTTAAGGGAAGCCATAGCTGAAACCATGTTTCAATCTGGTTTTCAAACACAGTTCAGAATTGTAGTACAGACCAAGTAAATGTTTCTTGGGAAATTTCCTTTGATTTTTGTTGCAACATCTGCAGTAAACGTTGAAGTAGAATGTTTGATACTGATTCCTGTGAAAGACTTATTTCTCCCCAGTCACTACAATATGCATATTTCAGCTAATTTTATGAATTAGAATGCTCTTAATTTGTAAATTGATTAAGTTTAGGGCCAGTTATCTGGGGCTCTGTTAACACAAACACTGTCCCATGGAGAGGACCATGACATTTGCTTTAACATCTAATTTATTTTAGGCATTTAATTATATATATTTTAGCACAGTGGAAATACGCTATTGAGGGATAACAGAAAATTGAATCTAGCACCTTTTGCACATAAGAATAATTAATCTCTGAAATTTTGTAGCTTGCTTGCCAAAACTCTTTGCCTGCCACTTATTATTTACATTAATGTCATAAAAGAAGAACACATGGCATTAGGGTTATAAACAGTTTGACTCTGTGAAGGCTAATTTTTTACAAGAGATAAATTTTAATATTGGAAGAAACTCTTACAACAACAAGAAAACAGAATTTATCCTTAATGGCATAATCAGATTCCTTAACAAGTTACTGCCAGTTTTTAGTGGTGGTTTACTTTGGAAATGGTATAGAATGCATACAGAAAGTCCAATTTATGCATAAATACTGTTTTATTCAAGGCAAGGATGTTGCTATGGCTAAAGTGGAAAAGTGGGAGGTGGAGATCTGGATTATCTTCCTGGTTCTGACACAATATCATTGGGCGACCTTGGCCAAGTCACATCAAGTTTTTCAGAAGTGGGTGAGTGCCTCCATTGTTGGGTATCCAACTTGAGACACCTTGGACCTGATTTTTGTCAGAAGTGCCAAGTATCAGTTTCTCCCATTAACTTCAACTGTGGTTGTGGGAGCCTGGGGCCAAAATCAAGGCACAGGTCATCCAAATCAGTGGCCACTTTTGAAAGTGTGGGGCATAAGTAATATTTTGGAAGATTTGGAAGATTTGAGTAATGGAATGCTGTGGCCAAGCAGATTCTCCATCCAGCTCAGGAGAGGACTGTGGATAATGGGCTGGGACCATCTGATAAAAGTCCAACTCCAAAACTCTGCCTTATATGGTGAATGCAGGCAGGATTCAAGGACCAGGCTGGAAAAGAGTTACAGGTCTGGAGATCAAGGCATGTGGAGTGACTCGTGCAACCAGTCCCAGCTGCTCTATTTTCCTATTTAAGAAGAGGAAGCCAATGGCCAGACTGAAGAAAATGAGGTTATAAATTAGAAACTCAGAATGAGAAAGTCTCTCTCTATTTTGAGATTGTGTTTGTACCCTACAAGGAAGAACTCATACTGGGACTATTAGTTCCTGAAAGAAGAAGCTGGGAGGATGGAATGTGCAATTGGAAGAGCCCACCCTGTGGCAGTCTCAGATCAGGAAAATAAGAAATTACTTACTGTAACAGCGTGGATTCACCTTACGTGAGTGCCCCTTCTGGTCGGGTGTGTCTGTCGTCTTTAAACAGTGCCAGCCCTGATATTGAGCTGTACCCCCAGGGCTTCCTCCCTGGAGGCAATGGTTTTGCTCTCTCTGGTCTGTTTTGGCCCCAGCAGGGGGCCTCTGGGCCCGGTCCACCCCGTCACACTTCGCCTTAAATTTTATTTGTTCTTTCATCTTGTTAACAACTATGTTATTTAGAGAGCTGTTGAAACCTGGGGTTTCTGTTTCACAGGAAATTTTGACATTTTGAAAGTTGTTTTCATTCCAGCTGGGAAGGAAATCACATTTTTAAAATTTCCCACAAGCTAAAAATTCTGAAAAAAAAATCCATTTTGAAAACTTATTTTCAGAAAAAAAATTGTTCCAAAATGAAATGTTTTAATTTTTTCCATTTTTATATTTTTACACTATTTTGTCACATACGATATAATAATATGATAGCCAAAATATTCTGCTTTAATTTTTATATTTTTTAAAAGGTCAGTAAGGGCAGTTGCTACTTAGTACTAATTAAAACATTTTATTTTCTAGATCAAAGTGTATTTCCTGTTCGTGTTGGAAAGAAACAGTTTGATACTTTGATGTAGAATATAAGCACTCAGTGTACTAAGCATAAGAGCAATTGTTTTCAATATCCTAGAAAAAATTATTCCAGGACAACAGAAGGATGATGAAAACAGCTACTCTACTTCTTTTTACACAGTGCTTATCTAGATTTTCTAGCTCAAAATGTCAGACTGTTTCATTACAACCACAAAAGGAGACACTTTGATCTAGAAAATATGTTTCAATCAATGCTAAGTAGCGGCTGCCTTTAATGATTTTAAATAAAATCAATAATAGAACATTTTACTATTATATTATGTCATAATGACCTGTCATTATGTACTACTACCACTGACATGATATGAAATGTAAAACTAAAATTACAACAAATTTCAAAACAAAAATTGTTTCCAAACAAAATTTCTAAACTTTTCTGAAATGAATATGTGATGGGAAATTAATCAAAATTGATATGATACAATGAAAAATGTGTTTAATCAAAACAGACTTTTCCCATGGAAAACTGTATTGATGAAAATTTTCTGAGCAACTGTAATTGTTTACATGTGCTATGGCAGTGCCTCAGGATCCAATCATAGATCAGGGCCGCACTGTGCTAGATGCTGTACAAACACAGAACAAAAATATAATCCCAGGCCCAAGGAGTTTACAATCTAAAATATAAGACAAAACACAACAGATGGATACAGGAAGCAGGTGGATAGCACAAGACAATGAGACAAAATTGATGCAAATAATGCAGTGCTGCTATAATATCGCAAACTGAGTTAGTGCTTGAAATTAGTGCTTCATTAATTACCAGAATATTCATTTTATTGCAGGTTACGCTGGGGTCAGAGTGGGTTGAAGGTGCGCAGGTGGTGTGTCTGTTTGAATTTACAATAAGGATGAGGGTTAAGAAAAGATTTTGATGTGAACAGGGCCGGCCTTACGGGTGGGCAACATGGGCAACTGTCCAGGTCACTGTGATTAGGGGGGTGCCATGGTCAACCCGCCCCCACACACAGCACCCCTTTGCCCCCCAAGTGCTGGGTCTGGAGCTGGGACTCCTACCGTGTGCCAGGCTCCAGCTGCTATTCCCAGCCAGGCTAGGGATGATGGGACTTTCCACTTCCCCAGTATGGGCCATTTCTGGGGATGGGTCAGACCCTCCTCTGTGAATCTCCCCTGGCTGCAGGAAGCTCTGCACCCCACTGCCCCCCCCCCACTTCCTGCACCCATCACTCCCCAGCTGCAGGGGAGAGGTCTCTGTACAGAGAGCTGCCCCCGCCGCCCCATTCGCCCAGGGCACCATTTTCCCTGTACTGCATTCAATCTCCTCATTCTCAACTCTTATTTTTTGCAAGGATAACTCGGTGTTTATGTAGTTATTATGAACAATTCTGTTTTAAGAAATGCATTGTATAGATTTTTATATGTGTGTGTTCATTCCTCACTGAAAGTACATGATAAAAATATATTGGCAAGAAAATTGGGTTGGAGAGGTCTTGAGCCAAATCTTTAACACCCCATGCAACTCAGTTGCAATCGGCTAAATTTAAGAGGGTAGAAGCGAGAACAGAATTTGGTCCTTTCGCATTTTTATATATATATTTATTACTCATTCCTAGTGATCTGTGTTCATATCCTATTGTGTGAAAGTTTTGAGGCACCTACCCCTTCCTTGAATCCAATCTCACTCTTCTTTAAGTTGGGTTTTGATGGGTGGGTTTTGGGTGATTCCTAAATCTATGACTAATTATGCACCAGAGGTTAACTTTTTAGAAAAATTTATCTGTTATTGTTTTTAATTTCTCAGTTGTAATTCATAATATGCATTTTTTTAAAAGTAAAACCAGGCAATGAATTACAGATGTCAGCCATGTCTAAGCAACTGTCCAAGAATCAGGATCCTTTAGAGCTGTTCTTAGTACAGTTACAAATAACATACAGCACTCTAATATATACAGAAGCAATGTGCTAAATACTACTAACCCTAACCCTAATGTAACGCCAATATTTAAAAAGGGCTCTAGAGGTGACCCAGGCAATTACAGACTGGTAAGTCTAACGTCAGTACCGGGCAAATTAGTTGAAACAATAGTAAAGAATAAAATTGTCAGACACATAGAAGAACATAAATTGTTGGGCAAAAGTCAACATGGTTTCTGTAAAGCAGGGGTCTCAAACTCCAATGACCATGAGGGCCACATGAGGACTAGTACATTGGCCCGAGGGCCGCATTACTGACACCTCCCCCCCGCCGCCCTCGACCCTGCCCCCACTCCACCCCTTCCATGAGGCCCCACCCCTGCCCCACCTCTTCCCACCCCTTCCCCGAAATCCCCACCCCAACTCTGCCCCCTCCCTGCCCCCGGGGGGGGGCAGGAGGTGTGTGGGGTACTGCAGGGGGCTCAGGACAGGGATGCAGGGTGCAGCAGGGGGTCAGGGTGCGGGGTGCGGCAGGGGGATCAGGGCAGGGGGTCGGGGTGCAGGAAGGGTGCGGCAGGAGCTCAGGGCAGTGGGTTGGGGTGCAGGAGGGGTGTGGGGTGTGGCAGGAGGTCGGGGTGCGGCAGGGGGCTCAGGGCAGGGGGTCGGGGTGCAGGAAGGGTGCGGCAGGGGCTCAGGGGCAGTGGGTTGGGGTGCAGGAGGGGTGCGGGGTACGGCAGGGGGTCAGGGTGCAGGAGGGGTGCGGGGTGCGGCAGGGGGCTCAGGGCAGGGGGTCCGGCTGCAGGAGGGGTTCGGGAGGCAGGCTCTGGCCTGGCGCGCACCGGGGGCAGGGCAGGCTAGGCTCCTTGCCTGCCCTGCCCTGCCCCCGCACCGCTCCAGGAAGCGGCCGGAATCTGGGGGAGGAGGGGCACAGGGGTGTGTGTTGCTGTTGCTTCAGGCACCACCCCCAGCAGCTCCCATTGGCTGGGAATGGGGAACCGCGGCCAATGGGAGCTGCTGGGGGCGGTGCCTGAAGCAAGAGCAACGCACAGACCCCTGTGCCCCTCCTCCCCCATGTTCCGGCTGCTTCCCAGAGCGGTGCGGGGGCAGGGCAGGCAGGCAGGGAGCCTTCCCTTCCCCTGGTGCGTGTTGGGCCGGAGCTGCTCTAGGTAAACGCTGAGGAGGGTAGGGGGGCCGCGAGGAGCTTGCGGGCCGCAGGAAATAACCCTGCGGGCTGCATGTTTGAGACTCCTGCTGTAAAGGGAAATCATGTCTTACTAATCCATTAGAGTTCTTTGAAGGGGTCAACAAACATGTGGACCAGGAGGATCCAGTGGACATGATGTACTTACATTTCCAGAAAGCTTTTGAAAAGTTCCCTCACCAAAGGCTCTTACGTAAATTAAGTTGTCATGGGATAAGAGGGAAGATCCTTTCATGGATTGAAAACTGGTTAAAAGACCGGGAACAAAGTGTAGGAATAAATGGTAAATTTTCAGAATGGAGAGGGGAAACTTGTGGTGTTCCCCAAGGGTCAGTCCTAGGACCAATCCTATTCAACTTATTCATAAATGATCTGGAGAAAGGGGTAAACAGTGAGGTGGCAAAGTTTGCAGATGATACTAACCTGCTCAAGATAGTTAAGACCAAAGCAGACTGTGAAGAACTTCAAAAAGATCTCACAAAACTAAGTGATTGGGCAACAAAATGACAACTGAAATTTAATGTGGTGTGACAGTCCCAGACCAGTGGGGTACAGGAGTCTGGTAGAGGGCAAATATACTGGTCACTGGATGAGTAGTTTTCTGTTCCCTGAGTGACCAGAGCAGGGGCTGCACTAGAGTAATCAGGAACCTGCTAGAACCAGTTAAGGCAGGCAGGCTAATTAGGACACCTGGAGCCAATTAAGAAGAAGCTTCTAGAATCAATTAAGGCAGGCTAATCAGGGCACCTGGGTTTTAAAAAGGAGCTCACTTCAGTTTGTGGTGGGAGTGTGAGGAGCTGGGAGCAAGAAGCTGAGAGTGAGAGGGTGTGCTGCTGGAGGACTGAGGAGCACAAGTGTTATCAGACACCAGGAGGAAGGTCCTGTGGTGAGAATAAAGGTGGTGTTTGGAGGAGGCAATGGGGAAGTAGCCCAGGGAGTTGTAGCTGTCATGCAGCTGTTACAGGAGGCACTATAGACAGCTGCAGTCCACAGGGCCCTGGGCTGGAACCTGGAGTAGAAGGCGGGCCTGGGTTCCCCCCAAACCTCCCAATTGACCTGGACTGTGGGTTCTTCCAGAGGGGAAGGTCTCTGGGCTGTTCACAAAACCACATGGTGAATCTCTGAGACAAGAAAATCTGCCAATAAGTGCAGGACCCACCAAGATAGAGGAGGAACTTTGTCACAATGGATAAATGTAAGGTAATGCACATTGGAAAAAATAACCCCAACTATACCTACAATATGATTGGGTCTAATTTAGCTACAACTAATCAGGAAAGATCTTGGAGTCATCGTGGATAGTTCTCTGAAGACGTCCACGCAGTGTTCAGCGGCAGTCAAAAAAGCAAACAGGATGTTAGAAATCATTAAAAAGGGGATAGAGAATAAGACGGAGAATATCTTATTGCCCTTATATAAATCGATGGTACGCCCACATCTTGAATACTGCGTCCAGATGTGGTCTCCTATCTCAAAAAAGATATATTGGCATTAGAAAAGGTTCAGAGAAGGGCAACTAAAATGATTAGGGGTTTGGAACGGGTCCCATATGAGGAGAGATTAAAGAGGCTAGGACTTTTCAGCTTGGAAAAGAGGAGACTAAGGGGGGATATGATAGAGGTATATAAAATCATGAGTGATGTGGAGAAAGTAAATAAGGGAAAGTTATTTACTTGTTCCCATAATCTAAGAATTAGGGGGCACCAAATGAAATTAATAGGCAGCAGGTTTAAAACAAATAAAAGGAAGTTCTTCTTCACACAGCGCACAGTCAACCTGTGGAACTCCTTGCCTGAGGAGGTTGTGAAGGCTATAACCGGGTTTAAAAGAGAACTAGATAAATTCATGGAGGTTAAGTCCATTAATGGCTGTTAGCCAGGATGGATAAGTAATGGTGGCCCTAGCCTCTGTTTGTCAGAGGGTGGAGATGGATGGCAGGAGAGAGATCACTTGATCATTACCTGTTAAGTTCACTCCCTCTGGGGCACCCGGCATTGGCCACTGTCGGTAGACAGGATACTGGGCTGGATGGACCTTTGGTCTGACCCAGTATAGCCATTCTTATGTTCTTATGTCCTTACTGAGCTTTAAGGTCAGAAGGGACCATTGTGATCATCTAGTCTGACCTCCTGCAAATTGCAGGCCACAGAACCTCACCCACCCACACCTGTAGTAGACCCCTAACCTCTGGCTGAGTTACTGAAATCCTCAAATCATAGTTTAAAGACTTCAAGTTACAGAGCATTCACCATGACTGAAAAAGTTAAATATTTATGAAGGGAGTCAAAAATTGAAATTGTCTAGAAAACTGAATAACATAGCTAAGACCTAATGATATATGCTGGACTAGTGAAAAGCAGACTTGAAAGCAATAATTTCTCATGAATGGAAAACAGTTTGATATAATACAATAAGAAGTTTTTAGCTTCCAGTATATTTTAGAAATGTACAGATAAGTTCCATAGCTTCAGAGAAGTTGCATAAGCCAGGATGGTGACAAGTATATTAAAATGTCTTAAATCATGTGAAAAGCTTTAGGCTGTCCAGAGACTCATAAATGTGTAGAAAGAAATTAAATCTCTAAGGAGAATTATTAAAATATCTCTCCTTCCTTGGAGGTTCTGTTTGGCTCTTGAGCAGTGTTCCACTACTGTATTATGTACATTCAGAAAAGCTGAAAGCGAAACAGGTTGGCTGGAGAACAGTTCTTTTTGGGCAGCACCCAATTCTGAGAGGTACTGAACTCTCCACTCCTGTTGAAGTCAGTAGGAGTTGAGGGAGCAAAACACTTTGAAGGAGGCGTTTAACTTCCAGAATAAGATTTTTAGGCTGTTATGAGAGAGATGGCAATTTCATGCAATATCCTGGACAAACCTTATTGAATTCAGTTGAACCTCATTGAATTAAGATTCTATATTTTAGGAGTTCATTGTATTAAAAATGCAAATGTGTTTGTATTATTGAAGGAGTGTATGGAATGTCTCTAGGGAGGAGACATGGCTAATGTAAACACTGGGAAGTGTTACGAGCTTCAGAGATAGGGTTACCATATTTCAGGCTCCTAAAAAGAGGACACTATAGGGAAGAGAGGGAGGGGAAGTGGGAGCTGGAGGGGGGGTACAGTTGGGGGAGTTGGAGGGGGTACCTGCAGCACGAGTACTCACTGGAGGGTGGGGAGTGTTGCTTCCTGTCATGGTGGCAGGCGCAAGCCTAGGACGCAGTGACAACCCTCAGTCAGCACCCCCCTGAGGGACTCCCTCCCCAGGGCTGGGAGCTAGGGCCTGGGTGGGTGCAATCTGGGAACTGTGGCTGCAGGGGAATGGACCAATAAGCTGCCAATGCAGGGGAGGAACCAATCAGGAGGCGGACCAATCAGGGCTCTTTCTGAGCTACAGCGTGTTCTCTGAAAAAATCCCTGATGTTTCCTATTGTTTGAAAAATCCGCCCAGACAGAGGACAGAGGCTCAAAAAAGAGGCAATGTCTGGGAAAACCCAGGCATATGGTAAGCCTATTCAGAGGACATTTTGAAACAATGTGCTAGACAAAGTTATGATGGAAAGGCAACTTTTCACCTCTGAATCCAGCCTTTTGAAGCTGTGTCCTGAGGAGAAACCCGTTGTCCACTGATCACCTGTTAAATGAGAACAAGATCAGAGGTCCCAAACTGGATTAAAGAGTGACTCCCAGATTCATAGGGATGCTTGTTCTAAGATAACAGCTATTATGAACTTGTGACCACAGAAAAACCTAATTATGCTGTTTATAGCCTCTGAGGAGAAGGCAAAGCAGGCCTTGCTGATGCAGTCTGTCTTGCTGGGGAATTCACAGTGTAGACAACTGTGCAGCCTAGAAGTACCCCGGTTGAGAGAGAGAAATGCAAGTCTTTGCCCAAGAGAGGTGACAGCTGGGGAGCCAGAAGCCTGAAACCACATAGAAGGAGTACAGGTACAATCACCCTGAACTGTGACAGATGTGTCTACATTAATGAACTGAACCGTTTGGTAATTGAGCTGATGGGATAGTAGTGATATAAGAACAGTGTGTCCACACTAGACATGCTGTTTGGGTCTAAGTTTTGCCCTGCTTCCACATGTTTTATTACACCATTGCAGTTTCACTGTCCTCTGGGTTACCTATCCTGCAGTTCTTGACACAGCTCCCTTAAACAGTGGCTTCTTCTGTGAGATTTCAAAGAGCTGTCAGGGAGCACTGGGAGCTGTGGGGAAAGTAGTTAGATTCCCATAACCCCCTTGGAAACTCCCATAAACCCTGAGATCCAACACTTTTTCCTAAGCCTTCTCTCAAGATGGTGACTAAAATGAACATTCAGCTCTTCTTGCTCAGCAAGAAAGTTTTCTCCTGGAGCTTTTGAAAAGCAGTTTTGAGGCATCTGTGGTGGCTGCAGTGAATGGTTAGGCAGTGCCCGTGAAGAGCCAGAGTCAGAGCCAGAAGAGGGTAGAGTTTATGCTACAGTGGTGGTGCACCCCCCACTCCATGAGGTACTTGAAGCCAGCTCCATGAGGTACTTGAGGATGTTTACTGGGAGAATTTGCTCCAAGCATGACAGGCAGTGTTTCCACCATAGCCCTCCCTCAGAGGTTATGTTAGGGGAGGACAGCTCTCAGTTTTTGCAAGGACAACTCTATAGGAGCATTGCCAGCTGTGGGAACAATGGGAATGCACTGATTCAGTGTATCCTTGGGCACAGGGGGATATTATCACTTAAGAAGTGGGTAGGGTGCTCTGCTCGTGTCTTCTGCCTGGCTAACAGCATCCACTTTTTGGTCCATGGTATCTTTCTATGAGCCCCCAAGAGAGCAGAGATTGCAGTCACTATGTCTCACTGCACCCTTTCCCTGGCCCTGGTTTATGCTAACAGAACCAAGTCCATTAAAAAAAGTGATTTTAGACAAACATTTGGAGTATAAAATTTTAAAAGTTAGATGTGCAATTAAACTACTAACAAACTACTAACTTATGGATGCATCTACCATGATTATCAGGTATTTGTACACACAGATGAACTGTTACAAAACAGGTTGGCCATGAGTGTGTTCATAAAGCTCATTTTCTTTTTTGTAATCACAAGTGTAGCTTAGACATGCAATTGCACAGGCAAAGAAGAGCAAAAAGTTTTTGAAAGTCGGTCTCCTATATGGTTCCTATCTGATGCAATCTGCCCGCTTTGACTTCCCACTCTCCCTCTGATAATGGTCACCTTCTGCATCCCCCACACCATACTGTGCATCACCTTCATTCACTCTTGATACATTACTCACAGACTTCCACCTGGTCACTTTCTGTATCCACTGGGCAATGCGGTACATCATTCCGTGACAAATTTGATAGCTGACTCAGATGCAGAACTCTCAGAACAACTTAGATTCCTTTTACCACTTGACTATATGGCAAGTATGCGGCAAGCCAGGCTGTGAATCTTCAACACACCAGCCTGCTGCCTACTAATTTGCCTTCTGGATATGGCTGCTGTGCCATAAAAGTCCCGGTGTGCCGCTTAAGAGCTCGGAGACTTTTATTGCACCGTAACAGTGTTCACAGAGCAAGTCAGTAAGTGTAAGCCAGTACACTGTAGATTCACACTCTTGCTAGCTGTTCAGTAATTCAGTATGTAGACAAGTACTTTAGGCTCTTTTTCAACATAAATATATCATATTTACTGTGGCCTAAATGGCAAATATCCATCTTGAAAAACAATTGTGTAAGCACCAAAGCAGCTCAGTTATTATGTGTCGTACATTACTATGTGGCTATGTTACTGTGTGTTTATTGTAATATTATGGCCATAACCCCATATACTACATAGTAACTATTCCAGAATGTGCTGTAAGAATTACAATATTATAGTAGAGTCCTGACATAATAGGTATTGGTACCATCGTGAAAAGGAAAAAAAATCTATATTTATCCTCTAGTAGCATGCAATTCAAAGATTGCAATTTTGTCCTGTCTAGCCCACACTTTATACCTTTACCTTGCTTTTATCCTTCAATAACCAATCAAGAGAAATGCAAAGATCCCATGTTATCATTGTTGCTGCTTTATCTTGGCAAAGGGTGCACAATATTTCCTGCAGACTTGCTAATGTTGCCATTTCTAATTACTCCCACTCTTACCCCATTTACAGTACTAACTTGCTATCTATCGATACGCATTATGCAATTTTCCTTTAATAGAAAGCTATTCTTGGGAGCCAAAGAAGTCTTGTTTATAGTACATAAGGTGGGAGTCTAGAATAACCTGTTTCAGGAATGAAACAGCAGGAAAGCCCAGCCATTATTCCACAGTAAATCTAGAGCTGTGTGAATAACTGATTGTTTGGTTTGATGGCTGAATTGAAAAAAGGGGGAGGGCCAGATTGTTTTGGGTCAATCCAAAATGAAATTAAAAAAAAAACAACTTTGATGGGGAAAAATAAGTCCAAAATTGTTTCGGGTTGAATTAAACATTTTGTTTGAGGGGTTTTGTTTATTTTTGTTTTGTTCTTTCTATAAAATTGAAGCAATTTCAGATTTACTTAGGTGCCATCACAGGAGTGTTTTATTTTTCACCGTGTGTGTGTGTGTGTGTGTACACGCATGACAGTGTAAGGGAGGTCGCTCTTGCTGGTGTGGGCTGAATGGAATAAGGATAGAATGGTTGGTCAGGAATGAGTCTAAAAACAAAGAATGGGATAAAGGAAGTAAGTTCTTTGGGGTAGGGATTGTATTTCACCATGTGCTTGTACAGCATTTAGTACCACAGGGCTCCTGGCTTAATTGAGGACCTTCAGAGGCCTCCACTATACAAACAAAAATGCTAGACAGAGGTGTCCTTTGCTCTGACCCTTTGGGGTAAGTTTTCAAAGCTGTGCTAAGTGACTTAGCACTGAGATGAAAGTACACCTCTACCCCGATATAACGCTGTCCTCAGAAGCCAAAAAATCTTACCGCATTATAGGTGAAACCGCATTATATCAAACTTGCTTTGATCCGCCGGAGTGCGCAGCCCTGCCCCATCCCAGAGCACTGCTTTACCGCGTTATATCCGAATTCGTGTTATATCGGGTCGCATTATATCGGGGTAGAGGTGTATGTACTGCATGCTATAACTGGGATTCAAACAATGGACTGCATGACTAAGCAGGATGCTTGTCTCAGGGTATGTCTACATTATGAAATTAGGTTGAATTTATAGAAGTCGATTTTTTAGAAATCGATTTTATACAGTCGATTGTGTGTGTCCCCACTCCAAGACCATTAAGACCATTAACTCGACGGAGTGCGTCCACAGTACCGAGGCTATCCCACAGTTCCTACAGTCTCCGCCACCCATTGGAATTCTGGGTTGAGCTCCCAATGCCTGATGGGTCAAAAACATTGTCGTGGGTGGTTCTGGGTACATGTCATCAGGCCCCCCCCCCCGTGAAAGCAACGGCAGACAATCGTTTTGCGCCTTTTTTCAGCGCAGACGCCATAGCACGGCAAGCATGGAGCCCACTCAGATCACCGCCACAATTATGAGAACTGTAAACACCTCGTGCATTATCCTGCAGTATATGCAGAACCAGAACCTGCAAAAGCAAAACCAGGCGAGAAGGCAACGGCAGCGCGGTGACGAGAGTGATGAGGACATGGACACAGACTTCTCTCAAAGTACAGGCCCCGGCAATGTGGACATCATGGTATTAATGGGACAGGTTCATGCCATGGAACGCCGATTCTGGGCCCGGGAAACAAGCACAGACTGGTGGGACCGCATAGTGTTGCATGTCTGGGATGATTCCCAGTGGCTGCGAAACTTTCGCATGCGTAAGGGCACTTTCATGGAACTTTGTGACTTGCTTTCCCCTGCCCTGAAGTGCAAGAATATCAAGATGAGAGCAGCCCTCACAGTTCACAAGCGAGTGGCAATAGCCCTCTGAAGCTTGCAACGCCAGACAGCTACTGGTCAGTCGGGCATCAATTTGGAGTGGACAAATCTACTGTGGGGGCTGCTGTGATCCAAGTAGCCAACGCAATCAAAGAGCTGCTGATATGAAGGGTAGTGACTCTGGGAAATGTGCAGGTCATAGTGGATGGCTTTGCTGCAATGGGATTCCCTAACTGTGGTGGGGCAATAGACGGAACCCATATCCCTATCTTGGCACCGGAGCACCAAGCCAGCGAGTACATAAACCGAAAGGGGTACTTTTCAATGGTGCTACAAGCACTGGTGGATCACAAGGGCTGTTTCACCAACATCAGTCTGGGATAGTCGAGAAAGGTACATGACGCTTGCATCTTCAGGAACTCTGGTCTGTTTCAAAAGCTGCAGGAAGGGACTTTCTTCCCAGACCAGAAAATAACTGTTGGAGATGTTGAAATGCCTATAGTTATCCTTGGGGACCCAGCCTACCCCTTAAATGCCATGGCTCATGAAGCCGTACACAAGCAGCCTGGACAGTAGTCAGGAGCTGTTCAACTATAGGCTGAGCAAGTGCAGAATGGTGGTAAAATGTGCATTTGGATGTTTAAAAGCACGCTGGCGCAGTTTACTGACTCGGATAGACCTCAGCGAAACCAATATTCCCATTGTTATTACTGCTTGCTGTGCGCTCCACAATATCTGTGAGAGTAAGGGGGAGACGTTTATGGCGGGGTGGGAAGTTGAGGCAAATCGCAGCCAGACATCAGGGCAGTTAGCAGAGTACAAGAGGGTGCGGTGCGCATCAGAGAAGCTTTGAAAACCAGTTTCGCTACTGGCCAGGCTGCGGGTGTGAAAGTTCTGTTTGTTTCTCCTTGATGAAACTCCCCGCCCTTGGTTCACTCTACTTCCCTGTAAGGTAACCACCCTCCCCTCCCCTCTTCGATCACCGCTTGCAGAGGCAATAAAGTCATTGTTGCTTCACATTCATGCATTCTTTATTAATTCATCACACAAATAGGGGGATAACTGCCAAGGTAGCCTGGGAGGGGTTGGGGAGGAGGGAAACCCCGGGTGGGGTGGGGGAGGAGGGAAGTATAAGGCCACACTGCACTTTAAAACTTATTGAATGCCAGCTTTCTGTTGCTTAGGCAGTCCTCTGGGGTGGAGTGGTTGGGTGCCCGGAGGCCCCCCCACCGCGTTCTTGGGCGTCTGGGTGAGGAAGCTATGGAACTTGGGGAGGAGGGTGGTTGATTACACAGGGGTTGTAGCGGCGGTCTGTGCTCATGCTGCCTTTCCTGAACCTCAACCATACGCCGAAGCATATCAGTTTGTTCCTCCAGTAGCCTCAGCATTGCCTCTTGCCTTCTGTCACCAAGCTGATGCCACCTATCATCTTCAGCCCGCCACTTATTATCTTCAGCCGCCACCTGTCCTCGCATTCATATTGTGCTTTCCTAGACTCTGACATTGTCTGCCTCCATGCATTCTGCTGTGCTCTGTCAGTGTGGGAGGACTGCATGAGCTCAGAGAACATTTCATCGTGAGTGCTATTTTTTTCACCTAATCTTTGCTAGCCTCTGGGAAGGAGAAGATAGTGTGAGCGTTGAAACATTTGCAGCTGGTGGAGGGGAAAAAAAGGGAGAGTGGTAGTTAAAAAGATACATTTTAGAGAACAATGGGTAGACTATTTAAAATGGGTTGGCAATTTAAAAGGAGGGGCTGCGGTTTTCGGGTTAACGTGCAGCACAAATCCAACTAACTGCTCCCCACACAGCCCCAATTCTCTGGGATGATCGTTTCACCCCTCCCCCCACCGTGTGGCTAACAGTGGGGAACATTTCTGTTCAGCTACAGGCAAACAGCCCAGCAGGAACGGGCACCTCTGAATGTCCCCTTAATAAAATCTCCCTATTTCAACCAGGTGACCATGAATGATATCACTCTCCTGAGGATAACAGAGAGATAAAGAACGGATGTTGTTTGAATGCTAGCAAACACCGGGACCATATGCTGTGTTATGCAATGATTCCAGACTACGTGCTACTGGCCTGGCGTGGTAAAGTGTCCTACCATGGAGGATGGAATAAGGCTGCCCCCCCCCCCCCAGAAACCTTTTGCAAAGGCTTTGGGAGTACATCCAGGAGAGCTTTATGGAGATGTCCCTGGAGGATTTCCGCTCCATCCCCAGATACGTTAACAGACTTTTCCAGTAGCTGTACTGGCCGCGAATGCCAGGGCAAATTAATCATTAAACACGCTTGCTTTTAAACCATGTATAATATTTACAAAGGTACACTCCCCAGAGGTCCCTTCTCCACCTGGCGGGTCCGGGATGCAACCTTGGGTAGGTTCGGGGGGTTCTGACTCCAAGTCCAGAGTGAGAAACAGTTCCTGGCTGTCGGGGAAAACGGTTTCTCCGCTTGCTTGCTGTGAGCTATCTTCAGCCTCCTCCTCATCATCTTCCTCATCCCCAAAATCCGCATCCCTGTTGCGTGCTACTCCATTGACGGAGTCAAAGCACAGGGGTGGGGTAGTTGTAGGGGCACCTCCTAGAATGGCATGGAGCTCATCATAGAAGCGGCATGTTTGGGGCTCTGACCCAGAGCGGCCGTTTGCCTCTCTGTTTTTTTGGTAGGCTTGCCTCAGCTTCTTAAGTTTCACGTGGCACTGCTGTGGGTCCATGTTATACCCTCTGTCCTTCATGCCCTTGGAGATTTTTTTCAAATGTTTGGGCATTTCATCTTTTGAAACAGAGTTCTGATAGCACGGATTCGTCTCCCCATACAGCGATCAGATCCCGTACCTCCCGTTCGGTCCATGCTGGGGCTCTTTTACGATTCTGGGACTCCATCATGGTCACCTTTGCTGATGAGATCTGCATCCATCTGCAGATTGCCATGCTGGCCAAACAGGAAATGAAATTCAAAAGTTCGCGGGCCTTTTCCTGTCTACCTGGCCAGTGCATCGGAGTTGAGTGCTGTCTAGAGCGGTCACAATGGAGCACTCTGGGATAGCTCCCAGAGGCCAATACCGTTGAATTGTGACCACACTACCCCAAATTCGACCCAGCAAGGTCTATTTCAGCGCTAATCCCCTCGTTGGGGGAGGAGTACAGAAATCGATTTAAAGAGCCCTTTAAGTCGAAAAAAACAGCTTTGTCGTGTGGATGGGTGCAGGGTTAAATCGATGTAACGCTGCTAAATTCGACCTAAACTCGTAGTGTAGTCCAGGGCTCAGTAAAGCAGTGTCACATCATATTAGAGCATGGTGTAGCAGTTTCATGCCAACATCCAATCACACAGTCTTTTTGCATTCAAGACCAATCACATAGTCTTTTTGCACTCCGGACTCCTATGGGCTTCAGTGACATCTGTTCATTCAAAAACAATTGTAGGGTTAAGCTCTAGACATCTGTTTGTAGTGGCCTATAGTTTTCTGAAAATATTGTCATTTGGGCTTGAGAGCCAGCGGTTTTCTCGCCAGCCCAGCAAGGTTCAGCAAATGATTGACCAAGTTCATCACAGCTGCCTGGCTCTCGGCACTCTATTGTTCAAACAGCCTTTTCTCTGCAGTGCCCTCAGCCTTCCTAGAGGATGATCTCTAGGTCAGGTCACTGGCTCTGGCTAAGCCCCAAGAATCCACCTCTTCTAGGGTAGTTAAAGTCCAATAGACAGTCTTCTGTCCCATGTCAGGCACACAACAGTCCCTTCTTCTTCTTCTTCTTCTTCTTCTTCACCTTCATATGAGGGGTCACCTCACCAGGGGGCAATATAGGGAGAACGCACCCTCTTCTATGGGTTCCTAGTTTGTAGGGTGACCAGATGTCCTGTTTTCTGGGACTTTTTCTTATATAGGCGCCTATTACCCCTCACCCCGTCCCATTTTTTCACAGTTGCTATCTGGTAACCCTACCTAGTTTGGGATCCCTAAAGAGTTGGACAGTCTGCCCCATAACCAAACCAAAAAACCTCACTCTTTTCCAGATAATCTTCTTATACTTCCAGCCTACCTGGCTGGCCTCCTGCACTTTGAAGAGCACTGACTCATAGGGCTCTTCTACCCTCTCTGACTATTCCTCTTTAAGGACTCTCCCAGCATCCACCAGGGTCTCCAGCAGCAGCACACCATTCCTGGTGTTGTCTTTTGTCACTGCTACAGCACGCCCTTCTTTGGCCTCAACTCTTTTTAAGAATAGGAACAGTGTTTGCCTTTCTTCGGTCTTTTTTGACCTCACCTGTCCTCCAGGAATTCTCAAAGATAATTGTGAATGGTTCTAATATTGCTGCAGCTAGTGCTGGCAATGAATTTCATGAGGCCCTGCCAACTCGAATACAACTAACTTATCTAAATATTCTTTAACCTGTTCTTTCCTTATTTTTTGTTATTGTTAATATTAATTGTGTTGAGCAGTGTTTCCCAAACTTGGAATGCCACTTGTGTAGGGAAAGCCCCTGGCAGGCCAGGCCGGTTTGTTTACCTGCCCCATCCACAGGTCCGGCCGATCGCAGCTCCCACTGACTGCGGTTTGCTGCTCCAGGCCAATGGGAGCTGGTGGAAGCGGCGTGGGCCGAGGGACATACTGGCCACCGCTTCCAGCAGCTCCCATTGGCCTGGAGCAGCAAACCGCGGCCACTGGGAGCCGCGATCGGCTGGACCTGTGGATGGGGCAGGTAAACAAACCGGCCCGACCCGCTAGGGGCTTTCCCTACACAAGCGGCCTCCCAAGTTTGGGAAATGCTGGCGTTGAGTATCTGGTCAACACTAACCTCTTTAGTGAAAAGTGAAGAAAAATAGGCATTAAACACCTCAGCTTTCTTGATGTCATCAGTTATCAGCTCTCTTTCCCCGCAAAGTCAAGGACCTATACTTCCCTTCATCTTTCTCTTGCTTCTAATGTATTTTAAGACCTCTTCTTATTGCCTTTTATGTCCCTTGCCAGGTGTATCTCATTTTGTGCCTTAGCCTTTCTGATTTTGTTCATACATGCTTGTGCTATTTTTTGTACTCCTCCTTAATAATTTGTCCAGGCTTCCACTTTTTGTTGGATTCCTTTTTTTATTCTCAGGTCATTAAAGCTCCTGATGCAATCATATTCCCTCTTACTATTCTTCTTATCTTTGCTTTGCATCTGGATGGTTTGCAGTTATGCCTTTAATATTGTGTCCTTGAGAAACTGCCAGCTTTCCTGAACTTTTTTCCCTTAGATTTTCTTCCCATGGGACCTTGTCTGCCAATTCTCTGAGTTTAACGTCTGCTTTTTTGAAGTCCATTGTCCTTATTCTGCTGTTTTCACTCCTTCCTTTCCTTAGAACCATGAAATGGATCATTGCCCTCAGATTTGTTACTAATTCTTGCCTGTTGGTCAGAATCAACGTGTCTGTGTGTCTGTGTTAGAAAACATGTCTGGTGGTCTTTGCAGTTTTCAACATTTTATTGGGTATAGAGTCCATAATTAAGAAAATTATAAGATTTTGTTTTGTATTGTTTTTCTATTGGATAACTCTGACATAACTTGGATATCAAGCTTGGCATACATGTAAACCTCCTATGGATCTATAAACAGAGGTGCTGGAACAATTTTTATAGTGGGGGTGCTGAGAGCCATTGAACCAAACTGTAAACCCTGTCTATAATGGAAACCACTTCAAGCCAGGTGGTGCTGCAGCATCCTCAGCACCCCTACTTCCAGCACCTATGTCTATAAACTTACTTAACATATCCATTAGAGTTCTTTCAAGGGGTCAACAAACATGGGACAAGGGGGATCCAGTGGACATAGTGTACTTAGATTTCCAGAAAGCCTTTGACAAGGTCCCTCACCAAAGGCTCTTACGTAAATTAAGTTGTCATGGGATAAGAGGGACGATCCTTTCATGGATTGAGAACTGGTTAAAAGACAGGGAACAAAGGATAGGAATAAATGGTAAATTTTCAGAATGGAGAGGGGTAACTAGTGGTGTTCCCCAAGGGTCAGTCCTAGGACCAATCCTATTCAACTTATTCATAAATGATCTGGAGAAAAGGGTAAAAAGTGAGGTGGCAAAATTTGCAGATGATACTAAACTGCTCAAGATAGTTAAGACCAAAGCAGACTGTGAAGAACTTCAAAAAGATCTCACAGAGCTAAGAGATTGGGCAACAAAATGGCAACTGAAATTGAATGTGGATAAATGTAAAGTAATGCACATTGGGAAAAATAACCCCAACTATACATACAATATGATTTGGGGCTAATTTAGCTACAACTAATCAGGAAAAAGATCTTGGAGTCATCGTGGATAGTTCTCTGAAGATGTCCATGCAGTGTGCAGCGGCAGTCAAAAAAGCAAACAGGATGTTAGGAATCATTAAAAAGGGGATAGAGAATAAGACGGAGAATATCTTATTGCCCTTATATAAATCCATGGTACGCCCACATGTTGAATACTGTGTCCAGATGTGGTCTCCTCATCTCAAAAAAGATATACTAGCATTAGAAAAGGTTCAGAGAAGGGCAACTAAAATGATTAGGGGTTTGGAACGGGTCCCATATGAGGAGAGATTAAAGAAGCTAGGACTTTTCAGCTTGGAAAAGAGGAGATTAAGGGGGGGGATATGATAGAGGTATGTAAAATCATGAGTGATGTGGAGAAAGTGAATAAGGAAAAGTTATTTACTTGTTCCCAAATATAAGAACTAGGGGCCACCAAATGAAATTAATGGGCAGCAGGTTTAAAACAAATAAAAGGAAGTAGTTCTTCACGCAGTGCACAGTCAACCTATGGAACTCCTTGCCTGAGGAGGTTGTGAAGGCTAGGACTATAACCAGGTTTAAAAGAGAACTAGATAAATTCATGGAGGTTAAGTCCATTAATGGCTATTAGCCACGATGGGTAAGGAATGGTGTCCCTAGCCTCTGTTTGTCAGAGGGTGGAGATGGATGGCAGGAGAGAGATCACTTGATCATTACCTGTTAGGCACCTGGCATTGGCCACTGTCGATAGACAGGATACTGGGCTGGATGGACCTTTGGTCTGACCCAGTACGGCCATTCTTATGTTATGTTCATTGCTATGGTACCTGAGTGCCAGTCAGGAATAAATGCTTTATCTTGTGCAAAGAAACAAAAATTAAAAAGTTCTGGATGTTTGAAAATGATGCATGAAGAATGTGCATTGTATTTTTTTCAATATCTTCAGAAAGGGTGAGCAAGGTACAATCCATGAAATGTTCAGAGGTGTGTGTTTGACAGGTAATACCTGTATATGTCTGAGTGTTATAGATATGGGGTAAGGAAACCTTTCTAAAGGATCATATATACACTGCCTTCCATTTGCTCACAGACAACAGTGGTTTGTGTGTTCTCAGACTGAGGGCAGCACATGGCACTAAGCAGAGCCGGTTCTAGGTTTTTTGCCGCCCCAAGCAAAAGAAATGTTGGCCGCACCCCCCCCTTTTTTTTTTTTTTGGCTTTTACACATGTTTGCACATTGCAATGTTTTTTGTTTTGTTTTTTGACTGTTTAAAATTAAAAAAAAATGAAAACAGAGAATTTGTAGTTAGTGAAATAAAACAATTTCCTACTAGTGTACTCATTTAATTTTAACAAAATCACAATTACAAACAATTTGGGTTCAACTATACACTGTAATTAAAAATGTTAGTGTATTCCGGTGCGCCCAGTTTCTCATAAATTAAAAGAATTTGTATGAACTGAATTTTTCTGGTTTTTATACTTGCGTAGTCTTTTAATAATTCAGTTAAATCTAAATTTTTTGCAATGGTACTTTCAATTGAAATTAATGTGAGTCCTGACAAACGATTTTGAGACATGGTGGACCTCAAATAATATTTTAGTAATTTCAGCTTTGAGAAACTGCGCTCACCAGAAGCCACTGATACTGGTGGTAATGTTAAAAGAATGCGTAATGCTATAGCAGTGTTTGGAGTGAAAAAATCATTTCTTGCTATAAATTCTAATACTTTTAGAGGAGAAGTTTTAGGACTTATTAGCTCAGATAAAGCTATTAATTCATCATACAATTCTGCTCCATCAGTTTCAGCAGCATTATCAGTACTGAGCGCTAAATGTGGGTCTTGGCAGTGCTTCATAAGGTCTTCTTTGGAAAACTGATTTTTAATATTTCCAATATCGTATAAAAATTCAAAAGTTTCACAATGAACATGCAACTGATAAAATCTTTCTTCAATGGAAGTTATAGCTACATCCAAAATATAATAGAAACATTGAACTTTAAACCTTTCTTTTGGATCGAGAATAGGATCATCATGAGCCTCATAACAAAACTGTCTTGTTTTTTTTTGAGGACGAATGAATTATTGAGGTCCAAATATCGGTTCATAATCAAGATCCTCTGCTATTGTTGTTGCTTCTTTGACAGTTTCTTCAAATCCTTCATCTGAATGGTATTTTTTTGAAATATTCCAGCATTTTATTCAAAATCATCTTTGCCTTGGATATGTCTATAGTTACGTTCTGCATAACTTTGCTGGTCAAATTAATTTGATTTAGAATATTACGCCAAATAACTGTGCAACATGAACATTGAAACGGCATCATTTTCTGAGCCAATGTTTCAGCTTCATGTCTAAATGAAGGATCATATGACAAGTCCTGGCTTATTTCGAATAGCGAATACGCATGACAAGGAATGAAAAAAGCTTGATTATTTAAATTCAGTATTCTTTGCTGTACACCTGCATGTTGTCCTTGCATGTTTGAGCCATTATCATAGAATATCAGGATTAGAAGGGACCTCAGGAGGTCATCTAGTCGAGCCCCCTGCTTAAAGCAGGACCAATCCCCAGACAGATTTTTGCCCCAGATCCCTAAATGGCTCCCTCAAGGATTGAACTCACAATCCTGGGTTTAGCAGGCCAATCCTCAAACCACTGAGCTATCTCTCCCCCCATCATACCTTTGGCCGTGCATATTTTCTAAAGGTATTCCATAGTGTTCCAATCTGCAGAATTACATCTGTGAGGGCTTTCCCAGTAGTTTCGTTCACTGGTATAAATTCTAGAAAGTGTTCACAAATTATTTGAAGTATGAGACAGTTTTTCTAATTCTTTTTGCTGTTTCTCTCTTTGTGGCTGGTAGGCAGCACCGGAAAGTCATTTTCGTTTTTTCCCGGCATTTTAGCCCTATAACCACTGGCACCGACGCAACATGGAAATTGGCGCGAATGGCGCCGATAAGGCGGCACAGTACACACAAGTAATCGTGATTCCTGATTTAATTAATCAATAACCATTAACGTTTACACATTTATGCACATTCACATTATGAGTGACCGTGTCATGATGGGACACGATATTTTTCACATCACACTCCTGTTGCACTACTGGAGATTTTTTTGATCTTCGTGTTTTGTTTTTTGTTTTTTTGTTTTTTGTACATTGGTGGATTTTTCCAGGAAAAAAAAAAAGGATGGCCAGAATGCTGCCCCTGGAAATGTGCCACCCCCAGCACGTGCTTGTTTTGCTGGTGCCTAGAGCCGGTCCTGGCACTAAGTAGCTTGCAGCAAGTTTATATACCCTCTAAATCAGGGGTCTCAAACTCCCGGCCCGCGGGCCATCTGCGGCCTGAGAACCTCCCCACTGCGGCCCGCGGAGGAGAGACGGGAGGAGAGACGCAGGCAGATGCTGCTGACAATGTCCACTGTAGGCACCACCCCCCGTAGCTCCAATTGGCTGGGGGAGAGGGACAGAGATATTATCATTAGTTGCCAGGCAGAGTCAGCCATGGAGGCAGCATCACTTTTTTCCACAATGAATATAAACAAGTCAAAATACCGAACACAACTATCTGATGCACACCTTGCTGCAATCCTGAAGGTTTCAACTGCTCAGTCACGGAGGCCAAACATCAGCAAACTGACAGAATTGAAGCGTTGCCAGGTGTCTGGTAAACACTAAAAACTCTCTGGCAGGCAAAGAATTGTATAAAGTTGTATGACAGCTTTATTATTTCTAAGAAATTCAAAATAAAAAATACAATATAAACTTTTTGTTTTCTGAACACCATCTTCAGTGAAATTATTGGCCCGCTGGGAGGATTTGAGGACTGGCACTGGCCCTAAGTCAAATTGAGTTTGAGACCCCTGCTCTAAATTGTTTGGATCTTTTACTCAGCAAGTGTTATTTGACAAGCCCCTTTTGTTGCAAAGATAACCCTGCTTAACTTTCCAATTTGTGAGTTTGTGAAATTCTTTTTAAAAAGGATGGTTGTATCAGCATAAATGAATCTAATTTAATTTGATTTTAAAAGTTAAACAGGTTTGTCCCTGTTACATCGGTGCATGGCTGTCTAGATTACCCAATGTTGTTGAGTTGTTACTGTTCTCTGTCCTTCGACACCTCTTTTCTTCTGATTTTAACAGCTCCTCTTTGTTTTATTTGTCACTATTGTTCTACTCAGCTGGAACCTTAAACTCTTAGTTTTTTTCCCCCTCTCAAGTTAGGGGCTAATGGTTTTTTTTTTTGTTTTTTTGTTTTTTTGTTGTTTTTTTTAAGTTTCAGCCTCTAGCCAAAACCTTGGCTTCAAGGCTTCAAAGGGACTGCTCCTAACAGGAAGTGGAAATTGTCCTTCCACTTGCTAAGTAGCCCTGCTAGTTCTGGATGGAAAAGATGATCAGTTTCTTGCTGGGAATAATTCCTCACAAGTAAGGATAATCCTTCATTTGATGTTTACCTTCCTGCATTCTCCATTGTCCCCAGGAGCTTTGTGCTTTGTATATATTCTTGCCAGACTGCATTTATGATGTAACAGAAAATATATTTATTTGTATTTAGCGCTTACATATTGAACTGTAATACAATTGGTAAGATGAGCAGCTGGAGCTCTTTCTTGGTGATCAAGGATGGTGAAAACTGTACCCTAGCAAAAATTACTGGTATTAATCATTTAGGTAGTGTTGTCAGTTGACAAGGTGATTTCAGCAATATCCTAAACTCCATCAATTGTACCGATTTCTGTGGCAGTGTTGAAAGTGGTTTATCCTTTATACCTCTTTCCCTACATTCCTTTCTCCATTTTTAAAAGATTGTTTACACTTGTATTTTTGTTCATTTTAAAAAGAACACAAATAATTTAGGGCAAAAATCTACATTTTGTAATTCTGAGGTTAAGATTTTAACCCACTGTGAGGGGTTCGGTTACAGAGACCCCCTTGGGACTGTTACCTGATGTGCTGAGACTACTTCTGAGCCTGTTTTTCCTGCCAGCTTGGGACTCCAGAACCCTGCCTTGTTGAGCCAGACACGCAAGCCTGCTGCAACACAGACCCAGGGTCGGAACCACGCCCCCAAAGCTGCAGACTTAACTGAAAACAGCTTAGCAAGTGCTCCTGTCTCCAGCACCCAGACACCCAGCTCCCAATGGGATCCAAAACCCAAATAAATCTGTTTAACTCTGTATAAAGCTTATACAGGGTAAACTCATAAATTGTTCACCCTCTATAACACTGATAGAGATGCACAGCTGTTTGCTCCCCCACATATTAATCACTTACTCTGGGTTTATCAATAAACAAAAGTGATTTTATTAAGTATAAAAAGTAGGATTTAAATGGTTCCAAGTAATAACAGACAGAACAAAGTAAATAAAATAAAGCAAAAACACGCAAGTCTAAGCCTAATACATTAAGAAACTGAATACAGGTAAATCTCACCATCAGAGATGTTCCAATAAGCTTCTTTCACAGACTAGACTCCTTCTTAGTCTGGGCTCAATCCTTTCCCCTGGTACAGTTCTTGTTAGTTCCAGTTTAGGTGGTAACTAGGGGATTTCTCATGACTGCAGCCCCATTTGTTCTGTTCCACGCACTTTTATAGCTTTGGCCCAAGGCGGGAATCCTTTGTCTCTCTGGGTTCCCACCCCTCCTTCTAAATGGAAAAGCACCAGGGTTAAGATGGATTCCAATATCAGGTGACATGGTCACATGTCACTGTAAGATCTCATTCTTCATTACCCACAGGTTGGTCCCCACGTCCACAAGAAGGCTTGCAGGTAAATGTATTGAATTTCACCTCTATCTTTATGTATTGAGGTTTTTAAAATGCACTTCTAATGTCCTGTAGGAACATATGCAATTAATGAAGAGTTTTATTTGCATATAATATTTTACTCAACCTCAGTTAAAGAAGTCAACTGGCTCTGGATAATATCCTTTCCCCACCTCCCAAAAAAGAACCAAGAATCAGCCTAAATCATCACTTAAGCAGGATCAGACTCTCTGAAGCCATTGAGGGAGGAGGGGATGTGCTGAAATAAGTGTGTTGAAGTGTAATTAAAATCTGTAAAGTGCTTTTAAAAATGGCCTTATGGGATTCTGTGTTTGTTCGTGTCTTGATGATTCTGTATTAAATTTGATCATTGTGCAATTAAAAACATTTCTTTCTTGATTGCCATTGCCACAAACTCATATTGGGTTGTGAATCACGCTCACTTTCTGACTCAGTCATCATCAGTTCTGAGTTGATTGATGTGCAAGCCACAATAGATCCAGCTCATTCTCCAATACAATAAGAACTGGGTCAGGCCAATGGTCAATTTAGCCCAGGATCCTGACTTCTGACACTGTCCAGTGCCAGATGTTTCAGTGGGAATGAACAAAACAGGGCAATCTCTTGTGATCCATCCCCTGTCATCCAGTCCCAGCGTTTGGCATTTAGAGATTTAAGGACAACCAGAGCATGGGGTTGCATCCCTGACCATCTTTCCTAATAGCTATTGAGGATCTATCCTTTATGAACTTATTTCATTCTTTTTTTAACTCAGTTATACTTTTGGCCTTCACAACATCCCATGGCAACAAGTTCCATAGGTTGACTGCATTTTGTGAAGAAGTGCTTCTTTATGTTTGTTTCAAACCAGCTGCCTATTAATGTCATTGGCTGACCCCTGATTTGTGTGTTATGTGAAGGGGTAAATAACACTTCCCTATTCACTTTCTCCTTATTATTCATGACCTCTATCATGTGCCCCCCCCCCTTAGCATTCTCTTTTCTAAGCTGTACTGCCTGTGACGGAATGCACCACTGTATTCACACCCTACACACTGTTGTAATAACTGTTGTACAAAATATGCCTTGTCATTTGAAAACTAATAAT
Source organism: Terrapene triunguis (assembly GCF_002925995.2). Classification (NCBI taxonomy): domain Eukaryota; kingdom Metazoa; phylum Chordata; order Testudines; family Emydidae; genus Terrapene; species Terrapene triunguis. The sequence goes on from NW_020664419.1 coordinate 20,868,890, forward strand.
TTGCTGGTCAACATAAGCTGTTATGTTATGAACATAAGCTGAAATCATGACTGAAGTGTGTTTGCCAGACAAGTCTGGGGAATGGGTATACCTGTTTCTCCAAGACAAAGGACAAGTTGATGCCCCAGCCAGGTTCCATCAAAGCTGATGGGCCCTCACCTACCAAGTGGTCATTCTTTGGCAAGGAAGAGGGGCAGGAACAACCAGATCTGGTCTTAGCAAAGAGCAGCATGAAACTTTTCCCCCACCAGGCTCCATGTGTCCTTGCTCTCATCTGGGAAGAACTTTATCTAGGAGTCACTCTCAGGAAAATGTATTTCAAAGGGTGACTGAATTATAAAAGTAGGGGGGCAAAACACACCCCAAGTTATCTCTCCCTATCCATCTCTCTTCACCTAAGAAGACAAAAGAAACAGCCATTGGATGTTTGGAGCAGATCCTGGCCTAAGAGTTCAGTCAGCAATGTACTGAAAACGTGTGGTAAGGGACTTCATTTTGAACCAAGTCTAGTTTGTTAAGTTTAGAAAGTGTTTTATCTTTATTTTTCTTGTAACTGTTTCTGACTTTAACGCGTCATTACTTGTACTCACTTAACATCTATCTCTTTGTAAGTAAATAAGCTTGTTTTAGTCTTTAATTTAAAACTAATCCAGTGTTGTGAATTGTTGGAGTAACTCCATTTAAGGCAGCAGACTGTTGTATGTTGATCCCCCTTAGAGGGGCAATGAACCTAATATATCTGGACTGTTGAGGAGGCGGCTGGATAGTGCAGAACACATTTTTTGGGAAAATCCGGGATTGGGAGTGTGTTGGGGTCATCCTGCAAGTAGTAACCAAGATTGCTTGTGTGGCTGGCATTTGCTGACAGGTTGCTGAGGTCAGAGCTGCTGGACCAGGGTTGTGGCTATACACAGAGACTCAGGGTGGGACCTACATACTGTTTGGCTGTTTGTGAGAAGCCCAAGTTGGGAGCTACAACAGCAAAGCATTGTGAGGGCAGGGCAAGTGGTGACACAGCCCCTCACTGATCTGGATTGCCCCCTGGAATGTCATTCAGTCTAGTCTTTTTAAGCTCTCCTCGCATGGAAGCTGTTCCATACCCCAATCATTTTCACTGCCCTTCTCTGCACCTTTTCTAATTCTAATATATCTTTTGTAAGTTAGGGCAACCAGAACTGCATGAACTATTCAAGGTATGGGCATACCATGGATTCATAGAATGGCATTATGATATTTTCTGTTTTATTATCTATCCGTTTCCTAATGGTACCTAATATTCTGTTAAATTTTTTGAGTGCTGCTGCACACTGAGCAGAGGTATTCAGAGAACTATCCACACTGACTCCAAGATCTCTTTCTTGAGTGGTAACAGCTAATTTAGATCCCATCACTTTGCATGTGTAGTTGGGATTATATTTTCCAGTGTGCATTACTTTGTATTTATCAACCTTGAATTTCAGCTGCCATTTTGTTGCCCAGTCACCTAGTTTCAGGAGATCCCTCTGTAATTCTTTTCAATCAGCTTTGGACATCTGGAGTTATGTTGCATCATCTGCAGATTTTACCACCTCACTGTTTACCCCCTTTTCCAGATCATTTACAAATATGTGGAACAGCACAGGTCCCAGTACAAATCCTTGGGGGACCTGTTGTGATAGTTGGGCCTACAAATTTACCCAAACTGTGAGCTCAACTGTAAAAACTATGTAAAAGTTCATAAGGTATTACAATGACCTGTAATAACAAGTGTTGATGAGAAAAGGCAGGAAAGGGAGACAGAATAACTGAATTAGTCTAAACGAGATGGCTAAATTGATATGATTCAAGGACTGTGTTGAAATTATACTTGTTTAAAAACAGGAGACTTGGAATTGGAATTTAATAAGCCAAAATTGTTATGTTTGATATTAGGCCTAATTGGTGGACAAAATAATAAAGGGCTTCATTTTGGTGTCCTTAAAAGAAAGAGATTTTGTGGGGAAAGTACGGACAAGAATAAAAAAAAAAAACAGATCAGACAGAGGCTACTGGAGCAAGCTTCACCATCAGGGCTTCCACCCCACAGTCTCTTGGCAATCCAGACCTTTTTTGTCCTAATCTTGAAGGATGTCCTAACCAAACCAGGCCAGATAGGGGGATCCAGGTGACATCACCACCCATACTACCTCCAGCTGAATCCTGAACAACACTTGGGAAGACAGTTATTACCTCCATTGATACTATCCAAGAGGCTATCAAACAAGGGGCTTTTCCTTCTAGACTGGACTTTAATAACAACAACAGCAGTGACATCTCCAGCCCATCTCAACTAACTTCTTTTCTTTTCCCCAAAAGGACAGTTATTACTGTCTTTGATACCATCTAATAGACTGTCAAATAACAGGGGCTGTTTTCCTTTCTTCTCTCCAGCTAAGAGGAAGGAGATGGAACAAGAGATGTTAACATGAAATCCTTATTTAATAATTTACATTTAAAATACTTTAACTGTTTTTCCTTTTTTTCTATGCCTAGGAAAAGGTTAAAAGGATTTTAATGGTGTGTTTGCCAGGGTGCTAAGCAAGCAATGTCTCTGTATACCAAGCCCTGGACCATGTTTAATGTTAGACAGTGACTGAGTTATGTTAATACCATTAGCCCATTTATTTAATCAAAATTAATACAACAGACCCTGCTATTTACCTCTCTCCATTGTGAAAACTGACCATTTATTCCTACCTTTTGTTTCCTATCTTTTAACCAGTTACTGATCAATGAGAGGACATTCCCTCTTATCCTTTCACTGCTTACTTTCTTTAAGAGCCTTTGTTGAGGGAACTTGTCAAAGGCTTTCTGAAAGTCCAAGTGCACTATATGAACTGGATCACTCTTGTCCACATGTTTGTTGACACCCTCAAAAAATTCTAATAGGTTGGTGAGGCATGATTGCCCTTTACAAAAACCCTGTTGATTCTTCCCCAACATTCTGTGTCTGATAATTCTGTTCTTTACTGTAGTTTCAACCAATTTGCCTGGTACTGAAGTTAGGCTTACCAACCAGTAATTACCAGGATTGCTTCTGGAGCCTTTTTTTAAAAATTGGTGTTACATTAGCTATCCTCCAGTCATCTGGTACAGAGACTTATTTAAGCAATAGGTTACTTACTACAGTTAATAGTTCTGCAGTTTCATATTTGAGTTTCTTCAGAACTTTTGGGTGAATACCATCTGGTCCTGAGGACCTACTACAGTTTAATTTATCAATTTTTTCCTAACCCTTCTCTACTGAATCTTCAATCTGGGACAGTTCTTCAGATTTGTCACCTACAAAAGAATGGCTCGGGTGTGGGGATTTCTCCCACATCATCTACGGTGAAAACTCATGCAAAGATTTCATTTCACGTCTCTGCAATGGCCTTGTCTTCCTTGAGTGTTCCTTTAGCACCTTGATCATTCGGTTGCCCCACAGATTGTTTGTTTGGCAGACTTCCTACTTCTGATGTACTTTAAAAAAATTGCTGTTACCTTTTGTGTCTTTAGCTAGTTGTCCTGTGACTCTGTCTACAGAGATAATTGGAGTAGAAAGCATTAAAACTTAATTTTATCTGCTAAAGTCAGCAGAGATGAATCTGCATGTGCAAAGAGCAGATTTGAGTAGCAAGATGCTATTTTTAATTGGACAGCCTACTTGTATATGTACATTTCCCACCCAGTTATATTATTTCAGCCTAAATTGTTAAATTTCATTAAGATAAAATAGATGTTACTCTAATGCATCTCTACTACCTTTCACTTCCTGGGTGCCATAGTGAAAATCTGCACAATCGACTGTCAGTGGCATCTCATTTTGGCATTGCAAGTGTGCAGAGCTTATTTTGTAGGTGGAGCTTAGAAGAATACCACTATCATTTTTTTTTTCAATTCAACCCCTGATGTCACTGTCTTTGTTTCATGGGAATAATTAAGGTATCAGCATCTCTCTTGGATGGCTGTAGTCACACTGCCGATGGTGCTGAGTACCATGAGGAGAAGCTTTTCAAAATGCAAAGAGATGAGCCAAATTCTGAAACTTTAGTCATTTTTTACTCACTAAGTTCTCAGGAAAAGTCCCTTTAACTCGAGTGAGGGTGTATCTAAGTAAGAGCCTCGGGATTTGGCTCAAGGGAGTTGAAAGTGCTCTGCACCCTGCAGGTGCTCTGAGCACTTTGTGGGATCAGTTCCACATTCAGGAGGTGCTATTATAGAGTTCTTACTAAACTTAGCCCTTATGGGCCAGATTTTTATAGGCGTTTAGGTGTGTAAATCTCTTTGAAATCAATGGGAGATAGGTGCCTTGTACTTCCTAAGATACCTGGAGCTGTTGCCTGCTGAATGTAGTATTCCCTCCTCTACAGAGGCTTGATCTTGTTCCTCTGAAGTCCATGGGAGTTAGGGTTACTACACAGGGACAGCTCTGTTTTTTGCTGCCCCAAGCATGGCAGTCAGGCGGCCTTTGGTGGCACGCCTGCGGGCGGTCCACTGGTCACGCGGATTCGGCGGCATTTCTGCGGGTGATCTGTCAGTTCCGCGCCTTCGGCGTACCCGCTGCCAAATTGCCGCCAAAGCCGTGGGACTAGCGGACCTCCCGCAGGCATGCGGCCGAAGACTGCCTGTCTGCCGCCCTCACGGTGACCGGCAGGCCGCCCCCCGCGGCTTGTCACCCCAGGCACATGCTTGCTGCACTGGTGCCTGGAGCCGCCCCTGTTACTACAAGCAACAGCTCCAGATATCTTTTAGGTATTCAGAGCTAGGTTTAATAAGAATACTGTTTCCATGATGTCAAAGACCATGTATTGAACTAAAAAAGAACTAAAAAAGAGCCACCATGGCTTAACAACCATGTAAAAGAAGCAGTGAGAGATAAAAAGACATCCTTTAAAAAATGGAAGTCAAATCCTTGTGAGATAAATAGAAAGGAGCATAAACACTGCCAAATTAAGTGTAAAAATGTAATAAGAAAAGCCAAAGGGGAGTTTGAAGAACGGCTAGCCAAAAACTCAAAAGGTAATAACAAAAATGTTTTTTAAGTACATCAGAAGCAGGAAGCCTGCTAAACAACCAGTGGGGACCCTCGATGATCGAGATACAAAAGGAGCCCCTAAAGACGATAGTCATTGCGGAGAAACTAAACAAATTCTTTGCTTCAGTCTTCACGGCTGAGGATGTTAGGGAGATTCCCAAACCTGAGCCGGCTTTTGTAGGCGACAAATCTGAGGAACTGTCACAGATTGAAGTATCACTAGAGAAGGTTTTGGAATTAATTTGATAAACTTAACAAGTCACCGGGACGAGATGGCATTCACCCAAGAGTTCTGAAAGAACTCAAATGTGAAATTGCGGAACTATTAACTATGGTTTGTAACCTGTCGTTTAAATCAGCTTCTGTACCCAATGACTGGACGATAGCTAATGTAACGCCAATATTTAAAAAGGGCTCTAGAGGTGATCCCGGCAATTACAGACCAGTAAGTCTAACGTTGGTACCGGGCAAATTAGTCAAAACAATAGTAAAGAATAAAATTGTCAGACACATAGAAGAACATAAATTGTTGGGCAAAAGACAACATGGTTTCTGTAAAGGGAAATTGTGTCTTACTAATCTATTAGAGTTCGTTGAAGGGGTCAACAAACATGTGGACAAAGGGGGATCCAGTGGACATAGTGTACTTAGATTTCCAGAAAGCCTTTGACAAGGTCCCTCACCAAAGGCTCTTACGTAAATTAAGATGTCATGGGATAAAAGGGAAGGTCCTTTCATGGATTGAGAACTGATTAAAAGACAGAGAACAAAGGGTAGGAATAAATGGTAAATTCTCAGAATGGAGAGGGGTAACTAGTGGTGTTCCCCAAGGGTCAGTCCTAGGACCAATCCTATTCAACTTATTCATAAATGATCTGGAGAAAGGGGTAAAAAGTGAGGTGGCAAAGTTTGCAGATGATAGAAAACAGCTCAAGATAGTTAAGACCAAAGCAGACTGTGAAGAACTTCAAAAAGATCTCACAAAACTAAGTAATTGGGCAACAAAATGGCAACTGAAATTTAATGTGGATAAATATAAAGTAATGCACGTTGGAAAAAATAACCCCAACTATACATACAATATGATGGGGGCTAATTTAGCTACAACAAATCAGGAAAAAGATCTTGGAGTCATCGTGGATAGTTCTCTGAAGATGTCCATGCAGTGTGCAGTGGCAGTCAAAAAAGCAAACAGGATGTTAGGAATCATTAAATAAGAGAGAGAGAATAAGACGGAGAATATATTATTGCCCTTATATAAATTGATGGTACGCCCACATCTTGAATACTGCGTACAGATGTGGTCTCCTCATCTCAAAAAAGATATACTGGCATTAGAAAAGGTTCAGAGAAGGGCAACTAAAATGATTAGGGGTTTGGAACGGGTACCATATGAGGAGAGATTAAAGAGGCTAGGACTTTTCAGCTTGGAAAAGAGGAGACTAAGGGGGGATAATGATAGAGGTATATAAAATCATGAGTGATGTGGAGAAAGATAAGGAAAAGTTATTTAGTTATTCCCATAATACAAGAACTAGTGGTCACCAAATGAAATTAGTAGGCAGCAGGTTTAAAACAAATAAAAGGAAGTTCTTCTTCACACAGTGCACAGTCAACTTGTGGAACTCCTTACCTGAGGAGGTTGTGAAGGCTAGGACTATAACAGCGTTTAAAAGAGAACTGGATAAATTCATGGAGGTTAAGTCCATTAATGGCTATTAGCCAGGATGGGTAAGGAATGGTGTCCCTAGACTCTTTGTCAGAGGGTGGAGATGGATGGCAGGAGAGAGATCACTTGATCATTGCCTGTTGGGTTCACTCCCTCTTGGGCACCTGGTATTGGCCACTGTCAGTAGACAGGATACTAGGCTAGATGGACCTTTGGTCTGACCCAGTACGGCCGTTCTTATTGTGCTGGAGCTTACCATGGTGGAGCTTACCGTTTCCTGGTGCAGAAGACAGACGACATCTCTTCAAACTGATCTTAAAACTAGGTATGTTTAAACTTGTGCTTACCTTTTGCAAGAAGCAGGATAACTAATACTAAATTATTTTAAACCCATTATTCTCAGAGTCTCTAGTTCTATTACACTTAGTCAAAAATGCTTTCTTCACTGGCAAACATAAAATCATCATTGGCCTGAGGAAATGGCTGTTCCTTGCATTGTTTTCCTGTACACAAGTTCATTCATTGAACAATTCCCATGTGCAAGATGGGTCGAAAACAAAAATGACAGAGGTAAATACAAAGATCTATACATTAATCAGAAAGCTTTTAAAAAGTATTAAAAATTTCTGTGCTCCCAGTTAACTTACAAAAATTGTTTTAGAGGTACAGAACATACAAATTAGGTATGTATTTAAATTAGAGCATAATTTTGGTTATTTATTGTATTCATTTACAAGCTCCTTGATACTGAAATGTAATTTTTATTCTAAAATCTTGAATGGCTTTTTCTTTGCTGTAAATATTTTACTATGTTCATAATTATGTACGTTCAGGGTTCTCAAATGTATATTTAAATGCTTAATAAAGATGTAACCAATAAAAATATGAGTTTGCTGTTTTCATTTATTGTCTGGGGACAATATAAAATGCGACAATCTCCTGTGTTTTTCCTAATGCTGAATGCTAATTTCTGTTGCGGCAAAAACTTCATTAGTTAAAATAGATCAGTGTCATTGTACTGGGAAATCTGGCAAAACATTGACATGGTGAAATACACTTCTCTTTGCTCAGGTCTTTAACCCAACAATGAAGTTACAGAATAGCCATTTGCAGGCCTCTTGAAATCAACCCTCAAAAGGATCACAATCAGGGCAATTGCTTAATTAAAGGAGTAGAAGAGAGTCTAGGTCCTATTTTAGTATACAATGTCTAAGTCCTAACATTGAATAGAATGCAGTTAATTAGATTTATGCATATGGCACCTAAATACCACCAAGATTGGTGTATTAGAAATACATGGATAGAATGTATAAGGAATTTAAATAATATTACCATCCTCTGAGGCCCATGGATTTGGAATCAGAGAAATGTATCTTTGCTGGAAGTTGTCAAAACAAGTGTCACATCATTAGGAATGGGCAACTGTTAGTGAAAACAGATTAGCATCATGTCTCAGTGCATCTTTCTATACAGCAGCAAAGATACAGGCTATAGAGTGATTTGTTTGGTGCTGTACCTAGAAAGGGTAATGCCTTCATTGGTAACCACAACAGAAAAAGAAGAGGCAAGGCAGAGAACAAAAATAAAGGTGACTTCTCACATGAAACTCCCTCAACAGGTTCCCACTGTGGTGGTCAGTTGCCCTGTCTGGTGAACCATAGACTCATTCACAGTAGCAAAAACATTAGGGGATGTATGTGAACCACATGTGAACGATGGCTTCAGATGTTCTCAACTTGATTATAAAATGCCCCATCCATCATCTTCATCTCCTCTCTTTCCATCCGCTGAATCTCTCTGGGAACCAACTCTCCCCTTGGTCATCCTCTTTTTTTCAGATTTTTACTTGATTTTGTGTGTGTGTGTGAAGTGAAGATAGTTTTAGTGTAATTTTAATAGTATTGTTTAAGGGTTTCCTCTAGATTGACTGTTAGTCATTAAAGGTGATCATTGGAAGAGCTTCAAAATATCCGACACCAGAGTCCTCTGGGTTCAAGAGTGTTTGTCATGTCACAGTGAGATGTTGTCAATAGGCCAATGTGTGCTGCACTTGAAGTGCACTTTCCTTGGCGTTGGTTGGCCTGTGCTGTTGTTTTTTACCTCAATTTTTGGCTGAATGTGTGCACAGGTTGAAAGTAATCCTACCAAAGTAAGTCTTGTTCGCTAGTATTCCATTTCCCGCAACACCCAGCTCTCCTTTACCAAAGTTGAATAGGGATCCAAAACCCAAAGAACTGAAGTCCTTGAACCCAGCTTCACAATGGTATTCTCCTTATCATGGATCTGATTGCCAGGTGTCCTCGGTACCTCTGTGCTTACTGTGAAAAAGCTCACCAAATCTATTCAAGTGCTCAGGTGCTGAGGTGAAGAAGTACTCATCCAGGTCAAGACAAATGGAATCAGTTTTGGTTTTGCATAGTATGATGTCTAAATCCAGACATGTTCCACTGCTGTCCAGCTCTTCATATATGAGGGAAGAGTCCTTAAAAATTTTCAAGAGATTTCAAATATGAAGTTAGGTCAAGGTTCAGCAACGTCATTGGGTCTAATCAGTCTCAGCTATTACCTTGATAAGATCTTTTTCCCCAGAGCTGATTTGAGCATCATCCTTTGTCTATGCCTAACGCTTAATTTATTTGCATCCATGCATTGTCTCTACTTGCACTTGCAATAGAGTCTGACAAATGAAATCCCTGCTGCTCACCGTGCTAGGACTTGGAGAATCAAAGTCCTACAGTGCCAATGTGTAGAGGCAATATATTCTGAAAATTCCAGTTACTGGTAAAAAGAACAGGAGTACTTGTGGCACCTTAGAGACTAACACATTTATTAGAGCATAAGCTTTCGTGGGCTACAGCCCACTTCTTCTTCCTAATTTTAAACAGTGGGGTCATGGATGAAGATAATTTGTCAACTAATACTCGCTCTTCTCTGGCAAAATAGAGCATACACTATACATTACAAATGCTGCTCTTATTTTCCTGCTTTCTGCTCTCTCAGAAGCTACATGTATCTCCTTTACATTCAACCCCACTTAAAACTCCTTAGATACTTGAGATGAGATTGCTTCCACTTTATGGGAGATTAGGGAGATTATTTTGTTTTGGAAACCTGGTTTGTTTTCCTTTCCCAGCTGGTCATGAATTTCTAAATAGATTTTTATTGTTGGTTTTGCATCTCTTAAGTATGTGTTAGTTTTGGTTTTGTTGTTGCTGTAAAGTAATCACAAAACACATTAAGAACATTATGGCTCTATTGTATTACAGTTGCCCAAGCCTTACCATATATGTAATTGACACAAGTTATTAAAATCAGGTCGTGCTGTCTTCTTTTACAAAGAGCCATCTGTTGTGCATTTCTCCAAGTCCAAATTTTTTTAAAGTACCATGAATGCAGCATGATAACACCAATAACTCCTAAGACAATAATATAGTAACTAATCTCCAAAGAGATTTTTAAGGGAGGGATTTACTTATGGCAGGTGCCAATGAATGTGGATGGAATTCCAAGCTGTGCTTTGTAACTAACGTTGTGTGGTGACTGCCATGAGTCTGATAAATCTAATTTATGAAATGCACACTCAGATACTCCAATGAGTGCTTTAGAAATGCGTATAATAATAACAGCTCAATGGAAATGCCTCAGATTCATAGCGTTTAAAGCCAGAAGGGACCATTAGATCATCTAGTCTGATTTCCTCTATATCACAGGCCAACATTAATTTCCATCAAATACCAATGTATTAAACCCAAAGATTTTAGTTAGACCGAAGCATTTCAGTTCTGAAAAGACTAAACTGTTGCTCACCACAGGGAGAGAACTGAGGTACACCAATGTCTGAGGCCCCTGTAATGGCAGGGAATTGATCAGGTGAGATGATCCTAGCAGGAAAACCATTTCCCCTGCTGCAGAGGAAAGCAAAAAAACCCTCAAGGTCCCAGGCAAACTAGGGGAAAATTCCTTCCCAACCCCAAATCTGGTGATCAGTTTGACCCTGAGCATGAGAGCAAGAAACACCAGCTGGTTCTGACTTAATACAAAGATGAAGGGTGATTATGCATATATGGCGATTTCCTCTTCAGAGACAATAGCCTCAGACTTAGGCAATGAAATCCCTTGATACACTTGAAGGCCTTACTGCATTCGTCATAGTTGAATCTTCATCTCCACTTTGTCATTAGCGAGTTACTTCCTTGTCTTTTCTACAGATCTCACAATCTTGACTATCCATAAAATAAACTGTAATGTAATGTATGTTGCACCCTACATTTTGCTGTTTCATTTTGAACTTCTTATATTTTCTTTCACTCTTATTTTCAAAGGAAATCATTGTTTCACTATAATTTTGATGTCATTGTAGTTGAAACCCATTGAAAAAGGCATACATATACATTTGAATTGGCAGAACATGGAATGATTGGCACTGGAAATAAGAGCTTATTATGTCATATCTTGAATATATTTACTGATAAATCTGATCTCACAAATTCCACCCAAAACTATACAAGAGAACTCAAGAGCATCATATCTCTGAGCTATTTATTAACAGGGAGTTCCACTAAATCCCTCAAATTTTTTAAGAATTAAAAATGCCAAACAATATGGATGCTTAATCCTGGGTAGAGTTGTTTGGGGCTTGTCTGCACTTAAAACACTGCATTGGCACACCTGTAGTGCTTCAATGAACAAACCACCTATGCCAATGGAGAGGGGTTCTCCCATCGGCATAGGAAGCCACTTCCCCAAGAGGCAGTAGCTAGGTCGATGGGAGAATTCTCCCAATGACCTAGTACTGTCTACACCAGATGTTAAGTTGGTTTAACCGCATAGCTCAAGGGTGTGGATTTTTCATACCCCTGAGCAACGTAGTTATACCGACCTAGTTTCCTAGTGTAGACCAGGCCTGAGATAGTGAAAACCTGACTTACATATTTTTGTGGATCCAAGCCTCAGTTTGATATGCTACTGTTCATGGGAATACAGCCAACTAACTATTCATGAGTATTTGGACAACTTGGGTATTCAGGAACAACCCTGACATTTTCACAAAATTCGCAGAAATGATCTTCACCCAAAAATTCATACCTGAAGTTAGTTATTTGTTTTTCAGTATTCTCCCATCTCATATATGCCATCCATCCAATCATGGAACAGAAACAATGCCATGTGATTTAGATGACCAACCCCACAATATGAATAACAGAGAACAAATAACCATTGCAAACAGTTTAAAAGTTGTTTGTGAATAACCCACAGTCTGAAAATTATCTAGCCAAACTATTCATGATGTGACAATTTAGGATATGTTAGGATATGTCAGTGTTAATTTGCATTAAACTACACACTCCATTTTGTTTGTGAACACCATTATGATTGTAAGATTGGACTGTGTCTTCTCTGTTGTCTTTTTGTCTCCATCTTGGACTGAAAGTACAAGAGTATTGACAGCAAACAATTCTGAGCAGTTAAAGATCATTGATATTCAATGACTTTGCCCTAGCAATATACCAAGTATGCTAAAGAGTGGGGTCAAAGCTGCAAAAAACCCCGTTTTCCAGTCTGGTCTTACAGTGGGTAGTAACCAAGCAACAGATCACTTGATAAATCTCTAAGACCTTGATTATCTGATGGGAGCTTTGAGGCTGACAAGGAAGGTCACATAACAGAGTGGCTTGGAAGTGATAAAAGGACACTATGCTCTTAGTAGCTTGCTCCCCAAGCAAAGCAGGAAGGCAAGACTGAGCAGGAAGGAGAAGTGGGGACTAAGAGAGGGGACCTGGGACCCCTAAAAGCGCAGACCAAAACCAGAAGAATGTTCAAGAGTGGTGAGGACTCCAAAGGAGGGAATTGCATACAGGTGTTTATTATTTTGCCTAAGTTTTATCATTTTCCTATGAGTAAAGTGTGTTTTTTTTAGAAATTCATCTGCAAAGTCCATCCGTTTTTTGCTTCAACAATCACATGTCCCTCATGGTTAAACTATAAACTGGAGTGCCCTTGAAGGTGGAGCTCTGGTCAGGGTGTGTTTAAGATACGGGGGAGATTTGGGGGCTCATTCTGGGGCCCAGGGCAACTGGCCCATGGGAGTCCCATTCCCTAGCAGTGGTACAAGACAGATGGTCTGTGCCTGGGAAGGGTGCCTGAGAGACCAGACCTAGAGACTGTGACTGGAGCCTGCATGAAGCCAGGGGAGCTAAGAAGCATATGGATTCGCTGCCTGGTGAGGATCCATAAGGGGGAGCTTAGCTGGGACTATGACAATTCACAAATAATAATTAAGGCTATGTTTTAGTCACGGGTATTTTTAGTAAAAGTCATGGACAGGTCAGGGGCAGTACACAAAAATTCATGGCCCATGACCTGTCCATGACTTTTACTAAAAATACCCCTGACTAAAAC
>NW_020664419.1:20882392-20882761 GCF_002925995.2 Terrapene triunguis
TTCAACAATCACATGTCCCTCATGGTTAAACTATAAACTGGAGTGCCCTTGAAGGTGGAGCTCTGGTCAGGGTGTGTTTAAGATACGGGGGAGATTTGGGGGCTCATTCTGGGGCCCAGGGCAACTGGCCCATGGGAGTCCCATTCCCTAGCAGTGGTACAAGACAGATGGTCTGTGCCTGGGAAGGGTGCCTGAGAGACCAGACCTAGAGACTGTGACTGGAGCCTGCATGAAGCCAGGGGAGCTAAGAAGCATATGGATTCGCTGCCTGGTGAGGATCCATAAGGGGGAGCTTAGCTGGGACTATGACAATTCACAAATAATAATTAAGGCTATGTTTTAGTCACGGGTATTTTTAGTAAAAGTCAT
>NW_020664419.1:20882861-20918125 GCF_002925995.2 Terrapene triunguis
TACTAAAAATACCCCTGACTAAAACTTAGGGGGGGGGGGTTGCTCGGGGGGTGACCCTGTGGGTGCTGGGGGGGGGCCCAGAGGGTGCTGCGGGTACTTGGGGGGCACGGCCCAGTGGGGCATTGCAGGTGCTTGGGGGGGATGGTGGTGTGGCCTGTGGGGGCACCACGGGTGCTTGTGGGGGGGGGGGTTGTGGCCCAGGGTGGGTGCCGCAGGTGCTGGGGGGTGGGAGGGTTGGTGGGCTGGGGCAGGTTCCCTACCCGGCTCCTGGGAAGCGGTGACCTCCAGCTCCTAGTTCCACATGCTGCCTCCACTCCGCCCCAAGCCCTAGTTCTGCAGCTCCCATTGTCTGGGAACCATGGCCAATGGGAGCTGCGGAGGCGGTTCCTGTGGGCAGAGGCAGTACGTGGAGCTAGGAGCTGAGGGAGGGGAGTTCCTGTCGCCCTTCTGGGGAGCTCTCCCCCCCAGTAAGAACCACCCCAATCCTGACTCCCCCCCACACCCAAATGCCTGCTGCTGGTGGGCAGGGGGTGCCCAAGACTGTCCCAGCAGCAGCCAGTGTGACTGTCCCAGGGGCTGCCTGAGCTGCTCAGGCGGCTCCCAGGCCAGGCGTACGGGCCACTGCAGAAGTCACGGAGATCACAGAAAGTCACGGAATCTGTGACTTCCATGACAAACACGGAGCCTTAATAATAATGCATTAGAAGGAATCTGCTTTGGTTCGTAAACTGTTTGCACAAAGAGGAAGGGACCATAGGCGCTGACTCCGTGGGTGCTGCGGGGCTGGAACTCCCACAGGGAAAAATGACCGGGTTCTCCACACCCACCGACAGCCAAGCTACCCCTGCCCCCACCCCCCTCCTTGCTTCCTCCTCCCCCAAGCGTGTCGCATCGCATCCCCACTCCTCCCCCTTCCAGCGCTTCCCGCCTGCCACCTAACAGCTGTTTGGTGGCACTTAGGGAGGGGGAAGAGTGGGGATGCGGCATGCTCGGGGGAGGAGGTGGTAAAGAGGTGGGGCAGGGACTTGGGGGAAGGGGGTGAAATTGGGGCAGGGCGAGGGTGGTGCAGGGGTGGGGGCGGGGCTGGGGCAGGTGGGGGCGGGTGTCGAGCACCGATGGGGCAGAGGGCAAGTCGGCGCCTATGGAAGGGACTACATTCCAGTACTATACCCAGTTGTAGGCACAAGGGAGAATTTTGTGACAACATCCCCCAGTCATAGAAGTTAGAAAACTAGGATCTTATCACAAAATAATCTCTGCCCTGACTGTTATATTAAATGGATCTGGAAAAGTTAATGGGAGGTCAAAACTAACAGAAGAAGCACATGGGCAGGGGGAGAGATGTGCAGAGAAATAAGGATGGGTTAGAGAAGAAAAGGTGACAGGTTAAACTGCTGTATCCCTGTCCCCATTCCATAGTGAAAACCACCCTTTCAGCAGAGATTAGCATACCCTAATCACTTTTAATTCACTTTCTGTTATAAAAATATAATTATTAGTTTTTACATAGGTGAGAGTAAGTTGAAAGTGATTTTTGGACCATAAACTATTGCTAAAAATACAGTTGGGCTTTCGGGAGATAGGAGAAGGGGTTCAAATAAAACTTCCATTAATCATTTTGAGTTGAAATTAGTAAGTGTGTGTTTATTTTACTCTATTAGAGTAAGGGTTTCTCTTCCCTGGCCGATGACATGGTGCCTTGGCATATGTAGCCCAAACTTGCGTTTCTTTTTTCCCCCCACCATATGGAGCTGTATTTCTAATTAGCTCCCCACTACTGCACCTGGGTCTGTTTTGGGATTATTGTTTCCTGAGTATTTTTCACCCACTAAATATTTGTGTTTTGGATTATTTTTCCTCTGGATGGATTAGCTGCTTCTTCCCCAGAGACTCTTGCTGTGCGCACGTCTTTAATTTTTATTTTTATTTTGGCATGGGGATGTACCGGTATTTGTCTTCAAGTGACTTGTTATTGTTTGCTTGTTTTGGTATGTTTTAAATGCTTTTTAAACAATTACAGTATGCTAAAGCTGTTAAAATGTAAAGTTAAATTTTTCTTATAGATTAGAGATGGCACAGTTGTCATCCAACCATTCCAGACATGAGGGGAGGGCTAGGAAGGATGGTCTGTCCTCTTCAGGGAAGGAACTATCTGAGTAATTTTTGGCAAATCACTTACTCTCCAGTTCCTAAATTTCTTCATCTTTAAGTTGAATTTAATATGTACTACCAAATTGGGATGTTGAGGCTAAAATAATTAATGTTTGTAAAGTAGTCTGAACATCTCAGATAGGAGGTTTCTTAGAATGCACCACTTCATTATGTTAGGCCCATACCCTGCTTCTGCTAAATAACTCTGTTGGGAACATCTTGGAGAATGTAGATTCTTCTTTGGAATACGGAAGAACAAACAATATTCTATCGCCTCTTGATTTAAAACCAAAGGCAAACTGACCCACTTAAAAAAATTATGGCATACTTCAGTAGATTAGTTTCTCTAGATAAAACTAAAAATAGGGCTTATTAATGGACAGTTAATTGGTTCTATGAATTGAAGAGATAGCAACTTAAAAGGCAGCTTTCAGCATGCACAGAAGAGTAACTAATAGAATTGAAACTGTTCGTAGTGGCAGGAAAGGGAGTTCACAGAAAGCTCTCTGAACATTATTAAAATTTCATCTTCAAAGCAGTTTGTGCAGGTCCCATTTTTACTTGAGTGGAAATTACACAGCTCAGCCCCCACATACCACTTAGAAAAGGGCAAACATCCAAGCCATTAATGGGACCTTTTGTGTAGCAACTCCAGTAGGTGCTCAGTAGTAACTTCTACAGGCACTTAAGCCTGGACAAAACCACTGCAACAGGCAATGCAATTTCTGAGAGAGCATAATTTGGGGAGACAAATTATTCTCTGCATCAAAAGGCTCAGAGCCAATTACTGCCCTTTGGTAATCATGCCTGACTCCTGTTGATTTCAACAACAGTCTTGCACATATGTGAGGACCAGATTTTGTCCTAAATTTTGTTCCCTTCTCAGTAGTTAAGGGAAAAGAATGCCTATATTTGAACAGATTCCTTTTTCTGAGCATTACATAAGCAATTTCTCCAACTGCTATCGTGTACACCCTTGATGGCAGTCTCAGTAAAGAGGGCAAGAACTGACTAATAAGCAGGGAGAATGAACTGCCTTAGAACATAAGATCAGCCATACTTGGTCAGACCAAAGGTCCATCCAGCCCAGTATCCTGTCTGCCGACAGTGGCCAATGCCAGGTGCCCCAGAGGGAGTGAACCTAACAGGTAATGATCAAGTGATCTCTCTCCTGCCATCCATCTCCACCCTCTGACAAACAGAGGCTAGGGACACCATTCCTTACCCATCCTGGCTAATAGCCACTAATGGACTTAACCTCCATGAATTTATCCAGTTCTCTTTTAAACCCTGTTATAGTCCTAGCCTTCACAACCTCCTCAGGCAAGGAGTTCCACAAGTTGATTGTGCACTGTGTGAAGAAGAACTTCCTTTTATTTGTTTTAAACCTGCTGCCCCTTAATTTCATTTGGTGGCCCCTAGTTCTTATGTATGTAATGGGAACAAGTAAATAACTTTTCCTTATTCACTTTCTCCACACCAATCATACCCCCCCTTAGTCTCCTCTTTTCCAAGCTGAAAAATCCTAGCCTCTTTAATCTCTCCTCATATGGGACCCGTTCCAAACCCCTAATCATTTTAGTTGCCCTTCTCTGAACCTTTTCTAATGCCAGTATATCTTTTTTGAGATGAGGAAACCACATCTGGACGCAGTATTCAAGATGTGGGCGTACCATGGATTTATATAAGGGCAATAAGATATTCTCCATCTTATTCTCTATCCCTTTTTTAATGATTCCTAATATCCTGTTTGCTTTTTTGACTGCCACTGCACACTGCGTGGACGTCTTCAGAGAACTATCCACGATGACTCCAAGATCTCTTTCCTGATTAGTTGTAACTAAATTAGCCCCCATCATATTGTATGTATAGTTGGGGTTATTTTTTCCAATGTGCATTACTTTACATTTATCCACATTAAATTTCAGTTGCCATTTTGTTGCCCAATCACTTAGTTTTGTGAGATCTTTTTGAAGTTCTTCACAGTCTGCTTTAGTCTTAACTAACTTGAGCAGGTTAGTGTCATCTGCAAACTTTGCCACTTCACTTTTTACCCCTTTCTCCAGATCATTTATGAATAAGTTGAATAGGATTGGTCCGAGGACTGACCCTTGGGGAACACCACTAGTTACCCCTCTCCATTCTGAAAATTTACCATTTATACCTACCCTTTGTTCCCTGTGTTTTAACCAGTTCTCAATCCATGAAAGGATCTTCCCTCTTATCCCATGACAACTTAATTTACGTAAGAGGGACCTTGTCAAAGGCTTTCTGGAAATCTAAGTACACTATGTCCACTGGATCCCCCTTGTCCACATGTTTGTTGACCCCTCCAAAGAACTCTAATAGATTAGTAAGATATGATTTCCCTTTACAGAAACCATATTGACTTTTGCCCAATAATTTGTTCTTCTATGTGTCTGACAATTTTATTCTTTACTATTGTTTCAACTAATTTGCCCGGTACCAACGTTAGACTTACCGGTCTGAAATTGCCGAGATCACCTCTAGAGCCCTTTTTAAATATCGGCGTTACATTAGCTATCTTCCAGTCACTGGGTACAGAAGCTGATTTAAAGGGCAGGTTACAAACCATAGTTAATAGTTTCGCAATTTCACATTTGAGTTCTTTCAGAACTCTTGAGTAAATGCCATCTTTCCTGGTGACTTGTTACTGTTAAGTTTATCAATTAATTCCAAAACCTCCTCTAGTGACATTTCAATCTGTGACAATTCCTCAGATTTGTCACCTACAAAGGAAGGCTCAGGTTTGGGAATCTCCCTAACATCCTCAGCCGTGAAGACTGAAGCAAAGAATTCATTTAGTTTCTCCGCAATGACTTTATCGTCTTTAAGCGCTCCTTTTGTATCTCGATCGTCCAGGGGCCCCACTGGTTGTTTAGCAGGCTTCCTGCTTCTGATGTACTTAAAAAACACTTTGTTATTACCTTTTGAGTTTTTGGCTAGCTGTTCTTCAAACTCCTTTTTGGCTTTTCTTATGTTTTTTACACTTTATTTGGCAGTGTTTATGCTCCTTTCTATTTACCTCACAAGGATTTGACATCCACTTTTTAAAGGAAGACTTTTTATCTCTCACTGCTTCTTTTACATGGTTGTTAAGCCACGGTGGCTCTTTTTTAGTTCTTTTACTGTGTTTTTTAATTTGGGGTATACATTTTAGTTGGGCCTCTATTATGGTGTCTTTGAAAAGTGTCCATACAGCTTGCAGGGATTTCACTCTAGTCACTGTACCTTTTAATTTCTGTTTAACTAACCTCCTCATTTTTGCATAATTCCCCTTTCTGATGGCCACAGTGTTGGGCTGTTGAGGTGTTCTTCCCACCACAGGAATGTTAAATGTTATTATATTATGGTCACTATTTCCAAGCAGTCCTGTTATAGTTACCTCTTGGACCAGATCCTGCGCTCCACTCAGGACTAAATCAAGAATTGCCTCTCCCCTTGTGGGTTCCTGTACTAGCTGCTCCAAGAAGCAGTCATTTAAAGTATTGAGAAATTTTGTCTCTGCATTTCGTCCTGAGGTGACATGTACCCAGTCAATGTGGGAATAATTGAAATCCCTCACTATTATTGAGTTCTTTGTTTTGATAGCCTCTCTAATCTCCCTTAGCATTTCATCGTCACTATCACTGCCCTGGTCAGGTGGTCGATAATAGATCCCTACTGTTATATTCTTATTAGAGCATGGAATTACTATCCATAGAGATTCTATGGAAATGTGGATTCATTTAAGATTTTTACTTCATTTGATTCTACATTTTCTTTCACGTATAGTGCCACTCTTCTCCCTCCCGCCCCCTCGCACGACATGTTCTGTGCTTCCGATATATTTTGTACCCTGTAATGATTGTGTCCCATTGATTGTCCCCACTCCACCAGGTTTCTATGATGCCTATTATATCAATATCCTCTTTTATCATGAGGCACTCTAGTTCACCCATCTTATTATTTAGACTTCTAGCATTTGTGTACAAGCACTTTAAAAACTTGTTACTGTTTACTTGTCTGCCCTTTTCTGATGTGTCAGATTTTTTTTTATGTGAATGTTTCTCGTCTGGTCTGGCCCATACTTTATCCTCTTCCATCCTCTCCTCCTGACTAAAACCTAGACAATCTCTATCAAGAGACTCTCCTCTAAGAGAAGTCTCTGCCCAATCCACGTGCTCCTCTGCAGCAATCAGCTTTCCCCTATCTCTTAGTTTAAAAACTGCTCTGCAACCTTTTTAATGTTAAGTGCCAGCAGTCTGGATCCACTTTGGTTTAGGTGGAGCCCATCCTTCCTCCAAAGCCCATATGCGGTCTCTGAGGGCCAGGAGCTCCTTGCACCGAATGCACACATATGCCACCCACCCATGGGGCAAGTAATCATACATGCTACACTGAGTGCAATAAACAGGATAGCCCCCGCTCTGCTGCTGGGCTTCTGCCTGCATTCTCTCCTGCAGCTAGCTATCTAGGTTAATGATAGGGTTTTTGTTTAAATCAAGAAGTTTTGATTATAGTTTAGTTTAAAGGTTTTAAAGAATGGCAAGTGTACCTCGCCCCCTTCCCACTCCCCTTCCAAACTCCCTCTTAGTGGCCCCTGGTCGCAAAGCTCCCTGGTCACTTGCTCACTGCTTTAGAAAGCCCTGGCCTTCCTGATAGCCCCGCCCCCTGACTAAGGTTCAGCCAATGAACAGAGGCTTCTAGATTTCAAACCTCGTTTAGAAGCTCACAGCTTCCAACTGCCGGCCATAGCACACAGTCCTTCAACAAACAGACAGACAGACAAACACAAGCTCAGCACACAGCAAGTAACCCCCAAACACAAACACACACTACAGACAGCCACTTACCCCAAGCATTCCATATTTGCTCCTCCTTCACCTGAAGAACTCCCTCTCGAAACTCCCCGTTAGCAGCCCCTGGTCACAAAGCTCCCTGGTTGCTTGCTCACTGCTTTATAAAGCCTTGGCCTTCTCAGAACTACAGGTGGTCTGTCCATGGTCCTCAAGCCTAGCAGTGGAGAATTGTTTCCATTGCTTTGTCTAGTCCAGTGTAAATGACTCAAGCACTGGGGCTTTGTCCCCACACCAGCTTCTTGTGGGAAATCCTTGCACAGTCTCACAGACCTCACCATTAGAATCTTTCCTCACGATGTTAAGCCCATATTTTTCATTGTTCAAATGTCATTTTGTTACTCCTAGATATACCCCTTTCACCCACTATGACTTTTGGGGTTCACTCAGGCCAGTAAGGGATTCGGTCAATGTCTGTCTTGTAACCCTGAGTGTCTTGGGGCTGTGTAGCTTAATTCAGTGCTCTGACCCCCAACCACCTGCTAACAGCCCACAAGCCTCACCCTGGCTTTGCCCAACTTGATTACTCCTGGCAGGGTGACCTTTCTACCTTTCCAGCCCCCAATTCACCCCAAAATTGTCCCATTGCAGGGACCAGTACCTCTCACTGGACCCTCACAGAAAATGTATTAGGTTTGCTGCTTCTACAGAGACAGTGTGCCACACTCCTACAGGTCAGCTTACTAGAAGCACACACTTTACTGAACTTACCCAACACTGATTTATAATGAAAGCAAAACAAGTTTATTAACAAAAGAGCACGGAGTAAGTGATGCCAAGTAAAAGAAATAAAGGTAGAGATGGTTATAAGCAAATAAAAATGAAAACATGCATCTAAAAGTTTAGAACTTAATCTAGCAAGATACAGTTTTTGTTCAAGATGGTTTTTCTCTCACCCACAATCTTCTTTCCAGCTTTTTACTGGCCAGCCTGGCCAGGATCCGTCACAGAGATCAAATTGCTTGGTTTCTTTGACTCCTTAAAGTGAAGGATCTCTTAGGGATTCACTCCCCCTCTCTTTATAGTTCAGTGAAACTTTGAAATGTATTCTTCTGAAGGATACTCACAGATAAGGTTCATTAGTTCATGCTGAGTAAAGGAGCCATGAAGATAAGGCTCCATGCTGGTTCCTCCCCCATAATTGCTACAATGCAAATTATCAGAGTGGTAGCCGTGTTAGTCTGTATCAGCAAAAACAACGAGGAGTCCTTGTGGCACCTTAGAGACTAACAAATTTATTTGGGCATAAGCTTTCATGGGCTAAAACCCACTTCATCAGATGCATGGAGTGGAAAATACAGTAGGAAGATATATATACACAGTACATGAAAAGATGGGAGTTGCCTTACAAGTGGGGGGTCAGTTCTAATGAGACAATTCAATTAAAGTGGGCTATTATCAACAGGAGGAAAAATCACTTTTGTAGTGGTAATCAGGGTGGCCCATTTCAAACAGTTGACAAGAAGGTGTGAGTAACAATAGGGGGAAATTAGCACGGGGAAATTAGTTTTTAGTTTTTGTAGTGACCCATCCACTCCCAGTCTTTATTCAGGCCTAATTTGATGGTGTCCAGTTTGTAAATTAATTCCAGTTCTGCAATTTCTCGTTGGAGTCTGTTTTTGAAGTTTTTTTGTTGAAGAATTGCCACTTTTAAGTCTGTTATTGAGTGTCCGGTTGTATCAGGAGTTCAACAATTTCCACCCCACCATCAACCTCAGCCTCGACCAGACCACACAAGAGATCCACTTCCTGGACACTACAGTGCAAATAAGTGATGGTCACATAAACACCACCCTATACCGGAAACCTACTGACCGCTATACTTACCTACATGCCTCCAGCTTTCATCCAGACCACATCACACAATCCATTGTCTACAGCCAAGCTCTAAGATGCAACTGCATTTGCTCCAATCCCTCAGACAGAGACAAACACCTACAGGATCTCTATCAAGCGTTCTTAAAACTACAATACCCACCCGCTGAAGTGAAGAAACAGATTGACAGAGCCAGAAGGGTACCCAGAAGTCACCTACTACAGGACAGGCCCAACAAATAAAGTAACAACGCCACTAGCTGTCACCTTCAGCCCCCAACTAAAACCTCTCCAGCACATCATCAAGGATCTACAACCTATCCTGAAGGATGATCCTTCACTCTCACAGATCTTGGGAGACAGGCCAGTCCTCGCTTACAGACAGCCCCCCAACCTGAAGCAAATACTCACCAGCAACTACACACCACACAACAAAAACACTAACGTTGCCAACTGTGTCCATATATCAATTCAAGGGACACCATCATAGGAACCATCACGTCAACCACACCATCAGGGGCTCGTTCGCCTGCACATCTACCAATGTGATATATGCCATCATGTGCCAGCAATGCCCCTCTGCCATGTACATTGGCCAAACCGAACAGTCTCTATGCAAAAGAATAAATGGACACAAATCAGACGTCAACAATTATAACATTCAATAACCAGTCAGAGAACACTTCAGCCTCCCGGGACACTCAATAACAGACTTAAAAGTGGCAATTCTTCAACAAAAAAACTTCAAAAACAGACTCCAATGAGAAACTGCAGTCCTGGAATTAATTTGCAAGCTGGACACCATCAAATTAGGCCTGAATAAAGACTGGGAGTGGATGGGTCACTACAAGAACTAAAAACTAATTTCCCCATGCTAATTTCCCCCTACTGTTACTCACACCTTCTGGACAACTGTTTGAAATGGGCCTCCCTGATTACCACTACAGAAGTGATTTTTCCTCCTGTGGATAATAGCCCACTTTAATTGAATTGTCTCGTTAGAACTGACCCCCTCACTTGTAAGGCAACTCCCATCTTTTCATGTACTGTGTATATATATCTTCCTACTGTATTTTCCACTCCATGCATCTGATGAAGTGGGTTTTAGCCCATGAAAGCTTATGCCCAAATAAATTTGTTAGTCACTAAGGTGCCACAAGTACTCCTGAATGCAAATTATGTCTTCCTGCTGCAACCTCTGATACTAAATGAATAGACCATTGAATTTGGGCAACACCTGGTTTGAGGTGTCTTTTCTTTGTCTGGAGAAATGCTGTTATCAATCCCCTGACATTCCTGATTTAAACACCATTTAGGCCATGTCTACACTACTGAGTTAAGTCGACTTAAGTTACATCGATGATCAGAAACTGCTGTAATTACATCACTTGTGCATGTTCACACAGTGCTCCTTGTGTCAGTGGAGCACACAGTTGGTGCTCTAGCACCCACAGAGAGAGCAGTGCACCGTGGGTAGCGATCACACTGTGAAAATCACCACCTTCTCCTGCTAGGAGTTGTGGGAATGGATTTCAGTGCATCATGGGGTGGGATCACGTCCCATAATTCCAAGGGCTTCCGACTGCGTTTTGTGCTGTTTTTCAACTGGCCCTGTAACCTTTGCACCCACCATCTCTGCCTGAAAGTGTGGATCCTGCACTGCTCTCCAGTCTTGTGATGAGCCTTATGAACACAATGCGGCTGATCCTGCAGTATTACATGAGCTGAGAATCTGAACAGGAATCCATGGTGCCTACCCTGATGTGTGCCATGGAAAGTAACAATTCAGAATTGATGTTGGCATTCACGGAGCAGCTGCATGTGGTGGACTGTGACTGTTGGGTTCGGGAAACAAGCACCAGTGGTGGAATCAGATTGTGATGCAGGTATGGGATGACGAGCAGTGGCTGCAGAACTTTTGTATGTGCAAAGCCACCTTCCTTGAACAGTGTGCAGTGCTCACTCCTGCCCTGCGGTGCAGGGACACCAAAATGAGAGCTGCTCTAATGGTGGAAAAGCGAGTAGCGATTGCTGTGTGGAAGCTGGAAACTCCAGACTGCTACCGGTCAGTCATGAATCAGTTTGTAGTTGGGAAGTCCACCATGGGGGTTGCAGTTATGCTAGTGTGGAGGGCCATTAATTGCCTTCTGCTATGAAGGACTATAACTCTGGGTAATGTGCGGAAAATAGTGGATGGCTTGTGGCGATGGGATTCCCTAACTGTGGTGGGGCTATAGCAGGCGCACACATCCCAATTTTGGACCCAGACCATCTTACAACTGAGTACATCAATAGAAAGGGTTACTTCCCTATGCTATTGCAGGTTCTGGTGGATTACCAGGGTCATTTCACTGACATCAATGCAGGGTGGTCAGGGAAGGTGCATGACACACACATCTTCAGGAACGCTGGCCTGTATAGAAAGCTGCATGCAGGGACTTTCTTTCCAGACCAGAAGATTCCAGTAGGGGATGTGAAAATGCCCATAGTGATCCTGGGAGACACAGCCTACCCCTTACTCCCATGGCTTATGAAGCCATATACTGGAAACTTTAACCGCAGCAAGGAGCGCTGCAACAACAGGCTCAGCAGGCACAGAATGACCATAAAATGTGTGTTTGGCAGATTACACAGTCGCTGGTGCTGCCTTTTTCACAGGTTAGATCTCAGTGAGGAAAATATTCCCATGGTCATAGCAGCCTGCTGTGCACTGCATAACATTTGTGAAGCCCAGGGGTAAAAGTTTTCCCAGGGATGGAGTATTGAGGTGGATTGCCTGGCAGTTGATTATGAGCAGCCAGACACTAGGGCTATTAGAGGAGCTCAACAAGGGACTATTTGAATCAGGGAGGCTTTGAAGCAGCATTTTGATAATGAACCGCAGTAATGTGTCTTTCTATAATGAATTAAGCCAGGCATTGTTTACTTCCCATCTTGAATGACCCCTGTAATGATTCCTGCCTGAGCACTAATTGTAGTCTGCAAATGTGGCAATTGCCACTGTGTTTGAATTTCTGTTGCAACCACGCTGTGTAGGTCACAAATAAAGAATCACTATTTTTGTAAGACTCAATTTTTGTTAAACAGCAGTACATAGATTAACATTTCTTACAAGGGACATGACAGTGGGCAGCACTTGCTGACGTGAAGCTCTCACAGCTGCATGTAAGTCCAGCTGTCATTATGGAAAACGTTCCTACAGGTGGAGTGCAAGGGTACTGCGACAGGCGGGGAAAGTGAGAGGAATGTGTGTGGGGAGTTTGGGGAGGGCAAGGAATGCAGTTCTGTATGTGCTGTAGGAGGAGGGAGCATGCATGTGTTCTGCCTGCAGTGCAATCAGAGACCTCAGCATCTTTGTTTCATCCGGGGAAGAAGTCTCATGCAGAGGTCTAACCCTTTCCAGGGATGAGTCTGTTACTACACCCAGGCCAATTGACATAGATAAAAATTGGGCCCTTGGTGATGAGGTCAGCAGTGGCATGAGCATGTTTCTTGCCTCCCATTTCTACCATCTAATTGATACTCAGCTCAGAGAAACCATAAAAAAGGCCTGTGAGGCCCAAAATCGAGATCTGAGCTGACAGCCAGGAAGAAGAGGCAAGGGCTCATTTGATTGCAGATCAGACCCCAGGAAACATGCTGCCTCTCCCCTGGAACTGTTTTAAAGGTTAAGAATCTTGGTCTCCCTCTCTCCTCTGCCCCCAGTGGAGACACACAGAACTTACTGCAGCCCTAGGATTGCATCAGAAGAGGTGAGAGAGAAGGTTAGAATAGATGTCAGGCTGTTCGGGGGGAGTAGGTAGTTCATTTACAAGTTCCTCACCCTCAGTTCAGCTTTGCAGCTCTCAGCTGTGGTGCAGATACCTGTCTCCCTATCCTTTGTGCACTAGGCATCCTTCCCCAGGTTAGGTCAGCTTGGTGCACAGCCAGTTTGTCAACTGCTACTGAGGTGTAAACTGGGCTCAGATTATGGTCTTTAGTAACGGATCCTATTCTAAGTGAGTTACTTACATGCAGTATTCCTACTGCATCTCTTCTTTATATTCCATTGGGTACCAGTGTAAATTCTGTTCCTTTATTTTGACACACTCTTGAAATCAGTCCATTCTTTTATTAATATTATTATTTAATGTGGCATGGTCCTTATCTCAGGAAGTTTACAATCTTTTTCAAACACAGAATTTGCAGTTCAGATATGTGTAATACACATGGCGATTGTGCAAGCTTGAAGCACAAGGGACGTCTAGGTGAGATCTCTGAAAGGTTTCCAGAAAAAGTGTGTTTCAAGGAGGGATTTAAATTAAGTGAGGAAGTTTTAACATTGAGAGTAGTAATGTGGTCCAGTGACTAGGACATTGGCCTGGGTGGGACTCATGAGAACTGCATTCCGGTTCTTCCATTAACTGGCTATATGACTTTGGACAAGTCATTTCATCTGTCTTTGTCTTTTCTCCCCCGCAACTTTTCTGTCTTATCTATTTAGATTGTAAATGCTTCAGGCCACAGATTGTCTCTCACTAAGTGTTTGTACAGTGCCTAGCACTTGGTTGCGGCCTCTAGCTGCTACAGTAATACATATAATGTTATTTCTAGTAATAATAGCACGTTCATAGCACTTTTCATCTTCAAAGCCCTTTACAGTGTAACTGCAGCACAGCCAATTCACTTAGACCAAGGAAGCACATTTTTTGGAGGAAAGTAATGGTATTCTCCAAGGTCAGCCCACAAACCAGTCTCTATCCACTCATGACACCAAAATGAGGGCTGGTGGGAAAAATCTTCCTAATTTGATCAGCCTTCCTAATGTGATCGTGCTTTGTGTGCTCTGATCATCACAGCAAAATCATTTGTTGTCAAATCTATTTCTCACATTAGTGGGATATACAGTATATGTTAAAAAGATCTGCAGTGAAATTGTTAATGTCAACATTTAAATTGTCATATAATTAGGCTTCAAAGTCAACATTCCATATAAATGATAAATGGGAATAATCCACACCTCTCGGAACTATTGTATTTCACGCTGTCTGCAGACTCAGGCAGACATCACTGGATTGGTTAAATGTGGTTCAAGTTATGAAGAGTATCTTTGCAACCATAAGATTTAGACACTTACCTTTTCTTAATGAAATCTTAAATTCTGAAGAATAAGATTGCACACGCACACACACATCAGCTCACTGAGCCAGCACAATTCAATTTCTGCTTTGGCCCCTATCCTCCACTACACAACTGAAAAGATCCATAGCCTTTTACCATTTCATGCTCAGCTGTGTTCCTTGCAACTGGAGACAAGGATGATGACAAAGTGGAATGCCCAGGGTGGAGGGTGACTGCCAGTTCTTGCAAAAATCCTCCTACTTCCAAGATCATAGGGCTATTTCCGATGACTGGCAAGACATTTGCACTTCTCCCAGGATCCCTGCTGCACCAACTGCCATTGGCTGACATATGCCAACTATGTTCATATGATCCTTTCCAGTGTGCAAATGTCAGTGGGGACTGCTGCTCTCTATTTTGCAATGTAAGTTGGGGTAGGTTCACACGTGCGATGTAGAGCAGCTGTTCCCCCAACTTCTCCATGCTCCAGCATCCATGCCCCCTTGCTGCATAGTAGGTCTTCAGTGGAAGTGGTGCAGTGTGGCTTGGGGCAGGAGGAAGGTACCATGTCCAGTGCCGCCTTTCCCTTTCACACCCTCTTCCTGCACCATTTTCAGTTTGGGTCTTCTCTGCTAGTGCAGTGGAAGGGAGCATATTGCATTAATTCCTCACTCCACTCTCTAATTTGAGCCTTTATTACCTGTTATGAAATTTTAATGAACATTGTTCTCTGCTATAATTCTGCCAGTGCACTAACACATGCAGAAAAGAGCTGGATACTGGTATAGTAATAAAACATGCTTAGTGTGTGTGTGTGTGGGGGGGAATGTAGGGATTTTCCATTAGAGAATATCATTTGAAATTGCCTGTACTGAGCTTTCAGTATTAAGCAGTCATACTCAATAACACTATTCACTGTCTTCTACACCAGTTCCATCCCCAAGCACTCTTTATTTAAACATGATAGCTTATGATACAAGTGGCACCAGTCATTGAAAACTGCATTAACATGCCTCGTTGGTCTCCAATAAGTTTTGAAGTCAGGTGAAGTCTTTACATGTTGAATATTTTGGCAGGCTATATTGTTCTACAGTTTATCAGTTGATAACTTTTGCTGCCTCAGAGTCATTGTGTTTTCCCAAGTGAAGAACCTCTGGCTATGCTCTGGAAATATATGCGTACCACAGAAATGAAAAGTTATTAAATCAGTACTGCAGGGGAATGCAGAGGAATGATCTGTTTGTAATTCTGGGGAAAACAATTTAGAACACTGTTTCTAAAGCTTAACAAAATTACTTAAAATCTTTCAGAGAAAGAACCAACCTTTTTCATCTGGTCTCCAAGGATTTTGTTTATCTTTCAGATCTAGTTGCTGCAAAATACTGATAATGCACAAATTCCATGAAGCGTTAAATCTTTATCTACCAGTGGCTTGCAGAAATTAATCAAATTACCTTTTAAAGTTAATGCAGTCGGTGAGAAGAGTTTAATGATATTCAAAACCTTCATGGTAATAATTACAGTTGAAGAGGGTCAGTCAGTTGAGAATTAATGCAAAAAGTGCACAGAATGATAATTTGAATTAGTGTATCAGACCTTGCATAAAGCATTGGGAAAGGGAGCCATGAAAATAAAATTCATTCACTTCCATTCGATGGGATGAAATAAACTAAAATTTGTTAGGATTTGAACTAAAGGATGAATTTGAGGTTTGAGCTGTAGTAGATAGAAGGAAGGGCATAGAATGCAGAGAAAAGAAGATGGAGAAAAGAAGAGAAGAAAGATGGAGAGGGAGGTTATTAATGAATGTCCCTCACTGTTTAAACCCATCTGAATCTCTAAACTGACATGGAAGTGAACAGCTTTATTCCAGCCTCTGCCACCCACAAGTTTCCTCTTGCCCAAATGTTCTTTCTCTTTATTTGTTTTTCACCATAGCAGCTTGTCTACATTTTCCAGGATTTTAAAGAAGGGGGAAAGATGAATCCCTGTATTTTAATACATATTTCATCGTTCCCTTGCTAACTGAACAATGGAGCAACCGTAAAATATTTCAGGTTGCAGAAGTTCAGGGAGCCCTCACATCTCGCCCTTCCTTTTTCTTTTTCACAAAAACAGTTCTGTACATCAGGTAAGCTTGTACTGACTTGACAGTTGTAAATATGTTTTATGGCCTTCTGAGCCTGTACTTGTTCCAGTGATTAGAATCTGAAAAGACTGTTGGCCAAGATCTTCAAAAGTGACTAGTGATTTTGGGTGCCTCAGTTGTTGGGTGCCCAATTTGAAACCCCATTAAGTGGCCTCACTTTCAGAGGGTGGGGGCTCAGCACTTTCTGATAAGCAGGTCCCTATAGCTGTTTCAGCTTAAGCCCCCCAAACTGAGGCACTACTCGCTTTTGAAAATCTTGTCCTACAGCAATAGCCTAATCTGCCTAAAGAAATCATAATCAACGGCACACATTTATTTCTCAGTTTTCATTTTGTCATATATGTGTGACTAAAATATTCCTATTTTTGTTCCATTCCTCTGAGAATAACTTTTGTCAGTTGTTGCCTTTTACACACAATTAAATCAGTTCAGACATCATATTGTAAATGTTCATAAAAATTGAGACAATGTGGCTTTTATGGTTAATTGCAGGTTGAACTTTCCATGTGCCGTTTTCACATTTCAAGTTTCACTGTAGATTAGCAGTTCAAATTCTTATTTTGCATTTGTGAAGGGATTATCAAATATACCAAATGAACCCCCTATAGAAAGTCTGTTTACATAACAAAGTGATTATGCAATTGGACCATGAGGATATGAATTATCCTTGCAAATAAATATATCCTGTGCTGTTTATATCAGTGGTACTCTGGCTGTTACAGACTGAGTACCAGCCAATTTAACCTCAAATGGACTTCCAGAGACACAACATAATCATGTTCAATTGGTTCATTGCAATCTTTGTTATTGTGTCAACTTGTGATGATACTACACCAGGGGTTCTCAAATTGGGGGTCGGGACCCCTCAGGGGGTTGCGAGGTTATTATATGGGGGGTCGTGAACTGTCAGCCTCCACCCCAAACCCTGCTTTGCCTCCAGCATTTATAATGGTGTTAAATATATTTAAAAGTGTTTTTAATTTATAAGGAGGGTCGCACTCAAAGGCTTGCTATGTGAAAGGGGTTACCAGTACAAAAGTTTGAGAACCACTGTACTACACCATTGAGATGCAATGTCATGACCTGAGGATGCATTATCATCATCCTACCTCCACCAGGGGGCCTGCCTGAACTGTTTTCCCCCTCCTACTGCAGCTCGCTGGGTGGGAAGCGACATTCCAATTTTACTTGTGGGGGGAACCCCAACAGCTTGCTTCCTCTCTTCATTGGTTCTCATGGTGCAGGCATGTGTGCTTTGTATTGTTCATACTGCCTTATAAACCAAAATGGAGTACAAATTGGATATATACCCTCCAATATCCTCGTGTATTGGCACAAAGAGGTTTGTATCTGCAGAATCACAGGTTGAATATTACTGATTTAGAGGAGCTGATGTGACATGCTGCACTTTAGAAACAAACATCACTCTTCCCAGGATTTGTAAATACAAGACCTTGTAATAACACACCAAGGACACCTAGCATCACACATAGTTAAAAGCTTATATCCAGATAAGTTAGAAACCCATTTATTGCAACCCTCGCTTTCGGTTGCACTAGAATAAAACTTGGCACTCATTTAGCATTGATGCAAATATTTTTGTTTGCAAGTTTATTGTTACAGAATTTTAGGCTAATTGGTTTGGCTGTGTTTGATTTATAAATCTGGCAAAAATATGTAGAATTCCTGTGGCGTGAAGGGTTTTTCTGAATAGCTGAAAAGTAAAAATGGTATCAGTATAAAATGTTGCAGTTGATCTCTTTGTGATTTTGGCATTTTCAAAAGAAGAACTATGTGAACACCCTAGGAAATACTGTGACTACTAAGCATATTCACTCTGTCTATGTGTGTGGATACTTTTTTTAAAACTAAGCTTCAATTTTCATGTGACATAAAAGAGTAGAGTTTAACTCTCGCTTCTGTATTTATTTCAGTTGGAGGCTGTGGTATTATTGTGCATGTAACACTTTTCATGATGGATCAAGTATATAGAATCCAAGGATTCACCCATTTGTCTGGTGAAACATTTTCTTTCAAAACCTTTGTTTTATGTATATACAGAAAATTTTTTCCATTGAAAATTTTGACTTTCTGGTCAAATTATTTTTTTGTGAAAATTGTCTGCATAAAATTTACAAATTTTGTTGAAAACCCAATCATCCAAAAAACCTAAATGCTTTAGCTGAAAGGAAAAAATTTGATTGAGAAATGCCACCATAGTGCTTCATGGACGTTATAGTTCAGAACACATGCCCTAGTTCTCCTCTGTGGTCTAGGCTTCCCAGCCAGACTAATCTCCCAGGATGCATCATGACCATGTAGCTCCAACTACAGCAGTTCAGCAAGGGGAGACAAAGTATGCATCATGGGAGATGCAGTCTGGCCAGGGAACCTGGCCCATAAAGGGTAGTGGGGACAGAGACATCCAAACTTCCAGGAGGCACCACAGTGGCATTTCCTAATCAATATTTTTCAATTTTTGACCCCCAAAAAATCAGTTTTTGATTTTTCACCAAAAAGTCAACATTTTTCATGGAAAAATTTTTTTTTATGACTAACCGTACCCAACAACGTCAGTAGAAGAAACTCATGTGAAGGAATCATGGTACCTGGGTTTAGTTGATAGACTGCAACATAGTTCTTAGAAAACATTCATCCTTACCCAAAACCAAAGAGCTTTAAATTAAGTGTTAACATTATTTGGTGAATGTTTTCAACAAACTCCATTTCATTCTTCACAATTTCTGATATTAATGTGTTAAAGTCAGCCTTGCAAATATGTTAGGGAAACTTATCAGCCCAGGCTCAAATTCTTCTTGGCAGCACTTTACACTGCTGATGGGGAAAAAACCTAATGATACTTTACTTGAGTATCAAAAAAGTTACTTGCTTGAGCAAATAGTGAGAAGAGTTTTGAAGGACAGCATTAAGGTATTAACTAATGACATAAGGTGGTATTTTCAAAAGTGTCTAAGAGTCTTAGGAGCACAAGTTCCATTAACTGCCAATGGTACTTGTGCTCCAAAATCAAGTAGGTGCTTTTCAAAATCCCATCTATTTAGCCTTAGGACACTGGTTAATCCTGAAGTATTACACACCACAAGGACTGGCCACTTCCCAAGGTCTGTAAGGCCATTTTGGGAATCTTGCCTAGAGAGATGTGCAGCTGACTGTGTCTCCCTCATTTTTTATTCCAACCCCATCTCTCAGGTAAAGATACATGCACATTAAGAGGGCAAGTACGGGGTGGAGAGAATCCAGAGTAGTTCCATACAAACAGGTCAGCTGTAAGCTCAAAAGAAGTGCTAGGATCATTCCCCACTCCAAGTGGGCAAAGAGTCTTCTTCTGATTGTTGAGGCGGGAATGTGGGGGTAGAAGGGGGAACATACTTGTCCTGGGGAACCTTAGGAATAACACCATTTTTCGGTGAATTTGGATATAAAATGAGTGATCTGTTGTGCCTTATAGAGTAAGGTGTAAACTAAACTCCGTAGTTCGGCTGCACTGGAAAACTCTGCTCAGAGGGAAATCTAAGACTAAAATAGCAAGGTTCTAAAGTTCTGAATTCAGATACTTTGGTAGAGCCCCGAAGGGAAATTTGAACAGTTGCCAGCAGACACTCTGCAGGTGTAGTCAAGCCTATCAGTCTCTTGCTTTCATGTTCAAATTTTATATAGCCATGACAGCAGACAGGTTCTTTTAACAGTTACCAGTGCAAGACAACATTGTTCAGGGCTGGGTGTATAATAAAGGCAAAGCACAAGAGTTTCATATTTGACCATTTGGAGCTTGTATTTGTTCCCTTCCCTACTCTCCCCAGTGCTGTTTGCAGCCCACATGCTGACACAGTCTCTCTCTTTCTGTGTTTTGTTCTCTGAATCCCAGAAAACCTTCTGTTGTTTCTATACATTCAACTTAGAGTAGAGTTTTGATGACATAGAGCAGGGGTAGGCAACCTATGGCACGCGTGCCGAAGGCGGCACGTGAGCTGATTTTCAGTGGCACTCACACTGCCCGGGTCCTGGCCACCGGTCCGGGGGGCTCTGCATTTTAATTTAATTTTAAATGAAGCTTCTTAAACATTTTAAAAACCTTATTTACTTCACATACAACAATAGTTTAGTTATATATTATAGACTTATAGAAAGAGCCCTTCTAAAAATGTTAAAATGTATTACTGGCACGCGAAACCTTAAATTAGAGTGAATAAATGAAGACTCGGCACACCTCTTCTGAAAGGTTGCTGACCCCTGACATAGAGCTATAGGATACTTTGGCCCGCTGGCATCAATTATCCTTAAAAATACAAAAAATAATACAGTAAGGCACAGATTATCCAGTAAATTCTTGGAATGCATTGGAGACAACTTTTTATTTCAGAAGGTGGAGAAAGTGACTGGGGGAGAGGCTGTTCTTGATTAGATTCTGACAAACAGGGAGCAACTGGTTAAGAATTTGAAGGTGGAAGGCAGCTTGGGTGAAAAAGATAATGAAATGATTGAGTTCATGATTGGAATGCTAGGAGGGAAAACGTAAGAATAAAGACAATGGACTTCAAGAAGGCAGGCTTTAGCAAACTCAGAGAAATGGCAGGTAAGATTCCATGGAAAGCAAGTCTAAGGGAAAAAAAGAGTTCAAGAGAGTTGGCAGTGTTTTAGAGAGGCATTATTAAGGGCCCAAAAGTAAACTATACCAATGTATTATAAGAGACCACCCTGGCTTATCCAGGAGATCTTCAACAACCTGAAACTCAAAAAAGAGTCATACAAAAAGTGGAAACTAGGTCAAATTATATATATATATATATAAAAACAACACAAGCATACAACACAAAATTAGAAAGGCCAAGGCAAAAAATGAGATTAAACTATGGACATAAAGGGTAACAAGAAAATATTTTACAAATATATGAGAAGCAAGAGGAAGACCAAAGCCAAGATAGGCCCAGTAATCAGTGAGGAGAGAAAGAGAATAACAGAAAATGCAGCAATGGCCGAAGTGTCAATAAACGCCTTTTTTTTGTTTCAGTTTTCACCAAAATCATCAGTGATTGGAGGACTAACATAGTGAGCATCAGTGTAAATTGAATAAGAGCTGAGGCTAAAATAGAGAAAGAACAAGTTAAGAATTAGACAAGTTAGATGTCTTCAAGTAAGCAGAGTCTGATGAAATACATCCTAAAATACTTAAGGAGCTGGCTGAAGAGATCTCTGAGCCATTAGCGATTATCTTTGAGGACTTGTAGAGGACAAGATAGATATTCAAGGACTGGAAAGGGGAAAATATAGTACGTATCTATAAAAAAGGGGAATAAGGACAACCCAGGGACTTATAGACCAATTATCTTAACTTCAGTACCTGGAAAAATAATGGAGTAAATAATTGAACAATCAATTTGTAAGCACTTAGAAGAAAATAAGGTAATAAGTAACAGTCAACATGGATTTGTCAAGAATAAATCATGTCAAACTGACCTAATATCCTTCTTTGATAGGGTAACAAGTCTTGTGGATAGGGGAAGCAGTAGATGCGACATATCTCGACTTCAGTAAGTCTTTTGATATTGTCTCACATGACCTTCTTATAAACAAACTAGGGAAGTATAGCCTAGATGAACCTACTATATAGTGGGTGCACAACTGGTTGGAAAATATACCCAGAGAAAAAGTTATCTATGGTTCACAATCAAGCTGGAAGGGCATATTGAGCGGGGTCCTGCAGGGATCTGTCCTGGGTCCAGTTCTAGTCAATATCTTCATAAATTATTTGGATAATGGCATAGAAAGTACACTTATAAAGTCTATGGAGGATACCAAGCTGGGAGGGGTTGCAAGCACTTTGGAGGACAGGATTAGAATTCAAAATGATCTTGGCAAACTGGAGAAATGGTCTGATATAAATAGGGTGAAATTCAATAAGAACAAATGCAAAGTACTACTGTTAGGAAGGAATAATCAATTGCACAATTACAAAAAGGGAAATAACTACTTAGGAAGGAGTACTGCAGAAAAAGCTCTGGGGGTTATCGTGGATCACAAACTAAATGAGAGTCAAAGTAATACTGTTACAAAAAAAGCAAACTTCATTCTGGGTATGAATGAACTGCTGTGTGAAGAGTGACCCTTTGAACTCTCCAACCACACCCAACAGCCTTACCTCGGGAGCCACATTCCATCTTCCTTACACCAGTGTTAGAGTTTGTCTGCACATGGAGTATATAAACAGCTATTCCTGAATAACTTCCTGTGTGGACAAGCCCTTTTACTGTTGTTACTTCATTGGCTTCAGTGAAGTTACATCTGATTTGCACTGCTGTGAGAGTAGAATCGGCCCCCCATCTGTAAAACAGGGATAATGCCATCGTGCTTATCTGTGCACTCCTTTGCCCCCCTTCACTGTTGTACCTGTCTCCCAAGTATTTAACATTCCTTTACCTCTCTTTCACCCTTCCAAGCCTGTTGGTAGGAATCAATTGATTAGATTATAGGCTTTTGTTTATTTGTACATGTTATTAGGTTGGAATACAGTGACCCTGTCTGCACTAGGAAAAAAGGTGTGCTTGGACAATGTGATAGTTAACACGTTGTAAAATCCTAGTGTAGACAGGGCAAGTTGTATTTCTACCTCAGTTTAGCTGATTGAGGTGAGTCAAGGCTCCCTCCTGGTTCAGGACCTGAAACATTGCTATTCCCCCTGTAGCTTCTTAGAAATGGGGCAGGAGTGGTTAACTAGTAGGAAAAGTATGGATGTACTTTTCTTGTCTATAGACAGAGATTATCCATTAGAACAGCAACTGCTGCATCTATACCGT
Organism: Terrapene triunguis; assembly: GCF_002925995.2. Taxonomy (NCBI): domain Eukaryota; kingdom Metazoa; phylum Chordata; order Testudines; family Emydidae; genus Terrapene; species Terrapene triunguis. The sequence continues at coordinate 20,905,748 of NW_020664419.1, forward strand.
GCCCTGTCCTGAAGCCTGCCAGAGAACCCAGAATACTGACATCCGACAAGTAGCACTGGAGCAGGGGCGGCTCCAGGCACCGGCGCACCAAGCGCGTGCCTGGGGCGGCAAGCCGCGGGGCGCGGCCTGCTGGTCGCCGTGAGGGCAGCAGTCAGGCTGCCTTCGGCGGCTTGCCTGCGGGAGGTCCGCTGGTTCCGCGGCTCCGGCAGCAATTCAGTGGTGGGGACGCCGAAGGCGCGGGACCGGCGGACCTCCCGCAGGCATGCCGCCAAATCCACATGACCAGCGGACCTCCCGCAGGCGCACCGCCGAAAGCTGCCTGACTGCCATGCTTGGGGCGGCAAAATACATAGAGCCGCCCCTGCACTGGACACCCTTTTTTTAAAAAAGCTTCTTGATTAGCTTGCTTCAAAAAAGCAAGTTAGACACTGGATAGTAGTTTAGAAGGTCTCAGGTGTGAAACAATGTTTTCTTTGTAACTAGAGAGCTTATTACATGGTTGGACAATTGCATCTCAACAGGGTGTGATGAGGATTAATTAGTTTTACAAAACATTTTTTGAAGATATAAAGTACTCTACAAATGATGAGGATTAATATAGAACAAAGTTATCATGATAAAATACCAAACAATTTTAGCACAGTAACACATTATTAAACAGCTAGCTGGTGGCACTGATAGTTGTAGAAAATGGTGACATATTTTGGAAAGCATTAAAATTAAGTCAAAAACGTGGGCTCAAATGTGTACATATTATTGAGTAAATCAAAAGCAATTTAGCTCTGTTTTGAGTATTCTACAAAAATCAGCATCAGAAATAGTGCACACTTGCATAATATTGAGCATTTATCCTCATATATTCTTATTGAAAATCATGGAATAGCTAATTCACAGCAGTCGATTTTTTATTTATGTGTAGTGTGCAATTTATTGCTCTGGAGACTTAAGCCTGTTTTAAAACCACATAATGGACACTGTACTGGCAGCAGCCTTGCTGGCCTCCCCACCCTTCCCTGCCAATGTGACTGATCCCACACCAGAAAGCACCAGTCCTTTAGGCAAGCAGATAATTTAGTACCCATTCAATCCTTGGCTTCTCTGCTGAGACTGCCAACAGAGGTGCCAGAAAACTTCAGTTATGATGGTGGTTTTGAGATGAACAATGTGTTCTTAGATGTAGACTAGATATATAATGAAGCATATATGGCCATATATTCTCAAATTAAGTGGGTACCTATAATGCTTGCTAACACAACACAGTATAATTTATTGCAAATAATGAGAAAAAAAACTAATTTCAGTTCTTGAAAAATACAGAAATTCAGCCATGTTCAGAGGTGGACTCTGAATTCTATGCTTGTCTCTGGTGGAGTAGAGGTGAATGTCATAGTGTCTGAAAAAAGAAACACTCCTACTGTACATCACTGAGCCTCTTCCCACCATTTACAGTGCTGATAGCCTGAAAGCCACAAAATCATTTCCTTGGTGGCAGGGGGTATGTCTGCACAGCAATTAAACACCCGCAGGTGGCTTGGGTTAGCTGGCTCGGGCTCGCAGGGCTCGGGCTGCAGAGCTGTAAAAGTTCACCTGTGTAAATGACACTGTTCCTGAGGTAACTGCACCTTTGACCTCTTTTGTGGCCTCCTTGAAGACACCCCTCTTTGTTCTCAGGCCTCTAGCCATCACCTTTCTCGGGGTGGAATCCCGTGACCCTCTCCCTCCGAACAGGGACTTAGGCTGCAGACACCTGCTATTCACTATCTCAGCAGGTCTGACTGTAGTTCAACACCTGCACTCCTGATCTTTCAGTGGCAGTGACAGAGTTAACCAGTGACCAGCCAGCTTTCATAAAGCAAAGTACTGTTTATTCAGAACAAAAGCTTTGCCAAGAAAACATATCATAAAACCAATAAGCAGCTTATAGAAAGGTGTAGTTTACTAGGTAGTTACCCATCGTGCACATGGAGACCCTTATAGGATTAAAGTACTTCAGGCCCTCTCCACAGAGCCTGATTCTCTTGATCACAATTTCATGTCAATTTTAGATTGAGTGGAAATGATCCTTCTCCCAGATCAGAGCTGTCTGTTTATTTCTACTATTTATTATTAGCAGTGTCATAGCACCTAGGAGTTTCAATCATAGACCAGGATCCCCTTGTGCTGTACAAATACAGAACAAAATACAATCCCTGCCCTAAAAATATTACTATCTCAGAATAAGACAAGTGACAGCAAAAGGATACAGACAGACTTGACGGGGGAGTACAAGGAAAGAATGAGACATTATTGGTCAGAATGATACGTAGTGGTCTCAGCACACCAGCAGCCTAACCGTTATCAAGTGTTTTGTAGGCATCACAGCAAAGGAGAGTTAAGAAGGAATTTGAAAGAGGAGGATGAATTAGTTTAGTGGATGTTTATGGGAAACGCCTCCCAAGAGTTAGAGGCAGCTTGGGAGAAAGTAGCAAGGTGCTTATTGGAAAATTTAACAGGTGAATGATGGAGACTGACATCAAGGGCAAATTGGAGGCACAAGCTGAGGTTTCAATCCTGAATGAGAGATGGTAGGTAGGGTGGGCATAGGCCATGAAGGGCCTTGAAAGTAGAGACAGGTAATTTAAGTTTGATACGATAGAGAAGAGGGAACCAGTGGAGGAATGAAAAGAGAGGGTTGACGTGATCAAAGCAACAGTCTATGGAAATGATCTTTGCAGCAGCATTCTGAATGGTTATTAGTGGGGGAGGATTGCATTTGTCAAGGCCAGAAAAAAGGATGTTGCAGTAATCAAGATGTAAGATGATGAGAGCCTGGTCAAGAATTTTAGCTATGTGACTAGCTAGGAAACACCATATCTTAGAGATGTTATGCAGAAAGAATCTGCAAAACTTAGGGTAGAGCCACACTGCAAAACTGGGGGGTGGGGGAGAACTAATCAGCACTTTTCATGAAAAATCTCCTATAAATCATATATTTTGTCACTAAAATAATGGATATGACAAACGTTAATCTGAAAATACTTTACAAAAAGGTAGTTAATGTGCATATCATGTATGTTTTAAAAATAATTTACATTTTGAAATAACCACAGAAATACACAAGCATAAGTTTCTTATAATGGGAATTTTGCCAGTGACTTCAATGGGAGCAGTGCTGGGCCTTTAGTATTGTGACATGACTTTTAAATAACATTAATCATGTTTGGCCAAAGATTAATAGCAAAATCATTAAAAGTATTGACATTAAAGTACCGGTAGTTTAAAATGTTGACTGACTTAAGTCAGTGGGAATTTTGCCTGAATTAGGACTTAAGGATTTGGCCTCATTTTAGTAGAAACATCCAGCTAATGTGCTTTATCCAGTGTAGAATGTTCTTTCAAATGAGTCCAAACTCCCTGGATAAAACATATTAGCTGGATGTTTCTATTAAAAACAAGACAAATCCTTAAGTCCTAATTCAGGCAGAACTCCCACTAACTTCAATAAATCAGCATTCTTTTTTAACTATTTAAATGCCAACTTTTCTAGGTGCCGTGATTGAGTAGTGCAGCCCTATTTAGCAAAACTCAGCACACGCATAACTTTAAGTACGTGCTGAATAGGATGGACTTAAGCACATGCTTAAATATTTTTCTGAATTGCAGCCCTAATGATTTTGCTGTTGATCATGCATCAAGTCGCAGTGTCCTTACAGACGTTAAGCTCGCATACAAGTCAACGAGGGAGGAGATGAAGTCTGTGGGAAATCTGAGAAAAGCCTTCATGATCAGCAGTGCAAAAGTTTAAAATGCTGACATTGTCACCTTATTGTGATAATTTAGGTGGTGACATCACTCTTGTGTTATTGTTTTGGTTTGCAGACTCAGCAGAAAATACAGCATCGGTCCACATACAGAATATTAATAGTGCAACTGGAAGGACTAGAAATGTAATTTGTTAAAAAATAAAGTTTAAATTCTGCTGAATGCATTGGAATTATCAAGTATCTGCATGAAGATCCTAAATCTGGAGAATAGTACTTCCAGGGATCAGAGCCACAGTCAACATTGCTAGTTCATACAGGCTCTCCCTTGATATTAATCTTCTTTGCATCACGGTGGAGTGTTATTTTTGATTGGACCATGTCACACCTCACTGGGCGGCTGATGAAGGAGATATGGCTTTGTGCACCTGAATGTTTTCTGTCACGGTGCAGTCATGGTCTCTTTCTACCGGAATCATTTTCTCCTCTTTGGGAAGATGACTGAGTTGTCCCATGATATGAAAACTTTTGAATCAAGACTATAACAGGGTTCAAAAAATAACTAAATAAACTCATGGAGGATAGGTTCATCACACAGGGATGGTGTCCCTAGTCTCTGTTTGTCAGAAGCTGGGAATGGGCGACAGGGGATGGATCACTTGATAATTACCTGTTCTGTTCATTCCCTCTGAAGCACCTGGCATCGGCCACTCTCAGAAGACAGGTTACTGAGCTAGATGGTCTGACTCAGTATGGCTGTTCTTATGTAAACATTACAAAACAGTATTTAAGTGTATTTTCAGTGTGAGCTTTAGATTTTCTTCAGGAGCCTTGCTGCAGTTAACCAAGAATTTTAATAGCAATATGGATTTTAATTTACTTCACTGCATCCATCAGTCATGTCACAGGTTTCATTGTTAGGAGGGTTTCAGATTTATGTCTGCCATTACTTTAGGATTGTCTCTGGCACTAAATCATACAATGTACACATAATTATGAAGCTGATCTGTATGTTGCGTCTTTAAGGGTCTCTTTACAACTGTGTTTCATTTGTTATGTTACCTCATTGAGGACTGGTGCCTGTAATCATTTTAGAGCGAGTTTGGTGGGTTACTTTTGGAGTTAGATACTCCAGTGAAAAGTACTTTATAAATGCCAGTCAAGGATATGGAATTTTTGGAACCTGTAAGAATTCCTGGTGTTTCAGAATTTCTTGGTGTTTCAGAGATTTTGCATCAAGACAGGGTGTGTGTATATAATTTTCCAACATACATGTAGAAAACCAATTGGTCAACTAGTGTTTTATTAATGAATGGGAGTCCCATGGAATCCAAATTGTGCAGATGACAGAAGTTGTTCCCATAAAATTGTCAGTACTGTGCAATCTATTTCATTCCTAATAGTTCAGGCTTTTCAACAGAGTTCCACCATTTTGGTTTGCTGAGGTGAAGGTCATGTTGACCCAGGCTGGTGCTTCAAGTATAGGCAAACCAGACCATCAGGAGTCCCAGGCCAGGTAAAAGAATTGAGACATTTACTTGCATCTTAATTTTAGATAACAATAAAACATTCTGTTGACTGAAGAAATATCCATCATCTAACTACCACATCAAATAAGTGTGACACAGCCTTGATTTCTTCCAGGAGAGCTCTAAAGTGGGTGTATGAGAGTATTCAAGAAAAAAGGATTAAGTCTCTGTACTATAACATTCACAGAATTTTCATAAAAAGGAAGCTTTGTCCAAACCCCAACATTTAATTCTTCCTTACGGCAACTTCCCTGATTCCAGACTCTGGCAGGGTAATACATGCTTAAGCACGTTTGTCACACGTGGTTGTAGATGGGCTGGTGATCACACAGGTCATAATTATCTTTAAACTGTACTTAAGCACAGGAATTAAACGCAATTGTTTGTTCCGTGTAGACTGTACTATATTCTAGAAAGACAGGATTCTCACCCCTCTCGCACATTACATGTGGAGTCAGAAATCGAGAAAGACTAATGCTTTCCAACTAAGACTTTAAAGGAAAACCATGATCTCTACAGAGCTAGACAAGAGAAGGCAGCAGCAGCAATTGATTAAGCCTAAAATAATCCATTTTAGTTAAGCGGAAAAAGGGACTTGGGTTTACCAGTGATTCAGTGAAGGGTTGTTACATCCTTGATCTCCTGAGGCTAAATCCTTAAAGTTACTTTTATGCAGCTCTGAAATTTGCAGACCTAGCCCTCTCCTTTTCTGTATTCAAGAGAAACTCTGTAACTTGGTAGCAATTGAATTTTATACCAGTATATTTGCAACATGTTATAAAAACTGATTTCTTCTTCAGAAATAGGAACCTTTCCAACTCCCAGCCTGACTTTTTACACTTCATCAAAGACTCTAATACCAGGGATTCTCAATCCTTTTGGAGGTGAATTTTTTTTTTTTTTAGTTATGGGCATCCTAAGAAGACCCCTTTTAAGAGCCATGGGATAACATTCATGAGGGAACCCCCAAAAACCTAAGTTTGGTTTTTAACTCAGATGTGTTCGTCTGAATTCATGTCCATTGAAAATAAAGTTATATTTTTGCTTAATATATTTTTTGTGGTGCTCAAACATTAATCTAAAAAGCTGAATACTCTAATTCAGAGCATTCAAGGTTTACTAACGTAACTCTCAAATTGTAAGGCAGGTAACAATGCCACTCTGTGAAGACATTCAATTTAGAGATAAAATAGAAGAAGACTATATTCTGTATTTTAGTATTAATATAGTTCACATCAACAATAGTGCAACTCTTCCTTTGGTGCCAATGGCCAACTGCAAACACCAGAAAAGGGGGAAATTACAGTATAAAAAGTAAAAACTTTAATAGAAAGTGTAGGTTTAACAAAAATATTAATATGTAACCCTTCTGCCCATCTAAGTTGGCAGCAACAAGGGCCGGGTTCTGTATCTAGGGGTTCCGTTTCAATAACACAATGCAAAACCGGCTCGAGCCCCCACCCAGTGACCTGGGACAATTACATACCACCCCCCTGGGTACCTCTAAGAGGCAATACTTCCCCTCTCGCAAGCACGGAGTCTGAGTGTAGCAGAAAATGTTTAATAACATGAGGTAAACGACATCAGCATAAAATTGGAAAAAACACCACAAACAGGATTCATAACACAAACCATGAGCAAAACCCACCCCAGCAAATTGGGCTGTGTCCTTTCCCTTTGGTTCTTGAATCCAGCAACCCAAAAATCACCCAGAGTCCCCAAAGTCCAACACCCCCAAAGTCTCTTGGGTCCAGCAACCCCCAAAGTCCCAAAAGTCCAACAACCCCCAAAGTCTCTGTCCCTGGTCAGTGCAGCCCCAGAGTAAAAAAGGGGGGGGCACGCAGGGTGTTAAGGGGCACCTTACGTGATCCAAGGCTGGCCAGCCGTCTGTTTCTCCGTGGGGGTTCCGCCGCAGCCTTTACCACGAGCCAGTCCACTTTCTGCCGTCCCACGAACTGCTCCGCTCTACAAGCTGCTTCGCTCCGCTCCGCTCACCGACCTGTGAGCCGTTCCAGCCGTCCCCGCAAACAGCTCCGCTCGCCGTTCCTTGGGCCACTCCAACCGGCCCCACAAGGCTCCACGCCGCTCACTGCTCCTCCAGTCGTCCCCACAAATTGCTCCGCCAGCTGCTGAGCAATATAGCTTCAGGCTCCCCCACTAGTTAACACAGCACTCAGTGATCTCAGCTCTTAATAACATCAGCTCTTTTGTGATTTCAGCTCATAGTATAGTAGGGGAGCCCCAGTGCTGGTGCACCATTGGCCCAAAGTGAATTCAGCTCAGCAGCCTGTAACTAGACTCCTAAGGGAATCAAAGTTAGCTCTGACATTCAACAGTGGAGAGAGGAGGCGGTGCAATTGGTGCTTCAAACCCTCAGAGGGGGCCCATACCATCAGGTACAAATACCTGTCCCCATCCTCTCTCAATTCACTGGGTTTTGTAACCCATGCCCCTTGACAAGCAAATGCTACTTAGATAATGGTGAAGGATTCACTCAGTCCTTCTGTCATACAACAGTTCCATTGGCCTTGATTCACAGAATCAGGGTAACAAAACTTTATTCTTCCTGCCCTAATAACAGAGAAACTGGGGATCCCACACCAGCCAAAGTAACCACTTTCGGTTGCTGTGGGCTCATGCTATGCGTGTGGGTGGGCCTATGCAAACAAGATCCGCCCCTGGAGTTCTTTTCCACACTCGCCATAATTCACCACCAGATGTCAGGGTAGAGCTCATCCTGACTCTGCTTACAAATATGTATTGCACATATATATCAGATGGTTTCATAACTTCTTATTAAATTACTTTTTTCTTTCCATTCCCCCCTCCCCTGGAATAATATAAATGCAAATTAATTTAACTGGCAACATTTGTGTGGATTTGATTGATATACTTGAGAAAAATGAGATGTGTAGTATACAGCTAGTCAAATAAAATATACAGTTAATTAAGCACATTAACTTCCATGCACTCTATTTAGGAGTAAATCTAGACTGGGGTTTGTTTTGTTGTGGTTAAGTTAACAATAAAGGCAAACCCTAAGGAGGGGATAAGTTTGGACTCTAAACCTCGGTGTAACTCTAAATTTTTGGTTTCCAAGTAATTTTATTTTAAAAATTACTAAAAATATTTAGTTTAGAGAAACAAGGAATGGTAGACTAGCTCTTGCTAATTGTTTCTTACTGCCAAATCAGGGAAAACCAAATCAAAAGATGGAACTATTGATACAAACTATTCATGAGACTCTCAGGAATTGTGACTCCTCCTATTTATTCAGGGAATCTTTTACATACCAGGGGATGCCAAGATCAAGACCAAGCAAATTAATGATAATTATTACCCAGTGCTTTTTATTATTAAAGAAAGAAAAAGAAAATATTAAAGAAAAGACAAATGATACACTCAGTAATTCTGTTACAATCTCTTATATATGTCTCTTTGTGGAAGGCTTCTAATATAGGTTGCATCTTTAAGAGTGGACTGAATCCATGGCAATCTTCATTTGGTAAATTAAGAAGAAAGTATATTGTTTCCCAAAATTATTGTGTATTCAGTTTCAATATCTTATTAGATGCTTGAAAACTGTTTATGATTGGGCAAAAGAATTTTGTTTAATGGCAGGTAAATCCTATTGATTATTAATAAATAACCACACAGTTTATAATTGGGCAAAGTAAGACAATCTTAACTAAATCTATGAAACTGAAGAAAATATTCAAATCGGTTACTTATAAGAAGTCCTTTAGGGAGCTGTCTTGAGACAGGCCAATTACAAATATTAAGAATCTTAATTCCAATTAAATCCCACTAATTTCTTGGTTTACCAGTGTTTAGCCCCTTCCTCTTCTCCAGGAAAACATGGTCTAACCACCTTGGGATTAACAGGAGAAACTGTTCGTATTTCAAGTTACAACAAAATTTCAAAATCTCAATAAAATCATTACAAGAGTTTTAAATCTAATTCCTTGCAGGGTCTTAGTTAACTTTCCTCTCAGCAATCCATGTTGAAGTCTTGGGGACAGTATCCTTGGGTTGGTTTCTTCTTGAGTCTTCTCTTTTTCCTTAGCTGTCTGTGGCAGCTTGCTTGTAGAGATGGACAGGATGAGCTGTGGTATGCTTGTTGTTTGAGCAGTCTAGCAGAAGTTGTGTGTGAGATGAGTGCTCACTTAAGAGATTTTTATACGCTTTTCATTCCCATTTCCATTAAATTAGGGAAGTACACTTCTTTCAGGCTTGTTCAGATTCAAAGTTGGTTGCTGTCATCCTTTCATTTGCTTCATGCTTTTGGGATTGGTTTAGGTGATACCTTCAGCTCATGAATATGCAGTATGCCTAATGAATATGCAACATTTCTTTAATTGTCTTTGTTCTTCTTATGGCGGAAAAGCATCAGAGAACTTTGAAATTTAGTTTTAACTCTTTCTTTTTTATTCAGTCCGTTTTCTGAGATATTCTCCCAGTTTTATTAGAATTTGATAATCAATGAAATTCTCTTTTTGAAAAATCCAAACACTCCTGTTCTTCATATAAAAGTTTTAGTTCTCGATACAGTCCTTTAAAATTAAATAACGATTATAAAGTCTTTAGCTTAAATAATTAAAAAGTTGATGATTCTTACAACAATTTTTTGGAGAGCTGATCCTTGTCTTCCAGAGTTGGATGAGGTTTGCTTGTGCACTGCCAGTAATTAATTCCCCATTAGTATAAATATTCTATACTTCAATGGCTTCTTACATTGCTAAGTAGTTTAGCAAGGTCATTAGACTCTCCATGTTGGAATCATTTTACCATTTACATAGCAATGATATCAGGAGCTACCTTAGGAGCTTTGCAGTTAGCTAACGTATTTGCAAGTCTGCGTTTCACAAAGGTGTTTATTTCCTAAATGTTGAAATGGCAAACAAAAGTTTAAAACACCTCCAGCTACACATGTTTTTTTCTAAAGATTTTAAGAACACAAGCAGATTTTCTTGCAAGAAGGTGGTGATTGGTAGAGCCCACTTTACCCAGATTTATTGCTCTGAGAACACATCCTACATTCCTTTCACAGTCAAGCCTCTTCATAAACCTGGTTTGTCTTCTTGAGGTTTGCTTGTCCTGGGAAGATAGAAGCAGAAATCTTCTGGAATTTCTTTGATTAGCATTAAATTTTTTTAACATATGTTAAACATATGTACTGTTATATTTCCAAGCATCCTGGCTATAACATACTTGTAGCTATGTCTTAATATTCAGTAAAGATGCAACAAGTTCGTAACAACCTAAAAAAAAGTTAGTTATTAATATTGTTTTTGCATCAATATTGAGGTCAATTCACTGCCCTTTCACAGCAAGTCTGTGGGTGAGGGGGTTGTTTAATCTCCATGTCCACTCCGTCTTTATCTTCTCTGATGAGAGCACAGTTGTTGGTTAGTGCCATTTGCTGTGAAGGCTTTGTGATGTAGATATCTATCTATTAGGACCAGGATTTAACCAGTAGTAACTCCCTCCATATATTAATATTAAACACAACAAAAAACTAGGTTATTTAGATAGCAAAGTCAAACCCTCCAAAGTTAGGAAATGCCAGATCTATGATTTCCTGTGCAACCTTCTATATATCTAAGGTACTTATATGCCCCCCCCCTCACTGTTGCATCTGAGCATCTGTAACGATGCTGGTTCTGGCGGAACCCAACTGAGAGAGTCAATTTAGGACAAAATTGCTTAAAACAGGGCAGTTACAACCCAAGGCTGGGGTTTTTCCACCTCTAAGGCAAACCAAACCAGCCAAACAGAGAAGACTTTGGTTTTACCCCACTGGCTAACCACAAGTCATACAAGCAATTCCCTTAGACACTCCAGTTTCCCAGGATCACCACCGTGCCACTCGTTATGGGGACAAATGGTTATGAAAACCAATACCCCAGTAAAAGAAAAAAGATTCTCTCAATCCCAAAGGACCAAGCCCCAGACCCAGGTCAATATACAAATCAGATCTTACCCACAAATCACGCCGTTGCCAATCCTTTAGAATCTAAAATCTAAAGATTTATTCATAAAAGGAAAAAAATATAGATGAGAGCTAGAATTGGTTAAATGGAATCAATTACATACAGTAATGGCAAAGACTTGGTTCAGGCTTGTAGCAGTGATAGAATAAACTGCAGGTTCAAAATCAAGTCTCTGGAGTACATCCCCCGCTGGGATGTGTCATCAGTCCTTTGTGTAGAGCTTCCGTTTGTAGCAAAGTCCCTCCAGAGGTAAGAAGCAGGATTGAAGACAAGATGGAGATGAGGCATCAGCCTTTTATAGTCTTTTTTAGGTGTAAGAACACCTCTTTGTCCTTACTGTAGAAAATTACAGCAAAATGGAGTCTGGAGTCACATGGGCAAGTCCCTGCATACTTTGCTGAGTTACAAGGCGTATCTGCCTTCTCTCAATGGGTCAATTGTATAGCTGATGGTCCTTAATGGGCCATCAAGCAGGCTAGGCAGAGCTGACACCAACTTGTCTGGGATGTCACCCAGAAGCATAGCATAAGTTTGAAATACAGATAGTATAGAGCCAATATTCATAACTTCAACTACAAAAATGATACACATATACAGATAGCATAACCATAACCAGCCAACCATAACCTTGTCTTAGACACCCTATTTGACCCCCTTTATACAAGATTTGGTGCCACTACAGGACTTTCGTTGCAACAATGATCTATACGGTCCCAGTTCATGTCAATAACATCACAGCATCTCACAATCTGTTTATCCTCACAACATTTATGTAAGATTGACCAGGGCTGTCATCCCCATTTTATAGTTGGGAGTCTGAGACACGGAGACTAAGTGACTTGCCTAAGGCCATACAGGAAGTTTGTAGCAGAGTAGGGAATTGACTCTACATCTCTTAACTCCCAGGCTAGAGCCTTAGCCACTGAACCATCCATCCTTAAATTGTCCCCCTTTTGCATCTATCTTGTGCACTGAATGAGGCAGCGAGTCCAGTAGGAATAATAGTAAGTGATCATGTAAATAAAGATTGTATCATAGATTCATAGATTCATAGATTCTAGGACTGGAGGGGACCTCGAGAGGTCATCGAGTCCAGTCCCCTGCCCGCATGGCAGG
>NW_020664419.1:20948125-21007956 GCF_002925995.2 Terrapene triunguis
AGCCCGGCTCTGTTTAAGAGCCGGGCTGCCCGAGCGCTACCGGCTTCGGGCAGCCCCCATGCCCGGCTCTTAAACAGAGCCGAAGAGTCAGGGGAGGAGCAGAGCCGCCGCCGGAGCTCGGGCGGGGAAGTGCCCACCCGGCGGCTGGGGTCCGGAGGCAAGGGGGCTGCCTGAAGCCCATAGCGCTCGGGCAGCTCGGCTCTTAAACAGAGCCGAAGAGTCAGGGGAGGAGCAGAGCCGCCATTTTCCCGGACATGTTCGGCTTTTTGGCAATTCCCCCCGGACGGGGGTTTGAGTGCCGAAAAGCCGGACATGTCCGGGAAAAAGAGGACGTATGGTAACCCTAAGGTTGCTTGGAGACTGGCTCTGCTGCAGGCCCTGATTCCTGACACCAGCCAAAGTAGTGCCTGGGCTCTCGTCAGATTCTGAAGGCTTAAAGAACGTGGGATCCAGCCAGGGGTGAAAGTAGAAATAGGGACTTACCGATACGGGGCTGGGTTGGGGCCGGCTCTGGCCCCCAGAAGGGACGGGGCCTAGGGCGGAAGGGGGGGGGTGGGGGGGGGGATCAGAACCAGCCCTGGCCCGCCCTGTACCGGTATGTGCCCTTCCTCTTCCCCGCCAGGGTAGCAGCGGCAGCTGAGGGCTCTGGCAGCAGTTTAAAGGGCCGCTGCTACCGCCCCGGGCCCTTTAAACCACTGCCGGAGCCCCCGGCTGCCACTGCTACCCCAGGGCTCCGGCAGCAGGGCTCCGGGGGCTATTTAAAGGGCCGGGGCGATAGAGGCAGCAGGAGCACCGGGCCCTTTAAATAGCCCCCGGAGCCCCGCCGCTATTCTAGGGCTCTGGGGGCTATTTAAAGGGCCCTGGACTCCCCTGCTTCTATTGCCCTGGCCCTTTAAATAGCCCCCGGAGCCCTGGGGTAGCGGCGGCGGGGCTCCGGCGGCTATTTAAAGGGCTCAGGGCAGTAGAGGCAGCGGGAGCCCCGGCCCTTTAAATAACCCCCAAAGCCCCGCTGCCGCTACCCCAGGGCTCCAGAAGTGGGGCTCTGGTGGCAATTTAAAGGGCCTGGGGCTCCAGCTGCTGCTGGGAGCCCCAGGCCCTTTAAATTGCCGCCTGGGGAAGCCGGGCCACCCTGGTACGGTGCACCGGCTCTTGCTGGTACACCGTACCGGGGCATACTGGCTTACTTTCACCTCTGGATCCAGCAGTTGGATCCCTCACAGCAGACTGGTAATTGTCCAGGAGGGGAAGCCTAACTAGCGCTATGATAGTCAGTCAAAATAACAAATTACAATAGAGCATTGAAAATGGCTCCCTTAAATAGCAAATTGGATTTTATAATTAGTAATTTCTTATTTAAACCTGTGCATATATTGTTCTGCCTTCCCACAATGCCCCCATTCTAATGTTTCCAGAGGGGATTTTTAATGTTTTTTATTTTATTTATTTATTTATTTTCCAAATAAAACTGAAGGAAATTTTGAAACATTCATGTGGAACTAAAATATTTCTAATCAAAATATTTAGATTTTTTTTGGTTGGTTGGTTTGTTAGCACAAACAGTTTGGCAAAGTGAGATGAATTCACAAAATGTTTTGGTTTTGCTGACTTCGCATTTTTTGGTGAAAAAAGTTTTGGCTGGAGATTTTCACCCAGATCAACTACTGATCCCCTCACACTCCACTCTTCCAGGTTCCTGACCCGAAAGCATTTCTCTCTCCTCTCCTACCACGGTCCTTGCCATGCATCGGAACCAAGCCAATATATATTTATAGACATTTTAAAATAATGTTAACCCTTGCTCAGTATACCCATGAAAACAGCTTTATACATCCCAGGCAAGAAACAAGAAGAAAAAAATACAGCATTTTTCCATTTTAAGCATTAGCTTAAGTGTTTATCAGTTAGGCCCTGATCCTGCAAAGAAAACAGCTGGAAAATAAACACAGCTAATAATTGACTCAAAGAATCATGCTGTACATATTTGATACCAATCATTCCTAACACTTATCCAGCTTTTAATCTTAAAAGCTTTTTCCAAATATTAAACTAATAAAATTAAATCATAGGAGTCCTCTGATCATAATTACATGTTATAACTTTGAAATACATCAAATTTTAGAAATTAGGGCAGGGAATGTGTTTTTCTCTCCGTTTTGTACAGAGTTAAATACACTGTCAGCACTTTAAAAAAATACTGATAACAGGAGATTCTAGGAATTGATAATGGTACTGTATATGGAGCCTTTTGCCTCCATGTCAGTAGTTCAAATCCAATTTGGGTTGGTAGTGATTGAAAGTCATTACAATCTACGTAGTGGCTTATATGAAATGAGACAATGGTTTTTGTCCAGTTCCTAATAGACAGTTTCTGCCATTACCGTAACTGGCACCCGTGTTCGCATTCTCAACAGAAAGACCTAGGCCTAAACAAATATGGAGAATGAAACACCGTATTACCCCAATAGATGATCCTTCCAGGCCAAGGTTAAGACCCTTAGAGTGGGGCTGTGGGGCAGCTTGCACTGCCACTGCCCAATGTCATATGTTTTATAGATACAAAACTTTGCTCTTCATGACTGTCAGATGCATGCTTCAGCATTGTGATCCTGATTATGTACCCTTTCTGATGTTGGTGAGCTCTTGCTCACCTCGTACTGAAGTTACTTTTTTTGACAACAGTTGTAACTTTGACTTGGGTGTCACTAGAACAGAGCATCTAAGCTGTCTCATTCTGCTTTCCACCATCAAGTATGCATCATCTGCTACTTTTCACACCCCATCATATCCAATTAGGCATGCAGTATAAAGCTAGAGGTGAAAAGAGCTTTGGCTTAGAAACATGATGATATTAAACAAGAATACCATACAGAATTTGCTGTATAACTAGCTTTGCTCTCCTTTGCCTTAATGTCAGCTACTTGTCACCTGATTAAATATAAACTTATTTTTTTACCTTGTAACACTTCATTTAAAACTGTCAAAAATAAATACATATCTACACAATTATTTTTTTAAATTACTAATTCATCTCATCTGAAATCTTTCTACACTTGATCTTAGCTCACAGAGAGCCGAGAATACTACTTCACATTCAATTTAATTTGCCTATAAAATAGCATGTCAGTAAAATCTTATTTTTAATTGTGATAACATTTTTAAAAGTTTGAAATGACTGAAGGTGAAAATTTTACAAAATTTGTTGTTGTTTTTTATAACTTGGGCAAAATAGTTATTGTTTTAGGACTGCAATGATGGTTGTGAAAAGAGCAAGACACTGAGGAAAAGTAAATCACAAAAAGTATTCATTGGAAAAGAATGGTAATATGTGGCTTAGACATAGATCAGGAAGGCAGATGCTAGAAGATTTTCAAGTAATTCGGTGATTATCATGGAGAATAATTTTTATGGGCCATTTTGTGCCTTTCAGTATTAAGCAGAACTTCTCCCATTGGCTTAAAAATGAACCCCTGATTTGGCCTTATGTAGTTTTTCTTCCTGGCTGAAGTCTCAAAGTCTGTACTGCCTCCCCATCCTCTATGGCCCTTGTTATTGTTTGATATCATGGGTTCTCTTGGGCTCTGTGACTCTGTCCTCTCATGATTCTCGTACCCCTTTGGCTCTTCTTTCAGTGTCTATTTTACCAGCTTTTCCTCTTTTCCATTCTCCCTCCCTGATGGAGTCTCTCAGGGCTCCATTGTTGGCTCCTTCCTCTTCTCCCAGTTCATCAAATTCTGTCACTACTTCTTCCGCAAAACTTTAAGAATCCAGCCCTTCCTTTCTGTCCCGAAGGTCATATGGCTTGTCCACACTCTTATCATCTCCAGCCTTGACCTCCTTACAATCTCCTCCTCCCTGCTGTTCTAGATATTAACCTTGTCTTTCTCCAGTCTATTCAGAATACTGCCACCTGACTCATCTTCCTAACCTATTACTCTGACTGGTACAGCTCACTCTTTGGATCTCTCCACTGCTTTCCTCACTGCACTGCATAACAAAGTCAGGCAACTTGCCATTATCTTCACTTACTTAAGCTCTACACTTACTTAATCTATACATCCTTAATCTATACCTATGACCTTGTGCTCTTTTGTATTCCTTCCCAGACTCCTTCATTCCACCAGTGATGCCAGCCTCGATGTCCCCTTTGTTTTTATTTTTTTATTTCCACTCCAAACTGGATGCCTTCTTCCATACTGTCTCTAGGCATGCCTCCCCAAACCAATTAACCATATCATTTTCCTTGCCTCATAGAATCATAGAATATCAGGATTGGAAGGGAACTCAGGAGATCATCTAGTCCAACCCCCTGCTCAAAGCAGGACCAATCCCCAACTAAATCATCCCATCCAGGGCTTTGTCAAGCCAGACCTTAAAAATCTTTAAGAATGGAGATTCCACCACCTCCCGAGGTAACCCATTCCAGTGCTTCACCACCCTCCTAGTGAAAAAGTTTTTCCTAATATCCGACCTAAACCTTCCCCACTGCAACTCGAGACCATTACTCCTTGTTCTGTCATCTGGTACCACTGAGAACAGTCTAGATCCATCCTCTTTGGAACCCCCTTTCAGGTAGTTGAAAGCAGCTATCAAATCCCCACTCATTCTTCTCTTCTGCAGACTAAATAATCCCAGTTCCCTCAGCCTCTCCTCATAAGTCATGTGTTCCAGCCCCCTAATCATTTTTGTTGCCCTCCGCTGGACTCTTTCCAATTTTTCCACATCTTTCTTGTATTGTAGGGCCCAAAACTGGACACAGTACTCCAGATGAGACCTCACCAATGCCGAATAGAGGAGAATGATCACGTCCCTCGATCTGCTGGCAATGCCATTAGCCTTCTTGGCAACAAGGGCACACTGCTGACTCATATCCAGCTTCTCGTCCACTGTAACCCCTGGGTCCTTTCCTGCAGAACTGCTGCCTAGCCACTCAGTCCCTAGTCTGTAGCAGTGCATGGGATCCTTCCATCCTAAAAAGCAACAGAGAGTCCTGTGGCACCTTTAATACTAACAGATGTATTGGAGCATAAGCTTTCGTGGGTGAATACCCACTTCGTCAGATGCAAGTGCAGGACTCTGTACTTGTCCTTGTTGAACCTCATCAGATTTCTTTTGGCCCAATCCTCTAATTTGTCTGGGTCCCTCTGTATCCTATCCCTACCCTCCAGAGTATCTACCACTCCTCCCAGTTTAGTGTTATCTGCAAACTTGCTGAGGGTGCAATCCACGCCATCCTCCAGATCATTAATAAAGATATTGAACAAAACCACCCCCAGGACAGACCCTTGGGGCACTCTGCTTGATACCGGCTGCCAACTAGTCATGGAGCCATTGATCACTACCCGTTGAGCCCGATGATCTAGCCAGCTTTCTATCCACCTTATAGTCCATTCATCCAGCCCATACTTCTTTAACTTGCTGTCAAGAATACTCACTCAGATCTCTCCTAAATACTTACTTCTATCATCTTGCCTACGAAAAGTGATGGAGAAAAGAAAGAATCTTAAGTTAACAATTATCAAGATGTGTATATGCCTCCCTGAATTGCACATATTATTGTCACCCTTACCTTCCTCAGTTTCCCCTCTCTCACCCCTTTATCTGTTGATGACCCTCACTAATTGTCTAGCGGTCTGTATGCCAGATTTAGACTGTAAATTCTTTGGAGGAGGAAATATGCCTTTACATTTTTGAGTGCTCCAAAATAAGGACTCCCTGTTACTGAGAATTGGGCTTTGAGGCTAATGAATCATCACTGAAGAGAGACAGTTTTCCAGTCACTAGCACAGTATTCAGATTTTGGAAAATGTATAGTTTAATCAAGTATCAGAGGGGTAGCCATGTTAGTCTGGATCTGTAAAAAGCACCAGAGAGTCCTGCGGCACCTTTAATACTAACAGATGTATTGGAGCATAAGCTTTCGTGGGTGAATACTCACTTCGTCAGATGCATGTAGTGGAAATTTCCAGAGCCAGGTATAAATATGCAGGCAAGAATCAGTCTAGAGATAATGAGGTTAGTTCAATCAGGGAGGATGAGGCCCTCTTCTAGCAGTTGAGGGTGTGAACACCAAGGGAGGAGAAACTGCTTTTGTAGTTGGCTAGCCATTCACAGTCTTTGTTTAATCCTGAGCTGATCGTGTCAAATTTGCAAATGAACTGAAGCTCAGCAGTTTCTCTTTGAAGTCTGGTCCTAAAGTTTTTTTGCTGCAGGATGGCTACCTTTAAATCTGTTATTGTGTGTCCAGTTAGGTTGAAGTGTTCTCCTACAGGTTTTTGTATATTGCCATTCCTAATATCTGACTTGTGTCCATTTATCCTTTTACGTAGGGACTGTCCAGTTTGGCCGATGTACATAGCAGAGGGGCATTGCTGGCACATGATGGCGTATATTACATTGGTGGACGTGCAGGTGAATGAACCAATGATGTTGTGGCTGATCTGGTTAGGTCCTGTGATGGTGTCACTGGTGTAGATATGTGGGCAGAGTTGGCATCGAGGTTTGTTGCATGGATTGGTTCCTGAGTTAGAGTTACTATGGTGCGGTGTGTGGTTGCTGGTGAGAATATGCTTAAGGTTGGCGGGTTGTCTGTGGGCGAGAACTGGCCTGCCTCCCAAGGCCTGTGAAAGTGAGGGATTGTTGTCCAGGATGGGTTGTAGATCACTGATGATGCGTTGGAGAGGTTTTAGGTGAGGACTGTAGGTGACGGCCAGTGGAGTTCTGTTGGTTTCTTTCTTGGTCTTGTCTTGCAGCAGGAGGCTTCTGGGTACACTTCTGGCTCTGTTGATTTGTTTCCTTATTTCCTCATGCGGGTATCGTAGTTTTGAGAATGCTTGGTGAAAATCTTATAGGTGTTGGTCTCTGTCTGAGGGGTTGGAGCAAATGCGGTTGTACCTCAGCGCTTGGCTGAGGTACAACCGGATTGTACCTTGGCTGAGGTACAATGGATTGTGTGGTGTGTCCGGGTTGGAAGCTGGAGGCATGAAGGTAGGCATAGCAGTTGGTGGGTTTTCGGTATAGGGTGGTGTTAACGTGACCGTCACTTATTTGTACCGTGGTGTCTAGGAAGTGGACCACCAGTATAGATTGGTCCAGGCTGAGGTTGATGGTGAGGTGGAAGCTGTTGAAATCATGGTGGAATTCTTCCAGAGTCTCCTTCCCATGGGTCCAGATGATGAAGATGTCATCAATGTAGCGTAGGAAGAGAAGGGACATGAGTGGACGGGAGCTGAGGAAGCGTTGTTCCAGGTCAGCCATAAAAATGTTGGCATATTGTGGGGCCATGCGGGTGCCCATAGCGGTGCCACTGGTCTGGAGGTATATATTGTCATCAAATTTGAAATAATTGTGCATGAGGATAAAGTCACAGAGCTCAGCAACCAGTTGTGCTGTGGCATCGTCAGGGATACTGTTCCTGACAGCTTGTATTCTATCTGTGTGGGGGATGTTTGTGTAGAGAGCCTCCACATCCATGGTGGCTAGGATGGTGTTTTCTGGAAGATCACCAATGCATTGTAGTTTTCTCAGGAAATCTGTGGTGTCACAGAGATAGCTGGGAGTGCTGGTGGCGTAGGGTAGTAGAGAGTCCACATATCCGGACAGTCCTTCAGTGAGAGTGCCAATTCCAGAGATGATGGGGCGTCCAGGATTTCCATGTTTGTGGATCTTGGGCAGTAGATAAAATAACCCCAGTCAGGGCTCTAAGGGTATGTTGATTACCCTTAGAGGTTTAATCAAGTTTAATCAAGTGATTCTTAAATCATTTGAAACTGATTTGTGTAATTTTTTCACTTCTCAACTTGTGTATTCCAGTTAATAAGCTTATCAATATACGTAAGTAGTCATCTCAACACCTCTTACTTGCAGAGGCCACTCCAGGCCATCTGCTGCCTGCGATAAAACTTCAGTGTGCTGCCCCCCTCCTCATAGGCCTAAGGCAGCAGATTCAGCCCAGATGCCTTTTCATCATGACAGAGGGGTAGCTGGGCCAAATGAAATGCTGCTGTCCTTGGCAGTGCCTAGTTTGCCTATAGCTAGAGCATACCATGCTTACCAGCATACTAAACCTGACTTAGACATCTTCAATTCAAGGACAAAACTTCTTCCTAATCAGTTCTTGTTGGGTGGGAGATTGATTTGTCTTCCAAGGCTATATCGGCAGGGGAAAGGGTTACTCATGCAGTGAAGTAGACGTGCAAATTTGTTTCTAATTCTTCAGTCCAAAAGCAAATTTGGCACTGGTGCATTATTTCTGTGAAGAAAACAATACCGTAGGTAATTAAACTGAAGTCTGTGAGAGGATCTGTAATTCAGTAAATATTATGTGCTATGAAATGTTTGTGCTGAGGGGAGTTATTAAAGTACTAATGTGAATAACTTTAACCCAACATCAGAAGTTGTTCTTATCTAGTACCAGTGTTAAATCCCATAATTAGGAAAAATGCGCCATTCCCCTGAAAACATGTTTGTTGATTGTGCCTTTTAATTACAACATGTACTTAAATGTCCACAAGAAAGTATTTTTTTAAATGACTGAAAGGTGCACACTGCTCACTTAAATGGATTCAAAATCCACTTAGCTCTTATTATCTGCCTCTGATGTCATTAAGAATAAATGAATGAAATTAGTAATATAATACATATACCAGGATATGCATTTATACGTTAAATTCTAAGGTCCTTGATTCTGCAATTAAACTCCCAGAGACATTTAAAAAAAAAATTTCATCTTAAACTTACAGGACTAAATTCACCACTGTTATAAATGGGCAATACACATGCACAAACACACACATACATATAAATACACACACACACACATATATATATTGTGTGTAAAATCACCAAATTCAGTAATAGAAATGCCTATATACATACATAAGGTGCCTGAGATATAGTTGCTGTGGAAATCATTTTTTTTTAATGTCTTAACTTTGAGTTTCAAATGGCAACCATAAAGTTGCAGTTAATAACTTACAAAAAGTTATCATGCCAGTTGACAAATTAGAAGTTGCGAAGGGTTGCTCAGGTGAATAATTTCTTCTATGCTGGAAAAAAGAACATCTGTTTGTAATCTAAAAAAATTGTTCCATTTTCAAAATGTACCCCTTAGTAGAAGGGTGGCATTTATGTAATGACTGTATAATTACATTTTTTTTTTTAAATGATTTCCCTCACTCTGCTCCGTAGGAGATGACATCTGTGCAGCTTATCATTTTCATTGCATTCTTTGTTTAGATTTTGTTCTTGAAGTTTACCAATGCATTGTTCACAGACAAAAATCTCTCCCTACTTATATTACTTCATTCAGTGAAAACAAAACCTGTATTGGTGGAATGTTTTAGACTTTTAGAATTTAAATGCAAAAGTGCTAGGACATTCAGCTGTGGTTCCTACATAAACTCTGACTCCCTTGCAGATGCATTGTATTTTGCTTTTGAGTATACTGTTTAACTTTATATCATAACATTTGCATGTGATGTGGGTGAATTGATGTTTATACGGTAGTGCTAATTGCAGATAAATCTCAATTACATGAATGACTTTCAGGATGCGGTATATAGAAATTAAAGAATCGGAAGTTTTGCAAAATTGGAATTCCAATTTTGAAAGACATATCCAAATTTCCAACTAATCAGACTTTATATAGTCAGAATTTGTCTATATAGTATATGTTCTGTAATAAGTTGTTTTAGGAAATTTTGTAATTGGTGGACTTCATTCAGCTTTCTAACAGGACAAAAAAATCTGAGGACAGATTCTGCACTGACATACACCCTGTATAATTCCAGCAGAACCAAAGAGGTTGCAGAGAGTGTGAGGCAGAACAGAAGCTGGCCCAGTTTTTCATTGTCAGACACTATAAAATAAAACAGTTTACAAAACATAACATACAATGTGTAACGGAACACTAAATTGTAAATTGTAGCTGCTGGAAGCGGCATGGGCCGAGGGACGTACTGGCCACCACTTCCAGAGCTCCCATTGGCCTGGAGCAGCAAACCACGGCCAGTGGGAACCGTGATCGGCCGGACCTGCGGACGGGGCAGATAAACAAACCGGCTCGGCCCAGCCCGGCCCGGCCTGGCCCGCCAGAGGCTTTCCCTACACAAGCGGCGTCCCAAGTTTGGGAAACACTGTTATAGTGAATACATCTGGTGTGTGACTCTGTGGGTAGAAAGCTGTGTGGCCGGTCCATATCTGATACAGCATCCTGACCTGCTAGTAGCACCCCTGCAACCTACCGTGTGCACAAGGTATACATGACAGACTGAGGCCTCTCTACTAGAAAAGTGCAAATCAAATTTAAAAATCAATCTAGTTTAAACTGGTGCAACTCCCCAATATAAACACGCTTAGTGTATGTCTACACTGCTATCAGGAGGTGTGAGACTGCAGCTGATATAGGCATATCTGAGCTAGTTTTGATCTAATCTAGCTTGAATAACAATAGCAGTGTAGCCTGGCAGTATGGGCAGAGGCACAGGCTAGCCACTTGAGTACATGCCTACAGTCCTGGGCAGGTTGTACACAGGAGGCTAGCCCTGTGCCACTGCCCTGTTGCCATGGCTGCACTGCTACAGTATTTGGGTATGTCTACATGTGTGCTGCAATCCAGGACTCTAATAAGAGGTACCGCAACACACTTCCAGTAAGTGATAGTATTGAAGTACCAGAACATTCTTACAGTTCCCCAAAAACGTGCTGGAATGGAATTCCAGAGCAATCAGTCATGACTCAAGTCCTGCTGCAATCACACCTCCCAACTGTAGGGTAGACATACCTTACACTGGTTTAACTCTTACTTATAGCTGTTTAGTTTGGGTTGGTAAGCGACTGGCTTAAGCTAAATTGATATAAACAAGGCTCAAACTGGTTTAAGTGCATCTACATTAAAGAATTGCATCAATTGAACTAGCTCTGTTTTGAAATTTCTTCAGGCCTTGTCAACATACAAACTTGCACTGGTTTAATTAATGGTGTATTTTTAAAACAATTTAGCTAAACCGGTGTACGTTTTGTCTGTAGACAAGGTCTTAGCTAAACCATACACTTTTAGGGCATGGCTACACTTGCAGATGTAGAGCGCTTTGAGTTAAACCAGCCTTCGTAGAGCGCAGTAGGGAAAGCGCTGCAATCTGTCCACACTGACAGCTGACAGCGCACTGGCATGGCCACATTAGCAGCTCTTGCAACGGGCACAGAGAGCAGTGCATTGTGGTAGCTATCCCAGCATGCAAGTGGCTGCAACGTGCTTTTCAAACGGGGGGGGGGGGGGTGACAGGGGGTGTGGTGTGTGTATGTGGGGGGAGAGAGAGTGGGTTTTTGGGGGACTGAGAGCATGTCAGCATGCTGTCTTGTAAGGTCGAACAGCAGCAGACCTCCCCGTCCCCTCCCCCGCCTCTCTCTCTCACACACAGCATTCCACAGTAATGGTTGCTTTGTCTCGGAGCAGATAAGCATGCCAGCTGTCAAACAGAGCTTTCAAAGGGCATATCCAAAAACAATGACAAGAGTGGCCGCTTGATTTAAGGGGATTATGGGACATTTCTGGAGGCTGATCAGAGCGCAGTAATGCAACACCTCATTCACACTGACGCTGGGGCACTCCAGCGGGGGCGCATCAAACATTATTCTACTCACTGAGGTGGAGTACCAGGAGCGCTCTAGCTGTGGAGTCAGAGCGCTCTACGTGCCTTGCCAGTGTGGACAGGTAGTGAGCTAGTGCACCCGGGGCTCCTTTAATGCGCTGTAACTTGCAAATGTAGCCAAGCACTTAGTATAACAAGGCCTAAGCCTAATTATGCTTACAGCAACAATAGCTCTTCTGTGTGTTACCCTGGTTTCCCCACACTCAAACAGTAAACACAATAGATTTTCATTGTTGCTCTACAAAGCGGCTGGCCAGCCCTTCCTCAGCAAATCATTAGCAGGCTATCATGGAATCCTGAACAAGGTTCCAACAGCTTGAAACAACACCTCTTTCCCCTCCAAGGCATCTGTAATTGGCAAACACTTTGACCAGTAAGAGAAACCGACCTTTTGAGTAAAAGTGACTGGAAACATCCTTTGGATGAATAAGCTATGAAGAGTTGCCATCTTCTATCTATATCCTTATAATTAATCTCCACCAAATAGCCTCTCTGTGGCCCTGATTCTCATCCCATATACACTATAAAGACAAGGTGGATGAGATAATATCTTGTATTGGACTAACTTCTGTTAGTGAAAGAGACTAAGGCTAGGTCTACACTACAGCGGGGGGTCGACCTAAGATACGTGAATAGCGTAGCTGAAGTGGCGTATTTTAGGTCGACTTACCTGGCTGTGAGGACGGCGGCAAGTCGACCGCTGCCGCGCCGCCGTCGACTCCGCTACCGCCTCTTGCCGCGGTGGATTTCCGGAGTCGACGGCAGAGCCATCAGGGATCGATTTTATCGCGTCTTCACTAGACGCGATAAGTCGATCCCCGATAGACCGATTGCTACCCGCAAGACGTGCCCTAAGCTTTCAAATTTACACAGAGCTCTTCTTCAGGTCTGGGAAAGGTACTCAGAGTGTCACAGCTAAATACAAGGTGGGACAGATTGTTTAGCACAAGGAGTTAACATGTTGTAAGAGACATTCAAGGTGAAGTGGGCAGTTAACACCTCTGCAGAACAAAGGAGGATTAGTGGGTTATAGATTGTTGTAATGAGCCGTAAATCCAGTGCCTTTATTAAACCCATGATTCTCAATGTCTAACAAAGTTAAGAATTTAAGCTCCAAGTCTCATCTTTTGAAGGTATTGTACAGGTTCCCTTTGAGGACAAGGACTGAGAGGTCAGGTACAGACCAATCATTTTGTGAAAAGTGCTCATTCACAGGTGATACTGTGGTTTTGTCTTTTATCATTTTTCTGTGTGCGCTCATTCAAGAGCTTAGTGATTGTCTTCTTTCACCCACATAGTAGTTGTTAGGGAATTTTAGTGCTCTGGATAAGGTACATCATACTTTGTGATTGGCATGTGCAGGACCCAGGGATCTTGAAAGATGAGTTGCAGGTGGCGTATTAATCCTCATGGCAGTGGAGATATGTCTACAGATTCTGTATCTCTTGTGATGGCGGGGTCTGGTGTGGCTTAGAGTTGGTGGGTCCTGGTCTGTGGGGAGCTTTCTTTTGATTGTGAATTTGGGGGGTTGTCTGAAGGCCAGAAGAAGGGGTTCAGGAAAGATTTCTTTCAGAATGTAGTCCCCATTGAGTATGGGTTATAATTGTTTAATAATAGCCCATATGGATTGCATTGTGGGATGGTAGGAGACAACTAGGTCAGAGGGTTGTGTGGTCAGAGGATTTTTTTTCATTTAAACTATGTTAATCGGGCATCACTCCATTGAAAAGAAAGGAACTAACTCAGATGTAAAACCTGTATGAGATCAGAATCTGACCCAGGGTATGTAAATGCAAATTCACTTACATATGCAACATATATACCTAGAGAACTGCAGATTCTATACATATAAAGAGGTGTATTTAGGAAGGTTTAATATTAATCTTAAAAAAATAAATGCACTGGACAATTATGCACTAAGAAAAGGGAACTGTCAAAATAACAATACTCTATGGTAAGAGCTACAAATGGAATAAAGCCAAAAGCCTTTCTAACATGATTATAATTACACCTTAGGATATTCAAGATTTATCATGAGCATAACAGCATCCAAATGCCTGGATCATCTATATATATTCTCTTTGATAGAGCGATGGGAGGATTATATTTAGCACAGTCGGAACTAAAGTGTCTGCTTTCTTTTACAATTCTAAATGTCAGCATTTGCTGCTGGTTTGTTGTTGTAGCAGGGGAAGGGAAATCCCTAGATGCAGAAGGGGAGAGAGAAAAGAAGAAATGACAGGATCCCTTTGGATGATAAGCCAGTGGGTTACCATGCACTTAATAGTGAGCATTCTGCATGGGAAAAAAAGCTCCAAGCCCTCCTCCATAAAGGGCTGTGCAGTTCCCAGGAGCCTTAATATGTCCGGCAGGCTCCCAGGGAGGGTTGGCAGGAAATCACCCCAGGATCACAGCAGAGGGAGGCAGGGCAGCTGTGGAGAACAGCCTAGGTAGCAGCTACACACCAGGGCCTGGAGGTTTTTCCAGATGGAAATGGGAGAATGCCTGGGTTACATGTGGCTGTGTCTATTCCCCACCCCAGTGGGGCTGAGGTTTTCCCAGCAGCATCAGGGAGACAGTGAGGTCTGACAGCATGTGCCGCATTGGAGTAGGTAGCCCTGGGGCAGTGGTGGCAGCAGCAGGAATCAAAAAAGGATGATCCTCTCCCTCTCCTCCCTCCTGCATTTCTTCCTCACACCCCATTGTGGGATGGGTGAGTTGAGGTCTTTAAATCTCTTAGTTGTGGTGGAGCCAGAAACTCTCTTCTCAAGAAACTTGGGGGAGAGGGTAGGTTGGCCTCAAAGCCATGGTGCCCAGAAGATTTCCCTTGGGCAGGGGGCTGAGGGCACAAGGAATGAGCATGTACTGCAGGCTTGGCTGCCAGATTCTAGTACCCAGAAAATAAGTGGTAGGCAAGCAACCCCTGTAAGTGTGCAGGCAGCCGGCGAGTAGTGGCAGCAGCCAACAGAACATGGGTCTTCCTAGCAGGCAGAATGTTACAGATCAAACACCTTTAATCCAACATAGGGCAGAAATGTAGTGACAGGGGCCAAGGCTTCTTTGCAGGTTGGCTGGTAGGTTAGGAATACAGCCAGCAAAAGAAGGACAGAGTGCTACCTCCAGCCCCACTAGGCTGGCTTGTATGGAGACTGAATTAGAGATGGCTAGAAGGGCTGGGGTATCCAAGAAAATTACTTTGTATGAACTACAATGTTGGCAATCATCACTTTCATAGCCCGGGTAGGGCCTTTGAGATGGGTAATTTGCATTTGGCAATGAGCTGCCTCCTCAGTCATGGCCAGAGCCAATTTATTATTAGGACCAAATCAAGAAATGGGGGAATTTATTGAGTGCTGGACAATCTCTGAATCAGTGCCCTAGGGTTTCCTTGAAGGGAGGATTGGATGCCAGAGTTAGACCTGATTTGGAGGAACGGGGGCCGGGGGGGGGGGGGGGGGGGAATGAATTAAGTCTGGGGTTTTCACCAGAGCAAATGGTGGCTCTTGGAGGTTGTAAAAGACAACCCTATAGGAGCTGTTTCCTGTCTTAGAGGCAGTGACTACCTGCAGGGGAGACGTCAGGAGTAAGAGAGGCCATTTTGAAGTCAGAAACAGGCAGTGGTCCATGCTGGTAGCTGCCAGTTCTTCAGGTCACTCATAGGTGGGCTGAACTTGAGAACTGGTACTGGGAGCCACCAGGGAACCCATTCTGGTGCAGCTAAGCCTCTGGATCCAATCTGTGGTGTCATGGATACACCAGGGGCTGGCATCATAGGCTAATTGAGTTTCTTATTCAGAAGGACACTTTGCAGGAGAATACTGGGTTACCAGAATGCTGGTAGTGGGTTTTAGTTAGGCTACTGGAGGGCTGGTCTGAGATGCCACAGCAGAGGGTCTGGTGGGGAAAGCCACCTGGCCTTCACAGGTGGACAAGGCCGGGAGAGGAGTAAATTTGGTGGTGGCTAAAGTATGTGAGTGGAAAAGGTTTGTAATTGTCCATTATGAAATTGCATATTCGAGACCTGAGTTATTCATGGAAGTGGTGGCACAGTTATATGATGGGAGTGGATTTGATTCTGGCCACTAGTAGGGAAGAAACTATTACCAATCTGGGAATGTGGCAGGAGCTGTGGGAGGGGTGGGGTTGTGGCATAGCTAGGAGTGAAAATTTAGGTGGGCCCCCAACTTATCGTGGCTGGGCTGTGACAGGGTCTATCAGGCCTTCTCTGTGCCCTGCTGGAGGCATCAGTGCCCTGACGGTCCCTGCCCTAGGAAAATCCACTCAGATCAGGCGACCAAGAGGCCTAGTAGGGCCAGTAGGAAATATTGATCAATCAAGAACCAGCAGCCCAATTAAGGTTTGCCTGGTGTGCTCAGGGGTAGACCTAGGTGAGACTGGGACAGAGGAAGAGTGCCTCAGGGCCAACCTAGGCCCAGGTCAGGGCCTTGCCTTAAGTGCTTACATCCCCTCTATTTTAAAGGAACAGACAGCCAAATCCTGAATTGTTATTTTGTTACTTGATTATTTAAACAGTGATGCCAAGGTTAAGGCTACGCTGCCCCAAGCAGGTGGTCAAACCTTGCAGATTAAGGTGGGGAGCATCTGCAGTACCATGCATGGCCGAGAAGGGGGCACTACAGAGCAGCACCACATCCCACATGGGCATTGACCAAAGTGCTGAGCTCATTGTAGTAAAGATTCCCTGTCACATTGCTCAGTCTGTAGCACAGGCAATTCGCCTGCGCCTTACTGCTCTCAGCAGCAGAGCTGAGCCTGCCAGCACGTTTGCAGTCACATCCCAGCAGGGCAGGAGACCCCAGGCCATGGACAACGTGCACACTCAGGCTACTTTGGAGCTAGATCCACCCCATACGGTGCTGACTTTGTGAGTGGCTCAACCCTGGCTTGCTGCAATGCTGAGGGGGGGCTTGTCTGCAAGATAATAATGATGTTCCAGGGGGAGCAGAGCCTGCCTCTGCAGGCTGGCACGGGTAATGCGGATGTTCCTCGAGGGAGTGCAACACAAGGTGCCAGGGTATCCCTTGGCCGACTCCTGCACTGGCATCCTCTGTGCTGCCGAGCCAAGCCCAGCTGCAGCAAGACAGTCTTCTCCCCTTTGCCTTTGTCTGCCCCGCCTTCTGCCCTGCCTCTTCCCCACCCGTAACGGTCCCCTCCTCCCTGACCTGTTACCACCCCGCCTCCTCTCCGACCCCTAACTCTTCCTGCCTGCCCCTACTGCTTAGCCTCCTGACTTTTGCTGCTGCTGACCCCCCTCATTCCCACCCTTTCACCCTTAGGTGGGAAAGGGTGTTTGGGTCTCAGCAATGGTGCTGGGACAAGGTTAAGGGAGTGGGGGGACTGACTGCAGCCCTTCACCCAGGTAGAATGGATTACAAAGGAGGGATGACCTGCACTGTATGAATTATTGCTGATGTATTACTAAATAAAGCTGCAGCCTAGTTAAACCACATTCTGGGGGCTTATCCATCTATTTATGGTGTCTCGGGCAATGCATTTTAATCCTCTTCTGCAATTTTACTGTAATTTCAGCCTTGGACCTGAAAGGTGCAGAGGCTGCCAATCATGCCAGATCTTGTGATATGCACAGATGGGGTCCAGTATTGCCAACCCCAAACAGAGATTAGCTTACAAATCATGAGATTTTATTAAAAGTAATATATTTGGGATACTCTTTATTTACCTTCTTTTTTTAACCCTTACAGTACACTTGTGTCACATTTTCGAGCTTTTCTCTGAAGCTACATGGGCTAGAAGTTTACTTTCTTCTCTTTTTCTTTTTTTTTTTTTTTTAATTAAAAACTGAGAGTCTCCTGTATTCACATGAATCCAGGAGCTGGGACTTTTAAAAAAAGTGAAAATTATAATAAACTCATAATAGTTGGCAACACTGAAGATCTATAATAATACCAAAATTCATTTTAAATGTAGATTGGGCCCAAATCCTAAATTCCTAATCACAACATTCCCAAACTTCAGAGGTGATTAGATCTGGGGAAAACAGATTTTCTCTAGGAGGAGCAAAACACAAATGGCTGTCCTTGTTTTTTAAGATAAACATTTCATTTAACTAGTGCAGATCATAAAATTGATGATGGTGAGATTGGCAGAGATTAAGTACAGTAGTCATTGTTTAAATATTACATCATCTGTAACAAAGTGTTGGAATAGCAAATGTATTTGTATTGTTTTCTTTTAGTAGGTCTTCAAATGCTTAACTACATTTTATCCTGCCAACCTTTATCGTCACTTCAATGGGATTATTTGCATGAATAAGGATGACTCACAAGAGTGCGGGATTGAGGATAGAACCTTTAGCTGGTTGACACTGATTCCTTATAACTATAACCAATGGACACTGTAGCTAGACATAGAGAATGAAATCTTGGCCCCACTGACGTCCACAGGGGTTTTGCCATTGACTTCAACGGGAGCAGGATTTCACCCACTAGGTCTTAGTCTCCACTGTGAGGCAACTTTTGTAGTCATTTCCACCTATCCAAAAAGGGCATAGAACACTATCAAATCAGACTGGTAGCATTGCATACCCACTGTACGCTCATTTTGCACAGGCGCTGGGTAACAGCAAATCAGGCTCCTAGTAGTCCAGTAAAGGAAAGTAGCTTGTCCCGGTATGGCATGGCTTGACTATAGCTGTGATGAAATCCCTGCCCCACTAAAGCCAATGGCAGAACTCCCATTGACTTCAACTGGGCCAAGATTTCACCCATGGAGAGGTAAGGAAAGACGTGCAGCAGATGATATAGGGGCCCCTTTCCCCTCCTGTCTCCAGTGCATCTACAGAGGAGGCAGCCAGACTGTGGACCCTTAAATTCTATGGCCTGTGTTATATAGGAGGATGGACTAGTTGGTTACAGTGGTCCCTTCTGGTTTTATAATCTACAGACGCACCCTGGGTTACGCAAATCCGCATTAACGGAAAAAGTTCCATAAATTAGAAATAGTTGGGGGGTGGGGGTTGTTGGTTTTTTTTTGCGCATAATGGTCGGCTATACGTTTCCAACTACGCAAAATTTGAGTTATGCAAGGCGTTCCGGAACGGATCACTTGCGTAAGTCGGGGAGCGTCTGTATTAAACTTTCTCTTTTCACTTTCATTGGGTTTACACTGATGTAACTCCATTGACTTCAGTGAAACTACTCCTGCCTAACAGTGTAAATAGAGGAGAATGAGGTCCCTTGAGTGAAAAGGGAAATACTAGCTGTAGTAAGAGGAGGCCCTGAGATATAAACCTTGGTATCAGAGGCCTGGTATGAGGCCTAAGGCCTGAACTAAAGTAATGGTCAAGACTTTGCTAACATAAAGCAAAGTTAAGCTGTGAGCCAGAGGCAGGCCCTGCTCACAGAAGCTGGCAGGAACAGGGCTGATGTTGCATAAATATATATTCACCTAGCAAAGTTAAAGTACAGAACACACTATATGGAACATTCCATATATAACATGGAACAGGCCGACCCATCCCAATGACAGGGGCAAAAGGGTAAAATGATGGATAGAGTTGTTTTGATCGAACCAACATGTACAAGGTGAGAGGCGGCACCTTACTACGTAGAGGGGTTGTTCCTTGCTGCGTAGAGGGGTTGCACCTCAATACGTCAGGAGTGATGTGTAACTTGTATGTACCTGCGTATAAGAATGTATCCCTGGGGTGGTGTCTTTGTCCGGCCGAGGGGGCAGTGGAAAGTCCCGCCACTGACTGAGCCGGGTCCATTGCCAAGAGGCATCTATTAGTAGTATGCCCGGTAGACTAAGTAATCTACGGGGAACTGCAATTGTGTCCGAGGTCGCAATAAACCTACTCGACGTGACTTTCCATCTTACTAGAGTCTGTGGTCATTGGGGGTTCTCATCGGGTTTGGTGTGTCAGCTATCTGCAGAGCTGGGACAGCACACAGAGGGAACACACGCATGCAGCCGAGTGATATCAACATAGGAGAAAGCAGAGCACCACACCGGTAGCATCTGACAACACTAGCATGGTCCACCGCAGTAAACACCCCAAGATAGATTGGATGGGTACATTGTACTCATGGTCAGTGACTGCCTCCTGTTTCCTTCATAAACCTGCTAGTGCTCAGAGGCCGGCACTGATGAGATGTAAAAGGAGTAGGTGTTGCTTCCACTGAATGCGCTCTCCCCAGCATCCCTAGAGGCATTCTTCCTGCCTCTGCAAGTACAATGCTTCCTGTCGTCTCTTTTTGAGTGCTGTGTCTAAACACAGACACTTGAGCATGCCCAGAGAATTCAATCCTTTGTGGACAGTTACACTATTCTTCCCTTTTAATAGATTTGTCCCCAAAGTATATGCACATAAAATCCTTTAGGAGATACTGTATTCTACTTATTCACACAAAACGCAAAACTCCCACTGGTTTATTTTTGCCTAAGAAAGGGGAGCTGGACCACTAGACCCCTGGATTACTAGTATGATCTGCAACCTCTTACTGACCAAACAAATTCTTCTTTTGTTTAAAAAAAGCAGTATAGACATTGTCATTTCATCAAACTGAAATTTACAGACCGTATCTCCAAATAATACATTCTTGTAGAGTTTATCACTAAGCAGTTATATATTATCAAAGGGCTGTTGCTCGGCAGAAGTTACATGCTTTATTGTAAGTGACAAGGCAGTGATAATGCATCGCTGTTAGCGAATAACATTGGAAGAGAGCTGTCATGGAGGGCCATGTTCTATCCACTGAGTTAAAATTAAAGTTAGATATTATTCATATTGGTAAACAAAATATATCTTAAAAGTGGAAAGAAAAAAATTAAAAGCAATACTAAAGCTCCAACAAAATTCTCCAGCATTTATATTTGTTAGCGATTTGTAATGACTTCAATGTATTAGCTTTGTAAAGTCCAGAATTGGGCTTTGGGCTCAGTAGTCAGAGGCACATTAGAAACTCAAATAAGCATCTGAAAACTTAGTACAGACGGAAGTTCTGGGTTTTGCAAAACATGTAGACAGATACAATTGACCACATCTCAATAAGAGGGAAACTGAGAAACTGCCTAGGGAGATAGTCAGGACTGTGTGAGAAAGGAAGGTAGAAGTCTTAGGTGGAGAGACTGGTGCCAGAAGAGATCATGACAGAAGTCAGGAAGGGATAGAGAAGCAGCTGCAATAAGCATATGGGAAAGTTGAGTGAAAGTTTGGCTGAGTTGTGAAACAATTCCTAGCAGGAAGACTAGAAAGGAAAACATTTAAATAGAAAACCTGAAGAACAGAGTGGAAAACTGAAAACAAATAGAAGGAAACTCAGTAGAGCTTTCTAAGGCTTTGTCTACACTACACAGCTTTTAGCGACATGGCTGTCTCACCGCACCCATGCCACTAAAAGTCGTGCAACAAAAAAACTTCCACGCCCAACGAGCGGCATTTGAGTTGTCAGCAGGACAGCGCTGCTGCCGACAACATGCTATTCACACTGGCACTTGTCGCCTCAAAACTATCTTTCAGGGAGGGTTGGTTTTTTTTAACACCTCTGACAGACAAAAGTTTTGTCGTTCAATTGCCAGTGTAGACAATACATAAGATACCCATGTGCTCAGAAAAGGGAAAGACATGTCGTGTCCCCTTGTCTAACCCACGATGCTAAAGGATGTGCCTGATGGGCTCTTCCCAGGCGTCTTAGTTCCATGTTGGATCCTCCTTAGTTCCATGATATTCAAGTAGAAGCAGCAGCCAAGAGTGTTTATTTCCATCTGTGCCATACAAGGAGGTGCAGCCCATATTTTTGTGGGTGCAGATCTTGCTTCAGTCATCCATGCCTGTGTCACCTCCAGAGTGGAGTATTGCAAAATGCTGTTCCTGGAGTTACACCTCCAAATAGCTAGCATCTTCAACTAGTGAATGCAGCTACCTATTTAATTAAGCATATGGAGTACATTGTTTCTGTGTTCCATGTCCTTCACTACCTTCTAATTAGTTTTTGGGTGAAAATTAAGGTACTGGTTTTCACCTGTAAAGCCCTAAATGTCTTAAGAAGTTGCTACCTTAGGCACTGCAACTGCCTTGGCATCATATAAAGAGAGGCAATCAGGTGGGGTGCTCGAGTAGCAGGCCTGGGTTTCAAGAGGAGGGTGCAGGTAACCAGTACATTTTCAGTTGAAGAAATCTCTACTCTGAACCCTTCGGGATAAGAGGATCCAGAATTACTGATTCTGTTTCTCAGGTTTTCCCACTTGGGTGGCATGATTGAGGTATGAACAGGCTAGGAGTTTAGTGGACATTGATCCATACTGGAAGGCTATATGGATTGTTTTTCTTCATAAATAATGTACAGGCAGCTAGAGCTTAGGGTAGGAACTTTAAGCATAGCTAAAAATCTCAGAGACAGTTCTCCCCCCTTTCTCAGGCCAGAGAAATAAAAATAAATGGGAAGATGTTTAATGTCAGAGGTAAATCAGTCTGTGGTTTTGTGGACATAGTATAAAACTCCTCCTTTGTGCAGTGTGTGAAAGAATAAATGGCAGATGGAAAAAGTTCTGACTTGTATCTGAGCAACATATAGTAGGAGGCATGACTGGAGAGAGGGCAACTGTTTGAGAAATAGTAATCCTAATCAAATTAGTTTCTTAATCAAGATTAAGAACACACCAAAAGGGAAGGGCAGGGAAGGGTTGGAATCAAGAAGGCGGCCTTTCCATAGCATAAACTTTGGAAGACTAAGGACATGCTGAGTAGAATCCAATGTGATAAGGCAATGAGACACAGAAGGAAAATGTTGCAAGAAAAATTACTGTATGTTCCAGTGTTATATACACCATGTAGTAAAAGTTCAGTGCAGACAACCAAAGGGCAAAAAAGCAATCAAAGATAAGAAAAAGGCACATTAGAGGTTTCTTTAAAAAATGATGTCAGGTATACAATGAATGGGAAATTTAAAGAATGAAGTGAAGGTAAAGGAAATAACAAAAGTGAGAGAAGGAAATTAAGATTTCATAAGAAGTAAAGGGGGGATAATGTATTTTTAAAGTTTAAAAAGGAGTCTGAGGTCACACATGGTGTCAGCTGTGCCTCTGAGAAATGGTAGAGTTAACGTAGCAAAAGAAATAGGCATTGAAGAAAATGTAAATGAATTATTTACCTCAGTGTTCACAAGGGAGGCTAGAAAACTAATGCCAGAGATAGAGATTTCTATGAGAATAAAATGAAATTCTGAAAGGAATGCTGATGCATCAGAACAAATAAATGAAATTGGAGTGCCTAAGGATTGAGAAGGCACTGCGATTAGATGAGCTATTACAGATTTCTAAATGAAGCAAGACAGTTGGGACAGGAACTTTGAACAGAGGCATCCAATAGCAAATTGAAAATGAGATACAAGTGCCTAAGAATACTAGACTCTTAGACTGTCCATACAACCTTTACTCGGGGTAACATTTTTAAAAGCACCTCAGTGATTTAGGAGACTAAGTACCATTTTCAAAAGCCATTTGGATTCTTAATACCCTAAATTCCATAGACTAAGTAGAGGCTGCATGGACAGCCCTACAGTGAATCTGGCCCGGTGTATGTAGTGTCCTTATGTTCTCTAGATCCCTTCTTAAATATGGTTTCTGTCTGTACTAGAGCTGGATTAAGGTAGGTACTCTAGGTCTGTATGTAGGACCCTAGCTCCTGAAGCCACAGGATGAGATCAGAATTTCAAGTTTGGGGGTTTTTTTAAGTTTCTAGTTCTAGTTTCAAAGTAAAACTTGAGCCCAAGTGAAACTAATACAACAATATCTGCCTGAATGTGCAGAGAGTCTGAAACAACAGCTTTGAGAGGTGTCAACTGCCACGTTCATCTTAACTATGAAATCTGCTCTGTGGAGGTCCCCAGCATAGGGCTCCCTATGTGTGAGAGAGCCTATCCTGCTGCCATCTCATCGTAGGTGGGGTGATGGCACTGGGATGAGGCCATGTTGCTGCCCCATGTGGCATGTACCTAGTTCCCATGTTGCCTTAATCAGCCCTGGTCCACACAGCACCCAATTTAAGAACTGATGAATCTTAACCACTTCTGTTAGTGGCCTTACCTGCCAGACACTTTGGTTTCTTTAAGTGGTTAGGTACATGGCTATTTTTTTGTGCAGATGGATACTCCAACATCCACTATAACCAGTAAATCAAATCCTCCCATAACTTTCTGTATTCCACAGTGTGCTTTCACATTACAGTGAATAATTCAAGGCAGAAGTGAAGGAATCAGTGGGCAGCTCTGAGAAAACCCCCGTAGCCTTTGGCATGAGCAGCTGCTGCTAGGGATTGTGGGATAGGGACCAGAATACACTTCTAAAATAGCAGTTGGGTAGAAGTGCTAGATGTGGACAAATACCTAGATGTGGGCAAATACCACTGGATTGTCAAGGCAGAAAAACTGTTGAGATGACAAAAATTGAAATTGTGCAACTCATAAGCAGTTAAATTAACGCAGCCTATAATTGGTTACAAAATCATAGTGCAGTGTGGGCATCTCACAATTGAGAGTAGAAAACATTTTCAAAACTATTTCCCCCCCCACTCGCCCGCCCGCCCGCCTCCTCCACACAACTTTGCACTGGATAGCATTCAGCACTTGCAGTGCAGAGTACTTTCCCTCTTTACTTTATAGACCTTAACTAATCAACAAGGATTAAACCACAAAAAAATACGGAGGATATCCACTGTTAGAGGCCACCCTATTGTTCATCCATTTGCTTTCTTTATGTTAAGGTTAATAGATCAGTCTTAACTATGCCTGTCACAGGATGACTAGCTCCTTTAAGGGAAATGGGACTAAACACACCTGTACCATAATTAATTAGCTGTTTTGCAGCCTGAGAGGTGGGCCTAAGGAGGGTCAGGTGATAGCTTAATGGGCACTTGGGCCTTATAAGAGGCCTGAGAGCAATCACTTTAGCATTTAGAACTATAGGGAGCTGACAGGTGTCTATGGAAGGCCCTGAGACAGGGTTTGTAGGGGAAAGAGTACTCCAGAGGAAGAAGCCTGGGGCCAGCACTCTAACCCATAATGGAGAAAGAGATAGCCTAGATATGGGTTGGGAATAGGGCCCAAAGGGTTGAAGAACAATTTTTAGTTTGTACTTCTTGTTTTGGGACTTGGCTGGAAAGTTAAGACACATCTCCAGAGCTGACTAACATATGGAGAGCTGAGGAGATACACCTTGTAGAGGGAAACTGAGGCAGGAAGTACCTGCAGTGTAACACTTGACCAGAAGGGGATGCTATGGAGTGGCCATGCCCATATGCAAAGCCCTTTCTTGTTCATGCCTTAAAATATCATTAATGTCTTTGACCATTAATAACTGTATACTGTAAATTAATTTCTTCTCCTCAAATAACTGCTTCTTGCTTCCATTTTGGGGCCTGATCCTGTGAAGTTCTGAGAACCTCTTGTTAAATGCTGTTAATGTTTGCAAGGGTGAGCTGTCCCTTTGACCCCTCACTTAACCTCTCTATGGGCATCATTTCAAAGTGACAGGCCTGCATTTCTCTCAGGACAGAATCTTGCGCTTCACCCTGCTCTCGCACTGGATCCCCAGCTCATAGCACCCTTGTTCACCAACCATGTCCTCAGCAGGTCCAGCTGGGTTTGGTCCCCACTATAGACTTCTCTCTGGGAGCCTATGACCCCTAGTATGAAAGTGCAGTGACTCAGAGAATAGCTTCTTCAAAAGAAAGTATTATTTATTCATCCACAGGAATACAACAGAGAGAACCAGGGTTAAAACAACAAAAGGCCTATATGCATATTATCTTACTTAAACCTTAACCTTTCCTTTCAAGTTTACAATAGGTTTTCCCCTTTGTCTCGGACATATCCACAGCATGGGGGGCTAGGTGAGGCAGACTGCAGCCTCTGCATCTCACTCTCATCCTTTAGTCAGTGGCACCCCCACTCCCACAGTTTGCTTTTTATCTATTTCAAAGTCCTTTTATCCTGGTCGCCAGAACCTGGTCAATCGGGTTTATGCATCTCCCTAGGCAAGTGAGAAGCAGACTTTCAGAAGTGGATTCATTGTATTATCCATTCGAGCACCAGCAATTGGGGCTGTCTGCAGCCATTGCCTTTGGGGTCCTACAGAACAAAGTTAACTAAGACTGATTTAATCTTTTGTTACCTTTTAGCCAGCAAAAAATAATCACTAAACCCACAGATAAATATATAATGTTCCTAAAATCAGTACAGATATCTCCCATGCTCTTCACTGAGGCTTAAAGCTCTCTTGACTGTCAATTGTCAAAGTCATTGGGAATAGAGAGTGCTCAGCATCTCACTGGTTTGGGACACTGGAAAGAAAGTGTAGTCTCAACTTCAAATGGAAAAAGGGAAAGAGAGACCGAGAGGGGGACATAATCACTATTATTGGTGATTATCACTATTATCTAACACTATACAAAACTCAGATGCTCAGTTAGATGGACTGACTGTTGCTGATAGTTTTTCTGCAGCTAAGTTCAGCAAGACATCAGTTCTTGAAAGGCAGTAAAGTGTCACTGCTGAATGTCAACCTGAATAAAGAAGTGATACAGCTGAACAACCTCAAGGGCCTATTGTCCATTCCTCTTCTTTCACTGAGCAAAACTGTTAAAAGGTCAGGAAGAGCTATAACAGAGATAAGTGAAGAACAGCAAATGACAAGCTGTGCAGCCATAAAGACATACACGTGCTTCAGGTGCATTATGAGGGATGATACAGAAGTCAATGGCTTTATCATCCATTGCCCTATTTGTCTGTGTGAGAGTGCCTGGCTTAGATTAGCAGGTAATTATCCTTCATATGTCACAGTAAGACTATTTGTCATTATGTTTATTAAACTGTATTATTTCAAGGTAAAAGACAAGAGACGTTTGTCCCCTTCTGCTTCCACTTCCTCCATTTTTCAGGTGAAGCCCTCCTCCTTTTCTCTATACTAATTGTCTCTTCTCAGCAGGCTGATGGCATTGCATTGTCATCTGACTTCCACTTAGCCCGTGCACTTGTCCTCAGCATGTAGCCACTCTGAACTCCAGTTCCATCTCCTTCCCACCCCACAGGTATCCATTGATTTCCCCATGTAAGGCAGTTGTGGGACCCATCAGTAGCAAGAGAAGAGGAGCAGAGAACGGGGGGAGGAACAGGGGAGAGCTGTTGGTTTTGTAAGGGGGAAGGTGAGTTATTTTGGAGCTGGCTCTTCCTATGAATAGCAACCTGGTACTATTTCCAGCAGACAGAACCTCCTCTCTGCCACAGGTCTTCCTAGGAGACTCCCAAAGGCCTTTAAGAAACTGACCAATCCTGAAGATGTTTTAACACCTTGGGATTAGTCTAGTGCATGTTTTTCCATTTGCCAGCAAAACAGTAATTTTCACAGTAGAAAAGAAAAGACAAAGAAAATCCCACCCCTGTTTGAATGCTGATCATAAAGTTGCTTCTTCCTTCCTTCACTGGCTTTTGCTCTTGGAAGAGACTCCATTGCCTCATGCACCGACTTCCCTCTTGTCCTTCAGGATCTCCTCAAAGAGATAATTAGCTTAGGTATGGAACATACTGACCATCACCATTTCATGAATCAGATGATCAGTTACCCTTTTTCCATGAGGCAGTTATTATTTTGATTCATATATTTTTAAGTCTTGCTGCCAGGGAAACTGTGAATGCAGTTAGTGTCTCTCTCTCTCTTACCAGATGTTTCACTGTATTGACACTCTGTATGGAACGTTTCTTTGTTGGGCTGTTACTGGTCTTTTGGTGCAGCCTACTGCCACTGCATGCCATCCCTGTGTTGTCCCCAAGGGTAGGGAAACCCCTGGGGTTTCAGGGTTTAATTCCCAGCCACAGTTCAATGGCAGTCCAGGAAAGCACTACCAGCTGGGACTGT
The DNA here is from genome assembly GCF_002925995.2 of Terrapene triunguis. NCBI lineage: Eukaryota > Metazoa > Chordata > Testudines > Emydidae > Terrapene > Terrapene triunguis. The sequence continues at coordinate 20,975,665 of NW_020664419.1, forward strand.
GCTCCCAGCTGGGGTTGACAGAGGAGTACTAGCTCAAGCAAAGCGAGTGCACTAAAAAGAGCAGTGTAGCTGAGGATAGCATAGGTAGGAAGTTCAAGGTAGCAGCCCAAGTAAAAACCTGCCTGGAGCTCTTAAGTATTTATATATATATATATATATATATATATATATATATAGCCTATATATATATATATATATATAGCCTGAGCCACCACCCGTGCTACGTCGCTCTTTTTAGCATGCTAGCTGGAACAATGCTAGGGTGAGTCTGTCTACCTAAGCTGGGAAGCACTCTCCTGCTGCAATGTAGACATCTCTGGTGGGGGTGGGGGTTTGCTGACCACAAGACAAGGCAAGGAGCTGCCTTGTATGGCCTGTAGGTTTTTTTATGTATGTATTTATTTTAGTTTACTGCTTGTAAAACAGTGTGGCAAGAATGCAGCTTGGGGCTTTTGCCAAATTGGAGTCAATTTGGATTAAATATGAGCCTCTCTGATAAAATGGTTTTATCAAACCTGAACTTTCCTCTCTTCCCTGTCCTGCCCCAGGACTGCAACAGCCTCCCTTTCACTGGTTTGTCAGTGCTGCTGGCATCCATTTCTTCAATGACTGTAAGCTTGAATAATTGATAGAGGTAACTAAATGCAGGTTTCTATTTTTAATAAAGTTCATCTTGAGCACACCAACACCAGAAGGTGCCATATCCTGCTTTCTGTGCAATAGTGTGTGGGCTTTTAAAGACTGAATTTAGACTCTCTTTATTTTCAGTATGTAAGCAGTTGCTGGCTATAAAGCTGTCAGACTCCCAAAGGTCTGAATGATTGAAATAGTGACACGTACTATAGAATCGGTTACAGACCTGATTATATCAGTCCCTTTTGTGTGTGTGGTTTTTCCCCATCTTGTTTTTGAATTAAAATATCTATAAAACTTATACATGTTTACACTAAAAATGATGGTCATTGCTTTCTTTGCTTGTGTTTAACTTTGCTTGTGGTGTTGGTTGTGTGGAGTCAGACTGATTTTCAAAGTGTAAAGCCAGGCCACAGTACCTGTGGGGGTTCGAGGATGTGGGATTGGGCTAAACTAGGGTTGACTCAAGGAGGGCTGGGAGTGGAGAGAATATAGGCATCTGCCCTTTACTGTGCCCCCCGCCATGCCCCATCTTTCAGAATGAAGAAGTAGGGCACCTTTCTGTAAAAGGGCAAAGTAGAAAAACACAGTATTTATCCCTATTTACTGATGTCCCCTAGTCCCCACCTCTTTGGCCATATTTTCTATGCTCTTTTGGCATGGCCATCTCCTTCACTATTTTTAACCTCATCAGCTCAAAGTCCTACCTTATTTTTTCTCTTTGTCCCCTCTCCCTATTCTATCTAATTGCTCTTCCTGGGTCTTCTATGCATTGGTCTCCTCTCCATTCCCTTTCCTTGCTCTGTCTTCTACGTCCTCCTCCTGTTCTGTCACACTACCCGCCTCCTTCATTCCAGAGCCACTTTCTGCCTCAGGTCACACCCTTCTCCTCCCCCTCCTCTTTTCTTTTTCGCCATTCCTTTCCCTTTCCCCCTTTATTTGTTTTCTCTGTTGTAGGCACCCTTTACTAGTGGGGTCTCTGAACTTAATCGGGAGTGTTTCAGCTGGGAAGATCTTGTGTGCTGCAATCCAGCCTTAGAGACCACAATTCTCATGATGCCTTGGGGAAAGAGTGAGAGACTTTCTCTTCTATGGAGAGCAGGCAGTGGACTCCATTTTGGGAGAGGAGCAAGATTGCTGGTGTGGAGCTCTCTCTATACCAGGAGCTGCTGCTAGGAAGCCAGAAGCTACTGCTGAGAGCCTGCTGGGGCTTTGATGGAGCAGGGAGCCTCAGAGGCTGTTAGTGGCTGTTGGAGCCAGGAGAGAGACTATTGCTGTGCCTAGAGCTGACTGAGGTGGGCCTGCAGTGAAGGAACTGTGAGTAACCCCCACTGTTGTTTGGGAAAGTACTTACAAGGGAAGGGGCGCAGCGGAGAGGCAGAGTGATCTTCCCATCAAACCAGGACCCAGACCTGCTGACATTTGGTGGGGGGCCAACTCCAATTTTCAGAGGGGTTGTGCCGCTTGTTGCCTTGGCTGGACTGACAGAACCAACAAAGCGCTGTCTCCAGCTTCAGATCTTCAAGTGCACCCATGGAAGCAAGTGTCTAGGACTCTGAAATCCAGAGGAGTGTACAGTACACTCCAGGGTGGGGTAAATGGTGGCAGTGTAAATGTCAGTTAAGTAAGTGTCATTTATTACTGTATACAATATTTGTTAATTGATTTTATTCAACTGCCCCCTGTGGATTTAAATTAGTAGTGACATTTAATCTTAGTCTGTTATACCCTGTTCCTTTAAATTGTTAAGTAAAGGCATGTTAACTCTAATTTAAGTATATTGGATATATATTATTTATAATTGGCATTTTTGAGTTAGACCCATGCCACAGATTATTATTAGAATAGGTTTATTCCTGGAGGTTCCCAAGGCACACCATTGAGTGTGTACAGAGACCAGCCAGGTGGAGGCACCGCCAATTTAAAATTCCTTTAGGAGTAAAGGGACTGCAGCAGAGGGGTGAATAGAGGATTCCCACATATCCAACATCACCACTGGGATACTCAGGATCTCCTTTAACGTCAACAACATCAGGCACCCAGGCGAGTATTGCCTGCTCCTGAGTAACCCAGGGAGGAAAGGGGGGGTTACACTGTTATTGTTTATATTGCGGTAGGAGCTTCTGTGACATCTGCTTCTGCACTTCACACACTCACACCCCTACCTCTCCACTTCCCAGTGCCTGCTCCCTATTCTCTTTACAATGTCTGTTTTCCTAATGTCTATTCCCCCTCCTCAGCCAGGTGTCAGCTCATTGGACTCAACCCCATGGTCTCCCTGCAAAGGCTCTAATGCAGTAGTTCTCAACCTATTTATCACTGTGGGCCACGTATGCAGCTCTCTCTGTATAACGTGGACTGCATCCACACACACTATATATACTACATGTATGGCACTGAGGATATCACATAAGCCACAGCTGTGTGCTGATCGGTCCGCAAGTGGCCCACAGGCCACAGGTTGAGAACCACTGCTCTAATGAGTCTCTCCACCACTAACCCTGTGAATCTACATATTTCCTTCCAGTCCACTCAGCACTGTGGGACTGGCAAGGGGAAGAGAAGCACAGCAGCTGCTCATGGCTGAGTGAGTTGTAGCCTGCTTGCTGATATATGCAGAGGCACCATAGAGGACTCATCTGGAGAGGACACCCCGCTCATGACAGGCACCAGACCTTGTGCTGTGATTGGATTTATAATCCTGCAAGTGCTGAACTTCCAGACTCTGCCACCAACTAGCTTGCACGTTTGCTGGCACTCACCACCAGTCAGTTGCTGGCTCTCTCAACTGGTACATTACCTCCTGCCCTCTCCATTCTGTCTGTCTAACTAGATATTTATACCATGCTCATCACTGTGCTGTCTGAGAGCCCTGCAGAAAATGCAAACCAAGTTGTCCAAATGTGACCACAATTTGACTTGTCTTTTGTTATCCCCTTCCTCTCCTGTGCATATATGTGAGGATCTTCTCTCTCCTTTCCATTCCTCTAGCATCATCTAGTGCCCTAACAATTTGGGTTTTTTTAAAAGAACATTTTCTCTTTCTCTCTTCTTCCTCCTTTCCTTTCTTCCCCAGGACCCTCCTCCCACCACAAGGTTGGTGATTATTGTGCAAGGGGCACAGATTTTGCAGTTACGATCTCCTTGAACCCAGGTATTAGGCTCTCTTCCATCCACGTTTCCCATCGAGCTGATGGCTCCTTCAACTCAGACCTCACCTGAATGCTTAATGTAGCAATACACTGGATGAAATCCTGGTCCCATTGAAGTCAATGGCAAAACTCCCATTTACTTCAATAGAGCGAGGGATTCACCCACTATCTTTGTAAACCACCTGTAAAGAACAGGACAGGTCCTAAAAACCAAGAATCTCTCTGGGTTTTAGGGACATGAAGTCTTCTGTGTGTGTATAGTAGTGGACAACGGTGTGTCAGCTTTTGCTCTTACTCCATTCTTTCTCTCTCCTACCAAGCAGCACTCCTCCATTGCATCTCATGTGCAAGTAAATTGTTCACGCGGCCAGGAAAAGATGGAAGAGCCCTGCTTGTTGTAATGTGTTGAGAAAGTGAGAACTGGTCAATACCAGTTATTTCTATAGCAATTAGCTTTTTTATAAATAGAAACAAACTCATAGGTGCACAATTTTAACAGTGAGAGTAATTAATCATTGGAACAATTACCAAGGGTTGTAGTGGATTCACCATTACTGGAAATTTTAAAATCAAGATTGGGTGTTTTTATAAACGATCAATCAGGAACTACTTTGGGGGATTCCTATGAACCTAGGAAGTCAGACAAGATGATAACAATGGTCCCTCTAGCCTTATAATCTATGGTATTTTCCATGAAAATATGTCATCTGTATTTGAGGAAAGTATCTGACCATGAACTTTAGTTACTCACTATTTCAACCTGAGCATGTACAGTGCTACAGGGGACTCTGATAATATTTGATTGATCTGAGTGGCAAGTCAGTCAATGCCATAAATAACTCAATCTGTTTTTCCAGTCTCTCTGAAAGTGTCATTCTGTACCATTCCTAGTGTCTTCCATTTCCAGGAGCTGAAATTTTAGACTCTGCCACCAATTTCAGTGATTTGTCTTGTCACTCACAGCCCCGAAGAAACTGACAACTCATGGCAGACATTTGTTTGAGGAAAAAGCTATTAAGAAAATGTATATCTGGCATTTTTGAGTTATATTTATTAATTAATTATTACAGAGCTTGAAAGATTTATCAGATGCCTACTAGTGTTAGCCAGAGGGACAAACCTATTAGCCTAAGTCCGATGTGAAAGATGGGGGAAGATCTATCAGTGAAGTTCAGGGGCAACAACTCCATTGCCTTGACTGTTGCTCCTAAGCAAAAACAGAGTAAAACGGACATGATTCTTATCGGTTTCACTGCTCCCCCTCCCCCCCAAGAGTTCTAAATAGTGGCAGTGAGATTATTCAGCACCTTGTCAGTTTCACTCTGAGGATTGGGGAAGCTATAATGAGCAGCAGAGACACTGGAATAAACTGTCTGCAAGCTCAGGAAGACTGCTAATAGGCTACATTCATTTTGCATTTGCAATTAGGCTAACATAAATCTAACTTCTTTTTGTTGTGGTGGTTGTTAATGGAGCCTAAGTTTTGTAGAAATTGATGGTTCATTCAATAAAGACAGCTTCAGTCACTGAAAAGTTCTGGGATTTTAAAAATATCTGCTGTTAAAGAATTTCTGCTCAATCAAGTGGAGTTACTGTTTACATATTTTAGTTGCAAACAATAGACCATATCCTGCAGGCTTTACTACATACCTATTTTAGGCTATGCTCCCATTGAAATCAATGGAAGTTTAAACTAAATAAGACCTGCAGGATCAGGCTCTGCATCTGTATTACCAAGAGATTTCTCTGCAGTTCAATTGTAATTGCAACATAATTTATCTTTTTTAAATGGTTTCTATTTTTAAAAGATATCTATGAATCCAAAAGCTGCTTCTTTACAGAGAATATTGCCTAATCCTCTTTAGAAGGATTAAAATGTAAAACATTCTAGCAATACAAAAGAGAATCTGTAGGTGGATTTTATACCTGTCTTTTCTCTCTTTAAAAATCTTTATATTCTTGCAGCTGAGAAATGAAAAGTTACCGGAGTTACAGTATCAGACATGCGTATATCTTTTTAGGAATTAATTGCAGAAAGCTTTCCTAAGTTATTTTATTTATGTTAACCTCTAAAGTTGTGACATGATTCCTGCCTCTGAAGATGACACCTAAGGCCTCAATCCCCAAGGTATTTGGGAACTTGGGAGTTAGGTGCCCAAATACCTTTGAGTATCTGGACCTACTTTTTCATCCAGTAGAAAATATCTGAACTGTACAGGGAACTGAGAGAGGAAATATTCCACTTGCACTGCATCCTGGAATTACAGGATCAGCTTCACCTTTGTTTAAAATTTTACACTAAGGCTTTTATCCTGCAAAAACTTACACATTGGCTTAATTTTACAACTGCAAGTAGTCCCCCTGATTTCAATAGTAAAGTTAAGCATGTGCATGACTGCTTGCAGGATTGGACCTAAAAGAGTTTATTTTCAGCTATATTTTCTAGCTTAATTGGAAATGTGAGAAGCTTATTTAAGAAGCTCTGTACAGTATTGCTTAGCTCAGGGCATGTATTCCTAATAACCTAGATAAAGAGGCACAAAGTCTAAATCATTTCCAGGAAATACTTAGGGCCTATGTTTGATGTGGCATACATTAAAAAACATTCAAATTTCAATATTTTCCAATTGTCCCCTGTCATAAACAGACAGTTAAGGGTTAATTCCTCTTTTACCTGTAAAGGGTTAAGAAGTTCACATAGCCTAGCTGACACCTGACCAGAGGAACCAATGGGGGGACGAGATATTTCAAGAGGAAGGAGGGAAGTTCTTCTTTTGTTCTATTCATTAAGTTCTGTGCCGGAGTGAAAAGATCAAGGAATCAACCAGGGTAGTGAGTATTAGAGAAGGAATAAATTAGCTTATGTTTATTTCCTTTTGTGACTTCGTTTTGCATAAGAGGGGGAATTAAATTGGGTTTTTCTTTTGTGTAACTAAGGTTTTAGCCCAGAGGAAAATCCGCTGTGTTTTTGAATCTGTTGTCTGTGAGAATAGCTTGAATGCTAATCTCATAGAGGTATTCCTTTCACCCTTTTTCTTTAATTAAAAGTCTTTTCTTTAAAACCTGATTGATTTTTCCTTGTTTTAAGATCCAAGGGGTTTGGATCGGTGTTCACCAGGAAATTGGTGGAGAAGTCTCTCCAGGCTACCCAGGGAAGGGTTATAGTATTTGGGAGGGAGATATTTTGGGGGGAAGACAGAGTTCCCAAATGACTCATAAATGGTTGTTTAAACGATTTGGTGGTGGCAGCATACTGATCTAAGCTGGTAATTGAGCTTAGGGGTTCTCATGCAGGTCCCCACATCTGTACCCTAAAGTTCAGAGTGGGGGTGAAACCTATGACATCCCCACACAGCACAGAAATCCCTGTTTCTATTTATTGGGGGATAACTGTTCAAAACTGTTGACAAATATTGTCATTTTGGTGGTGACTACTGTAAGCAGTATGTAAACTGTTCTTTGTGTGCAGTGGTTGCTAGTATGTAGCAAATATTTACCTACAGTTATTTCAATTCTAAGTACTATAGGTAAATATTGACTTTTTCATGGAGACTAGTTCAAAGGAACTGTGAGAATTTAGTGTGTTTCAACAAAGCCCACCACACATATGAGAGTGATCTTATGTTTCAAAGGGGAGAAGTAATTTTTTAAATATATAAATAACTGGTTCAAGCAAGAAAATTATTGTATAATTTGTCTATTAATTCTTTGGTGATATGAGGAAATTGAGTAAATAAATTAAGGCAGTCAAAAGGCATTTTAATTTGCTCAACCAGCATGTACTCAGCAAATCACTGTAGGTCTAATTGTCCTAGAAAGTATTACAGGAAGATATATTTTCACACAAATGAGCTCTTCAGTAAGAATTCGTAAAATGCATTAGGTGCAAACAGGTTTTATTAATCAAACAAACATATATTAAAAACATTCTTTTTCCAGCTTCCTTCAATAACTTACTTTTGTGATGATCCTAAGAAAAATGCCATTCCTAGTTGATATTTGCACAGTCTCTTTCATACTATCTCATCATAGCAATTGAGGGAATCTTAATACCCATTTCTATTTATATTCCAAGACCTGAGTGCCACTGAGCAACAAGTATTTTGGGGTTTTGGGTGGGGTAATTTTGTTTTTTTGCAAAAGAAGTTGGTTTTGTTTGGGTGTGGGAAAAGGGGAGGTGTGTGAACTGGTAGACTTAACTTTGTCTTGAAATGGAAAGAACTTGTACCACCTCCTAAAAGTTCACTGTAGCACCAGCAGCCGTAGAATAGACACAGGTTAACATTCTGCTCCTAATTGCACAAGTTATAACATACGTACGTCACTAGATCAGAATTTGTCCAACAACCTTTTAGAGGGCCTGAAGTTACTTATATGTACATTTTTCATGAATCCAGCTAGTTCCTTTGAATTATCCATTGATGCAGGCGGCTTATCGCAGAATATTATATACTGTGCATTAAGACTCACAAAAAAATTCAGTGTCCATATTTGAAACATGCATTCAACTTCAGTGACATTATAGAGGCCACTGAAAGTTTGGATATACTTTTAGAAGAATAGTATGCCCCAGTATACCAAACAGCCAGATTGAAGAGGCAGAGGTTTGCACTGGAGATAAGACATGCCTCCAAGCTAGAAAAGCCAGAACAGAGACCCTAAAATGGATAATTTAAAACACATAGATTTGCTGATTTTCATTTAGACAGTACTGTATATACTAATAAATTAACTAATTTAACACAATTTTTATCTTTAGATTCTTCCTTTTGTATTGCTTTTAAAAAAAAATTCAATGATATTAATTACATTCACTTAGTCATGATGGGCCTGACTCCACAACCTTTACACCGAGTACTACTGACACAGGTAGACCCGTTAACTTCAGTGAAGTTTTCTGTGTGAGCAAGAGTTCTACCATTGGACCCCATAGGCATACAATTCAAGCATGTTGCCTTGATATGAAATGTGTCCTCAATACCTAATTGTGCAGTTCCCTAATCCAAACATCCCCTCCCTCCTCTAAGGTGAATGTCAATGCAGAATGATTAAAAATTGCCTGTCCTTAAGATGGTGGGCCTGATTTTTCACTGCATTACACCAGTCACACATCAGTGTAATGCCTTTGAAACTACTGGCTTGGTGCAGTTATTTCTGTTTAGTACTCCAGTCAAATAGTTTATCTTTTAATTTCCCATGAGATGTCAAGTACATATATTCCCAATCAATAATGCAGATTTAGTCAAGTAATAACTCAGTGGAGGGACTCCACATATGCTCATATTAGTAAGGTTTGGGAATTTGTCTTTATGCTGTTTTCTCATCCTAGCAATTGAGGGAAGCCAGACAACCACCACACTTGCGAATGCACTCACACAGGAACAGGATAAAAGACAAAAACACCACCTCACTTATGGGTGGACACTGTTCACAAAAGTGATCACTCTATATCTGACCTATTAATCCACATCCTCAAAGGAAACCTGCACAACGCTTTCAAAAGACTAGCCTGGGAGCTTAAATTTATAACTTTGCTCGACACTAAAAATCATGGACTGTACCAGAGACACTGGATTTATGGCTTATTACAACAATCTGTACCTCCCTAACCCTCTCTTTTGTCATATTGGGCCACTCTATCTTGAATGGTCCCTCATGATATGTGCTAACTACTTACACTGAACAGTCTGTTCCACCTTGCATTTTGCTGTGATGCTGAGAGCACCTTTCCCAGACCTGAAGAAGAGCTCTGTGTGGTTTGAAAGCTTGTCTCTCTCACCAACAGAAGCTGGTCCAATAAAAGATATCACCTCACTCACCTTGTCTCTCTTGCATCTGAAGAAGTGAGGTGAGTGAGGTTTTTACCCATGAAAGCTTATGGCCAAATAAATCTGTTAGTCTTTAAGGTGCCACCAGACTCCTTGTTGTTTTTGTAGATACAGACTAACATGGCTACCCCCTGATACTTGTCTCTCTAATATCCTGGGACCAACAGGGCTACAACTACACTGCATATAGCTGAGATTCCTATAATTTATGGAGTATTTCTCTGTTTTTTCCATTTGTTTACTTTTGGGCATTTGACAGCACTTTATGCATATTCAGTTTCACTGTTTTCCCTGTATAATCAGCTAGTTAATCAGTTTTGTCCTTTTTTGTGTGTGTGAGTCTTTCATGCAACAACAAAGAAGAGAAAAACGTTCTGCGCAATAGGAAAATGAGATTTTAAAACCACAAACATTGGCTGGGGGTTTCAGGGACAGGACTTTAATTTGTTTCTTTAGTTTAGTGGGTTTCAAGTTGGTGCTGTGTCTAACTTTTTTACATTTAATATTTAACTAGATTTCATAATTGTGTGACATATTTGTTTTTTAAGGAACCTATTTTTGAAGTTCTAGATAAAACGGTCGTATTTTAATAATAAAGTATGTAGCTATGCAAAAAATGAAAGTTTGGTCACATCATCCCATTATTCTCCCTTTGTTTTTGTTTTTTTCCAAGCTGCCTGTCTCGTCCTGGGCTGTATGATTTTTCCTGATGGCTGGGATTCAGATGAGGTAAAACGGATGTGTGGTGAAAAGACAGACAAGTACACACTTGGGGCTTGTTCAGTCCGCTGGGCATATATCCTGGCTATTATTGGAATCTTGGATGCCCTGATCCTCTCGTTTCTGGCATTTGTGCTTGGCAACAGACAAGACAGCTTGCTAGCAGAGGAACTCAAGTTGGAAAACAAAGGTAGGATTGCCTATGGGAACGATACTACTCTGTGCTGCCTCAAGGGCAAATACTTAAAAACACTTTCTTATGTTGTAATTTGCTGGGTGATTTTAATAATTTTTTAGTTCCCAAATCAAAGACCTCCTTAAGTTACAATAATTTCTGCTCTGTTAAAGAACTTGCTGATTTGTACTTAACATTCTGGAAGGAGTAGATAAAATATTTTTTTCATATTGTTTTGTATTTCATTAGCATTAAAACTTTACCATCTTCATCCTTGTCCATACGCCTCTCTACATTTGTTCTTATTTTGGTTCCTTTAGGATTTTGCATTGTAATATAAATACCTGCAATATACTAATGCACAGTATGTTACTGTGCAATAGAAAGTAACAAAGGGAATGGATGGCTTGGGAGACTGGTAATGAGCTATGTAATGGTATAGTCCAGGGGTAGTCAATAGGCAGACCGCAGGCCAAATCCAGACCACCAGATGCTTTTGAACGGACTTTGAAATCTTTTTATTTACTTATTATCATTATTGTTGTTTTGTGTTGTTGTTATTATTTTCTCTGAAGTCTCGACCTTGACTATACATTGACCAAGAAATTTGGACCTTGACAAAAAATAATTGACTACCCCTGAGATAGTCTATGTAATGAGGTGCCATGGTCTAGTGGATTGATAACAGAGCTACAAGCCACAACACGAAAGTTCTAACCCCTGTTCTGATTTAACTCACTGTGTTGCCTTGGGTTGGTTTCTTAGCAACCTCACATGGATGTGGGGTAGGCTAATAATTGAATGTGATTTGGGAATGTGTCATTCTCAACCCCTCAGAAGCCAGTAGAAGCTAAAAACTGTTTGTTTGGCAGCCTACATTGTGTATAGCAGTTCATTTCAGTCCTGTTCCTAATGCACAGCTGTCCACATCTCTGAAAGCACCTACACAACTGTGCCAGTTAGCACCAATTGTAATCGGGCAGCACACAGAGGCCAAAGACTGATTTGACTTGAAGACTGAACTACCCACACAACTCTAGGGCTCGCTAGTGCCCTATTAATGTTAAGGTGCCTAGCAAGGCTTGTATTGTCATTGCCTTTAATCTGCATGTTCTGTGGATAAACTGAGGGCTTCATTTTCCAGGTCTGTCAGTGTGGCATCTTTCTACAAGAATAACATTCACTTACCATTTTAAAAGGAAATTATGATAGGAAAATTTATCTCTGTGTCTTCTAAGTATGGCAAAAGCACATTTAGCATTTTTCTCAGTATACAATTGAAACTAGAAGTGCACAGGGTCAGAATTGTGGCTTGCTTATCTGAATTCCACCTACCAGAATTTCAGATATACTTTTTTTTTAATGTATTGAACTATGTCTTTAATGAACATATTAATTCAAGGTATACAGCTAGATGATAAAACACTTTCCCCCTTAAATTTGTGAATGTTTGTGTGTATCTTAATTTGTTTCCCAAAATTTGCTTTTGCTCCAATAGAATTATATGATTATACCACTTTTATACCAACTGATGCTGGGGGCGTACATTACAAAAGACTTGGGTCTGCTCTAACCAATGCCAGCTGCAATGGCCCCTTAAGAGCTCTTCAAAAATTACTGGAGTGGAAAGCATCCTGGCCACTCTCTTAGCATGCCCTGTACACCAGGGAGGCCAGATAGCATGGCATACAGCTGGCTGTGCTGGCTCTACATCAGCCAGAGATTCCCCTATGGAAAGGGAATGCCCAGCTGTCCACTTATGTCATCTTCTACCACAAAAGGGCCAGGCTATGGACCAGAGATCTGTCTCCACATTTTCTGATATTGTTATGGAGTAGCTAGGCATGAGAGAATGCAATAACGTATAAGCATAGAAACATTAGCTGATACAGAAAAATCACAGTGCACAGGGTCATTATTCGAGATTATTAATGGTTATAATTGTAAGATTAATCTTGGGCCCAATCTTGCAGTCCTAACTCAAGCAAAACTCCCACTGACTTTAATGACAGTTTGTTTGAGTAAGCCCTTTGTACCAGAATTATTTCTGGAAATTGGAACAAGGAAGTGTATACAAAACAAGAGGGTAAAGTAAAGTGACAAAATCACAGAAAAGAACAGTCTGTACTCTTCTGTGTTTTTGACATTCAGAATAGTTAAATGTTAATAGGTTAATGAATGCTCAAAAATAAGAAACATGTCTTAAAATTCTGAACGGGAGAGGACTGAGACAAGTGTTTGTATGCAAGACAGCTGTGTTTTTTTCACCATTTCTTACTCATCTCTAGTTTACTCAGGTTTGAGAGTAAATCTAACACACTGGCCAACGTATGTTCTAGGTTTGATTACTATAACAGAGTCTGGAATGTAGTTTTCTATGTATAGTCTATACGCACTTTTTCTGATATGTAAGTTCTGTGTTAGAATCAGTATATTTTTCCACACAAAATCAACTTTAACCTGAAGGAAAGAGGCATCTTTAAAAAGACTTTCACATGGTACTTATGCCATTTATGAAAAGAGAGAACAGAATAGCTGTGCATATTTTGCTTTTTGTTACAGGAACCAACAGTAGTGGCTTAAAGCACTGTATGTTATCAAAATTAGTGGCAATCAGAGTGATAGCACACAGGATAGGAATTTATCTTGGTTTTAGGCTTCATCAACACCTGGACAAAGACTGTTATGGCAGAATGTTCTAGTTTCATGCATGTTATGAGGCATCAATGTATAAGCTTTCAGGACGAAACTGTCCTCTACTCGGGAAGAGTTAGTTACCCCATGCAGTAAACTCCACACAGAGAGACGTCAGTGGGATTGTGTAGGTTAAAGCACTCTCCTTTGACTGGATGGGCTGTCAAACCAACTTTTCTGATGTCAAGTATCAGAGGGGTAGCCGTGTTAGTCTGGATCTGTAAAAAGCAACAAAGAGTCCTGTGGCACCTTAAAGACTAACAGATGTATTGGAGCATAAGCTTTCCTGGGTGAATACGCATGCGTCTGACAAAGTGGGTATTCACCCACGAAAGCTTATGCTCCAATACATCTGTTAGTCTTTAAGGTGCCACAGGACTCTTTGTTGCTTTTTACAACTTTTCTGAGGTTCCTTGGAAGGGCAGAACAGCTACAAGAAAGGAGGGTTAACACTCAGGCTCACCTTTTGAGACCAGATGGTCCCAGGTGAGCAGTTTGAAATAGGGGTTTCCCAGCCTAAAAAGCCCACAGAGAAAGGGAATAGTGTGCTAGGCAGGAGAGCCAAAGACAGAGACAAGAGAGAGTTGCTTCTTGGAGACGGGGCAGTGGTGTCTTAGCTGAAGTTTCTGTAAGAAGGAATTTCCTGTGTGCAGTTTTCACCATCTCTGTTGCAGGTGAACGGGACTTGGGTACATTTGGTAAATAAATAAATGACACTAGAATATCCCTTGCTGATTTTTACCTTGCTGATTTTTGTTCCAAAGGAAAACTGAGTTTAAAAATCCCAAAATCTGCTACTGCTTAGCAAAGAAGCAACAGTGCACTTGCGAGAGATCCTGTATGACGAAGTACTCTTCAGCTGTCATGTCATGCCTAAGAAAGATAGCTTGTTCACATACACGTATGGCTTATAATAAATGTGCATTAAATACAACAAAAACCCTTACATGTTTCCATCAGGCAGATACAGAAACATACAAGTCCGTGTTTTCAAACTTGGGTGCTTAACTATGGATTTGGATGCCCAATTTTAGGCATCCAAGTTGGAAAATTATGGCCACAATGTATACAAAAATTCAAATAGTCATCATCTAACTGAAGCAGGCATGCTGGGCTCCCTTGTCCTCCAGGTACTCACAATAAGCTCAGCTGTTCCCCTTCATTCTACAGAATCAAATCATAGAATATCAAGGTTGGAAGGGACCTCAGGAGGTCATCTAGTCCAACCCCCTGCTCAAAGCAGGATCAATCCCCAACTAAATCATCCCAGCCAGGGCTTTGTCAAGCCTGGCCTTAAAAACCTCTAAGGAAGGAGATGCCACCACCTCCCTAGGTAACCCGTTCCAGTGCTTCACCACACTCCTGGTGAAAAAGTTTCTCCTAATATCCAACCTAAACCTCCCCCACTGCAATTTGAGACTATCCTTGTTCTGTCATCTGGTACCACTGAGAACAGTCTAGATACATCCTCTTTGGAACCCCCTTTCAGGTAGTTGAAAGCAACTATCAAATCCCCCCTCATTCTTCTCTTCTGCAGACTAAATAATCCCAGTTCCCTCAGCTTCTCCTCATAAATCATGTGCTCCAGCCCCCTAATCATTTTTGTTGCCCTCCGCTGGACTCTTTCCAATTTTTCTACATCCTTTTTGTAGTGTGGGGCCCAAAACTGGACACAGTACTCCAGATGAGGCCTCACCAATGCCAAAGAGGGGAATGATCACATCCCTCAATCTGCTGACAATGCTCCTACTTATACAGCCCAAAATGCCGTTAGCCTTCTTGGCAACAAGGGCACACTGTTGACTCATATCCAGTTTCTCGTTCACTGTAACCCCCAAGTCCTTTTCTGCAGAACTGCTGCCTAGCCGCTAGGTCCCTCGTCTGTAGCAGTGGATGGGATTCTTCCATCCTAAGTGCAGGACTCTGCACTTGTCCTTGTTGAGCCTCATCATATTTCTTTTGGCTCAATCCTCTAATTTGTCTAGGTCCCTTTGTATCCTATTCCTACCCTCCAGTGTATCTACCACTCCTCCCAGTTTAGTGTCATCTTCAAACTTGCTGAGGGTGCAATCCACGCCATCCTCCAGATCATTAATGAAGATATTGAACAAGACCGACCCTTGGGGTACTCCGCTTGATACCGGCTGCCAAATCCCCTGAGGTCGCCTGAGATATAAAAATCTAATATATGTAAAATTTTGCTTTAAAAGTTGGCACTTAATTTTCTGTAAAATAACTCCTAAAATTTAACTATTTTTATTCTAGTCTCTTTCCTTGATTGACATTTTCATTTCCTTGCCTTGGCTGCCCACCTCTCTTCCATCCTTCATTTGTACAAGCTTAGGAGTGATCCACATGTTTCCTCTAGCTCCATGCTCAGGGTGTTTTTTAATGCTTGTAACACAAAACCAGCTTGACCAGTTGTATTCCTACTTTACAAGGAAGAGGAAAACTACCTGGGTGCTATTCTTCAGTGAATCAATTGCTGCAGCCAAACACCACATTAAGTTAAGCCAGGCAGACCTGCAGAGCTGGGACTAAGATCCTAAGACAAATGTTTATTCTTAGGTGCCTAAAAGGAAGAGTCATATAACTACTCCACTTTTCATAGGTGCTGAATAAAAATTGAATCACTCATTTCAGTGCCTAATTTTAGACGTGGAAACTTGGAAATCCTTGCCCTAGTTGATAGTTCCCAAACACAATTCTCTGCCATTTGAACTAAGGCAAAAAGCTCTGTTAAAGTGGTAAAAGACTCAGATGTTCTCTTTCAGCTGCAACCAGCCACAAAAAAGTCAAGCTGCTCATACATACACTATAATCATTACAATTAGATGCAATTGCTAATTACTTTGTTTAATTACAATCCGTTTTCTTCAAATACAGCCTACAACATAGGCCCGGCACAATGAATTTACAAGGCTTTTTAAACATAAGGGAAGTTTGAAGGGTTAGTACCAAGACATTTTTGATCCAGAGGTTTGCAAGGAAATCTTAAATGCAAATCCAAAAAAATGTAATGACCTATAACTAAAAGGCAGTTTAACTGAGGGTATGTCTACACTACGAGAGTAGTTCGATTTTAGTTAAATCGAATATGTGCAATCGATATTAGAAAGTCGAACGTATGTGTCTACACTAAGGACAGTAATTCGACTTTGTCAGTCCACACTACCAGGGAAAGCGTCGACATTGGAAGCAGTGCACTGTGGGCAGCTATCCCACAGTTCCCGCAGTCCCCGCCGCCCATTGGAATTCTGGGTCGATCCGCCAATGCCTTCTGGGTAAAAAAATGTGGCGAGGGTGCTTTTGGGTAACTGTCGTCATCCGTCAGTCACTACCGCCCTCCCTCCCTCCCTCCCTGAAAGCGCCGGCGGGAAATCAGTTCGCGCACTTTTTGATCAGTGACAGCGCGGACGCCACAGCACTGCGATCATGGATCCCGCTGCGACCATCGCTGCAGTTGTGGCCGTTCTCAACACCTCGCAGCTTATCATACACCTTTCCCTGAGGCAGATGCAGAGAAATCAGGCGAGGAGGCTACGGCACCGGCGTGAGGGCCTGAAGTCGGAGAGTAGCACAGAGCTGTCAGAAACCACGAGCCCCAGCGCCCAGGACATCACTGTGGCAATGGGGCATGTGGATTTTGTTGAACGGCGATTCTGGGCCCGGGAAACAAGCACGGACTGGTGGGACCGCATAGTGCTTCAGGTCTGGGATGAATCCCAGTGGCTGCGAAACTTTCGCATGCGGAAGGGGACTTTCCTCGAACTTTGTGAGTTGCTGTCCCCTGCCCTGAAGCGCAAGGACACCCGCATGCGAGCAGCCCTGACTGTCCAGAAGCGAGTGGCCATAGCCCTCTGGAAGCTTGCAACGCCGGACAGCTACCGGTCAGTCGCGAACCACTTTGGCGTGGGCAAATCTACCGTGGGGGTTGTTGTCCTGCAAGTAGCCAAGGCAATCGTCAAGGTACTGCTGTCAAAGGTAGTGACCCTGGGAAACGCGCAGGCCATCATAGATGGCTTCGCTGCGATGGGATTCCCAAACTGCGGTGGGGCTATAGATGGGACTCACATCCCTATCCTGGGACCGGGCCACCAGGCCAGCCAGTACATCAATAGAAAGGGATACTTTTCAATGGTGCTGCAAGCACTGGTGGACCATCGGGGATGGTTTACAAACATCTACGTCGGATGGCCGGGCAAGGTTCATGACGCTCGCGTGTTCAGGAACTCTGGTCTGTTTAGACGGCTGCAGGAAGGCATTTACTTCCCGGACCACAAGATAACTGTTGGGGATGTGGAGATGCCTACAGTGATCCTCGGGGACCCAGCCTACCCGCTAATGCCCTGGCTCATGAAGCCCTATACTGGGGCCCTGGACACTGCACAAGAACTCTTCAACTACCGGCTGAGCAAGTGCAGAATGGTGGTGGAGTGTGCTTTTGGCCGTCTCAAGGGGAGATGGAGAAGCTTACTGACTCGCTGTGATCTCAGCGAAACCAATATCCCCATCGTTATTGCAGCTTGCTGTGTGCTCCACAATCTCTGTGAGAGCAAGGGGGAGACCTTTATGGCGGGGTGGGAGGTTGAGGCAAATAGCCTGGCTGCTGATTACGCCCAGCCAGACAGCCGGGCGATTAGAAGAGCCCAGCGGGACGCGCTGTGCATCCAGGAGGCTTTGAAAGCCAGTTTCAAGGCTGAGCAGGGTACCCAGTGACTTTTCAGTTTGTGGACACAGAAGCTGAACTTGCCCCCGTTTCTTTACCCAGTTGCCGTCGACTATCCTCTCCAGTTACATACCCCCTTCCCAAAAAATAAAATCTGTTCTGTTTTGTTAATGGACACTGTTGTCTTTATTACTGTTTTCGCGGGAATGTTTTAAACCTGGGACGCAGACTGTGGCGGGGGGCGGGTTTAGTGTTGTGATGCAAATGATGCTTCTAAACTCCAGGAATGACAGGCTCCGCGGTGGTGGACTGGTTGTTTCAACGGAGCCTGCCAGCCCTCCTGGCCGGGACTGCGTGTATGTGTCGGCTATGTGACTGTCTTGCAGGGGGAGGAGGGTTACAGATCCCCTGCTGCGCGGCTCTGTGATGCAGGGTAAGGACCGCTGCATAAGATTTGTAACTGCCCTCCCCCGCCACCAAGTCACAGAGCAACACCACCACCCCCACCACACAGAACATGAAAACCACCTCCCAGACTGACCAGGATAACTAGTCACTGCACTGTATATGTGCCCTGCTGCTGGACCTGCCCCCTGCTAAAGGTGACTGTCCTGTCCAATTACCAAGCCCCTTCCCCCCCCTTCAGACAGACTCTCATCTAAAAGAAGAGGATGGAAACAATAATGAACAAAAACGTATTTTTTATTAACAACCGCACATGGAACGGGGGGGTGAAACTTGGACGGGGTCTTGTGTGAGGCGGGTAGGAAAGGACTTTTCAAATTTTGGGGAATGAGAGCCTTCTAGTGGTAGAGCAGTCCGCAGGGGTGGAGTGAAATTTTTCACGGCCCCTTCCGCCCCTCCGTGTTTGGACTTTGGGTGAGGGGGGTATGGGACTTGGTGGCGGGGCAGGGCAGTTAGAGAGAGACTGCAGCGGGGCTCTCTCCTCCTGCCTCCGGTCCTGCAGAACATCCACAAGGCGGCGGAGCATGTCCGTTTGCTCCCTCATTAGTCCAAGCAGCGTTTGAGTAGCCTGCCAGTCCTCCTGTCGCCACCTTTCCTCCCGTTCCATGTTTGCCCGGTGCATTTGTGACAAGTTCTCCCTCCACTGTGTCTGCTGGGCTGCCTGTGCTCGGGAGCATCCCATTAGTTCAGCAAACATGTCTTCCCGTGTCCTCTTCTTCCTCCTCCTAATGTGCGCTAGCCTCTGGGCAGATGTGGCTGTGGGAATTGGAAAAAGGGAGTGAATTCCTGAGACAGATCAATGTATCTGTGAACAGAGAACATAGTCTTTCAACAAGACCATGCAGAGCACCTATCACACGCGCACTGAGGACAAGGTCGAATTTTCGGCCCTCGCCTACAGTGCCTGCGGTCTTGCTGTGGCGAGCTGAGGAGCAGGGCAGGACACCGGACTTTGTCTAGCTGTCAAACATGGTAAGCCGTAGACTTGTGGCTGCTTAAAACTTTAAGAGTGGCACTGGCCTCCTTTCGCATAGAAAGCAATGCGAGTCTCTGCTGGCAGCAATCCTGCAAGCATGAACTCTGGCCCTGTCCCACCCCCTCGCGGCTGTAAACCGCGTGGCTGTAAACCGGCGGTTGCAGTTCTGTAAAGGGACGGGCAAGCAGTCCCAATACTAACTTTCCCCTACCTAATTCACAGCAGGGAGTCATGCCAGACATCACCCTCCTGAAGGTCTCGGAGAGCCAGAAGGAGCGGATGCTTCGTGACAGCCTGCAGAAACCGGGGCCATTTGCTGCAATGCTCTGCAAGGCCATGATCCCCGAGTACCTGCTGGCGTTGTGGCAGGGAAACGTCTCATACCACGAGGGGGCCTAACAAGCTCTCCCTGCCCAGGAACCTGCTCATGAGGCTTGAAAAACACCTGCAGGAGACCTATGAGGAGTTCTCCCCGGAGGATGTCGCCTCTATCCCCGGATACATTGACCAGTTTTTGGGTTAGGTGCCCTTGGAGGGACAAAAGAGTGCAGCGTTTTGGGCAGTATAATCATGAAGCGGACATTGTGAAATTTTTTGAAAATAGACTATATATTGAAGCGCCCAAAGACAGACTAATCATGATACACTTTGCACAGATTCCCGTTTTGTTGGACTTTCCTGTTTACATGTTTTGAAGCACTTTACCCACTGTTAATATTTTAAATCTTCCTGTTTTGTTGTAAATAAATGTTTACATGTTTTAAAGCACTTTACCTATTGTTAATATTTTAAATATGCCAGTTATGTTATAAATAAATGTTTAGATATTTAAAACACTTACTGCTTGATCCTTCCCCTGAATCTGTGTCTGGGATAACGGCTGGGGAGGGTTGGTAGGGGATCTCTGTGAGGGTGATGAAGAGCTCCTGGCTGTCGGGCAAATCAGCGTTGTAAGTGCTGTCGACTGCCTCGTCCTCCTCATCTCCTTCCTCCTCTTCCCCGTCCGCTGAGGAACCGGCCGCGGACAATATCCCATCCTCAGAGTCCACGGTCAGGGGTGGGGTAGTGGTGGCGGCCGCACCTAGGATGGAATGAAGTGCCTCGTAGAAACGGGATGTGTGGGGCTGGGATCCGGAGCGTCCGTTTGCCTCTTTGGTCTTCTGGTAGCCTTGTCTCAGCTCCTTGATTTTCACGCGGCACTGCGTTGCATCCCGGCTGTATCCTCTCTCTGCCATGGCTTTAGAGATCTTCTCATAGGTCTTTGCATTCCGTCTTTTGGAGCGCAGCTCGGAAAGCACGGACTCATCTCCCCACACAGCGATGAGATCCAAGACTTCCCGATCAGTCCATGCTGGGGCCCTCTTTCTAGTCTGAGATTGCACGGCCATCTCTGCTGGAGAGCTCTGCATCGTTGCCACTGCTGCTGAGCTCGCCACGGTGTCAAAACAGAAACTGCGATTCAAACTGCCCAGACAGGAAAAGGAATTCAAATTTTCCCGGGGTGTGGCTGGTCAGAGCATCCGAGCTCGGACTGCTGTCCAGAGCGTCAACAGAGTGGTGCACTGTGGGATAGCTCCCGGAGCTATTAGCGTCGAATTCCATCCACACCTAGCCTAATTCGACATGGCCATGTCGAATTTAGCGCTACTCCTCTCGTTGGGGAGGTTTACAGAAATCGATTTAAAGAGAGCTCTATGTCGAACTAAATAGCTTCGTGGTGTGGACGGGTGCAGGGTTAATTCGATATAACGGCGCTAAATTCGACATAAAAGCCTAGTGTAGACCAGGCCTGAGTCTCTCAAAACTGTATCTGAAAAAATCTCCATCTCCAGCGTAAACCTGGCTATTTTCAGGTTATACCAACCTTGCCAGCCAGAAGTATATGGGAGATAAAAATAAGGCTGCTTATGATTGCAACCTTAACTGTGGTGAGAACATTACCTCTCCATAATGAGGAACCTGCCTACACACAGCACTGCATGTGAGGTCTAACCACAGCTTCATCAAGACAAATTATAACCTCTCTGTTCCTACATGTGATACTTGCAGTAGAGCATTCAATTTCCGGCCCTCTCCCCCGCCTCCCCCTCCCCCCCCAAAAAAACCCCAGTCTGCTGTGGTATTAAATATATTGTCTGTGTCTAAACTGCAGTGATCATCTATTTCAAGTAATATAACTCAACACATCCCTAGTACTTATGGACTACATTTTGACCTCAGATATGTGCACACAAATCCTATTGATTTTAGTGGAAGAGGTGTGTATGTATTAGAGGAATTAATAGGATGCCATACTTTCTATGCATTCCTATGTCTCAACCTGCATTAGGATCTGCTAACATGATCTCAACACCTGTGCGAAGTCACGTGGTCAATACAACTCCACACAAGCATAGGAGTTTTTGTGACCGTTCTTGGGGTACCCAGGATTGTGAGTCACCTTGTTACACTCACACTGGCAGGTGGGGGTGTCTTGACTGTGCTTAACTGGGTGTCAGCTCTCTGACACTGCCAGGCTGTTAGCCCAGAGGAATGTGTGTGGGCAGCTACGCCAGGCCTTACTTTGCCTTGCAAATTAACAGTAGATGCACCCGAGTCCCTAAGCCCCTTTGAAGTGTTTCGCTGTAGTATCCAGCCCCTTCTCCACTGAACACTCATAGAAATACCAGGTCAGCTGTCCCCAAGGGAACTGTGTGCACACCAGCTTGGATGATTCAGCTCAGGATCAGCACCTAGCTTAATATCACAGCACTTAGATATAAAATAGTGAAAACAAGGATAAGTTTATTATCACAGATTCAAGTAATAGTGAGTAATGATATTGGAAACAGAAGGTTACATATACAACAAAATTATTACATGCTTTATAGAGACTAAACTTGACTTAACAGGTTAACCTCTTATCTAAACTTTTATCTTAGCTAGTGTCTTCAGAGGCGGATTAGGGGTGTGTGGGGCCCTGGGCCACAGCAAGTGAGGGCCCCTCTCCACCCCTTGCACCTGCAGTCCCCCCTCTGCCCCTCCCAGCGCTTCTGCGGAAGAAGCACCGGGCGGGGGGAGCCGGGCAAGCCCCCAAGCCCTGACCCCGTTCCCCAACAGGAGCGCCGGGTGGGTGGTTGGGGTGCGGGGGTGCCTATTTTTCCAGGGCATCAATTGGCCAGGACCCTGGGCACAGGCCCCGTTGGCCCAGTGGCTAATCCACCACTGAGTGTGTTTTGCAGTGTTTCAACCAAAGTTGGCTGAGATCCTGTTTTCATGAATGCAAATGCACTGCCCATTTGCTTCCTAAGTGCAGAATAAGAGGGTGTCTTCTTTGTCTTCTACTTATAGTCCCCAACGTTCATTGTCTGTACTCAGAGATAGTATAACTCGCTGTGGCTTGTTTTTCCTGTGTGCTGCTTCTCTAGTGACTTTGCATCTTTCCATTGACTTTGTATGTAAAGGGGTATCCACTGTGTTAACTTACAATGCTTAATTAACATCCTGATGGAGAGAGTGAGGTGAACATCCATCCTTTGGCTGACAGAAAATCTTTCTCCACCTCTGCTGATGCCTTTATACAGACTCTAAGAGCATATTTTCAGTATATATGCATAAATCCTTATATAGTGCCTTTACATAAATTTCACAATATTGACCAGTGTGATCCCAGTTGTCATTTAAGACCTCACATGACATTCTTTGAGGAACCAACATGTACATACCAGAATCAGGAAATTCCTGTAACGCCCTTGCCAGTTGGTATTAAGGGGTTTTTGGGTCACTGTCCTCACTAGTGGGTTCCAATGGAGAAATGGGTTCAGGATAGTAAACAGAATATGACTTAAAATTATCAGGAAGAGACTGCTGTGGTGCTAAAGACAGACTCTTAACTTTTGCTATTGAATCTACATGGTTAAACCCCACCTATTCAGATAGTATAGCAGAATCAAGGTCTTTGTTTAGAACCGATAGAGAGAGAGTGTAGAGAAGAGTCATTAAGATTACAGAGGAGTTAGAAGAAATAAACTATGGCGAAAGATTACATACATTAAATATTCACCGCCTTGTAAAATAGTCTGCTTATACAGTAGTACGTAAATTCATAAAGAAACTTACCAACAAAAGGAGGAGAAATTGTTCTAATTTGCTGGCAACAGTAAGACTAGAATAAATAAAATATACTGTATAATGGGATTTAGAAAATATGTATATAATTTACCAGTGAGATTAAAATAGAAGCCTTCAACAGTAAATTAAAGTAACTAATAAAGTAAAGGACTATCCTGCACTAGTGCAGGGTGATGTATTGGATAATCCAAGAGTTCCTTTCCAGCCTGACTTTCTGTGATAAGATGAAATCCCCTCTTCCCCAAACATATGCATGCATTAGTCTCCGTAAAAATATGAAAAACCATGAATTAAGGGTGCCCGCTCCCCACTGATTAATGAAGGAAGAGTATGAAGAATGGCATTCTGCTTCATGGAAAGAGGGATCCCATGCTGCTAAACTCTGTGGGGAGCCTCATTCAATAGCAATATTAGAGAAAAAAATTGTCGTCCTAATGAATCAGTCGAATGAGGCACACAATGCTGCCACATCAAGGCATGCTGGTAGAAGATTTTTTCCCTAATTAGATTTAATAATGCCTAAAATTAAAAATAATTTTGACTGCCTGTATTATATGTAAAAAAAGAACGAAAGGCTCAGAAGGTAGGAGATACAATCCTTTTAGTGAATTGAGGTCCAGGGATAAGCTGAAGTAATACAGGGCACTTGGCTCATAACGGATTTTTCCCTTGATCTACATCTCTATTCTCTACGTCCAGGCCTAACTTGAACCCCTTTCATGACAAAAACACTGTTCACATCAGCTGCACATCTTTCTAACAAATGCAGCACAGAAGAGGCAGAATACACAATATTGGGCCAAATTAATAGAGTTGCAGGTAACTTGAGCCAGGTCCGAATTTGTTCCACTAAATCCAGAGGAACAAAGCATTGGTTGTTGAAGGTGTATATTTTAAATCCACAGCTATTCAGGTAGTTTCTATAAGCAGGAGGAGTAGTGGCATAAATGTAATGTGTGAGTGCCAGGGTGAGGAATGAGTCCCAATAAACTGCAGGATAAAGAACATGCAGTAAAATCTCATACCAACACTAGAAGTTGCATTAGAAGTGATGTTGTAGTCTTGTGATGTTATGTCCAAAACTGAATAAAAGTCAGGAAATGTTTGCTTGCAATGCCTGAGCATAGCCTGTAGGCCCCCTCCAAAATTTTAGGGATTGCATTAATAAATAAAGAAAACAGAGTTTGAAACAGAAACTCATTTATCTCACTTTATTTAGTCATCATCTCTTCTTATGTCTTTCCACCACAATCATAGATTTTCCAGTGTTGGGCACATAATATGGCCCAGGTGAGATTGTCTATGGTGCACAGTTCCTCCAGGAGCCAGTAGACCAATAGATACTCCATGGTTTGTGTTTCACCACAGTCACATGTGTCTGTATCATTGGAATAGTCCCACTTTCGTATATTGACTTTTGACCTCCTGATTCTTGTTCAGAGGTGATTTAAATATCTCCAGGTCAACCAGTCCTCCACACCTGCAGGAAGGCGTTTGGCAATGTCACATATGCATTTGGTTTGTCCTCTTAGAGTAATTCAAGCCATGTGTGCCATATTTCCAGTCATGTAGCCGTCAGTGATTTTTGAAGTGCTTTCATTGCAGCTAGGAAGCTTTTTCTGTGGTGGGGCCACGTGGTGGATGTCTGGTATCTTCAACTTGTCATAATCATTCCATTTTGCTTGTGACTGCTCTCCTGATATCTGGTGGAGCAATTCCAGCAAGCACATAAAGGCTGTTCACGTTTGTTGATTTTAGACATCCTATGATATAGTGGCAGCTGTCATTCAGCACAGGGTCCAACTTCTTTGAATGAACAGCTCTTTCCCACACCAGACATACGTATTCGGCTGTTGAATAGCAAAGTGCAAATGCAGCGGTTCTTCATGTTGCTGGGTTGGTTCCCCATTTTCAATTTGCAAGCTTCCGGAGTATGTTATTCAGGGTGCTAACTTTGCCTCTTGCTGTAGGATTAGGTGCTTTTCAACAAGTTGTGATAGGCACTTAACCAACAAGTTAGGATAAAACACTCATACAGTCAGGGGTGAAAGTAACATAAAAGTCTTACCGGTACGGGGGCCTGGCTCTGGGCCCTTGGAAGGGGCAGGGCCTCGGGCAGAAGGGGCAGTGATGTTAAAGCACTGCTGTGACAGCGCTTTAACGTCAGCTGTGTACGGGCCCATACCGGCAGCCACTTCTTACCGTTATGCTGTACCGGCCCACTTTCACCTCTGCATACAGTTTAAAGAGGTGACATAGTAGTGATATAGACCTGGAGTTCTTCGGCTCTGTTGTGTCCTTTCCCACCCTCACGAGTGCCACAACACATGCACATCGTCAGAACTTGAGTATTTTGTATATAGCTGAGCATATGGCTCCAATGGTGTTTAGTTGTGATAAAAAACTACACATTAAAGCAATACTTTTTAAAACATGAGTCAAAAGAATGACTTACAAATCTGAAAAGGTTCCAACCAATGATGTTCACCTAGGGTTTCTTGAAATGAATTCTTCTGCAACACCTATAAGCTGTCAATCGTCAGATTTGTCCTTCTATACCAGTAAAATCATACCCCACTTGAGCCATGATTGTTTCTGAACTGACTTTAATGATCTTTCTGAAAGCTGACAGTTGGCTTCCAGCAGATGAAGCAGAGCTATCAATCAATCCTGACTGAAATCGTTATTATACATTTGAAGCATGCCTTGAACTTGTGTTTCTCTTACATTTTAGAGTTATGAGTGTCAAGATTTAAATCATTTTGTTCAAATGTTGATTGAATACTGGACACTGTAAAATCAATTACTTCAAAATAGCTATAGTTCTAAAATTCTTTTGCTGAATTTGGGTAGTTGGATTCACCTGTATCTATCTGCATTTTCTTGAGAATTTTTCTCTTTCTGAAGCTCAGGCATTTCAATTATCTCCAGCTTTAAACTGTTCTGGTAGATTTGTTACTGGAATAAATTATAGCTTGTATTTGATCAGATGGCCTGAAGTAAATTAAGGGTCATTTTCATTCTGAAAAAATTGACCTTCTGTTGCTGAGATGCCAGCCCCTCTTTTGCTCTCATGTCTTAGTGAGAGCAAATTAATATGGTTATCAGGGCTGGCTCCAGGCACCAGCTTGGCAAGCAGGTGCTTGGAGCGGCCACTCCGGAGAGGGGCAGCAGGTCCAGCTATTCGGCGGTAATTCGGCGGACGGTCCCTCACTCCCGCTCGGAGCGAAGGACCTTCCACCGAATTGCCGCCGCAGATCACGATCGCGGCTTTTTTTTTTTTTTGGCTGCTTGGGGCAGCCAAAACCCTGGAGCCGGCGCTGATGGTTATTGGCTCCCATTTGTGTACAGGAGCTCTGAATGTTGTCCAGCTCTGTCTCCTTCTGGTCCTCACTGGAAGGAGAAGAGGAGGGATGGAGAAAGGACCCATATAGTTCTCCCCACAGAACAGAGAGCCAACAACCACCTTTGTTCTCTTCTATATTTGCATTAAGTTCAGCCACAGAAGCACCTCAAAATAAACACTGCTGTTGGACCTAAATGTGCTGTGAGTACTCTCTGCCTCCTCATATCCTTGCAAGTTTTCCTCCCCGACTCCCTGAACTTGCTGTGCAAGCCTGTTACAGTTTTGCACTGTCTGGTCTCAGGTGTTAAGCACATCTCAAGCTCTGGATCAATACAAATAGAGATTTACAATCCAAAGAACATTCTCCACCTCTTTGCAATTTTAAGGCTCTCTAGGTCAAAAGCAGGGCCTAATGGGTAGACAGCATTCTTCAACTACTTAATAAATCCAGCAGTATTGCTACCTGCAATAAAGAGTAAAGGTAAATAATTTTCTGCTTCCTGAACACAGCAGCAATAGTCCAGATGCATTTTATTACATTTCTACCTTAGTAATCTATAAGATGAGAGTGATGAGTGCACATTAGATATGAACTGTGAGAAACAGCAGCATTATGCAAATACCTGATACCTTGGATGCATCTTTAATCTATAATACACCTCTACCTCGATATAACGCTGTCCTTGGGAGCCAAAAAATCTTACCGCGTTATAGGTGAAACCGCATTATATTGAACTTGCTTTGATCCACCGGAGTGCGCAGCCCTACCCCTCCCCGCCCCCCCCCCGCCCCCCCCCGAGCACTGCTTTACTGCATTGTATCCGAATTCGTGTTATATCGGGTCGCGTTATATCGGGGTAGAGGTGTATATGTAGTACAATAGTTTCCTATTTAATGATGACTTTTAAAAACATATGCTTAGAATAGAAAGCTAGTATAGCATAATTGAAAATAATTAATTTTATACTAAATATTTAGTAATGGTACTCTTTATTTTAAGTAACTCATGGATCCAAAACATGAATCTTTGGGGTAGGTTAGACCTGATCCTGCAGTTCTCTCTCAGGGAGCAAAATGTGTAGGAGTTTTGCCCAAGTAAATTGAATCCATTATTGCAAGTCACAGAAGTTTTAAATGGCCCTGAGAGTCTTATTTAAATTATTGACAGAATTCTTTGAGTGCAGTATTTCAGGTACCATTTCACAAGTGTTTTAGGAGCTAGTATTTGATATGGTATCAAATAGTGGCATACTTCCTTTGAAGATCTAATATAACACTGTGCAATAATGCCTTGCTAATACACCTGCAAATAAAACTCTGGTAAAGTGCAAAAGATCAATCAGTTGTTATACCAAAGAGCATACACATCCCTCAGAGTAACTGAAATATATCAGGTATGATTCAATATACTCAAATATTAAAGAGAAGATATAAATGTCAAAGACCTAACTGGAATTTGGCCATAGGAGTCACACTGTAAAAGTGTGAAAGCATCATCTTTGGGATGAGGACAGCCGTGAAAGCACAAGACTAGCATCTTAACAAAAACACAGCATTTGGCAGCATGGCAAGAAGTGATGCCAAATGGTTAAGGAAAAAATAAAAATCTGTAGCAACCTTTTAACTGCTGGCTTTATGTGCCCTTTCAGAATTCGCCTTCAGAATCTAATTGCTGAATTTAGAATGATAATTGAGAACCCACTGAGAATTAATTGGCATGTGGCCTTTACACTTTCAGCAGCATCACTTGCTATCTAAAGAGCAAAACTAACCTCCTTTATTCCATCTCATTTTTATAGGTATTCTCCCTGCTGTTCTGCAATTGTTAATGTTTATTCTGTATGGGCAAAGCTGACACGTTAAGAACAATAAATCTGCCAGTCAAACACCATAGCTGCCCTGTTTTCCTGAAGATGGATGCGAAGCTTTTCTTAATATATCCTTCCAGGTCTTTGTGATATGACTAGCAGTTGTAAGTTTACAATAGCACTCAAAATCCATCTAGCTTTGAGGCACCAAAATCCATATAGCTTTAAGTCCCATGGCCACCAATTAGTCTATAAATCAGTGAGGTTTCAAAAAAACTGGGCCAGTCCTTAAGAAATATTTCTGACCGGAGTACATCGGAGTATTTCCCTCATGAAGAGAGGGACTTAATCGAGGGAGGGAATCAATCCTGTATACACTCAAATCAGTAGCCAAGCAGCTACCATCCGTGGAAATTTTCTGAAAGAATATTTTTTCTTGCCCATCAACTGGATGTCACAAGTGTTAGGTACAATAAAACTCACTCATGAGTTTTAGTGTTTAAGGGCCATATTGTTTCTTTTGATGCCACAAGCAGAGGGCATGGAGATGAACAAGTTCTGGTCCCAGGGACATGGAAGAGGGGAATGCCTCCTCTGAGATGTCAGCAGATGTGAACCTCTGATGTGTTGATAGAGATCTAGAGAAGACAGAGTGGGGTTGAGAATAAAGATGGAAAAAAAAGGCCTCTGCGCAGATCCTCTGAGAGCTGCTGGTTTGGGGGACCAACCTTTCGTCTTTCTGAGCGCAGGCTCGACCACCATCCAGGGAAGAATGTGTAGGAAGCTCTGTGAGGGCAGTCTTGCTGGGCCCTCTGTGCCTGTCAGGGAAATGTGATAATATAACCTTTCATGTGGTAAAGCTGCTGAAAGCATGGTGATCTCTTCATATGTTCCCCCTCTACACCCACGTCTTTATTTTACAAGGCTGGATGTGAGAGCACATAAAATGCCACCTTCTCAGCTGCTACCTGCGCAGAGCACACATTTCACAGTAACAGTACAGTTCTGTAAATATCCCTTTTACTAATACTGGGCACATAGGACCTAAAGAAACATGAATCACACCATATTGCCCAACACACTGACGGCTGCTACACCACATAGATACGCTAAACTGTGAGAAGAAAGGTCAGGCTTAGTTTTGCTTCCACTAAATGGTATCAGTGGCATGCAGGAATCCTTGGAAGCATTTAAAATATAACAAAAGTTATCACTTTAATCATGGGTAAATGGGGAAAAGTGGAGTTTATTAAGGGCAGTTTAAATATTATGCAGAATTAACATTTAAAAACATCTTAAAAAATAAAATCCCTGCAGTCTCTTGAAGGAGAAATCATGCAAGCTTTTAAGAGTATTGGTACATACAATGATGATAATACTTCCCCAGTGTAGCATCTTTCATCTGATTCTCTCAAAGCACCTCACCGAAATTAAATTAATGAATCCTCACAACACTCCCGTGAGGTAGGTAGGTATTATATCCTTTGGTTCAAATGGATAAAAGGTTAGGCATCCAGCCCTCTCATTTAACCACTAAGTCCCCTAAGTTTCTGTAACCCTACTGAGCCAAGCTCATAGCTGAGACCAAAAGAAAGAAAGCCTAGACAACTTTGGAGGCTGACTGCAAATGTCAATGTTTTTAAAAGGCGAACTGAAAAGCAAAAATTAAAGCTGAGTTAAACAGATTTCTATTATTAAAAACTTCTACTTAGCAAGCTTTGTGGGAGGAATTCATCACAAAAATAAGTTTTACATCATTTTAAATTTAATTCTTTTTTTTCCTGCTGTGATATACTAATTATGCTCTCTGGTCCACTGAACACATTACAAAATGCAACATCATAAGTACTAGAAATCTGATTGCTTGATGCATGGTGCATCAGTGAACCAGGCAGCACCATGGAAGGTATTTTTAAAAAGCAAGATACAGATTTAAAAGGGATATAACCCCTCATGCTTCAGGACATAAGACAGACAATCACTACACCTGCCTGCTGTTAGGAAGACACTTCTTATTTGGGCACATTGCTGTGTGGCTTTTCATCCCTTTCTGTAGAATCAGGTTAAAGATAGGTTCCAGTATGGAAATTGCTTTGTTCTTTTTTTCCTGTTTTTTAGTTCAGTTCCCCACCTCCACCACCCATTCACCCTTGTTAGTGGTGGGCGGGGTTTAGCACAGATCTGTCTTTCATTCTATTATTTTTTCCTTTTCACCTGACTTTTAATAGCACTAAGGTTCCAGTTGTCTCCAGTTCCAGTAGACTTAATTCTTCACTGTCTGGGACTGAGGTTTTAGTGGTCAGGGCCGGCTCCAGGCACCAGCTGAGCAAGCTGGTGCTTGGGGCGGCAGATTGTTCGAGGCGGCATTCCGCCCAATCCTAGGGCGGCACGGCCGCTTTTTTTTTTTTGTTCCGCTCCGGCCGCCCTGTAGGGGGCAGCGGCGTGGAGGACAGGAGTGCCCTGCAGCAAGCCCGGCAGGACAGTCCTCGTCCTTCCCTCCTCGCCGACCGGAGCGGAGCCCTCCCGGCAGGCGGCAGGAGGCGGCGCGGCGGGAGGGGCCACGTGGCAGCGCCCCTGCTGTAGCCCTGGCCGCCCCCCTTCTCTCTCTCTCCCGCCCACTCCCTCCCCCTCCCCGCCGCTAGCCGGTCCCCCTGTGCCCGCGGGCCCGCCGCGCCGCGGGGTGTGTGTCTTTTTTTTCCCCCTCCGTCCCGGCCCCCCCGGGTTTTTTTTTTTTTTGCTTGGGGCAGCCAAAAAGCCAGAGCCGGCCCTGTTAGTGGTTCCTAATACTTGAAAAACTAACTCATGAAAGAAACAAAGGTTAAAAATAAGAATGAAACTGATGTGAAGAGAAGAGTAACAGGTCAGTACTGAATAGTGGAAATAATGTGTAATCAGAAAACAGTAAATTAATAGTCTCAACTGTTGATAAAAACTTAACTTGAAACTCTCAGTGAAATGTACTCTAGGAACTATAAAGCATATCTTTCAAATTATGTATTTATAATTAATTTTAAGTATTATATTAATCCCTCCTGTCTAACCTGATGATGTTCCTGTGTCAGATTCCTCAGTTACTCCATAACCATGACACCTCTGTCCCTCCCTTCCTTATTCTTCCTTTCCTCTCTCCCTCTCTCTGCCTCTCTCTCTCTCTCTCTCTCTCTCTCTTTTATAAACCCAGCCATCCTATTTGTATCTCTTCTGATCTGTAGGAATTTTCTCTCTCTCACTGTTTCAGACTTTTTGGTTTCCTTATCTTTAGGGTCAGGTCTTTTCTCCTTTTAACTTTTCCCGGTTATAGAGAAAAGATTATATCTGTGTTCAGTCATGTCTAGGAATAAAAATCAGAGGGATTCTCCCAGTGATTTTTTTTTTCAAATATATTTCTGTTGTTGCTTTTTGAGTTCTAAAAATAAATGCATTATAAATAGTCCTGTCATTCTTAACCTGCCTAGAAAGAAGTAGCTTAATGTTATCAGATAATAAGTACATTGAGGCCCGTTAGTGTTATCACACAAATCGAAGCCCTCTGCTTTCAGCAATTCTGCTTTTTAATCGCAAAGAGAGTGCAGCAATGTAATCATCTGATATAGTTAATATTTTAAACCTTAAAAAGCAACAGAGGGTCCTGTGGCACCTTTAAGACTAACAGATGTATTGGAGCATAAGCTTTCGTGGGTGAATGCCCACTTCGTCAGACGCATGCGAAGTGGGCA
>NW_020664419.1:21008356-21055312 GCF_002925995.2 Terrapene triunguis
TCTGTTAGTCTTAAAGGTGCCACAGGACCCTCTGTTGCTTTTTACAGATCCAGACTAACACGGCTACCCCTCTGATACTAGATTTTAAACCTTGTTTCTTAGAATGGAGCATTGTGATCTGCCTCGCTCTGATGCCTCGTAATGATACACTGTGCCTTTCATTTCTAGGTCACTGGTTCAAACCTAGCCCATGTCTGATGAAAAGTGACTGAAAATTGCAACCATAGGATGGCTGATGGCTAAAATATGTAAAACAAATTGCTTAATCTCAGTCTAGTTGCTGGTGGACAGATGTCCACATGACAAAAAGACCATCACAACTAGCAATCTCAGCAGGAACAAATGGACAGGGGACTAAAATCCAAAATGGCATGTAATTTTGAGTACCTAAGATTTTGGGTGACCAACTTTAGACATCGGTGACCTGATTTTCAGAAGTGCTGAGCATCTGCACTGCCCATTCTCTTCAGTTGCAGTTGTCACACAGCACCTCTGAAAACTAGGTCCCAGCTGTCTCAAATTGGGCACGAATTACCTGAGGCTCTTATGAAGAATTTAGCCTTAACTGCTCTCTCTCCCTTTGAGGTTGTCCCAAAAGATCAGGTTCACAACAGTGATGAGCAGTGTAAATATAGTGATAGCCCTGACAATATGCATTAACTCTGTGCAGAGCCAGAAGGTAACTTAAAATGACTTGATGTGTCTGCCTTATAAAGTACAACTATCTCTTTGCATTCCCCCTCCTCCTCAGCAGTAGAATCCTATTGAATTAGCAGAGTGATTTAATCCAATAGCTGGCTGTTCGTTTTTGTGGGTTTCCAAGAAATCCAGTCTCCTGGGATAATGGTTGTGCTTTGTCTGCCGCTTCCCAGTGACAGATTTCACCCCAACTCTCAGTGAACATATTGATTTACTTAAGATAAAAATAGCCCTCCCTTCGTCTTCTATTCTCCCTGTTGCATAGTTTGATTCCAATTCCTACTTTCTCTTCCAGTTAAAGAAAGTAGTTTATCAAACAGTTGCAAAAAATATGTCCTCCCACCTTTCAGTGGGCTACTTCTGGTCAGTGCTAAGATTATAGCACCTGGAAAGGCAATGAATGTCACCAGCCCCATTCTCTTTGCCCAATGAGACACTAACAGGTGGACTGTATTGGTCTTGGAAACTTAGAGACCTTTCCGTAGTCAGGGCAGAATACAATTAGATCCTTAGAATCTGGGCCTCATTTGTTGAAATGGGCCTGGATGCAGCAGTAAGTCAGAGGAAGAGAGAGATGGGGCCTCTTCCATCTGGCCCATGGGGAGATAGAGGAACAATAAGAAATCTGTCAGGATTAGGGAAGATGGACTAGGCTGCCTTAGTGAGAAAAATCAAGAAGAACATTTGGAGGCGCCTACAGGAAGAATCTAGTGAGATCCAGATTGGTGTGAAAAGAAAGACCAGGGGAGTTCGTGAGCCTGGAAGAGAAGAAAGAGAGAAGCCTGTCATAGGGTCATCAAAGTTTTTGGAGGTGTGGGCAAACTTTTGGAGGATCTGGGTTCTGTTCAACTCTTGTCTATAGCTCTCCTGAACATAGCTGATACTGTACATTGTAGGGCATAGACATCTTACATTCTTCTATCTACAGTCCAATAGTCAGTGTCAAGATGGGAAACCAGATGGAAATATGGGCAAAGAGATTCTAAATTTTAATTTGTCTTCATGCAGAACTTTCTAGTTGTGACCACTAGACCAACCAAGAGGAGGACTATGACTTTTCAACACTGTACTCAAGTATCCCTGGAAGGTCTCTGTAAAGGCACCCAGCACTCCCCTGTAGCCAGAATAGTGCAGGAGAGACCCACCCACATGCACGTACAGTCAGGGGCACTAGGACTCAGAAGGTCCCTTCCTTCTCTTCTTCCCCTCTCTTCCCCCTCCCTACCATGTGGCTTCAGTGGAAAGCTGCAGAGAGGAACTAGCCAGAGACTCCAACCAATAGGAGCAGAAGCAGCCAAAGCAGGGACCTTTGGATCACTGGACATTCGGAGAACTTTCTACAGTTTTGGCTGGACTTTGTCTTCTTGCTTCAAACCCTCCTCCCGTGCCCTCTATTCACCTCAGTTTCACTCCACACCTGCTTCCTTATCCTCTTCTCCCCTGCCCTGTCCTCCTCACCCCCTTTCCCTTCAGTGTCTCCTCTCCCTTCCCTTTTCTTTCCACTTAGCTTACCCCCTCTTAAGTAACCCCCAAAAAACCTGTGGCCCGAACATGACATTTGCCACCATTGCATTGTTCACTCTGCTTGTGTGTTCTACCCTTTTCCCCATCCCGTGTCTGTCTTGTCCACTTAGATTGTAAGCTCTGGGGTCAGGGACCATCTAGTCCTCTGTGTTGGGTCAGCACCCAGCACAGTAGGATCCAGTTCTTGGTTGACTGTTAGGCACTACCATAATAAACATAATGAATAATAATAAAAATAAAAGGTTCTGCTGACAGGTGCTGCTGAAATTGTTATTCTAATGGGAATAACTCAGAGTGAAAGGGGGGAGGGCTACAGGAGAGACAATATCGAAGAGAAGGCAACTAGCACAGTATCTACCTTGGGGGAACATGAAAACAGTTGTACTAAAAGATGTTTTGGTCTTTACACATGTATTTTAGACACTTGTGCGGATTGTGAGATCAGAGAAATGGTGAATCTCCCTGTAGCTGTTCCTTGAAGATTTATCTAGTTCTTATATAATATTTTTCATCTAGCTATCTCCAAGTGCTTTACAAAGGTAGTTTGTATTATTATCCCAACTATCCCAATTATTATTATTTACAGATAGGGAAACTGAGGCACAAAGATGTAAAGTGACTCACCCAGGTCACCCAGCAGAGTAGTGGCAGAGCAAGGAATTGAACCCAGTTCTCCTGAATCCCAATCCAGTGGAGAAATGTTTTTGGCTATCCAGTGAATTAGTGTCACCCCCATTTTTCCTCTGATGTTGTGAAGGCCAAGACTGTAACAGGGTTCAAAAAAGAACTAGATAAGTTCATGGATGATAGGTCGATCAATGGCTATTAGCCAGGATGGGTAGGGATGGTGTCCCTAGCCTCTGTTTGCCAGATGCTGGGAATGGACGACAGGGGATAGATCACTTGATGATTAACTGTTCTGGTCATTCCCTCTGGGGCACCTGGCATTGGCCACTGTCAGAAGACTGGATACTGGCCTAGATGGACCAGTACTCTGACCTAGTATGGTCTTTCTTCTGTTTTCTCTTTTTACACATTGCACCTGAAAAAAACACATTATTCTTTCAAGTGGACCACCCTTCAGATATCCCTATTGAAACTTATATGGCCACTGGATTGTGTTCTTCTGGGTATTGTCAGACTAGCTCCCCACTCTGGGGAGAGCATGTTCCCTTAGCACTGTTGGGTACTTTCTCACTTTACCAAACATTCAAAGTGAGGTAATACAAAGGATCCAGGGCCCCAAGATCCATTAGCTAGGGCTACACCAGTGTCCATATTATTGTGCTATATCAGCATTCTTCAAAAGCAGTATAAGGGAGTTTCTATTCCCAGGATTTCCTTATTCTCAATAAAACAGGCAAACTTTGTCCTTAAAAGATTCAAGAAATTTTTAGAAGATTCAAGTTTAAAATGGTGACCTTAGCTTCTATAATGCCCAGTTAAGTCCTCAGAACTGATTTTTAGCTCTTGATCTCAAGCATACATATATCTAGCTATACCTCAGATCAGTACTAAGAAATAGTTACCATTAAACTCAGTAGTATTTCCCCCATGCTTAGCTGCATGTGGAGGAGAGGGAGCTCATTTTAGATGCCAAGAGATCCATATTTATCCCTACTTAGACTGGCTGATTGATCATATTCACCTTAGAAAGTGCACGCTGCCCCTGGACAATTTGTTCCCTGTTTCAGTTGAAGATTAACAAAGTAAAATTAACCTTCATACTATCTCAGGTGATAATTTTCATAGGAGCTACTATCAATTCAACTGGCATAGCACTTCTGCTACAGGATAAACTTCTGCAGATGGGTGCTCACCATTAAAATAATCAAATCTCAGCTGCAAATTACAATTGGGACCTACCTGAGATTACAGGGGTTCACAACTTCCTACATTTCTTCACCCTGTTTTCTGGGTTCAGCAGAAGAAGTCTACAATAAGTAGAGCCCTGAAAATCTGCAGATATCCGTGGACCGTCTTTGTGGATCGTGGATGGATGAGGATCCAAATTTTATATCTAGAGCCCTAAAAATCTGTGAATATTCACAGACCATGCTTGCGAATCGCGGATTGGATGCGGATACAAATTTTGTATCCGCGCAGGGCTCTAACAATAAGTTTACCTCGCTTGGTCAAACTTGATTGGCCACTATCCATCCCTCTAGAGGTCACGGATTCTTCTATGTGGTTTGATCATCCAGAGACAGCATGAATGTTAAATAATCTTAGTAGACATTAGATCAAGGATTATGTAGAATAAAGGTAAATTTGTCCCTAAAGTTAAAGATGTCTGTATCAGAACAGACTTGAGGCACACTGGTAGCAACAGTGGGGGGAATCTTACACTGCAAGTGGCCATGCTATAACTCTTCTATGGATAAATAGAGGACTACAGTCTCTACTGCTGTCAACCCAACACCTTTCAAAAGCACATAAAGTAATTTCCTTTTAAAAGAGAAATAAAAATTCTTTTAGTTTCTCGAGTGGAAAGCTCATTCTCAGTGCTATCATCATCTCAGAGAAATGGTATAAAAATATCAATTCCAGGAAGTTCAGCATTCTGGCATTGCAGCGTTCCTTTTGTTACAATTGAAGAAAAATTGGTATAAAAGCAAGGGCTGTTAGTGTTAGTTCAAGCAGGCTTATGCTGTGAAGCTGTGG
Organism: Terrapene triunguis; assembly: GCF_002925995.2. NCBI lineage: Eukaryota > Metazoa > Chordata > Testudines > Emydidae > Terrapene > Terrapene triunguis. Next base: position 21,013,244 of record NW_020664419.1, read on the forward strand.
TCAAGTTCTACCATACAGCTCTGCAAATGCACCTAGTACAGTCTGCAAAGCTTTTTACATTCTAATCTTTCCCCAACCCACTCTGACAGGCAGACTCTGATGCTGAATTGTTTGGTAGTTTTTTTTTACCTGAATGAATGTCTGGGTTGGTATAAGTAAAGCCCTCTAGACTCATTTTATTTGTGAAACAAAATGCAAAACGCCTGCCTTTTTAATAGAAACCCACCACTCCACCTAGCCTTTAGAATATTTCTTTTCTTTGGCAATTGTGTTCTACTCACAAAACATAAACTGTGTGTACCTGACTCTAATCTATCACTGCTTTTACACCAATGTAACTTTTTTAATTTCAGTGACGTTAATTCCTATATTGGTGAAGTGAGATGAGAATCAAGCCCATTAACCTTTGCTTTAATTAACACTTGAACAGATTCCTTTTTCTGTTAATGTAAAAAGCTAATTCTGCTCAGATTGTGCAATTGAATAAACTTACAATTCTTACACCAGACAGTTATCTAACTATCTAAGTCAAAAGCTACTAAGAAGTAGAGTAGAGTCACTGTTCTAATCCTTCTGTGAAAGAGACAACTTCAATTCTTGCTACTGGTCCCCCTCTTCTTGGGTTAGCAGGGACTTGGCCCTGATCAGAAAGAAGAATCATACTTTATCAGGGGTGGAAAGGACTTTAGGAGGTCATGTAGTCCAACCCCCAGACAGATTTTTGCCCCAGATCCCTAAACAGCCCCCTCAAGGATTGAACTCACAACTTTGGGTTAAGTAGGCCAATGCTCAAACCACTGAGCTATCCCTCCTCCTGGAATATATGGTTTCTCTGTGTATGTGCCTCTTTGACTTTCTGCAGCGCCCCTCTGTCTGATCTGCTCCCTGGAGAGTTTCATCCAGCCCTCTGCCACCAAAAGAAAGATATTGCAAGGTGGGGAGTCAATGGAAGAGAGTAAGAGAGAAGGGATAAGCAGGATCCTCCGTAGAAGAACACAGAAAGAGATACCGGGAATGGAAGCATATGTTTGTATTTAATCTTAAAATGCATCTCTTTTGTTCAGTGCTGAAATAGTAGTAAACATCAGCGGAGCAAAGGTGAGCGCTATGTACTGTTGCTATTTTGCTCACCAGCCAAGAAGCAGCACAAGCGCAGTTTGGAATCTTACCTGTACTTTTGAATAGCTAGTTTTCATACAGTGGAAGCATGGCCTTGTGGTTAGACCAGAGGATGGGGAGTCAGATGACCTGGATTCTATTCCCAATTCTGCCACCTTCCTGTATGACCTTGGACTGGGCACTTAACTGCTTGGTGTCTCAGTTTTCCTATCCATAAAATGGAGATACTAGTGGGAGTGGACAACAGGGTAGGGATCACTCAACGATTACCTGTTCTGTACATTCCTTCTGAAGCACCTGGCATTGGCCGCTGTTGGAAGATTGGATACTGGGCTTGAGGGACCGTTAGTCGGACCCATTTTGGCTGTTTTTATGATACATGCCTGTCTTAGGCACGTGTGAGAATTGTTTCATTAACATTTTTAATACTTTGAAATCCTTGGCTGGAAGGTGTAATAAAAGCACATATTAAAAACAACCACCAGAATGTAATCCTGTGGACAGACTTGAAAGAAATTGCTGTCTGCATAATGCAAGGAACGATAGGTAACTGTGAGACTTTGATCCTATAACACATGTAGTCCAAAGCAGGGATCAAAAGGCTGTTGTACCTGCACCAGTGGATATTGCTAGGTATCCACTTCTGCACTGAGCAGTAGTGAGTCTCAAGACCTCATGTACCCCTTCTGTCTTGTAAATAGGGATAGTGACAAGGGGGCAGGACGTGTGGGGAGAATGACAGAGTCTGGGGAGACATCCTCACTCTGATGAGCTGCTTCACTGCATATTCCGGTCTAGCCTGCTGCTGGGCAGGAGTCACTTGGCAGTGCATAGCAGGTCTCCCATTATTGCAGGATTGGGTTCCTCTGCCCACAGTTCTGCTTGTCACTTTTTACTTATGCAAGCAACATTCCCCGCATGGGCACTGTGTAGGACCAAACCCTATCTCTTGCCCGTTGAAGAGAAAAATACAGCCTACAGTGTTAAATTGTTGCCATGAGAAACTTTAGCCTGTGTGGCACTGTTGTTGGCAGAGCTGGGTGAATACTGCAAAATGAGTGTTCACAAGCATTTGTCCAAATAAAACCCATGAATTCACACTGGTATTGAAAATCATCTTTGTTTTCTGTGAACGTTCATGGGAGTGATGTTCTCATTCTGAGATCTTTGAAACTTTTATAAAGAGTCAACAAAGAGAGAAATCAGACGTTCAAGTCAGGAAGCAGAAACACCACCATGTGAATGAAGGAACCAACTGCACATCACAAATAGAAGCTAACAGAAGACAGAGTCAATGTGAATAGCATGTGCAGAACCAATGGGCTGGGTTGCAAATAAAACAAATGTGCCAAACTCAAGTCCTGTTAGCAGATAATTCACAAAGAGAAGAAAAGACAAAATTTCCACTGAGTTCATTCAGATGTGATTTCTGCTATCAGTCAAAGAGTGAGAGAGGTCAATTGGTAGGGCAGATAAGTAATTTTCTCTCAAAGTGGCAGCCATTTCTGCCTCTAGATAGATCAGAATTGGAGCCTGAAATGAACAGTTGTGCCTTCATTTCCAAGGTGCTGTGCATATCATTTTGTCCTGAGCCAGGAAAATCTTCATCATCTTCAGTATTTAGGTCTCAGTTATTAGCAGAGGGTCACAATCGAGGAGATGTATTACCAGCTTTACAGTACTGTGGTGGGATGTACAAAGCCCTTGCTGGAGAAAAACAGGTTGAGGATCAGCTCTGGGCACAGGTGGCCCTGCCCTGCCACACCTGCAAAGCCTGCACAAGCCCGAGCCAGATCTCCAAAAGGGAAGCTGAGCAGCTCAGAGGGAGGCAGACAGTGGAAGGGAGCAGACCTGTGCTCTGAGCTCTAAGGAAGAAGTCCTGCAGGAGCCCTTGTTGCCAGAGGCCTGGCCATAGTGACCCGACCAAGTCTGCAAAGGAGTGACTGGTGTTTGTTTATGAAGGTCAGAAACTTTATTTCGTGTTCTTCAGTTAGATAAAGGGGGCTTTGGTAGGAAGTGACCCAGGGAGGCAGCTGCTTAGCACCCCAAGGTGCAGAATTTAGCTGCCCACCACTGAGCCCTGGATTGGAGCCTGGTGTAGAGGATGGGCCAGGGCTCCACCAGCAACTCATTAAAGAGGGAACAGATTTAGGAGTCTATCTGTTAATGGGAAACTCGCATCTAGACCCCAAGACCCTGACCTAAGGAGAAAGTCCTTGCAGGCATCTGAAGACTGCCCTATTATTGGAGTTTTGTGTGCCCCTTAAGGGGAAGGCTGGAACATAGGATGCAGCCAGAAGCTGAGTTGCAAAAAAGGTAAGGCCACTCCAGGGCGGAGCTATAGTGAGAAAGGAGGATGTCCAGGAGGAAGACAACATGCCCCACCCCTGCCTGGCCACAATGTGGCACTGGCGGTGAGTATTCCCCATTACAGGTACATTCTAAATAAAACACAGACCGGTCAATTTAAAGATGTTTGAAACCTTTGATAGTTATGATGCTTCAGTGGCAAGTGGATAGGCCTTGTGCACTAATAGAATTCCATCAGACTTTATTTACCTAGTAGCATGTTTTAAGAGGTGGGGAAAGCACTTCAAGACATATTTTCAGCCTCTAACAAAAAAAAATAGTGTACATCGGGTTGCAGTCAAGCATTGCTAGTGCGTGGAAGTACTTGTCTTCATCTGACCCATTATCATTTCAATCTAGTGTAAGAGGTTGCAGGGGGATTTCTTAAGTCTGGTAAATAACAAATGTAGGGATTCAGTTTGCTGAGTGAATTAAAATAAGCATATTGGATTATAACTATTTATAGTTTTTACACACATCGCTGTAGTGTCTGGGCAAGAGGGAATACTCAGTCACAGCAAACTCCATCACATCTTAGCTGATGGCCAATAGCAGTGCTCCTTGTTGTGACAAAGCTTTCAGCCATGCAGTTAAAATGGTGGCGGCTGAGAGACGGCTGGGTCTGCGTAGACACATGAACCAGATTGCTGCATTCACTGATCAAGAGCTTGATGTGGCTATACAGAAATTGCAGCCTAACAAGGTTCCTGGACCAGATTATATCCACAATGACAACAAGGAGTCCGGTGGCACCTTAAAGACTAACAGATTTATTTGGGCATAAGCTTTTGTGGGTAAAAAACCTCACTTCTTCAGATGCATGGAGTGAAAATTGCAGATGCAGGCATTATATACTGACAAATGGAGAGCAGGGAGTTACCTCACAAGTGGAGAACCAGTGTTGACAGGGCCAATTTGATCAGGGTGGATGTGGTCCACTCCCAATAATAGATGAGGAGGTGTCAATTCCAGGAGAGGCAAAGCTGCTTTTGTAATGAGCCAGCCACTCCCAGGCCCTATTCAAGCCCAAATTAATGGTGTTAAATTTGCAAATGAATTTTAGTTCTGCTGTTTCTCTTTGAAGTCTGTTTCTGAAGTTTTTTTGTTCAAGTATAGCTACTTTTAAATCTGTTATAGAATGTCCAGGGAGACTGAAGTGTTCTCCTATTGGCTTTGTATGTTACCATTCCTGATGTCCAATTTGTGTCCATTTATTCTTTTAGGTAGGGACTGTCCGGTTTGGCCAATGTACATGGCAGAGGGGCATTGCTGGCACATGATGGCATATATAACATTAGTAGACGTGCAGGTGAATGAGTTAGTGTTCCTGGGTTAGTGTTTTTGTTGTGTGGTGTGTAGTTGCTGGTGAGTATTTGCTTCAGGTTGGGGGGCTGTCTGTAAGCGAGGACTGGCCTGCCTCCCAAGGTCTGTGAGAGTGAGGGATCGTTTTCCAGGATAGGTTGTAGATCCACAATGAGTTCATCTCTCAGTTTGGACCAATCACCAAAGGTTGGCCGCTTTGATTTCTGAATCCTTGTACCCAGGGCTGCAGCATCCCAAAAGCATGGCACAGAGCTAAGTTCATAGCTGTTCCCATGCCAAGGAAAACATTGACAGACCCAAAGAGCTACTAACCCATTTCTGTGCTCTGTGTTACCTATAGATTGATGGAAAGACTAATCCTGATGCAGATTAATGAGGTAATTCATCCTCAACTGCCTCACGTTCTGGCTGGATTCGGGAGTGGATGATGCACCTAAGACCAGGTGCTTCATCTCACTCATGACATAGAAGACGCATTAGCGTCAGGAAAGAAAGCTGGTACAGTCCTTATTGATCCATCTATGACACTGTGTGGCACAAAGGTCTGACTGCCACGCTGCTGCAAGTTATTCCTTCTAGGCCAATGATGCAGTTCATCCAAGATATAATTAGCACCAAAGCTTCATTCTGCAAGTCTGGAAGAAAATCAGTTTCCTTAAACATCGCCACAATGACCTTCCACAAGGGTCAGTTTTAGCTCCCTTTTTGTTCATTATATACATATACAACTTCCTGAAATGCAGGCCAAGAGGTATGCATATACTGATAACATCTGTATTGCCGATGCTGGAAATGACTTCCAAAGGATTGAAGGGAATCTCAGCCAAGATATGAATGCTTTGATCACTTACTTCCAGCAATGGAGCTAGTGGCAATTACTTTCCATCTAAACAATCATCTTGCCAATTGACCCATCTGATCTGTGTCCAAGGCCGGCCACTGACCTCCAGTTGTCACATACTTGAGAGTAGCCTGACATACCAGCCTCACTTGGAACACCTGAAAATGAAGATCTCTTCCTGTACCATCTTGCACAAAAACCACCTGGAACTTTCTGGGGAGCAGACCCTTCGGTGTGTCTGGGATGAAGCCAGAGATGAAAGTAAGCCAGTACGGTCCGGTACGCCGTGCTGGACTGGACCAGCTTCCCTGGCAGTGATTTAAAGGGCCCAGGGCTCCAGCCGCTGCGGGGAACCCCGGGCCCTTTAAATCACCGCCGGAGCTCCGGCAGTGGGGCTCAGGTGGCGCTTTAAAGGGCCCGGGACTCTCCGCAGCAGCAGGAGCACTGGGCCCTTTAAATCAACATGGGAGCCCTGCCACCGTGGGGTAGCGGCAGCACGGCTCCCACAGTGATTTAAAGGGCCCGGAGCTCCGCAGCGGCCAGAGCCCGGGCCCTTTATTTTGCCCCCAGGCTCCCAGCTGCCTCTGTAGCTGGGAGATCTGGGGTGATTTAAAGGCCCTGGGGCTCCCAGCCACAGCCAGAGCTCCAGGGCCTTTAAATATTGAAAGGCCACGCCTCTTCCGGTTGAGGCCATGCTCCCACTCAGGACTCCAGCATACCGGTAAGTCCTTTAAGTTACTTTCACCCCTGGATGAAGCAGAGTACTTCATCCCAGTTCACACTGAAGCAGGTAGAGTAAGGACTTGAACCTGTGTTTTCTACACCCCAGGGCATTGCCTGAACCATTAGGCTACAGAGTGGATGTGAGAGAGAATGTATATGCGTTTCTCAAAAAAAATGTTCGCAACGAAAATGTCAAAACTAATAGTCTCTGTGAAACATTTCAATTTCAGCAAAACAGCATGTTTTGATTAAATAAAATTTCATTGAAAATGTTCCAACCAGCTGTACTTTCAACCCATCTATCTAAGGAAACACCAACTTAAAGAGGCGCATCTTGCAGTATGTTGACATTCATCTGTAGAACAGGGTTCTGGAGTCACAGGCTCTCCACTGGGAATAATCTGCCTTCAGCTGTCATGAGGTCAGCTCTGGTCATAGTGAGCCAAAGTATCCCCTCTGATCATACCAGACAACATGGCAAAAGGAGAGGCCGTCACCCAGACAGCCAGGCCTAAATACACTCAGAGTCTTGTTCAGGCAATGGGAACACTGGATACTCATGGGATAGCCCATCCTTGTCACCAAATGTTATATTTCTGGAGCTAGCAGAGAAGGAGATAGACACACACAGAGAGCTGATGGAAACTCAGCTGTCTGCTGTGGTGGCTTTATTGCTCTGGATGAAAAACTGAAACTAACATAAAAGTGATACTTTGCAGTGGGACGGGGGGCAGAGTACAGAGCCCACTGAACATTTAAAGGGCAGGACATCCCAATAGTGCTGCTGAAAAGGATCAGGGGGTTATAGTGGATCACAGATTGAATGAGTCAACAATGTAATGCAGTTGCGAAGAAGGTTAATATCATTCTGGGATCTGTTAACAGAATGGTCATATGGAGGACACGAGAGATGATTGTCCCACTCTACTCGGCACTAGCGAGGCCTCAGCTGGAGAACTGTGTCCAATTCTGGGCACCACACTTTAGGAAAGATGTGGACAAATTGGAGAGAATCCTGCGGAGAGCAACAAAACTGAAAAAAGGTTTAGAAAACCTGACCTATGAGGGAAGATTAAAAAAACTGGGCATGTTTAGTGTTGAGAAAAGAAAACTATAGAGGGACCTGATAAAAGTCTTCAATATGTTAAAGTCTGTTAGAAAGAGGATGGTGATCAATTGTTCTCCATGTCCACTGAAGGTAAGACAAGAAGTATTGGGCTTAATCTGCAGCTAGGGTATTAGGAAAAGCTTTCTAACTATAAGGGTAGTTAAGGTCTGGAATAGGCTACCAAGGGAGGTTTTGGAATCACCAGCATTGGAGATTTTAAAGAACAGGTTAGACAAACAGGTGTCAGGGATGATCTAGGTATACTTGGTCGTGCTTCAGTTCAGGCAACTGCACTAGATGACCTCTTGAGGTCCCATCCAGCCCAACATTTCTATTATTCTGTGATATTATTCCTTATAAAGAGACAGAGCAAAATGGGCTAGATTCAGTGTTGCCCTGCACTTTGTGTGGGCATTTACACCTGTGCAAAGTGAGTATAAAGCACTATCAGATCAGAACAATACCATTTTACATCTATTTGGTATTGGTGGAAATGGCTACACAAGGGGTAAATCAATAGTGCTTAAAAAACTAATCAGACTTTCTTTCAAGTTACTACACTGAGAATCCTTCCAATATTTAGTCTTTGTATTAAAAGGCATGTTCACTGTGGTTAATATGCTGTTGAATCTATGGAAGATTTGAATGTGGGAATGAAACTGGGTCATGCCTCTGCAAAATCTAAATAAGGTATAATTAACATGCCCATCAACTATCAAAGATGTGATAATAGTTTGCAAACTGTTCATTAATTATGTACAATAACAGTAACAGGTACAATGCCGTCTCCACAGCTGAAAGCAAGGAATGCTTTGAAAGCAAGGAATGCTTCGCATGCAAACCTGCAGTATCTTTATGTTGTCAGAATTAACCATTTCTTTTTTAAATGAGTAACATGTAAATGAGGGTTAGAAACAATGGGTTGGATTCTTTAAGGAGTCAGTAATTACTGACTCCCAATCCCTTTTTTGTTTAATTTTGTGAATTATGAAACAGGGTTTTAAATTATGAAAAGTGTTTCATCAGTCATTTGGGAGCTGGCAAAACAGAATAGCAATGAGCTCCTTTCAATAGAAACACCAGCCTGGCTGCTGAAAATGTATGAGACTGAGTGCCCAATCTGGTATTCATCACACACCCCAAACTGCTATTCTCTGCGGTAGGGGCTTTGGATGTGTAAGGAATGTAGAATAAGGCCCTGACTTTGAACTGGCAGAAGGGATCCTGAAGCCATTGTTCTTCCTCACAGAGAACTTGATCCTGCATTACTAGAGTCAATGGGAGTTTTGCCATTGACTTTAATGAGAGTGGGATCAGGATCAGAGTGTGGTTCTACTCTAAGGGCGTGTCTACATGGGGACACTCAGGGTACGTCTACACTACCCGCCGGATTGGTGGGTAGCGATCGATCTATCGGGGATCGATTTATCGCGTGTAGTGTAGACGCGATAACTCGATCCCCGATCGCTCTCCCGTCGACTGCTGAACTCCAGCTCGGCGAGAGGTGGAAGCATAGTCGACGGGGGAGCTGCAGCCGTTTATCCCGCGCCGTGAGGACGCGAAGTAAGTGATTCTAAGTCACTCTAAGATACGTCGACTTCAGCTACGCTATTCTCGCAGCTGAAGTTGCGTATCTTAGATCGATTTCCCCCCCCGCCCCCCAGTGTAGACCAGGCCTCAGGAAAGTTGAGCTGAATTAACTAAAGGTGTCTTTGAAGGTGCATTAAAACCCTGTGTGGATGCTCTCATTCAGAAGTAAAGTGGCCTTAGTTCACTTTAGATCATTTTAATTAGTGTCCACACAGGGGTTTACGTGCGCTTTAAATTCATACCTTTGGTTAATTCAGTTTAACTTTCCTAAATGTCCCCATATAGATATACCCTTAGTGCAGTGGTTCCCAAACTTTAACAACCTGTGAACCCCTTTTACTAAAATGTCAAGTCTCGCGAACCCCCTCCTAAAAATGAATATTTCTAGGGATTTTCTCCTTTACCGGAGTATAAATTATAAAAGCAGTGATCTTAGAAATATAAAATTTGTTTTTATAACATGCTTATTACATACTATTTATTATTAACTATTATTTATCATTACAGTATTTTTATTACACTATGAAAACGGCAACACTCTTCCAAGATCTCACTTTCGTAGCTTGTATCACTTTGAATAAGCCTGTTATAAGAAGGCTCCTATGTTTCATCAAAGAGTATCAGATTTGAAACAGCATGAAGGTATTTAAGAAGCCAACTCAAAGAGTTCCTCCTGCACAAGAATTCAGGTCTTGAGTAGTCCAGGCAAACAACGCACGTTACAACAAAGCTTAAACTTGTTCTTCATAATAATTTTAAAAACAATACTAGCTCCCTATTTAATTTTAAAAACAGCAAAAAATATCCACCTCCCTTTTTTATAAGGAGTCTTGAAGTTTAAATCTCTTCAGTGTGATACATATGATTGCTTTGAGCTGCTTAGCTCTTGGAAGTCTAGGGGCTCCAGGCTGCTGGCCCCGTGCTGCCCGGGGTCCCTAGGGACAGCTCTATCCGCCATTAGAGATTTTTTCCCCGAGAACCCCCTGTAACATTTCGTGAACCCCCAGGGGTTCACGAACCCCAGTTTGGGAACCACTGCCTTAGTGAGTACAGACATTTAAGATTGGCACCATCTAGCTCAGTGGATCTGCTCCTTGAGCATTTTCAGAGTCAAAGCTGCTGACTTCAGTAGCATATACAAATTATTTCCAAGGTTTGTTTGGCAGTAAAAACTGGGTATGTACTACAAATATATGTAGATATATTTACACACTTTCTGGCTCTCACAAATTTATAATGTTAAAGCCACATGCCTGTTTTTCTCAGTGTTTAGAAAGGATTTGTACAACAGTGTAATATTATTACACATTGTAATTACACAGCCTAATTACATGATTATGTGTCTTTACACTAATTACACAATTAAATGCCATTACAGAAATTGTGAATACATTTGAATCAATTAAAAGTTATTTTAAAAAAACACCTTGGGAATTGACACAACAAAAGTACATGAAAGTTATGTAGCAAAGCTACAAAATACATAGTACAGTGTCCCACTGTATCTTTTTTGTAGTGGTTCCCTCCTTAAGTTCTGTTACCTTATTTTATGTATTGTCTTTACCTTAGTTTTGTTGTATAAACATACACTACAATAGTAAGTACAGAGTTAAATATAGAAATTAGAGTAAACCTAAGAAGGAGTCAACTTGTGCTATATGTACTAGAATTACAGGACACAATTTCATAAGTGCTTTCAATGCGACTCTTGTGGGGTGAAACATAACAAGAGCAGGATGACTTTACGGTTTAAGAGGATTGGTAATGAAATATAGTAAGAGTATTTTACTGACTGGCTATTGATTGAAATACAGCCCAAGCCATTAATGACTGAAAGTTATCATGTGATAGCTATTCTGTGGCTGAGTGACATGAGTTTGATTGTCCAAATCCAGTTTCCAGTGGACATAGGTCCACATCACAGATTGCTAATTAGTTCTAATTGTACTATCTTGTTGGCAGTCTCTGTAAAGAAACCAATGAGTGAATGGACATGAAAACCACACTCTAGCTCCTGGAGGATGATTGTGCCATCCTTACTCACATCGAGTGGTACCTTTCTCCAGGATTAGCCCCACTGACTTCAATGGAACTACGTACTGAGTAAGATATTATTCAGTGTGAGTAAGGATAGCAGAATCAGGCCCTTTGAGCTGGTCTGTCCAGGTGAGCAATGAATCCCATTGATGGGACACTGCCGAGAAGCTTGCACTGCTAATGAGTGCACTTTGCCTGTTCTTTGGAGACAAGGTGGTGGTGTTCAGGACTGTCAACCCAACACTTTCTGTAAGCACAGCAGGAACATGGAAAAGTTCTAAAACCCAGAAAGTTTTCAGTGTGAAAGGGAACTTGATTAACCCATTCATTCCCCCTCCTTTCTAAGGAAATAGCCTTACTAACGTCAGTATAGAGAATGAGTGGAAACAACACCTTTATGATTTTTATCTTCCTTTTCAATCCCCCTTACGACATTAATTTTTAAACAGTGATATTAACACATCCCTGGCAATTTTTGTATACATTGATTACAGTGCTGCAGCACAAGGGGTACACAAACAGCTCCTCTCCATACGCACTGCTAGCCCACATTGACAGAGCAGGGATTTCGCTAAAGGGGAATTTCCCCTGGGGATTCTCGCCAGAATTTTATGATTTCTCTTTGCACATGGAATTGGGAACGCTATTCGGCCTTGATAAGCAGACTTCCATCTGGAGTATAACCATTAGAAACTCAGCAAACATGTCTCAGGAGACATTATATCCTTTGCAAGAAGCTCCTTTTTTCCTGCAGGCATCAATAAAAGCTTCACTCAGGATAAAGATACTGAACACAGCTTCCCTGGTTTTGTTCAGTTTCATGTAATTTGTTCTGTTTACAGTTCATTTTGCAGTTAAAGCCTCCATTTTATATGCCGGGGTGGCCAAACTTACCGACCCTCCCTGCTGCATACCACAGTCTTCAGAAGTTCAAGAGCCAGGGTGCACCTGCGGGGGTCAGGGCTTCAGCCCCATGGGAGGTGCCTGCTGGGGTCAGGGCTTCAGCCCCGCTCCTGTTGAAGCCTCAAGCCCCGGCAGTTGCACCCCACGGGGCTGAAGCCCCAAGATCCCCCTCCCCGCTGGGCAGAAGCCCCCCCCACCACCACCCCACTGCAAGGCAGAGGTCCAAATTTCCCCCACCCGCAGTCTGGTTGGTGGAGAAAAAGCGGGTCGGGGGGGACACTGTGAGCCACACTTTAACAGTTAAAGAACTGCATGTGGCTCGTAAGCCACAGTTTGGTCACCTCTGTCATATGGTTATTGTAAGGGGAGGGGAACAATTCCATTTACACTTCCCCCACACCCTTAAAGGCAGAGCTGTCACTTACCCAGTAGGGCAGGATTACTCTGCTAAAGATGCTGCCTCTCCTACACTCCTCTACCTTCTCCAACTTATTTGTTTCTTACAATTCACTCACCATATTCATATACTGGAGAAGATGTTCCTAGATTTTGTTTGCACTGACAGACCCCATAAATCCGGGCATATGTTGTAGCTCTTTCACTCACAAGGTGGATTCCCTTTTCCTGCCATTATGCAATTGTATTGCATAACGATGATGATGGGGTTCAAACGCTGGTTTCAGGCAGATCCTACTGATGATTGGACTGCTAATTAATAATGCTGCTTTCCTGGACTACACCTCCCAAATGCATTTGGCCTGTACAGGTAGTGGATTTAATTCCATTCTCTCACCAGTTTGACTTCAGTGGAGTTATTCCTGATTTACACTGTAGTGAAATCAGAATCGGACTCCGCGTCCCCTACTCAAACCTATTTAGTGATTTATTTATTTTCCTATACACTTGAGTTTTTCTTTTTTGAAATGGCCTGGGCCACTCCCAGTAAAATCACTGGCTGGGCCTGAATCACCCCTGCACTACTCTGGTTTTACCTTCTTATAACTCTGATTTCATTGGAGTTACACCAGATCAAAAGTGGAATAATGCACTGGTGAAACAGTTCCACATATTACAAAACTGTTAGCTCTTTCGAGTCTTCTGTGGCCACTTTACTTTTCTTTTATTGGAATTAAACTTTCCTGCAGAAAAATAAGGTCAAATTCTGCACTGGCCTCTATGTGAGCCCACTGATTTCAAACATCAATGCACAGCTTATGCCTCACTCATCAGAAGAGGGCCAAGCAGATGCCAAGTTCCTTTTTCACTGAGCTGCAGTATTTTCCAGCTCCCAAGCACCAATGAGAGCCTCCAGGGCATCTTCTGCTCCCAGCTGAGATAGGGAAGGGCTTGGACTCTCTGGGTAGTGTGAGTGGCTTAAAGAACCACTGTAGCGGTTGCTGGAATGGTTGCTGGCGGTTGTGCTGCTCCTTCATGAACTGCAGCAAAGTCTGCTGCTGTCCTTAGATTGCAGCTGGGGCTTATTGCTGTTGTCTCTGCTGCTCCATCATTCATTCCAAGAGCATTTTGGTTAACCCTCATCCCATCCCCTTCTGCAAATGATATTAAATCTCTCCTGGCAACACACACACAAAGGCTACCATCCAAGTCTGTTCCTAACACAGTAAACGCACACTGGATATGGTCCAAACTTACCCCTTTTCTTGAGATTTGCCTTTTACTGTTAACTCATACAGTACTGCAACGTTACCTGAGCCTCAGCTTTCTCTTGAACTTGGCTGTTTTCAAGGTGTTTTGTTTTGTTTCGTTTGTTTCTCCCCATGCAGGATCCCACCGAATTCAAAAATATTGTCTGTTGGACAAAGGCAATGGGCATTGGCCACTGTAAATTATTAAGCATGTTTAGCAGGCTGGGAGTTTAGAGAAAGAGAAATACAGAGTCGTCATAAAACAAGCCAAGTACCACGGTTTGCTGGCTGCATCTGATCTGTTGACAAATAGACACAAATGTAGTGTTGTCTGAGATATAGTTCAAGTATGCATCAGATGCTTCGGAAATATTACAGTTAAAAGGAAAATTATAATTCTGTAACAATGTAGCACCATCATATTTCCAAAGCTATTTGCAGGCCCTTTTTAATTATTTGATGACATGATCCTGCACTTCTTCCACAAGCAAAGCTCTCATTGACTGTAGTGAGATTTTCTTGATTAAAGAGAGCAGAATCACTCCCTCAGTGTTTGTTTCTTCAAAGGGTAATCTGTTGGGTCATAAGTGCTAGAGGATGTGTTCCTCTATCCGCTCACATGTGGCAAGCCATGCAAACTTCTCCCTCACTGCCCTGTTAATGTCTGTTGCAGTTTATTCATTCTGTCTATGAAATATTAATTCTGGCTTTTTTCCATCTTTATATTAACCTTACATTAACTTAATGAACTCCCAGGCTGGTTTAATAAAGTTGCGCTACCAAGGAAAAGTCTTCAGGGCCCATTTCTCCATGGTCTGACACCTTAGAGTCATTTTCTCCTGTGCAAAGTGGATCTATGATCATACCAAGCCAGAGGCATGCTATTTTACACTCTCACTTTTAGAGATGTAAACAGCTACACAAGGAGCTAGCGGAATTTAGGCCAAATTATTCTGTGGTTTCTTAGAACTACTCTCATATACACTGGTGTTATTGAGAGACGAATTTGGCCCTTTATTTCTTCAGTGCCATAAAACAGAAGTTACTGAGGCACAACTTTCGTGAACAGGTGAAACAAACAACTGAATAGTGGACTCTTGTTTTTAAATGTAGTGTGCCAAATTAATCCCTGGAATAACTCCAGTGATGTCGATGGAGTTACACCAAGGATGTATTTGACCTATTGGCCCAGGTTGATAAATCCCTGACTGACGATTAATATATCAGGTGATCTCCAAATGAATTTTAATTTTCCCACTTTTTGAATAATCTGTAAGTAGATTAGGGATATTTCTACCATACATTGACATCTTGAAAGCGATTTTCTAAAACCGAACTCTGGTGTATGAGCTGCTAGGTGTTGTTTTGACAGGTTACCTGAAAACAAGATACAGTGTCACTCTACTGCATGTGATTTAATTTCTGAGTGTGTAACTTTTATAGAAATCTCAAAATGGCTGAATGCTTCGGAGCAAAGGTGGTACTTGAACAAGTACTTGAACAAGTAAATCATTAAAACACAAAGCACATGCTATATATCAGGTGGTCCAGCTGACACAGAAGAGGGACTGCTCCACTGACCTTTTTGCTTTTCACAGCATTTCACTATTCATTCTATACGAGTTTCAGTAAGCATGTCAGGAGCATACAGTATACAGTATACAGTAGCATCGGTTTAATACACGGCTAAAAATACAGAAGAAATGTAAAACGATAGGAGGAAACATTTTATTCCCCACTGGGGTTCCTGCCAACCTTGATCTAACTATTCCTTACTATTCCTTTTTTTTTCAAATATTGTTTTAATTTTTCCAGGGGAAATTAAAAAACAACTTTTTTTTTCTCTTTTTCAATAGCCTTAATCCCAAGGCCAAGACATTTTGCTGGGTACATGTAAAATAAAATCAAACTTTACTTTCTATAAGATTTAGGAAAACAAATTATTTATTTAAGATTCGGGGGAGTAGGGGAAAGACTTGCAACATTAGAACCAATCTGAATCTTATCAAATTTTATTTTTTTTTAGACAAAGGATTTACATTTAAATTTGACTTACAATATTTTGTTTTTCTTGTTTTTAATCCCTTCACAGTCAAAGCTACCCACTTTCTACAAAAATATGCATAAAACTGCAGACCCTCGAGGTTATCTTTATGTGTATGTTCTATTACTATTGTACATAATCCTTTTTGTTTTTGTTTTCTAATCTAAAAGCATTTGGAAAATGCACAAAAGGTACACGTTCGGAACAATTTGCTAGAACCAGCAAAGAAATAAAAAGATTTTGTTGACTTCTGTTGGGGGGGGAGGTGTGACAAACCCTTCCTAGATACTTTTCTTGTAACCAAAGGACCAGTGCTTATTTTGATTCACTGTAATCCCCAAGACTGAAGAAGCCCCAAGTATCATATTCCTGATGTAATAGCTTGCATCCTAGCAGAAGTAAAATGGTGTTGTTTGTTTTTTGGTTTCTAAATAAAACTCTTTAAGAAGCAGAGAAATGATACAACTTTGTTCTGATCCAGGTTAACTTTAACTAACTCCCATCCAAGGTATGCACATCTGAGAGCTTTTAGGTAGGGACTTGGGAGCACTGGTCCTCTCTCATCCCATGCTTCTACCCTACCAGCCAATATAAATTCAATATTTCATTCTTTGCCTCGGAAAGGGAAGTGTGCCAAGAAGCCAGCCCTTGAATATTGTCAGCATGGAAGATTTGCTGGGGGGGAAAAGGGATACATACATATATTTTACAAATTCAAATTAGAGACCAAATGCACTGCAGGAAGAGGTGCAAAATTACTTGCTATTAAATCTGATTAGCTAATAGAAAAATGTCAGTTGATCTGATCCATGTGCAAAGCTGGCATCTGCACAGAAAACTGGACTCCAGGTGTGGTCTAATGTTACACTTTCAAGCTGCAGGTTGGAGTTTGAGTCCTGTAATTGGTATTGTAGTATACACAACTTGGGTAACTTTGTAAAATCTCTAGGTTCTTGCTGTCACCAGAACCCTGAAGAGCAACAGTGTGTATATATATATATACTTAGGCCTTGCATGTTGTATATAGTTAGTAAATATGGTTCTTCTTTGAGGAGTGTCCCTGTGGGTGCTCCACTTTAGGTGTCTTGGCGCCCTGCACTTGTAATCAGAGATTTGTAGTAGCAGTGCCCGGTTGGGCCGTGCACACTCCATAGCCGGCTTGCGCCGGTCCAAGCAGTTATATTGCGGTGCGCAGCCAACCGTCCCCCAGCTCCTTCTCTACCACCTTTGGCTTGAGTCGGAGTGACCAGCAGCGCCCTTTCTTACCTCAGATAAGCTTAATAGTTCATAGTTGTTCCCGATAGTGTTAGCTTAGTTGTAGTTAGCTACCCTATCCCCTTGCCCTTTATATTTTATATTTTACTTAATTTTTCTTCTCAAAAAAATAGAGAGAGAGAGAAACTTGGTGACAAACTCAAGTACTCCGTCCTCTGCAAGTTGATAAGAAGAAGACTAAAGGAGGACTTCGAGAAGTACCGAAATGAAAGGCTCTTAAAGATGGCTGAAGATCGCAGAAGCCTCAAAAAACACAAAAGGGAAGTGACACTGTTCAGGTCAACAATAGTGATGCTGAAGAACAGGGACGGAAAACCAGTAATTGACAGAACAGGGATGGAAGCGGTCTGCAAAGATTTCTACACCGAACTGTTTGCATCTCAGATAAATGTTCCAGTACCAACACTTCAACGGACCAACCAGCATGTACTCCCAGTCCTTGTCAGCAAAGTTCGACATGCAGTTCACCAAATGAAGGAAGGAAAAGCCCCAGATCCTCATTTTACAGGTTGACACCTGAGGCTGAGGGTATGTCTACACTATGTAATTAGGTCGATTTAATAGAAGTCAATTTTTTAGAAATTGATTTGATACAGTCGATTGTGTGTGGCCCCACTAAGCGCATTAAGTCGGCGGTGTGCGTCCACACTACCGAGGCTAGCGTCGACTTTCGGAGCATTGCACTGTGGTAGCTATCCCACAGTTCCCGCAGTCTCCACCGACCATTGGAATTCTGGGTTGAGCTCCCAATCCCTGATGTGGCAAAAACATTGTTGTGGGTGGTTCTGGGTACATGTCATCAGGCCCTCATTCCTCCCTCCCTCCGTGAAAGCAATGGCAAAAAATCATTTCTCACCTTTTTTCCTGGGTTACCTGTGCAGATGACATACCACGGCAAGCATGGAGCCCACTCAGCTCACTGTCACCGTATGTCTCCTGGGTGCTGCTGGCAGACGCGGTACTGCAGTGCTACACAGCAGCAGCTCCTTGCCTTTGCAAGTTAGCAAAGATGGTTAGCAGCCATACTGTACCGTCTGCTGCTGTCTCCTGGTTGCTCCTGGCCGACCTCGGTGAGGTCGATCGGGGGCTCCTGGGCAGACATGGGTGCCCCTGGCCAGCCTCAATGAGGTCGGTCGGGGGCACCTGGACATAAATGGGAGTGACTCCAGGTCATTCTCTTCTTTAAGTTTCGTCTAATGGAGATTCAATCCTGCCTGGAATATCATGCGAGCTGGAGGTTTTTGCCTCAGGCTGCTCTCCCAGCCGGCAGCACCGCGCAGTCGCACCTACCCCAGCCTACCCCTTGCTCCCATGGCTCATGAACCTGGACAGTAGTAAGGAGCAGTTCAACTATAGGCTGAGCAAGTGCAGAATGGTGGTAGAATGTGCCTTTGGACGTTTAAAATCTCGCTGGCGCTGCTTGCTGACTAGGCTGTTTGCGATTAGAAGAGCACAGCAAGGCGCACTGCACATCACAGAGGCTTTGAAAACCAGTTTCATGACTGGACAGGCTTCAGTGTGACAGTCGTGTGTGTTTCTCCTTGATGCAAACCCGCCCCCTTTGTTGATTTTAATTCCCTGTAAGCCAGCCCTGTAAGCCATGTCGTGAGTCGCCCCTCCCGCCGCGAGAGCAACGGCAGACAATGGTTTCGCACCTTTTTTCTGCGCAGACGCCATACCACGGCGAGCACGGAGCCCGCTCAGATCACCGGGGCAGTTATGAGCACTGTAAACACCACGCGCATTATCCTGCAGTATATGCAGCGCCAGAACCTGCAAAACCAGGCGAGGAGGCAACGGCAGCGCGGTGACGAGAGTGATGAGGACATGGACACAGACTTATCTCAAAGCACGGGCCCTGGCAATTTGGACATCATGGTGGTAATGGGGCAGGTTCATGCCGTGGAACGCTGATTCTGGGCCCGGGAAACAAGCACAGACTGGTGGGACCGCATAGTGTTGCAAGTCTGGGATGATTCTCAGTGGCTGCGAAATTTTCGCATGCGTAAGGGCACTTTGTGATTTGCTTTCCCCTGCCCTGAAGCACAAGAATACCAAGATGAGAGCAGCCCTCACAGTTCACAAGCGAGTGGCAATAGCCCTCTGGAAGCTTGCAACGCCAGACAGCTACTGGTCAGTCGGGAATCAATTTGGAGTGGGCAAATCTACTGTGGGGGCTGCTGTGATCCAAGTAGCCAACGCGATCACTGAGCTGCTGCTATCAAGGGTAGTGACTCTGGGATATGTGCAGGTCATAGTGGATGGCTTTGCTGCAATGGGATTCCCTAACTGTGGTGGGGCGATAGACGGAACCCATATCCCTATCTTGGGACCGGACCACCAAGGCAGCCAGTACATGAACCGAAAGGAGTACATTTCAATAGTGGATCACACTGGTGGATCACAAGGGACGTTTCACCAACATCAACGTGGGATGGCCAGGAAAGGTACATGATGCTCGCAATTCAGGAACTCTGGTCTGGAGAAAGGGACTTACTTTCCAGACCAGAAAATAACTTTTGGGGATGTTGAAATGCCTATAGTTATCCTTGGGGACCCAGCCTACCCCTTAATGCCATGGCTCATGAAGCCATACACAGGCAGCCTGGACAGGAGTCAGGAGCTGTTTAACTACAGGCTGAGCAAGTGCAGAATGGTGGTAGAATGTGCATTTGGCCGTTTAAAAGCACGCTGGCGCAGTTTACTGACTCGGTTAGACCTCAGCGAAACCAGTATTCCCATCATTATTACTGCTTGCTGTGTGCTCCACAATATCTGTGAGAGTAAGAGGGAAACGTTTATGGCAGGGTGGGAGGTTAAGGCAAATCGCCTGGCCGCTGATTACGCGCAGCCAGACACCAGGGCGGTTAAAAGTGCACAGCAGGGTGCGCTGCCCATCAGAGAAGCTTTGAAAACCAGTTTCATGACTGGCCAGGCTACGGTGTGAAAGTTCTGTTTGTTTCTCCTTGATGAAAACCCGCCCCCTTGGTTCACTCTACTTCCCTGTAAGCCAACCGCCCTCCCCTCCCCCCTTGGATCGCCGCTTGCAGAGGCAATAAAGTCATTGTTTCAAATTCATGCATTCTTTATTAATTCATCACACAAATGGGGGGATAACTGCCAAGGTAGCCCGGGAGGGGTGGGGGAGGAGGGAAGCACCAAGTGGGGTGGTGGAGGAGGGGAGGACAAGGCCACACTGCACTTCCAAACTTATTTAATGAATGACAGCTTTCTGTTGCTTGGGCAGTCCTCTGGGGTGGAGTGGTTGGGTGCCCGGTGGCCACCCCCACCGTCTTCATGGGCGTCTGGGTGGGGAGGCAATGGGACTTGGGGAGGGGGCGGTTGGTTACACAGGGACTGCAGCGGTGGTCTGTGCTCCTGCTGCCTTTCCTGCACCTCAACAATACGCCGGAGAATATCAGTTTGATCTTCTAGTAACCTCAGCATTGCATCCTGCCTCCTCTCATCATGCTGACTCCATCTATCATCTTGATCCTGCCACATGTCCTCGCGTTCATTTTGTGCTTTCCTGCACTCTGACAATGTCTGCCTCCATGCATTCTACTGGGATCTTTCAGTGAGGGAGGACTGCATGAGCTCAGAGAACATTTCATCGCGAGTGCGGTTTTTTGGCCTTCTAATCTTCGCTAGCCTCTGGGACTGAGATGATACGGGGAGCGTTGAAACATTTGCAGCTGTGGGAGGGAAAAAAAGGGAGAGTAGTCTTTAAAAAGACACATTTTAGAGGACAATGGGTAGACTCTTTCACAGTGAACCAAGCTGTTAACATTACATAGCACCTGTGCTTTCTTTACAAGGTCGCATTTTGCCTCTTATATTGAGGGCCTGCCGGTTTGGTGTGAGAGATCACACACGCAGGGCTGGCGGGCAACAGAATTCGGCTTGCAGGCAGCCATGGTAAGCCACAGTCTTTTGGCTTCTTTAACCTTCATAACATGTGGGAATGGTTTCAAACAGCAGCTGCGGTTCTCGGGTTAACATGCAGCACAAACCCAACTAAACCCCACACACACACCCAATTCTCTGGGATGATTGCTTCACCCCTCCCACCACCACGTGCCTAACAGGCTTTGGGAGTACATCGAGGAGAGCTTCATTGAGATGTCCCTGGAGGATTTCTGCTCCATCCCCATACACGTTAACAGACTTTTCCAATAGTTGTACTGGCCGCGAATGCATCCCAAGTCTTCAGGGCAAATTAATCATTAAACACACTTGCTTTTAAACCATGGATTATATTTACAAAGGTACACTTACCAGAGGTCCCTTCTCTGCCTTCTAGGTCTGGGAGCCCGCCTTCAGTGGGTTGGGAGGGTACTAGATCCAGGGTGAAAAACAGTTCCTGGCTGTCGGGGAAAATGGTTTCTCTGCTTGCTTGCTGTGCGCTATCTTCAACCTCCTCCTCCTCTTCATCTTCCTCGTCCCCAAAATCCGCATCCCTGTTGCGTGCGAATCCATTGATGGAGTCCCCGCACAGGGCTGGGGTAGTTGTAGGGGCACCCCCTAGAATGGCATGCAGCTCATCATAGAAGCGGCATGTCTGGGGCTCTGACCCGGAGCGGCCGTTTGCCTCTCTGGCTCTTTGGTAGGCTTGCCTGAGCTCCTTAAGTTTCACGCGGCACTGCTGCGGGTCCCTGTTATAGCCTCTGTCCTTCAAGGCCTTGGAGATTTTTTCAAATGTTTTGGCATTTCATCTTTTGGAATGGAGTTCGGATAGCATGGATTCGTCTCCCCATACAGCGATCAGATCCAGTACCTCCCGTTTGGTCCATGCTGGAGCTCTTTTGTGATTCTGGGAGGTCACTTGTGCTGATGAGCTCTGCATGGTCACCTGTGCTGATCAGCTTGCCACGCTGGCCAAACAGGAAATGAAATTCAAAAGTTCGTGGGGCTTTTCCTGTCTACCTGGACAGTGCATCTGAGTTGAGAGTGCTGTCCAGAGCAGTCACAATGGAGCACTCTGGTATAGCTCCCAGAGGCCAATACCGTCGAATTGCGTCCACACTACCCCAAATTCGACCCAGCAGGGTCGATTTCAGTGCTAATCCCCTCGTCGGGGAAGAGTACAGAAATCAATTTTAAGAGCCCTTTAAGTCAACAAAAATGGCTTTGTCGTGTGGACAGGTGCAGGTTTAAATCAATCTAATGCTGCTAAATTCGACCTAAACTCGTAGTGTAGACCAGGGCTGAGAGAAATTATGTGATTTATGCTAGGTCACACAAGAAGTTTGGTGCAGAGCCACGAATTAAACTAATATTTTCGGAATCCCAACCCACTGCCTTAACTGCAAGACCAGCTTTCCTTTCCCTCTGTTGCTTTCATGCAGAAGGTTGTGCTGATTGCAAGGAAGATACCCTCCAATGAGCTCTGGGAAAAGGATGTCCTCCATTTCCATATTGCAGAAGTGTTGGCAACAGTATAAGTGACAGCCAATATCATAGAACCCTAGGAGTGCAGGACTATAAAATCATGACTGGTGCAGAGAAAGTAGATAAGGAAGTGTTGCTTACTACTTCTCATAACACAAGAACTACGGGTCACCAAATGAAATTAATAGGCAGCAGGTTTAAAACAAATAAAAGGAAGTATTTCTTTGCACAACATACAGTCAACCTGTGGAACTCCTTGCCAGAGGATGTTGTGAAGGCCAAGACCATAACAGGGTTCAAAAAAGAGCTAGATAAATACATGGAGGATAGCTCCATCAATGGCTACTAGCCAGGATGGGCAGGAATGGTGTCCCTTGCCTCTGTTTGCCAGAAGCTGGGAATGAGCAACAGGGGATGAATCAAATGATGATTACCTGTTTTGTTCATTCCCTCTGGGGCACCTGGCACTGGCCACTGTCGGAAGACAGGATACTGGGCTAGATAGACCTTTGGTCTCACCCGGTAGGGCCATTCTAATGTTCTTATGACTGGAAGGGACCTCAATAGGTCATCTAGTCCAGTGCCTTGCACTCATGGCAGGACTAAGTAATAATTAGACCATTTCTGACCTGTCTAACCTGTTCTTAAAAGCTTCAATGACAGAGATTCAACAACCTCCCTCGCAATTTGTTCCAGTGCTTACCCACCCTGACAGCTAAGAAGTTTTTCCTAATATCCAATTAAACCTCCCTTTCTGCAACTTAAAGCCCATTGCATCTTGTCCTATCCTCAGAGGTTAAGGAGAGCAATTTTTCACCTTCCTCTGCGTAATAACCTTTTATGTACTTGAAAACTATTATCATGTTCCCCCTCAGTCTTCTCCTCCCCAGACTAAACAAACCAAATTTTTCCAATGTTTCCTCATAGATCATGTTTTTTAGCCCTTTAATCATTTTTGTTGCTGTCCACTGGACTTTCTGCAATTTGTCCACATCTTTCCTGAAATGTGGTGCCCAGACCTGGACACTATACTCCAGTTGAGGCCTTATCAGCACAGAGTAGAGTGAAAGAATTACTTGTGTCTTGCTTACAACCCTCCTGCTGATACATACCACAGTGATGTTGGCTTTTTTTGCAACAGTGTTACACTGTTAACTCATATTTAGCTTGTGATCCACTAAAACTAAGGCTAAGATTATGTCATGGAAGTTACGGATTTTCCGCTTCAGCCCCAGAGCAGTGGGGCTGGATCGGTCACCCAGCAGGGACCCCGGAGCTCTCAGTCTCTGTGGGTGTGGGGGGACCTGGAGCTCCAAGCTGCTGGAGGTGGTGGGGGGCCGCCGCAGCTCCCAGTCACCACCAGTGGTGGGTGCTGGACCTGCCCCCCTTCCTCTCCCACAGCAGGATTCTGGCTTTCATCCACCCATCAGCCCCATTTTGTCACAGTTATTTTTAGTAAAAGTCAGGGACAGGTCACAGGCTTCCGTGAATTTTGGTTTATTGCCCATGCCCTGTCCAGTACTTTTACTAAAAATAGCTGTGAAAAAATCTTAACCTTAACTATAACCTCCAGATTCCTTTTCTTGGTACTCCTTCCTAGGCAGTCATTTCCCATTGTGTATGTGCACAACTGATTGTTCCTTCCTATGTGGTGTACTTTGCATTTGTCCTTATTGAATTTTATCCTATTTACATCTATTTCTCTAGTTTGTCCCAATCATTTTGAATTTTAATCCTATCTTCCAAAGCACTTGCAACCCCTCCCAGCTTAGTATCGTCTGCAAACTTTATAAGTGTACTCTCTATGCCATTACCTAAATCATTGATGAAGATATTGAACAGAACTGGACCCAGAACCAATCCCTGCTGGACCCCACTCGTTATGCCCTTCCAGCATGACTGTGAACCATTGATAACTACTCTCTGGGAATGATTTTCCAACCAGTTATGCACCCACCTTATAGTAGCTCCATTTAGGTTGTATTTCCCTATTAGTTTGTTTATGAGAAGGTCATGTGCGACAGTATCAAAAGCCTTACTAAAGTCAAGATATATCACATCTACCACTTCCCCCTACCCACAAAGCTTGTTACCCTGTCAAAGAAAGCTACTAGGTTGGTTTGACATGATTTGTTCTTGAGAAATCCATGCTGACTGTTATCATCTTATTATCGTCTTGGTTTTTGCAAATCGATTGCTTGATTATTTGCTCCATTATCTTTCCAAGTAGTGAAGTTAGCTGACTGGTCTGTAATTCCCCAGGTTGTCTTTATTCCCCTTTTTTTATATTTGCCATCTTCCAGTCCTCTGGAATCTGTCCCATCTTCCTTGAGTTTTTGAAGGTAATCAATAATGGCTCAGATATCTCCTCAGTCAGCTCTTTGAGTAGTCTAGGGTGTATTTCAACAGGCCCTGCTGACTTGAAGCTATTTCACTTGTCTAAATTATTTTAAACTTATTCTTTCCCTATTTTAGCCTTAGAACCTACCTTATTTTCACTGCCGTTCACTATATTAGAATCCAACCGCCGCTAACCTTTTTCGGTGAAAACTGAAACAAAAAAGTCATTTAGCACTTCCGGCATTTCATATGGTCCTTTCTCTGCAAGAAGCAGACTCTGTAAAAGGTTACTATGAAAGCCTTAATGTCGAAAACCCACCTTAATATTTTACTCTGAAAGCTAAATATGTAGGGTTTGTTCAATATCCAACATTCTGGGGATTGGATGTCTCAGGATAAACTAATGGGTTACCTAGATTTCATCTCTAGGCTTCTGGTTCAAATGGGCCCAGGGCAATAGTGATCATAAAATCATTGTTGTACTGGGTTGGAGGAGGAGGTAAAATGGGACCCAGCCAGGCCAATCCTCCTCCCCCACCCCCAAGCACCACTGGCACTCAGAACTTTGCTGGGGTAGTCCACTCCATTGTGGGCATTAGGAGCCATCCACCACTCCCTCCCTCAGCCCTATGGGCTTTGGAAAAGAAACTTCGGGGAGGGGGGGGGCAGCCAGAGATTGAAGCCAGCAGAGTATTTGCAAAGAGTGTCAAGCAAGGACACAAATGTCATCAGCATTTTTATTCTGAATGTTCTTTCCAGTGCTAATTGGCTGTTTGCTCCAACCCCTTCCAACTCCCTCCCTTCCATTGCCTTTCCATGTAGCTAATTCCCTCCAAACATAAACCACTGAAAAGATTTTAAATAAACCATAATTGCAACACTAACATGACATTTGCCACCACCACATTGCTCAGTGGTCTTGTATGTGCTATTCATTTCCCCTACACTGTTTGTCTAACTTCACTATTTAGATTATAAACGCTTTGTATCTAGGGACTATCTATGACTCTGAGTCCATTCTGTGCCCAGAACAATGTAGTCCCTATGCTCTTATTAGAGCTGTGTGGGAATCAGATTTCTCATTTTGGGAGAATTTTTTTTATTCAGATATTTCTTCCATTCTGGAATAGAATGAAAACAAAAAATTCTCACAAACCAAAATTCGTATTAAAAAATTTGCATTTTGGGGTGATCAGAACATTTCATTTTCACAAAATTCAAACACTTTGTTCCAATTTCAACTTTTTCATTTGGCGGACATTTCAACTTTATCAAAATCCTTTTTAAATTTTTCATCAAAGGTGGCACGTTTTTTTCAGAACATTTAACCTTTAACAAATCAACATTTTCCAATGGAAAAATGCCCTGGCAGAAAATTTCCCACCAGTTCTAGTTATTTTTATTTATTATTTGTATTACCATAACACTTAGGGACTCTAGTATTAGACCATAACCCCATTGTGCTGTACAAACACAATGGTCCCTGTTCCAAAGAGCTTACAAACTAAGTATACAACAAGACTCAACAAGTGGATACAGTCAGACAGGGGAGTACAAAGAAACAGTGAGGTAGTATTGGTCAGCATGCTAGGCAGTATCTCAGCACGCCAACAGCCTAACCTTTGTCAAGCTTATTGTAGGCATCATGGCAAAGAAGAGTTTGGAAGAAGAGGATGAGTTAGTTTTGTGGATGTTGATGGGGAGCTTCTCCTAAGTATGAGGTGCAGCATCAGAGAAACGCGAAGGTGCTTGTTTGAAAATTTAACAAGTAGGCGATAGAGGCTGGCATCATGGGCCAATCGGAGAAAGGAATTGACATTTCAGTAGTGAATGAAAGTTTATATGGGAGGGGGGGAAGATAGGCCATGAAGGGCCTTGAAAATGAAAGCAAGTCACTTATGTCTGATGTACTTGAGAAGAGGGAGCCAATGAAAGGATTCAAAGAGAGAAGTGACATGGTCAAAGCAATAGGTATGGAAATGATCTTTGCATCTGCATTCTGAATGGATATGAGTGGGACAAGATTTCATCTATCAAGGCCAGATAAAAGGATATTTCACTAATCGAGACACAAGATGATGAGACCCTAGACAAGTGTTTTAGCTATGTGAGTAGATAAGAAAGGCCATAGCTTAGAGATGTTATCCTTAAAGAATCTGTAAGATATAGGCATAGAATGGATGTGAGGACCTATAGGAAGGTCCAAGTCGAAGATGACAGCGAGGTTTTGGGCCTATGTCACAGACAAGAGGGTGGTGATCAAGAAAGGAAGTAGTAGGGAGGGCTTGTGAGGAAAAAATTAAGAGCTCTGTTTTAGCCTTGTTGAGCTTGAGCTCATAAGTTGACATCCACAAGGAGATGTCAGAGAGACAAGCTGAGATTTTAGTTTGGACCAACGGAAACAAATCTGGAGTAGAGAGGTCTATCTGTGAATCATCAGCATAAAGATGATTGTTGAATTTGTGATTACAGATGAGATTACCCAGAGATAAAGAAGAGATAGAGGCCAAAGACAGGGAGCTATGGAAACCACACAGAAAGGTGAAGGGCAGATGAGAAGGACACATTGAAGGAGCAATTAGGAGTGAAGAGGAGAACCAGGGGAGGACAGAGTCATGGAAGACAAGGGAGGAAAAAATTTCAGGAAGAGGACAGTCAATTGTGTCCAATGTGACTGACAGATTAAGGAGGATGAGGAGGGAGTACTCGTTCTGAGATTTGGCTAGGAGGTCCTTAGAAATTTTGGTGAGTGCAGTTTCAATGGAGTGTAGGAGACAGAAGCTGGATTGAAGAGGGTCTAGGATGGCATTGGAAGAGAACTAAGATGGCAATTGTAGACAGCACGTTCAATTAGTTTAGAGATAAAAAGTGTTTTTTATGATTGGAGAGACTAAAGCATGCTTGTATTGTACGGGGAAAGAGCCAGAGGAGAGCAAGAAATTAAGGAGAAGAGTAAGGGAGGGGATGAGAGTGAGCACAAGGGAGATCAGAAGATGGGATGGGGTCACTGGAGCAAGTGAATGGGTTAGAAATGAAGAGCAGACAAGAACTTCTGCATCTGTGATCATGGAGAGGAGAGAGTTGTAGTGGGGAAGAGGAAAAGGAAGGGAAGGCAAGCCAAGGGGTGGGGAAGGTCATGACGTGTTTTCTCAGTTTTCTATTGAAATAAATTGGCAAAATCCTGTACAGGCAAAAGGAGGGGAGAGTTTGAGGAGTGAGTCAAAAGTGGCAAAGAAGCAGCTGGTATTGCAGGTGTGGGATTCAGTTAAATTGGAGAAGTAGAGCTGTTTAGCTAGGTCGGTGGAAGAACTGAAGAAGGAGCAGATGAATTTGTAATGGAGGAAGTCAGCCAGGTTACAAGATTTCCACCAGGGACACTGCAGCATGGGAACAGGCATGCAAGAATCAGATATAGGACATGAGCCAGGGCTGGGGGTTGGCAGAATGGACCTTGTGATGGGAGAGTGATGGGCCAAAGAGTTGAGGCTGGCGGAGTGGGAAGCATGGAGAGAATCAACAATCGTATCAGTGGAGGAAAGGGAAGGGAAGGCAGGGAGGACAGGGCTGAGAGCAGACAAGAGATCATCAACACTGATGGACTGGAAGTCACAGAGAGAAATGGTGAGTCACAGGGCGTGTCGAGGAGGGTGATAGGTGTTGCTGAAAGAGACCAGGTGACAGAGAGCTCAGAGAGAGAGCAATGCTGGGTGAAAAACATGTCAAGCGAACAGCCCTTTTGGTGAGTGGGAGAGTTGAACCAGGGTTGCAAGTCAAATGAGGTGAGGGCAAGGAAATGTGCAGCTAAGGGATTGGATGGACATAGAAATTGAAGATTGACAATATTGGTCCCTAGGCACTATCATAATAAACATAAAGATGATTGTCATGTAAGTACTGTTCAGAGGCCTGTGTGAATTAAAATGTCTAAAACTTTACACCTCAGAATAGAATTATTAAGAGCTTGATTTTTTATGTAAAACTCAGTGAAATCAATGGAAATCAGTCTATTGATATCAGTGGCCCTGGGATCAGGCTATAAATGACTACTTGTTCATGTGAAATGCTGGGCGTAGTATGTAATAGTGTTTTGTGGGTTTTGTTTGATTTTTTTGTTTAGCGGTCATGCTTTTTGGGCTGAGGAGTTTCTACATTATGATGTTCAAACACATTTCATTTCCCTGATTAGGGATTCTGTTAAAAATGTTAACTTCATCTCTTAGTATAGCTATTTCTTCTACCTAAGACAGCTTTCACAGATAAAGAGGAAGGTATTATTTCTTGCAACAGTGAAGTCTTTAGTAGAACTGGAGTTATCCAAAAGGAAAACTTCAGTTGCAAATATAATTAACATGTATAGGTTGAGCATTATAACTTGCCCAGTTGCTACAGTGACCAGATTCTCTCCGATCCAATTTTTAACATTGTGGGATTTAGCTAAATAATCCTTCCCACTTCTTACTTGGTGAAGTCTCATTTACCGTCCTATACGTGTATTTCCTATGTGACAGCTGGTTCAGTTTTAATAAAGCCCAAAGTGGTCTTCCCATTCCCTCTTTTGTTTGCAAATCTAAGTTATAAGATGCCTGATCACTTCAGTGAACAACCTCTTAACCCTGGACTCTATTTTTTATACTGTATCACCATGATGAATTCACAGACAGGAATTTCCAGGTGGACAGTCAATCATTTAATAAGCCTGTCTTCTTGCATATGGTTCATTGATTTCCCTTTTAGCAATACAAATGGCTGCATTGTCAGAATAGGTGTTCTGCAGTTCTTGTGTTCATTTCCTCATGTAGCCTTAGTTTTATTTCCTGCCTTATGATTTCCATCAGCCTTTACTGCTGTAGATGCACTTCCTGCAGCCTTTGTGTCCTGAAGCATCTCATTTTCTTTTTACTTGTACCTTGATTATCGTCCTTCAGAAGTCTCTCTTTATGTCATTGGATTGCACCCTGCCCTACGAAAGACTTTGCTGTGGTGACCTCACTTAAGGAAGCTTCTTCTTTTGATATTTGTCATTAACTTTCCATTCACAATTCCTGTTTTGTAATACCAGCCATTTTATCCTGATCTTTCAATTGAATTTATCATTCAAATTCTCATGGTTTTATTTAATTGTTAAATCACCTACAAGAGTATGAGTAAGAGTATTCTACAAAGGTGTGAATTTGGGGCATGATTTGCTCCTCACATATATTTGTGTAAATCAGGAGTGATTCCACTGAAGTCCATGGAATAAAAGGTGTGTCTAACTGGCGATGGTCAGTTAGTGAAAGTAGAATCCGGCCTTAATCATTTGTTTTCCTCTCTGATCTGTTTCCTTACACTTGTCTCTACTTTCAAGAAAAAAGTCAGGAAAAGTTTGTGTCCGGATTGCCTCATGGACACCTCTCCTCTTCACAATTGTACAGACCACCTCCCCTTCCATTTGCAATGGCACAGTGTCCCTAGGGCCACTACAGCAGTTGCTTTCAAAGAAAAGTAATATGAGGAAAGTATGTGATATATTTTTAGCTTCTTTTCATATGATTTAGGACCAGGAAACAAGGTGGAGAGCCAGCATCATGAGACAGACAAAGTGGACCTCCAGCAAGTGCTCTGCACCCCACTGATGGACTACAAACCACAGTTTGAAAGCCTATGATGTGCTAGAACAGTGTTTCTCAAACAGTCAATTGCAATCCCCAGAGGAGTCACAAAAGGCAATCAGAGGGTCACAAGGCATTGAAAATTGTATTACCATCTAAAGCAAAGAAAATGTTGCTTCTCTGCTCCTCACATACCTTTACCCTTCAAGGGCAGGTGTTCTCCAACAACCTCTTGAAGCACGCACACGAATTATGAGGTTTATCATTGTTAGTGTTGATACATTTTGTAGCAAGTTGTTTCAATCTAATTTTCTTTTTTATTATTTGTCTCTTACCAAGGGTAAATGTATTAAAATCTGAAATGCAGTTCCATGATGCAATCCCTTTTCCATTGGAGAGGCCAAGTGTAGGAGTCAATCTCTGCAAGCATTTTACAATGAGATTGACAATTTAAAGGAATTAGAAATAGACACAGCCAGTTTCAAAGAAGGTGGAGATTATTGTCTTGCTGCAGTTGACATCATAGGCACTTTCTTTTAAGCCTTTGCACTCCTTAAAGTAAGTTGCTGTAGGTTGAAAAATTTAAAAATGTACTAGAGAGCATGTGTCAGATGCTACAGCACCACAATAAATGTACCAATTAAGAGGCTGAAGGGATTGACTCATGAAGAAAGATTACAAGAAGTTGCATAGCTTTGCTAAACAGTGACTAAGTGAGGATATAACTCTTGTATGCACTTGAAGGTCATTAACACCAAGAGGAAAAAGAATTGTTTATGGGTGGCCACAGGAAGATAAATAGGAACAACAGAGTGCAATTAAAGGCTAGGCTTGCTGGCAATGGTGAGACTGGTTAGTTTGCAAAATAGCTTCTCAAGGGAAACTGTTTAAGGCCCATTGTTGGAATCATTTAAAACGGGCTTAAACAAAGCTTTAGAACTTCACTGTAGGAAACACTGCTACATTGGCTGGGGTAGAGGACATGCTGCATACCTCCTCCATCTCTAATTTCTGGGGTTGCGTGATTTAGTTTAGTATTTTATCCATAAAATACAATGGCCCTGATTCTCCTCTCACATAAAAGTAGTTTGGAGTAGCTACACTGAAGTCAATCAAGTAATACTTGCAAAGACCAGAGAGCATGTATCAGATGCTATGGCACAACCAAAACACAATGTAGCAATTAAGAGGCTGGAGTGATTGCCTCATGGAGAAAGATTGTAAGAAGTTGCCTAAGTGAGGATATAACTCTTGTATGCACTTGAAGGGCATTAACACCAAGAGGAATACATTCAAAAATGTTTCACAATTGATGAAATAGGACACAACAGATTGTGGTTTTTGGAACCAAATCCTGGCACTGGTTCCACAGCTAGATAGGCTTCCCCATGTGTCTCTGCTGCACAAGGGGCCAGCCAAGGACAGGATTACAGGGGGCTGTGCTCAGGGCACACACCCCTGCATGGTGAGTTCTAGAGAGAACTCCTGAATGGCAACATAGATTCACAGAGTTTAAGGCCAGAAGGAACCATCAGATCATCTTGTCTAACCTTTTGTATATCACAGGCCACTGAATTTCACCCCTTACCCCTGTATTGAGCCCAATGACTTCTGTTTAGCTAAAGCATATCTTCCAGAAAGGCATCCAGTCCTGCTGTGAAGACATAAAGAGATGGAGAATCCACCACTTCCTTTGGTGAAGGTACTTAGAGACTGTAATCCTTTTTCTTCTGATAAACTAAACAGATTGAGCTCTTTAAGTCTCTCAGTATAAGGCATTTTCTCCAGCCCTTGAATCATTTTTGTGGTTCTTTTCTGCACCGTCTCCAACATCATTTTTGAAAAGTGGACATCAGACCTGGGTGCAGTATTCCAGTACTTGTCTCACCAGAGGTAAAGTCACCTCTCCTATTTATTCATCCAAGGATTACATTAGCCAAGTGGTGCCCAAACTTTTTCTGTCACGCCCCCCTTACCAGTACTAGAATCTGTTCGCACCCCCCCTCCATTACTGCACAGACAAAACTTCCTCAGCAGAGGAGCTTGGGCTGAAGGCGGAGCTGGAGGCAGAACTGGGGCTGGGGGAGTAGCTGGAGCTAGAGATGGAGCTGGCCTGGGTGGCGGAGAGGGAATGAGGCAGAACTGGGCTGCAGTGGAGATAGGGTGACCAGACGTCCCGATTTTATCAGGACAGTCCCGATTTTAGGGGACTTGTCCCGCGTCCCGACCTTACATCGGTCGGGACGCACTTTGTCCCGATATCAGGGGACCGTCTGGTGGAGGATGCAAGCCGGCGCTGCCCGCGCCACTCACCTCTTCTTTCTGGGCCTGGGGCAGCGCAGCTGAACTCCTGGTGCTCGCCCGCCGGCCGGCAGGAGCCTGCAGAGTGCTGCAGCCTCACTCCCCAGGCACACACAGAGATGGCGAGTAGGTCTCCACTGTGTGCTGCAGGGGCGGGGCTTGTAGGCGCCGGCAGCGAGCCGCATCGGCAGCGAGCCCCCCCGCCCCTGCCCCTCTCGACCCGCGCGACCTTAGGAGTCAGAGGGATGGGACCTGCCTGCTGGATGCTTCCTGGGAGCCGCTCCAGGTAAGGCTAGCAGTGCCTGGGACTCACCTGGCCCCCTGGCAGGTCCCTCTGGCGAGGGGGGAGGGGTCTGCGTGCTGCCGCCCTCCCTCCCCTAGGGGGGAGGTGGAGACGGAGCGGAGGCAAGCTGGTGGGGGGGGGGCGGGGCGTGGAGCTGCCGGTGGTTTCTCAGTGCTCCGGCAGTTTTTTTTGTTTTTTTGTTTTGCTCCGCCGCCTGCTTGGTTTTTTTTTTTTGCTCTGCCACCGGCTTGTTATTTTTTGCTCCGCCCTCCTCGCCCCCCGCGTCCTGATATTTGACCTCTGTCATCTGGTCACCCTAAGTGGAGAGGCACTGAGGGCAGAGCTGGGTCAGGAGTGGAGCAGGGGCCTGAGTGGAGCTGTGGTGGGGGCAGAGCTAGGCTGGGGACAGAGCAGGGGCAGAGCCAGTTCTTTTAGGAGTGGTGATGCTTTGAGAGAGTACAAAGAATGCTCTTCCTTAGATGCCTGACTGCTTTGTCTTGTTCACATGTTCAGGGTCAAACTGGTCACTAGATTTAGGGTTGGAAAGATATTATCCCCCAGGTCTGCTTGGCAGGGACCTTGAGGGATGCTCACTTTCCTCAGTTGCCATTCAGGTGGTCCACGGATAGTTCCTTCTAAGGTGCATGCCTGGGCAGCCGCGCACAAGAGAATGAAGGGCCACCCACCTAATTAGTGGAGCCGTGTAGGCGTGGCTCCACTAATTAGGTGCCTGGACACTGGAGAAGACGCATATGTAAGGTGAGGTGGTGGCCTTGGGGGGAATAAAGGATAGGTGGGAGGGGGCAGTGGGGTGAAAAGAGGGGGTGGGGGGAATTTGGGACATGCAGGGCTGCGGCGGCCAGAGAAAGAGGTGACTTTCCCCAGCTCCAGGGCTGCGGCTGCTGGGGAAAGACAGCCCTCCTTCCCGGCCTCAGCTCTGTGCCTGTTGTGGCAGGGGAGAGACCTCCCTCCTTCCCAGTCCCAGCTCAGGGGCTGTTGTGGCGGGGGAGAGAGGGCACATACATCACATTAGAAAGGTAAGACTACTGATATTAAAATAAGAGTTGTGTGCTTTTATTTGTAGAACAAAAAAACCTTAATTATTGTTAAGGTTTTTTTATATAGTGCTTTTATCCAAAGCGCTTTACAATAGTTTGGCTAACTGTATAAACAACATTTGGAAAGATCATTAAGTGGTTGCCGAGACCCTCAGCAATTTTCAAGTGGTCCGCGAAAAAAAAGTTTGTGAACCACTGATCTAATCAATTCCCTGCCATTGCAGGGGCCTTGGGCATTGGTAGCACCTCAGTCTTTCCTGTTCTCTGCCTATGGCATGCAACAGTTTGGTCTCCTGTGGTCAAGCTAAAGTCATTAGGGTTAATATAGGGCTATCTGGGTGAAATTGAATGACCTGTGGTATGCAGGAGGTGAGACTGGATGATCTAATGGTCTCTTCTGGCATTAAATTCTATGAAACTATGAAACTCGAAGGTGCAAGTTAGCCTGGTCTACTGATTTAAAATGTTTCTCTCTAGTAGATGTTGTCTAACATCCTCCTCATTTACTAATGGACTGGAAAGAACTTTATCATCCTCATGTAATAGAAGATCATCATCTTGCTTCTTTCTAAACACAGAACAGAAATATTTATTGAACACTTCTGCCTTTTCTGCATCATTAACAATTTTACCATTTATTGCTAGGATTTCTTTTGTTCCTAATATACTTAAAAAACTAGTTATTGTCCTTAGCCCTGCCAGCTATGGATTTTTCCTTTATATCTTTAACTTCCCTTATGAGTTTTCTACATTTAATAACTTCTAATTTATATTGATTATTTAATTTTCCCTTTTTCCATTTGTTGTTATAGTGCTTTTTTACTTCTAACTGCTGCCTTCACTTCACCACTGAATGAGGATGAACCAAAGTTATCCTCTCTCTTGTTTGTGAAATTGTAGCTCTGTAACTCTGAACAAAGAGCTGGAGCACTGCAGAAGCTCTGCCAGCTCTTTGGTTGCAAAGGGTTTCCAGTTACCAATTGCCAACCAGGCTGCCCGCAGGATCCACCCTGAGTCACAGAGTAAGCCACTGTCAGAACTATAAGATCCCACATCTCCTGACTCAGTCTTGTGTTTCAGAGTGGATACTCTTCAATGGGATCAGATTTACCTTGTATAGAGCTGGATGTTCATTTTCATTTTCACTATCCACCTATAGGAAAGCTGCCATTATGAAATGTAATTAGGTGTTGATGACCACCAAACTGATATAGTTAAACAAAAATCATTGAGTAGATATGTTAAGATTGCCAGATAGGCAATAAGGCTAGTTTCTTAACAGTCTGTTCCACCCTTGTATTGAGCTGTGACACTCTGCGTTTGTTTCCCAGAGCTAAAGAAGAGCTCTAGTGTAAGCTTGAAAGCTTGTCTCTCTCACCACCAGAAGTTGCTCCAATAAAAGATATGACCTCACCCACCTTGTCTCTCTAATACTGAATGACTGTAAGTTACATTATTTGGTCTACAAGTGTTGGCTGTTACTAAGAATGAAATTTCCCTTTAGTCCGTAGACGCTACTTTGCTTATCATTGCTCAAAATACTTTATGTTGCAATTTTGTCTTTGAAATCTGCAGCTTTTAGAGGTTGACCACATTTAATTAAGTCTATATTTCTCTTGAGGAGATGAAGGAATGCACTATCTGCATCTGAATTACAGTACCAGCTATACAGATATAATACACAAACTAAGCTGGGTGAATGAGGGAGCATGGTAGCTACTTCACCCTCAACTGTGTATTTATATCTTTTACAGGTACCATGTTAAATTGCTGCTTGTACAGATGGCATAAGTGCCCCTAAACAGATTCAGGCAGAAGAATACCTGGGGGAATATGAGTAACTACATACATTAGTTTGCAATCAACATGCTAAACTTGGCTCTCACTTACACCCACATGGCCCCGCTGAATTCACTGGGAGTTGTGGCCCTATGCCAGGACTGAATTTGGTTCAGTTATTTACCTTTAAGTTTTTTAAAATAATTTCTTACTGTGTTTGCTAATTATAAATGCTCAGCATGTGGAGAGTTTTGTGAACGCACTAGTGTGGCAGGTGGGAGCTAAGACTTGTCTGGGAAAGGGAGTAGGTGTGACACTCAAGCTACCCTTTTTCAAAAGTCGTTTGTTGGTGAGCACACTGACTACAGCGTCCCTGCAAGCATTATGCCTGCTCTTACCCTACGCAGCCACAGATCCTGATCCTGAGAGGTGCTGTCATCAGCTCCCATTGGATGAAGTGGGAGTTGCTGGCATTCATCAGCCCGAAGGAGGCACCTAGCATCTCCCATGGTCAGTCCTCTCTGCCTCTGGCAGTCAGGTGGTACAAAGAATGTACTGGCTTTATGTGTGAGTAAGCGATTGATGGTGCCCGCCAGTGGCTAGTCCACACAGAGGATAAGGGGCCTACCAGTAGTGCTAGCTAAGGGCATGCTTCTTTAGCTTAACTGGCTTTTGTGTGGTTTTTAAGCTAATGTCATCCCTGGCTCTCCAGCTGTGTGTGGGATTTATCTAGTATTGGTGGGCCTGTGTCTAATAGCACTTACACTGGTTTTAAACCAGTGTAACTCTTGATTTATACCAGTGTGAGATCCTAATCCATCCCCAAGTCTATAGCAGTCTATAGCACACTAATTTACTGTGGTGTGTCCCTGGTTCTAAGAACCTTAAGTTGGCCTTAAATGATCTTTTTTCCCCTAGGTGAGACCTCTTTTATACAAAAATTTTGTTTTAAAACTGATTAGTCATGATTCCCTTCTGGTCTGAATTACAGATAATATGGAGAAGCATAATGCTAAAATCCGTTTAGATTAAAAATGCCATATTATCTGTTCCACAGCAGCTCTTTTCTAATTATGCTATATTATGCTATAAATTACTCTATAGATTTGTAAAGCATGACTTGGAAGCATTATATATCCTGTAAGTGCTTTAAAATTAATTTGTTCTTGAATGTGTCCATGTATGAATGAGTTTGGCATAAGCCTTTCAATTTTATGCTCCACTACAGAAAGTGTACAAAGTACAAACTGTAAATCACCCTCTACATTTACTAAGATGGCTGCTCAGCTATGAAAAGAGTCTATCTAACTATTTTAAAGAAGATTTAGATGCAAAAATAATAATGTGTGCAGTGGAGTTAACATGCAGCTCTGGGACATTTCAACCTAAAACACTGCGACTAGTGAAGTCCCAGCAGGGTGAAGCTTCCCACATGTTTTGACTAGGTTGCAAAATGACAGGTAGAAATGATGTAGAGGAAGAATTAGACCCCAGTCCTGCCATGAGCTCCATGTTAGTGGAGTCCAGCATTCACATGGAGCCCAGCTAGTCAGTGGGCGCATGTGAAACACATTGTAGGGCTGGGCCTTAGTTTGGAGTGAGGTGATGTATGTCGGCTGAGTCTAAGTGCCTGCTGCGGAGAGGTGGTGAGCAGTGAGCATCCTCCACTCCCATTGAGATCATTGACCGCAATGTGTCATTGAACTAGATGGGAGTTAAGGGACCTCAGCATCTCTCCGGATGGGACCCTGAGAGACATCTGGGGGAACAACATTAAAAGGAAATAAACTACTCCCTGCCTGATCCAGCTCCTATGGATGGAAATGGTAGAGCTCCTATTGACTTCAGTGGTGCCGTAAAGGGCCCTTTGCCTCTTATGTTGTTGGTCAGATTAATAGTTAAAATCTGAGTCTGAAATGTATGTCCTATAAGCAAACAATGAGTCTTCTGTTGTGAGGGGAAGAACTGTTGGGGAACAGATTAAAAAATATTGTATGTTGGCTATAATGACCTGAATGGCTTTTAAATATTAAAGAAAATGGAAGGATTAAGTAAAAGAAACCTCTTCTGATTGATTCTGCTAGAAGATCTTGAAGAGACAGGAATAAGAGCAGTTGGGAGAGGAAATAAGAAACCTTTTTTTTTTTAAATTGAGTCCTGATGTTAGCACTCATAATATACTTGTACTAGTCCATATATTAAGAAATGGTGATGGATGTTTCCACATCCATTAATCAAATGAGTTATATAAGGCTCATAAATTGTTTGGAAATGAAAAGGGATATGTAAAGTAAGTAGTATTAAAGCTATTTTTTCAAAATAAGTAGAAGCTCTTCTTTCCAAACTGTTTATAATAAAAGTATAACAAGAATAGGCATATACATTTTTTTCAAAAGTAGGTAAATGTTATTCAAAACATTACAGCATCATTTTGTACCATTCTTAATTTTAAAAGGGTTCTAATTACAAATTCATTCATACCTATTATATATGTACGCATTTCAAAACACAGCAAACCTAGTAAATTATATAATCTAAAACTTGACACTTAGGGAATGTCTACACTGCCCCACAGTTTGGACTAAGGGGGGTTAAATAGCGCTGCCTACCAAAGTTCTGTGCTGTAATTCCTCTGTATGTACGTGAATGCAAACTAGGAACCTTTTAGTTCAATGCCTGCAGTGTCCAGTACTGTAGGAGAGTTACAGTACAACACTTTGAGGCACGTTGCTATTCACACCCCTGTAGTGTTGACCTGCAGGGCAGTGTACACGTGCCCTTAGATTTGGTATGTTTCTCAGTCGGGACTTGATATATGTGCTCAGTGTTAGGATCCCTAATGAGTACTATGGACTGGTCTCTTATAATCCAGCCTGAGGAAGGGGTACGTACTGCATAGCTGCTCTGCTCCGGGAGTAGGGCAGGAACACTAAGCATCACAGTCTGGTCCCTGCTTCCCCTATGCTCTAGAGAGGCAGTTGTGGTGTGGATTACTTCAACCCTCGGTGCTGCCTCCAGTGTGTTGACTGGTATATTGGGGGCAGTTAGTCAGTATCCCGTGCTTTAGAATGTAAGCTCCCAATCTTGCAAAGCATTTAAATACATGCTTCAATCCATCCCTATTCAGCAAAGTGTTTGAACACAAGTTTTTAAGTTCCATTGACTTAAGAATGTGTTTAAAGTGAAGCCTGTGCTGAAAGTGCTTTGCTGAACATGGATGGACGGTTGAATTGGGAGCCTCAGAAGGGTAATGGGAAATGCTGTGTACTCCCAGCCACATTAAATCAATTAATAACATTTTTGGTGAAATTACCAGGTCTCTCTGGTAATTTTCATGGGATCTTTAGAAGTCCACAAGCATATGTAGCCCCAAATTCTGCCTTTGGGGATGCACATAGGGCTTCCATTGATTCCATTCAACTCTGTGCACATACAGGGTCAGAATTTGGCCCATAACATCAGGAGGATGGCAGTAGCTATGGGTTAGGTCTGAGATGCCCGGATTTCTAGACCACAATATGTATGAGTAGCCCCACAAAGCCCAAAAATCCACAGATGCAGGAGGTACTCAGGGATGCCATTCATTACTATTTATTTTTGTAATGCTGTGTCCACAATGAAGTGATTCCCAGAGTTCTGCCTGTCAAAGTGGTATTTGGGAGACTGACATCACCATGTCTTCCCATTGGCAATCCGCATGGCAGCGTCCCTCTTGGAAGCACCGGTTTCAAGTGAGACAAATCTGCAAATGACATTACAGAAATGGGCGGCCTACTGCTTCTGTTTAGGGATAGCTCCAGTAACAGGACTATAGTGAAGGATGAGTGCCTTTATATTTGGGGATTACTCAAAATGTCTTGAATCAGATCGACCCAATTGTATGTGTCTTCATAATTTACTTTAAAACCAAAGTAAAGCTAAATTCAGTTATTAGGTTGTGTGAATCTTAATGCTGACCTGAGCACAAAAGCCTACGTGTGCAAATAGGACTTGGTCCTGTGCTCCTCATT
Source organism: Terrapene triunguis (assembly GCF_002925995.2). Taxonomy (NCBI): domain Eukaryota; kingdom Metazoa; phylum Chordata; order Testudines; family Emydidae; genus Terrapene; species Terrapene triunguis. The sequence goes on from NW_020664419.1 coordinate 21,052,955, forward strand.
CAGCCAGAACTTTCATTGATTGCAATAGACGTGCTGGACTGAGCCCATATAATTTGATTTATAGTTTATTTTGGAATATGATTTACAGTCAACCATAGAGAAGAGCAAATAAGATGGCCTTCAGGCCGAAATTCAAGAAAGGAAATCACCGAGTTGTTTGGAGGGAGGATGAGATTTCCGTATAGGCGAGGAATCCTTAGAAGTACAAATGAGAGAGCGATTTCCTGTGGAAAGTCTATAAGATGGGGAAAAGGAGGAGAAGAGAGGAAGTCAGTACTGGAGCAGTGAAATTAACAGAGAGGGAAGTAGGTAGATCTAAGGGTAGAAAGGTGGGGTGGCCTGTTTCATGGGGAGTTTGGAAAACCAGGTGCTAGTTTTGAATTAGATTTGAGATGGATAGGAGGCCAGTGAAGGTGAGAGAAGGGTGACATGGTTCTGTTTCATGGAATTGGAGAGTACTCTGGCCACAGCATTCTGGACACTGTGAATTTAAGGGACAGGGATTTAGGGAGACTAAAGAGTTACCTTAACTGAGCAGTCAAGATGGGAAGTGAATAAGTATACAAATAAGGCTTTCAACAGAACATCAAGGTAAGAACAAATAATATTATTCTATTAGTCTAATAGGCAGATCCTAATGCTGGGTGCCCTCAATTCCGTTGGAATTGGAAGTTGAAAATGCCCAGCACCTTGCTGGAAGCATCCAGCGCCTCACAGGATCAATCCCTAACACAGCAGAATAATATTTATATATTGCTGAAGTACATGCATATTGTACTCACTGATGTCAAAGTAGCCTTTCACCATAACTGCTACTCATTTGAGAATCTGTGGGTCATTCATTCACTGGTAGTTTGAAGGACAAGATGAAAGTGTCTCTGATGACCTGCTGTTGAAAATCTTCAAAAACATTTCAAAGGCAGGCTTCATTTTAGGAGATGTTCATGTCTGAAAAATACTAAAGAGGGTATTGTTCAAGAGAAATGTGCTAACAGCTCTACTCTAAAATAGATAAATTGTATAGTCTGATGTATTGTTAAAACTCTCTGGATATTACAAAAATAATAATATCTCTGGATATTAAAATTTTGTTCTGTAAACGTTCATCTGACAGTTCTAGCCTCTGTAGAAGTTTCCAAAGATTCAGATGATGTACTGCTGAGTTATCATCATCATCTACTGACGCAGAACTCTCAGCCTCTTCATCTAAATATATGCTTCTATTAATTGGTACAATATGTAAGAGAGGATGCAAGGACTAGATTAATTTACAGGGGCTGTGCTGTGATGTATAATTTTAAGCAACTGCATCTCATTCTCAACATAGCAAAGATTTTTTTCAGTTAGTGATCTGGCACCATTTCATATGTCTTGTAGGAGTATTTGCACTTTGCAGAAGTGTCAATTGCCATATTTCCATTAACTTTCCACCGTCCCCTCACAGATGGAACTATTTCTTAAGATTAATAATAGTGCTTATAATAAAAATGCTTATCCAAAAACCCTCTTCCTTTAATTTTGTAAATCATAGATAAATTAGAGTGATCCGATGGGTTAAGTGCAAATGAATCACACATGATCCTGGGAATTTAGCAACTGAATCAATTATTTTCCTTTTGCTTATGCTGTGGTTATTATAAATAACCTCCATGCTTAATCAGTGGAGACTTAGTCTATTAATTAAGAAGACACAACAGGGCATGTTTTATTGTAGTATTAAATCCTACAAGTTCCCATAGGCGGGGTGCCATCAATACTTCTAGACGGGTATTATTACTCTGATATACATAGTGGAGCATTTTATTGGCATCACTAACGGATGTTTTGTTGTTGCTTAAAAACAACAATAAACAGATTTACACCAATGTGCAGAGAACTGAGTTAGACCCTCTATATCTTATTTTAGAGACAAGAGCTTCTAATAAATGTAATTAATTCCCCCTGTGGTCCTAAGCACAGGCGGCCTTCAAAACAATGACCACTCCAAAACTAGACTACATTTTTGTTTGCTTCAGTTTGACTCTTTTTGACCTGAGCAGCTAGTCAAATTTCAGGGCCTGGGGAATGTTCCATTTGGGAGCAGAAATTGGGAGACTGGTATTTTCTTTGATGCAACTTTGTTTATTTACAAGGAATGTACAAAGTCCTGCTTCTCCAAATGCAGGCGGAACCGAGAACAAAAGGAGCAGTTTCTTAGCTTCCAGCCCCTGAGCCTCTTTAGTTAACATCAGATCCAAAAGCTCCCTTTCTAGCTTTTTTCAGAGTCACACTGAGCTCACGGGCTCTGCTTGGCTGTCTTGCTTTCTCTGCCTCTCTGTGTGTTCTTTTCTGTTCTCAGTTTCTGTGTGTTCTCCCTTC
>NW_020664419.1:21055322-21055696 GCF_002925995.2 Terrapene triunguis
TAGTGGAACCCCACCACCACCCTCATGATGCTGGTTCCTGGGCAGACTTATTAGGCTTTGTTTTAGGTGTGGTCCCTTAACTGTCTCTTACAACTATCTTAAATGAAGGGCTTGTTTACATATCAGTTTGAAGGAGATTTTAATTCAACCAGAACACGGTTTCATCCAGCTCATATATATAAACACAAAGGGCAAAATGCTGATCTTGATTACTCCAGTATCAATATGCACTAACGCCACTGACTTCAGCAGAATTATTCCAGATCTATCCTGGTGACATTGCGGATATGTACATGGCAGCTGGGAGAGTGCTGTCCACACAGGTACACAGACACATGCTAGCTCAGCTCAAGCTAGTGAGCTAAAAATAGCAA
>NW_020664419.1:21070696-21133299 GCF_002925995.2 Terrapene triunguis
GCTTTTTGGCAATTCCCCCCGGACGGGGGTTTGACTGCCGAAAAGCCAGACATGTCCGGGAAAAAGAGGACGTATGGTAACCCTAGGTTACATGTCGCCTCTTCTGCCCCACCCATCAGCCCTTTACATGCTCCCCCTCTCACTGTCCTCTCCCTGCTTTGCCCCTTCATCTGCCCAACCCTTCTGCTCCTCCATATCCCTCATGGTGGGACACGTCCCACTCCCAGCGCTATGGGGAGAACCAGCCCCTGGTCAGAGCACTCAGCTCACCAACAGCCTGGCTGGCAGGCTCCTTCCTTCCTCCACTGCCTCTGGCTGGGCTAGCGCCCCGGAAAAGCCCAAGACCCTCCAGCCCAGGGTGCTGGCCAGGAGGAGCTGAGCCCTGCATATGCCAAAGCTCCACACAGCACTGTCACGGGGAAGCCCCTTCGCCCCTCAGCTAAGCTCTGGAGTGGCATGAGGGAAGCGATTTCCAGCCTGTCCACAGCAGCCCCCCCGGGCAGGGGCTTAGCACCCTCTTCACCCGCTCCCCCCCCAGCCCTGGGTCCTGCCTCCAGGGAGCATGGAGCTGCTCCGTCCCCTAGGCACCCTCCCCTTCTGAGCCACCTCTCTGGCCAGTTTGCTGAAGCCCCTGCAGTCAGGTTCCCTGGGCCCTGGTGCACAATGCATCCTTAGGGCTTAACCCCTTCCTGCCCGTGCTGTAGCTGGGGGACAGGAGGCAGCTGGGTTATGTCAGTGGCCAGCAGCAGCCTAGAGGTGTTAGCTGCCTTTCGACACTGTGTGGGCAGAAAGGGACAAGCTGCTTCCGGTGGAGGATGGGGAAGAGATGAGCTCTGCAATGACATGGGCTAGTCATCCCTTCCCCCCTCCTCTTCCTCCGCTGCAGCTGGAAGCAGCTCCCATCCCTTCCCTCCCTCACAGTGCCAAAAGGCTGCTGCTGGCCATGTTCTGGTGTGAACCCTGGCAGAATTCTGGGAAGGGGGGCATGTGACCCTGCATGTCTCCCCCCCAAGTGTTGCCTCGGGAAGACACGGCACCAGGTACCAGGAGAGGCGGGTCCATCCTGGGGGCCCAGCCAGGCATGGGGGGCAGAAAGCGCCAGGCAGGGAGGGTCAGATTGGTCAGTCACCCTCCCTGTGTGAGAGAGGTGTACAGGAGTGTGTGTGTGTGTGTGTCACCCCCTCCCCGTGTGAACCCTAAAGCTTTAAAGATAAAAAGGTAAATAAATAGAATCCAACTACGCAGTTTTTCTTTTTAACAGGGGCTCAGTCAACTTGATGTTAATTTGAACATTTGTACTGCGTAGTTCTGATTGCCACTGAACTCACTTGAATACGAGTAATTTTACCAGGTGTCCCATATTCAGCGTAGGGAAATATGGTCATCCTATCCCGTGATGGAGAATCTGTTACATCCTTTGTTTGGTTGTTGCAGTGGTTAATTACGAATTAATTATCCTCACTGTTAAAAAATGTGCTCTATTTTGAATTTGAATTTTTCTAGATTCAAATTCCAGCCATTGGATCTTGTCACAGTTCTGGCCCTCTTCATTTGTTATGTTATCTGCCCTACAGTCCAACAAGGGTCAGAGTCTCATTCTGGAGCATAGTGCTTGGCTAGTTTCCCTGTTGGTACTAGCTGCTAGTGGGCAGGGTCATGGGCCCTCGCTTGCCCTTTCAGTGCCTCTCTGACATAGCCGTCCAGGTACAGAGAGGGCAGCATGTTACACTCTCTGACAAAGTGGCAAAGAATACCACCCTGGTGTGTGCTCCCTGGGAGCCTTCAGGAGGAGTTGCGGCAGAACCAGCCCAAGTTCCTCCAGGGAGCTCCCACTGTAACGCAGCTCCTATATACAAGTTCCCCTGAGACTGCCAAGGGCAGAGTCTAACCCCAAATTAGGCCTCTTAAAGGATGAGTGTAGAACTGTAGATTGTATCTTGGATGTAAGGTCCAAATTAGATAGCAGGATTTGTCAGAGTAACAGCTGGAGCTACAAATCTGGCAGCTCCATCAGATGCATCTAAAGCAGCTCTAAGGGAGTGCTTAGAAAGATCTTGTTGAATAATGCCTTTGAATAACTGTCTATGAGACTCGTGCAAAAGGTTTAGTGAAGGCAGCATCCTGATTCACAAATCGTATCTGGAAAACAAAGCTTGGTAATTAGCTCTCCTCATGAAAAGTGCTGCTGAGGAATAAGCTTTGCTTTCCCAACGGTCATGCTTGCTCGACTCTTTATCAGGAGAAGCAGAGTGAAACCTCCTCAGAGATTTAGAACTGTCATTAGCCGCAGCTAGAAGTCTGGAGAAGGATGGGTGAAAAATTAACTAAAGTCTTGTTTACATAATTGATAGAATCATTCTGGTTTCTTAGCAACAGGAAGAAAAGAAGCTGCTTGAGATCTGAGCTGTTTGGTCTAATGCAACAGGCCATCACTTTTCATAAGGGTCACTTTATTTTTATCCTGTAGCAGCTAAAGGTTTATGTTCCTTCTTAGGCATGGAGGACTGAAGCAACTCTGCTTCTATTGCCAAATAATTTATGAGCTCCTGAAAAGCTCTTATACTACCAGGAAAGGAAGCATCATCATCAGACACACACAGTCTACTGAGGGTCATTGCACCAGCTAGAGTGACCACTGTTGATGGCATTGCACCAGACACTGTGTAATTAAGTTCCCGAATCTCACTCAATCCTGTGAATCCACAAATCTCTGGGGTGGCCCCACAGGTGGTGCCAGATGGGGTGAGAGCATGCATCCCTTCGGACGTCGACAGAGAATTTGAGAGCACGGTGTGCTGGAGTGTTTTTGCCCATCTTGGTGACATGACTGAAGAGCATGTAATGCCACTTTGGAATATAATGAGCTACTGAAGGAAGGCCAGGTCTCTGTGAGATTATGACATTTCACACACAAAGTGAAACCACTTTATGCTCAGGATCTGGTGCTGACAGCACATATGGATCACCTCGAACTGCTCCAAATCTGCTTGTAAGAAGGTCCAGGGTTCTGACCCATATAGCAATGCAGGTAGTACACAGGTTTGATAACTATTAAACTCAAGACAAAGACATTTTTGTGTCCATAAGTGACACGTGGACTTCATGGAAGAGGTGATGAGACCTATTTGTCGAAGAACGTTTGGTCTATTGTGACCATTTGAATCTGCTTGCATCCCAGGCAGATGATCTCATCAATGCTTTCTATGGTACTCGAACCCACATGCACCCGGGGTTGTGTTGGCCCAGCTCCAAGATTCTGGACCTTGGTCTTCACCATGAGACATTGAACCCCATAGAGCAGGCAACGTCTTGGAGACCTTGAAGGACAGGACTGAAATTCTCTGACTTCTCCACAAGCAAGGCAGCATTGTCAGCGTAGTCTTGGTCAGTGAATACTCTTGACTGTCCTTGATTCCAACATGTGGAGCAGCAAGTCCTAATAGCCAGTCAATAGTTTGACAGAATAGTGCCAGGGCAAGAATGCATCCCTGCTGCACCCCGGAGGTTGTATAGAAATGCAACTACAACCATGACCCAATGAGCACTCTCATACCAGTACTGGTGTGAAGATCATGCATCAGATTTAGCAGAACATCTGGAATGCCAATTCCTTTCAGTTTGAGCCAAAGCACTGACCTGTCAATTGACTCAAAAGCCACTTTGATGTTAAAATATGTCATGTGAAGTTGTTAGCCCAAAACAGTTTAACTATGGTTTACACAGATCAGAAGATGGGCTGTCTGCAGATCCCACCCCTCCCGCATCTATCATCAGGTGATTTATTAAGACAGAGGCAGAATAAGATGTAACACACAAATATTTATTATGCCACTCGTCAGTAAACTAGACAAGGACCCCCTTCAGACAGTAAACAACATAAGGAAGACACACTCGGTTGTTAACAGTTACCAGAGCATGAAGTTCAGAACCCTTAAACCCCCTTAACCTATGGATGTAAAACAGAGGAAAACCACAATGGGTATTACAATACCATATCCTGAAGACAGGGACACAATGACAAAAACTCAGGATACCGACAGGGATAGTGGTGAAAATCAGGGGTGCTGGACACCAAACAGGAACTCAGAAACTGGGTATTCTTCTCCCTCTGGACAGGTCCCCTGGGCAGGTCTTCTCCCTCAGGTAGGTCTTCAGTGCTTGCCCACGCAATCTCTGCTTGACCTCGTAGTCCAGTGCAAGTATGCGCTCACTAATGGTGTGTAGCAGTTGAATGCAGGTATGTTAATAGAAGCCAAGAATCCAAAGTCCTATGAGTCCTGGTCCCTCTGGGGCTCCTGGCAGCTAGCTGAACTGTGTGGGACACTGGCTGCCACTCAGATGGACAGCCCTGAGTGACAGGCATGCTACTCACTAAATAACCTGCAGTTGCTAGGCAGATTATGGCTGTCACATGACTCTAACTGCCCTGACCTTTCCCCTCCTTGATTTGAAAAAGGCTGAAAGGGCACTAAATCATCTGAGGAGAAGGGTATCCAAGATGGAGGCTTAGCTGTCCTTTTACAAATCCAAGATGGACATTACATAAAACAGGTCAGAAACAGATTTTACCCAACAAAGTGGGCAGTTAAATTCTTGGTACAACTCAGCTAGAAGCTGGAGGATAAGGCCATAGTCCATTGTCAACCACCCAACTCTGAAACTTGATTGAGGTGGACAACAGTATCTATTAATCAGTGGCTACATCCTGCCAAGCAGAATATGAGCTAAGACCTTTCCAGAGACCAATAACAATGAGATTGGCCTTTAGTTGCCACACTTGGTGTGAGATCCTTTGCCCTTGTACAGGAACACTATGATGACATCTTTCCATTCTGCTGGTACTTTGCCTGATGCCCATGCTTTTCAGAACAATTGCTGCAGGCTGATGCTCACTGGTTCCCAGGTGTCTTTGAGCAGTTCAGGAGGAATTCTGTCAGGACCAGCAGCATGTTCATCCATAATTTTTGGATGGCCTTTCATACTTCCTTGAGTGACAGAGGGCCAGTGTTCATCCCTCGGTCTGCAGCCATGCCATTTTCCAGGTCATGTAGCTCTTGCCAATTGTTAGTAGATGTGTGGTTCAGTAAACTTTCATAGTGTGTTTTCTATCTGTCCAGAACCTCATCCCTTGATGAGCAGAGAAAGCCATCTGGTTTCATGATGGGAATGTTAGAAGACTGTTTATAGCTACCAGCCAGGCACTTGATCGCTCTGTATGCAGGGTGGAGACTGCTATATTTTAAGCCATCCTCTACTTCATCAGCCAGGGAGTTAATGTGGATCTCCTGGTCATGTTTTGCCATGGGCCAGAAAATGCCTTTCAGCCATTTATATTCATGGACAACTCCCTCCTTGAATTCATCTGCTTTTTTATTAATATATCACAGGCCTCTTAGGAAAGCCAAAGCTTTTTTCATGACCATCTGAAGGCAATTGTTTCAACAGTGGCATGTGATACAGTGTTATGTATACCATTCCAGGCAATCTTCATGTTGTCTAAGGGGGCACCCAGGTTATGTATGTGATCCTCAATGGCCTATGTATATTTCACAGCTTCAACAGGATCCTCAGATAGACAGTCCAGACATTGTACTATTGATGGATGTCTGGATTGGGAGGAGATGGAAAATGCAGTGAGAGCTGAGTAACAGCTAGTCTATGGTCTGAGTTTGCTGGTGCTTCTGCACCACTGAAGACCCAGTGAAATTTCACTATGGATCGATTTCTGACAAGGTTATGGTCAGTTTCTTTCATGGCACATCCATTGTTTGAAATCTAGGTCCAGTGATGGTTGTTAAGGTTCCTAAACCAGAAGACCATAATAGACAAGCCCTCAGTGGCACATAATATCAAAAGCTGGGTGGTGGTGTCATTTGGGGAACCCAACCCAAAGTGACCTATCATGGTTTCATAATCAGCTCGGTCTCAGCCAGTCATGGCATTGAAATCTCCAAGCACTAACCGTGTGTCATGTGGAAGAATTGACTTGATTTTTGCTGTTAGCTGGTGGCAGAATCCATCCTTTTCTACAGGGGGTGCATCTTCTATTGGTGCATAGGCCACGGTGACAGATAAGTGTCCACGATGATGCTGGAGCTCAGCATAGAGTAAATGTGGAGTGATGTGTTTCTATGTGGTTAAAATCTGTGCTGGGGTTATCTAGTAAGTGCCACACCCTGAGTTCTGTGTGACTCACCAGAGTGGAGGAAAGTTGTTCCTTCACAGTGACTTGATTGCTTTTGGCAGACAGGCTTCTGTGATGCCAGTAATTATGATCATGTAGCAGGTGAATTCTTTGACAAGAGCTGTCTTGCACCCAGTACTGTTCAGTTACACATTCCACGTGGTGACACAGAATGTGCTTTTAAGGTCCAATTTGGACTTCCAGGAAGTTGTGATCATCGGGTCTATGCCTTCCCTAAGTGGATTTGGCCCATGCATGCAGAACACTCCCCTCCTCTTGGAATCGGTAACATCAGGTCTTTATCCCTGGTGCTGTTGTCGCGGTCTGTCATGGCTGATTGCCCCTTCGTTTCACTCTGCTTTCTTGGGACTGGGGACACATAGGTTTTATTTTGGGGGACACCACTGCCCTTCCCAGGAACTCATCCACCAAATGCCATTGATTCCTGATTTTGAAGGCAATTGTTTCAGCAGTGACATGTGATATAGTGTTATGTATACCACTCCAAGCAATCTTCATGTTGTCTGAGGGGGTACCCAGGTTATGTGTGTGATCCTCAACAGCCTGTATATATTTCACAGGATTCTCAGATAGACACTGGACATTGTACTGTGGATGAACATTATGAAGAGCTGGCTCTTACTTCCGCCTTATGTGGTCCACACATCTCAGTCATCATTCACCCACCTTCACCACCATTGAGGAACTTGGCCATCATCCACTGAGTCCATCGTTGGCCCTCTCTCATTACCCTGAGCAGGGACCCTTATCAGGTACTACCAGCAGGAGCCAGGTAGTCCCAGTGCTTGAGTGGGCCGGGACAATGGCACCCTGAAGTAGAGCAGTTTGTGACACACAACTACCCACGAGCCTTGAAGGAGGTACCCAGGAGGAGATGGCAAATAGGCAAATGTTACTTTACCAAAGAAGATGGAAACAACCTACCTGGTCAGATTCTTATTTAGTAGGTCTTAGAAGTGTGATTACTTCACATGTGGGTAGGTTCTTTAGTATTAAATGCCAATATGGAGGGTTTACTCTATAATCTTTCATTTGAACACTTTTAACAAGAATGAAAAAGAATGAGCATGAGAAATTCCTGCACCAACATTCATGGTACTCTAAGCCACAAGACGCTGAATTCAGGGGAGATTTTAACCATCCTAGTATCAGTTGGGTAACAGCTACAACCAAATATGCATTATCGAAGAGGTTCCTAAATTATATAGAAGATTACAATAGGTAAGAAACCACAACCAGAGAAGAAGTCAACTTGGATCTACTTCTTAATGAAAGGGAGTAATTAAATGACAGTGACAGAAGGTTGGGGAAGTTCAGAACCAGTGATGATGAGCTACTTTGAATTCTGCATGCTAAGGAACAGATTCATTTTCTTGATGCAAATGTAACTGGCTGCTCTTTCTGCATAAGGTATGCTCCTAGTCTGTTGGGAGATGCATTGGCTGACAATACAGCAGGGATAACGAAATCATAACATTTTCAGTCTAGTTGCTTTGTGATCAGCGCTTTTAACTCCTCAAATACTGGTTTAAGTCTGTCTTCCTAGTGACCAGCAACTTCATTCTGCAGCAATTCCCTTAAGCAAAACCACAGAGAGATTTGGGGGGAATTTTCCCAAATAGTTTCATATCCTCATCTCTGTAGACCTACTTTATGTCTTGGAGAAGACATTTCAAATATATATGTTTATCTGGATTAGTGTTTAAATCATATTTGCTCTATTTATGTCCAATGCAAACACATTGGTTGTGCTCTCACCCATACTATCATTCTCATTAGCATATAGATAGTTACTCTGATACCGGTACCATGATATGTATCCATACTCAGTTCTTATGAGTCCCTGTCTTTTAAAAAAAATACCATCATCTACAAAATACTACCAGAAATATGTCTTGAGGCTAGAAAACATTCTGCAGGTTTCATTAATCAGGCTCAGACTGATTTAGGAGAACGTAGTCTCTCAGACCTAACCTGGCCCACTTCAAATACATCTTACTCTGGTGAGATACAATAATGGGTCTCTGGCCAAGTATTTCTGCATTTCAGGATAAAGCCCTTGGGCCATACCCCCTTTCCCTATGAGCCCTCTTGTTTCCTTGGTCACTAATCATGTCTGCACCTATTCATAGGAGTCTTTCCTAATCTGATCCTGTGGCAGCTGCTCCTTTCAATCTGCAAGAGACAATCAGCCCTAAGGTAGTCATGTTGCATCTCATTGTTGCAGGCTGCATGTACTTCCATCCAGCTAGTAAGAATTTAGCTCCTTCTCATGGTGTTTTCTCCCGGCTTTCTCTTTCTCTCTCCTCTGTCAGGCTGTGGCACATCTTCATAAGTATATCAGCCACAGATAACTGCTGCAGATATTTATCTATCCTTAATTGTATGAATTCTTCAAATATTGACCATATTCTGGTTATAAAATCAATGTGAGTAAATCAGAAATTGATGCAAAGTAATTGTGACTGAAGTGTGTTAACACTAATACTACAGTTTGCAATCATAATTACAATATATTTGCTTTTTAATTACTATCTGGCTTATTTATCTCCATGAGAGAGACTTCCCAAGAGTGTCTTTCTCACTATAATGTTTTATTTTTTCAGAAAAATGCAGCCATTGAGCAAGACGGAAATTACTTCATTATTATTTAAAATGAATTCGGCCTGTCAAAATGAGCTCATTGCCTTGCACAATGCTTCCTTCTTAATTCAGTCTCAGCCTTTCTAGCAATTGAAATTCTGTACTGAAATGGTGTACACAGTAGGCTTTTTTTATTCATATTAAACCTTGTTTTAGGAAGATTAAGGATGCCTATATATTTTTGAATAGGGCACATAGTTATGGAATAAGTTTTGAGGCAGACTAAAAAGAATGTCTCTCTTCCATAGGACTTGTAAACTGCTTTGCTAGCTCAGAATCAAGCTGTGACGATGTCTAAGGGGAACAGAAGGACTCTGCTGCCTGACCCTGCAGGTCTTCAGATTTTGCTAGCTCAGGATCAAACTAGAAAGAAATATTTCCATATAAATAATTGGAATGCTAGCTATTGCTGCTCTTTTTTTCTTAGAATAAGAAAGAAAAAAGTGAAAAGCAGAGGAGGAGAGAGATGCTTGAAGAAGATATTGAAGGATATCGGAAGATGAAAGCTGAGAGGGAAGTGCCTTGCCCCCTGAGGAAAGAATAAAGAAAATAGGGGAGGTTCAGGGAGGCGAGAGATCCAGCTGAACAGGAGTCTGAAAGCATTGTGGTGTGTCCATTTGGAGGGAAAAGAAAGGAAGGAAGAACCAATAAAATGGACTTTCAAACTTGCCAGATCTGTGATTCCAGCAGAGTTAAACAGTAAGGGCCAACTCCTTGGGCCCTTACTTGGAGCTCAGTGGTATCTTTAGAGCACTTTGGAGCAGTATGGAAACTGAATACACCTTTTAAGGTGGTTCAGCACACCCTTCCCTCGGGGGGCCAGGAGGAGGGGCAGAGCCTCTTTAGGAGCATCCTTTCACTCAGGTGAATACAAGTTCTGCTGCTGAGGGTGTAAGGTTCCTTGTTCAGTCTATCCCTTGCACAAGCATGCAGGAATCTGGCCCTCAGTTTTTGTCTTAGCCAATGTTAATTTTGTCTGTAAGGACTTTTTGGTTTGGACATGAACAGTTTCTTCAGGATCTAGAATCGAGGGGGGGGGGGAGGGAGGAGAGAAAGAAAGTTAAAAAGTTCTTCCAGTTTCAAATTGATTTTCTCAGAACTTCATTTAGGTTTGTCTGTAATTGGTCATTGATTTGCATGTGCAGAACCTTAGCAAGCAAGTGTTAGTGTGATGGGAGCATTGTTGTTGTGGAATCAACTGAATGTTTTAGAAACTAATTGCTGGTTTGCCCTCCCTTCTGGTCACTCTACCTAAAGAGTGCAGCAGAAAAAGAAGGGGCTGAGTGACAAGTCATTGAAAAAACTTCCATTGAGGGAGACCGAAAAGATTTATCTCCTTTTTAAAATGAACAGTAAGGAGAGATGATAGGATAAAGGTATACAAAATAATGAATGATATGGAAAAGGTAAATCAGACTCTCTCTCTCATGTAATGCAAGAACAACTGCAAAGTCAAAACTAAGAATAGGAAATACTTTTGCACACACAAAATTAGCCTGTGGACTCACTGACACAGGGTATCACTGTGGCCAAGAGCTTAGCAGGTTTGTAAAGAGTGGATATATATATGGATAATATAGACCCTCAAGTCCTGAACATAAACCAACTTCTAACTAACTGAATTAGATAGAGGCTTACCCTGAGCCAGGCTATCCCAAGGGTTTCCTTGCACTTTCTTCTAAAGCAGCTGGCCATTGCTGGAGATGGAATGTAAGAACATAAGAACGACCATACAGGGTCAGACCAGTGATCCGTCTAGTCCAGTATCCTGTCTTCCTCCAGTGGCCAATGCCAGGTGCTTCAAAGGGAATGAAAAGGACAGGGCAATTATCAAGTGACCCATCCCCTGCTATCCAGTCCCAGCATCTGGGACTCAGACAGGATACTGGACTAGATGGCCCAGTGCTCTGATCCAGTCCAGCAGTTCCTATGTTCCTGGGAAAGTTTTTCTGTTTACCAATAGTTTTGTTGTGGAAGAGCACCCCCACTTCAACTGCTGTGTTTCTGCCTCCTCCTACAAATGCCATCTGACACTGGCTTCCTCTAGCAAGGAATATTTCCTTCCCTGTGTCACTCACGTTTTTTATTCCCCAAAATCTCTAGTTTCTAAGCAACAGTAGGTTACAAAGTGTAAGTTAAATAATGCCCCAAAAGGTTATTCAAGCGAGCCAGAGGCTCTACAGTCCCAAAACAGAGAGTTGATATTTGGCCTGGACCCTCAAAGGGAGCGAGGTTTGTAATCTTATAAATTTTAGCCCAAGGGTTAGGGTACTCCCCTAGAATGGGGGAGATGCTGGTTCAAGTCCCTCCTCTGCCTGAGGAGAAGGGAGCGGAACATGGATTCCCTACATCTCAGGTGAGTGCCCCACCGCTGGACTATAGAGTGAATCTCACTCTTTCTCTGGCCCAGATAATATTTAATTAAAGTGGAATGGCTTCAACAAGAGACACCACACCAGAATATCGTATAGTCCAGTGGTTAGGGCACCCACCTGAGAGGTAAGAAACCTCTATTCAAATCCCTTCACCTCATCAGGTAGAGGGAAGATTGAACTGGGGTCTCTCACATCCTGGCTGAGGTAAGGGACACTGCCTCCCGTGCCCCCAGGCTGTTTTGTGTGGAGTCAGGCATGCTTTGAGTACATCTACTGGATCCGGCCCTGCAGGGAACAGAAACATTCCACAGCCTATATCTTCCCCTAGCTTGCGGATCGCACTGGGAGTTAGGCATGAAATAGGGATTTGGATGCCTGCCTGAGGCAGCAGTCTGAATGCCCAGAGCCAGAACCTTAGGCATGTAGGGAACTTTTACAGTCTGAGTTTAGGCGCCTACAGGATTAGGCAGCAGCTGAGCAGGAGCTATCTGGATCGCAGTGCTGCCTAAATCTGGGCTTTAGGCACCTAAGTCCCTTTGCGGATCAGGCTCTTTCTGACTTGCCTGCTGCCCAGCCTGAGCCACCCTTAAGGGGTGGGAGTCTTTAAATTCCAGTTCCCAAGCCCTCTCCAGTGCTGCTGCCTTGCTTGTGCTGCCTACCGAGTACAGCCACTCCAGTGATGCTACAGATTTAGAAAACTTCCATCCATTCAGTGGAAGTACTGTATTTCTTGGGTTTGTTTCTTAATATAGGGACAACTACACTGCAATTAAAAACGGCAGCTGGCCATTGTCAGTTGACTCGGACTAAGGGACTGTTTAATTGCAGTGTAGACATTCAGGCTTGGGCTGGAGCCTAGGCTATGGGGCCCCGCAATGGGGGAAGGCCCCAGAACTCAGGCTTCAGCCCAAGCCCAAATATCTACATTGCAAATAAACAGCCCCTTAACCCGAGCCCTGCAGGCCTGAGTCAGCTGACAAAGGCCAGCCACTGTTGTTTAAGAGCAGTGGAGACACATCCATAAAGCCCATACTACTGACCTGACTCAAGCAAATAGTCACATGTAAGTCAGTGGTATGGATTTTGTTGTTGTTATTTACTGTGCAAGTGTAATTGAGGACAGAGGTTGTTCTTATTTCACATCTTTTAATTTTTTATAATATATGAGTGTTACCCTCCACTTAAAATACTTTCTGTGGGGGAATTGGACAATACAGTAGAACCTCAGAGTTACAAACACCTCGGTAATGGAGGTTGTTCATAACTCTGAACAAAAGTTTATAACTGAACATTGAATTAATACAGCTTTGAAACTGTACTACACAGAAGAAAAATGCTGCTTTTTAACCATCTTAATTTAAATTAAACAAACACAGAAATCATTTCCTTACCTTGTCAAATCTTTTTTTTAAATTTTACCTTTATTTTGTTGGTAGTTTACATTTAACACAGTACTGTACTGTATTTGCTTTTTTATTTTGTCTCTGCTGCTGCCTGACTGCATACGTCCGGTTCCAAATGAGGTGTACAATTGGCCAGTCAGTTCGTAATTCTGGTGTTCGTAACTCTGAGGTTCTACTGTATTTCATATTTTGTATTTACAAACATTCTATATGTCTCAGTAAAAGTTGATGATTGATACATTTTGGATTTTTTTTTCATAAAGTCAAGGAGCAGTGAGAGGGAAAATTCTGTGTAATTCAAGTGCCTCTAGTAGTCCAGGACAGGTGCAGATGGATAACTTTGTGCAAGCTGTCAATCCCCCTGCCAAGGAGATATCTCAGTCTTGTGGATTCATCTGTCCAGTCCTGAGATGAAGATGTGGCTTTAAATAGAGTCAAAAGAACTACTGGAGCTAATGCACAATGTGGGGAAAGAATACAGGAAACTTTCTTTCTCTCCCTTGAATGTCTGGGCACAGAACAGTCACAAACCCGTTGCTGGTATTCCCTAACAAACACAAGGTAGAGCAAAGTGCTCACAGCACTAAACATGCTGAAGGAGGGCGTGCAGACCAGAGCCAGCTTTGGGTTGAGCATGTGTTACATTCAGTCCCAGGGGACAGCACTACCCATGCCTCTGGGAACACTGGAGTCACCATCTGCTTCTTCCCTGCAAATGCAATACTTCCTAGAACTACTACTGCTGTAGTGTATTTCAGTGCCCCCCTTCAAGAAACCGTGACTTTAAATACTACAATCTGACTCAATGTATGACAACCTATTCCTGTTATATTAGAATCTTTCCATCTCTTTGCTGATGCATATTGATCAGAAAAACGATTCTATACTGAGCCCTTTAGGGTTTGTGGGCAGAAGAATACAAGATCTGGAGAAGAAATATTACTTCGCTATAAGGAAAATATACTGATAGTTCTAATAAATTGATCTTGCAGAAGCTTATCACTTACTTGAAAAAGAATGGACCAGATCCTTGGCCGTGTTCTGGTTACTTTCACCTCTCAAATAATGCATAGCAACCACAAGCCAGTTCATCCCGCACCCCATATTGGAAGAGGGTGTGGCTGAGGCAAAGGGATGTGGCCAAAAAGCCATTTTGCTAAAGTATTCCCTGTCTACCAGGATGTCCCCCATTGTAAGGAACTATAAGAAGTCAGACATCATTCAGAGCAATCCTGAGGTTGTTCAATGTTATGTCAAGAACCAATCCAAGTCCTGGCCAGCACTAGGATCTGAGAACCACGAAGGTGACCTGAACCCACCCAGCCCATCTCCTCCTCCACTATCAGCATCAGCATCACCTATATCAGGCATCTCTCAGCCCCAGCTGTGGATCAGGACTAATACATTTTGGGGGCATACAGCCTAAAACTTTGGGAATCAAAAATTTTTTTTTTAATTTGTGGGCTTTCTGGTGGTAATATGAAAAACAAGGACTATCTAGACTTGTTTAAACAGTATTTAGAAGAGGGTTTGGATATTTGTGAAGATTCTTTTCCTCCTGTGGTTAGAGCAGGGGTCGGCAACCTTTGGCACGCAGCCCAACAGGGTAATCCGCTGGCGGGCCGTGAGACATTTTGTTTACATTGACCATCCACAGGCACAGCCCCCCGCAGCTCCCAGTGGCCAGGAACAGCGAATCATGGCCACTAGGAGCTGTGGGGGGGCCGTGCCTGTGGATGGTCAATGTAAACAAAATATCTCGCGGCCCGCCCGCGGATTACCCTGATGGGCCGCATGCCAAAGGTTGCCAACCCCTGGGATAGAGCTTTCTTCATCCCTACCTAGCAACTTCTTTTTGCTACTCAATCATCTTTGACTTCTGTTTCAGGAGCAATGAGTCATTTCAGACTTTCGAAACTCACCTGGATTGTTACTTTCATACTTACATCTGTCAGGGTGTGGATTTTAAGGTTTGCTTAGCAATTTGCTGATAAATTATTTTGGGAGAGCAAAGTGTTGGCTTTTCCAAATTTAACACAAGTAACTATGAATCATCAAGAACATTTTATATATGATATCTGAGGTTAAACAAATTAGGGCTGGATTTTAAATGTTTTATCTGCGTCAGCATCAAATTATATATAAAAAGCGATATTTTTCAAATCAACTGGTGGATTTGTTTTTGCAGAATAAACAACTTCTTCTAGCAGTACCAAACTATTGTTTAATGAAGAATCCAAAATTTGAGAAATTATTATTGTTGAATTTTTAAAGTATAAAAAATATTTCTTGAATTGTCTCATTTTATATTTGTTTGGAATTAAATTACATGTAAAGTTAGTTCTTAATGCCACTTATTTTGAAATTAGATGGTATTTGTATTGGAATGAAATGATTAGTGTGTGAGTACCATTGCCCTCCAGTGGTTGGAACCAGAACTTCCCAATTGTCTAGGTCTAGGATACATTAACAGCTGCTAATGGATCTTCATCTTGAGCTCAACCGTTTGAGGGCCTGTGCTTTGGGATCAGGATGATCTAAGTTTTATCCCCACTGCCGCAGTGAAATATGGAGTGTCCATGAAGCTCAGGTTGGCCACAGATTCATATTCTGTTGTTAACAGTATTTCTCAATGGTGTCATGAGTGCACATTTTCTCTTTTTTTAAATAATATTTTATGTAATTGTCATAATTTTAATTATGTTAAAATAATGTGTTGCTATGAGATCCTCAGCAACTTCCTGAATTCAGCCATCTGCTGAAACCAGAACACCAGCTCCGTTACTACCACATGCACTTAATACAAAGAATGGGTATTTGCTTAAAACAATTTCTTTTAAAAATATTTCTTCCTGACTGTAATGCACTATGTGATGAATTGCATTAGAAATATACTTATGTTTAGCAAACAAATGCTAATGACAGCCTGCTATTAAAAAACAGAAGATAATGTTGCTACAGAAACAGAAGCCTTGGGCATCTTTCTCTTGCTAATTAATGGAAATAAAACCCTCATGCCCCTAGCCTATATCCTTGTGAGAGAAAGTGCAAGTACCCATATGCAAGTTCCAAGGCTTAAGACCTGCAGTTTGGAAAATAATGTACATCAGTGAATCATAGCTCGTCTTCTAAGGCTTTAATACCAATATAACTATTGCAATTAGGGAGTGTGAGATAGAGGTAGAGATATAGTACCAAAACTGTTATACCGGTACAACCATTCCCCTCTCTTCCCTCCACAAATTCCCCATGTGCCATTCTCCTATTCCCTTCTCTTTCAGGGACTTGCAATCTCTTCACCCTCTGCCTCATGCCAGGGGCTCTGTATCTCCTCCCATTGTCCCCTCCCCTATAGCAGGCTCCCGCATTCTCCCCCATGCCAGGAGTTCTGTGTGCGACTCCACTTGCCCCTACCCCTCCATGCTGGGCTCTTCAGTTTTGGGGGGGCCCGGGGCAAAATCAGAAACTCAGGCTCCCCCACCCTTGAAAAAAATATTAGCACTGAGGGGAAGCCTGTTGGCTGAGGAGTGGGGTTTGGAGTTGGCAGGTCACTCATCCAATATTAAACCAGACTGTCCGGCTTTTCTAGGGTTTATCCCTCGTCCAGTACTCAAGACAACACCAGATATAGTTTTTTCCAGTATAGGACAGGGGATGCCATTTTCAAGAGCACACCACTCTGCCCCTGCCCACATTATCTCACATGCAAGGTCACGCCAACGAGGGGAGAGGAGCAGCATGCTCTCCAAAATGGCACCCATTCATGTGGCGTGACCTTGCACACACACATCACATCGGTGGGGGTGAGGTCAGGTCTACAGAGGTGTGGGCTCACACCATTCCTGGAAGTACCAGAATATTCGGTATTCCAGGAACATGTGAGTGGCCACCTTAATTTGGAGAGTGAACCCACCTTGCTCCCCCACAGCAACAGCTCCTGCCCCATGGGGCTGAGCCTACCTCCCCGTTCCAAGAGTTGTGACCTCAAATTTGCCATTCACCCACATTTGGCCTGGCTGCCCTCCCTCCTTCCCCCACGCCCTCGTCATGATGGAGGGGAAGCCAGGCCAAACCTGAATGGCACTGTGACCCGACATACCAGGTCACAATGCCATCTGGTTGGGGGGACCTCTCAGACAGAAGGCCCAGGACAAACTTCTCCTTTTTCTCCCTCTCTGGGCAGCCCTGACTTCATACCAGGGGTTCTGGGTGCCCCCCCTTCCTCCCTCTGCCACATGCCAGGACTCTGGGTGCCCATCATTCCCCCATTCTCTCCATTTTCCCCTTTCATCCATGCCCCCTATACTAGGATCTTCCATTCTTCCCCCACCAGGGCTCTGTATATGCTCCTCATTTCCCCAAATTGAGGGGCTCTGTATATGCCCCTTTCCCTCCCATCCCCCTTTCCCCATGTCTCCAAACCGGTCCCCATTATCCCCCCAGCCAGGGGTTCTATTTGTCCTCTAGTCTCCCCTGCATGGTAGGGGCTCTGTGTGTCTCCCTTACCCCCACCACTACTATTTTTGTCTTTTCTTTCTCTTTCAGGGTGTCCCCCATTTTCCCCTTTCATTTGTTCTGATTTTCACCAAAATCAATAGGGTTCTGGCCATTAATGCCTAGCACATTCCCTGACATTTTGGAATGGATCCGTTACAGAGTTCAAAGGTTATAATGCTACAGACAAACAAACAAAGAAATGCCATTGAGATGATTGTTAGACCATGTCTACATTTCAAACTTGTGTTGACTCAAGTTACATCAGCATACAGCTGCTGCAGTTATTACATTGCTTATGTGCATGCATACTTGGCTTCTTGTGTCAGCAGTGTGCGTACTGACCAGGAGCGAATGTATTGACTGTGGTGCACCATGGGTAGGTATCCGACTGTGCAACTCGCCACTGTCCAGGTCACTGTCTTTTGGGAAGTTTTGGAAATGCATGATAGGGCCGAAACAAGTCGTGCAGGGGTGACTGGGAGCATGGGGTCAACTTCCCAGTTTGCAACTGTCTCCATCCCATAATGTCATCTATAGCCCATAATTTTTGCACCTTTTTTTCAAAATCCCATAAACCCATGTAGCCCTCCTTGCTGTCCCCGCCATTTCTGACCGAAACATGGAGCCTACACAGCTCTCCATTATTGTCGTGAGCATTACAAACACAGGGCACATGAACCTGCAGTATTTGCAGAATCGCAAGAAGAGCCGTGGGGAGCTCTTCTAATTGATTCCTAGGAGGACAGATTGCTGTGGGACACAGCAAGATCCAATTCAAGGTTGGTGGTGGCATTCATAGAGCAGCTGCAGATGGTGGAGTGCCACTTCAGGCCAAAGAAACAAGCACTGACTGGTGGGATCGTAACGCAGGTTTGGGAAGATGAGCCATGGCTGCAGAACTTTCCAATGTGCAAGGCCACATTCCTGGATCTGTGTGCCAAGCTTGTCCTAGCCCTCCAGTGCAGGGACACCAAAATGAGAGCTACACTGACAGTGGAGAAATGAGTGGCAATCGCACTGTGGAAAAGTGCAACACCAGATTGCTACTGGACAGTCGGGAATCAATTTGGAATCAGGAAATCCACCGCGGGGGCCACTGCCATACAAGTCTGCAGGGCCATTAATTGCCTCCTGCTATGCAGGACTGTGACTCTCGGCAAAGTGCAGGACATAGTGGATGGTTTTGAAGCTGTGGAGTTCCCTAACTACGGTGGAGCAATAGATGACACGCATATCCCTATTTTAGCACCAGATCACCTAGCCACAGAGTACATCAAAAGAAAGGGCTACTTTTCTATGGTAATGCAAGCGCTAGTGGATCACTGAGGATGCTTCACCAACATCAATGTGGGCAGACATGGGGAAGTGCATGACGCTCACATCTTTAAGAACCCAAAGCTATTCAGAAAGCTGCAAACAGGGACTTTCTTTCCCGACCAGCAAATTACCATTGGCAATGTTGAAATGCCAGTAGTGATCCTGGGCAACCCAGCCTATCCTTTGCTCCCCTGGCTCATGAAGCTGGACACCGGCCACATCAACAGCACCACGGAACAATTCAGCTACCCACTCAGCAGGTGCAGGATGACAGTTGAATATGCCTTTGGTCATTTAAAGGGACGCTGTCATTGTTTACTCACAAGATTGGACCTCAGTGTGAAAAATATCCAATGGTTATAGCTGCCTGCTGTGTGCTGCATAATATCTGTGAAGCAAAAGGGGAAAGTTTCTGCTGGGACAGAGGGTGAATCTGCTGAATTTGAGCAGCCTAATACAAGGGCTATTAGAAGAGCTCAATGTGGAGCTATAAGTCTCAGGGAGGCTTTGAAAGACCATTTTAATAGTGAGCCAGCGTAGTGTGTGTTGTAGTAGTGTGTTCTTCCTGGCCCTTCTCTTTTGAGGCCTGGTATGAGTCATATGATGATTGCTGTATATGTAGGACTACAACTATAGCATTATTAATGCACCTATTAATTTTGTTTGTGAATGAGCTTATGAGTTGTGTGATATTCTGGACTAACAGGTAACTGGTCACTTTCAGAACTGCTGAGCACCAGCCAGCTTGTGTTGTGAACTAACAAAGATGAATTATGTTCCAAATAATAGAATTTTATTCTGTAACAAAATCTATGCAAAAAAAAAACCCAGGCAATTAAAAAGCAAAACCATTTAAAACTTAATAAAACTTTATAAATTAAGAGAACAGAACTTATGAAGGGGAAAGAACATTCTCGTCCCTTTCAGCTACGCATACACCAACCGTGGCTTTCACAGGTCAGTGTATGTGAAGCTGTAATTGTCTTTAATGTCTCCCGGGGTGGAGTAGTAGAAATAGTGCACTGACCTCTGATGCCATGTGGAAGGTTGGGGGGCTATAGGGAGATCCTGATATTGTTTTCTCTGTGGGCTGCAAAGCAGGTGAGTCCTGCAGCATCTCTGTTTGTTGCCTGAGAAGCCCCGTTATGTCCTGGTGCATCTCCCTCTCCTTTTCCTGCCTGGACTGCTGAACCTTTCTCCTCTCCATTCTTTTCTTCTCCAGCATATCTGCAGTGTTCATCCTGCAAGCCCCATGCTCACTACCCGATGCAGCACTGGCTTGCAGGATCTCCTTGAACATGTCATCTTGCATCCTCGTCTTTCTCCTCCTTATCTGGCTCAGGCATTTCATGAGCGTGCAGGGGAGACCCTGGAGGCCATAATGGCAGCAGCTGCAGATAAAACACGCAGAGGTACCATTGTCAGTGTATTTACTATGGAAAGTGAAATTTAAGCTGCTGAACTCACTCCACTTGCTCCCCAAAAATGTTAAGGACTACGTTCTCACTTCTCGGTTGCATGATTCTAGTCGTATAGGGCAATGGAACTGAATACTGGTACCGTTTTCCACAGGCCGTGGTGATTTTAGCTGCTATCTATTCCTGAGGGTAACAAAGGCAGAAAGAGCACAGCACTCAGCTCCGTATGCTGCTAGCCTGTGTACTGCAATGGTGCCTGCTGAAGTTATCGCTGAGTGGTGTGGGAAAGTGTCCTACCGTGGTGGAAGAAACAAGGCAACCTTCCCAGAAACCTCCAGCAGAGGATTGCAGAGCACCTCCAGGAAAGTTTCATCGAGATCTCTCCAGAGGATTCATGGAACATCCCTGTGTACATAAACAAACTGTTCTGCATGCCCCACCCCACCTCAGCCTCCAAACCACGTACCTCTAGAGCAGAATGAAAAGCAGATAGCAACTCTACCTCTCTTGGTTGTACCACTCCCTCTTCTAGCACGAATAAATTAATGATTAGGCAAAAGATGTGTCCTGCTATCAGGGGGCATCCCTGTTATTTAAAATTTAACTACATGCTTATCTGAGATTCCTTCCCCTGCATCAGGCTCACCCATGCTTGACTGGCAGGACTGTGATGAAGTTGAGAACAGGTCCTGGCTCGCTGCGCAGCTAGATCTCCCTGCCGCCTATCCCCCATACCATACTCCTCCTCTTCCTTGTCCACAACCTCCTCCTCCTCACTGTTCATGGCAGGATGAACATGTCGTGGCTTGTTTGGATGTTCAGGCTTCTTAAAAGCACCAGGTGACTTTTAAAAATATGTTTATAATTAAAATGATTGACAGTGATTGAGCCAAATTTAAGTGAAGACACGTGCACAACTAGGTCTATGGAAGCTGCCTTGTGTTGACCTAATGTTGTAGTGTAGACCACGCCTTAGACGCATGTCTATTGTGCCCCAAACCCATAATCTCTGGGGCCTGGTTCTCAGACTGTTCCCCTTAACAACCTCTGCCCCTGTCTTTTTATATTGAGCCAGAGTTTTTTGTTCTCTCAGCCCACAGGTTTGGACTGGCTGCCCAAAGCCAGTCTGGAAAGCTTCACAGGGGGTCGGAGCCAGAGCATCAAAGTGAATGTTTCCTGCATTGTCTTCTCAAGTGTTTGGGGAAAAGTGTGTATCAGGAGCCTTTCCCCTTCAGGAGTGCATTTCCTGATAACCCTGCTAGTGAATTAACTCACACAATCACTGTCAATCATTTTAATTATAAACATATTTTTAAAAGTCACCTGGTGCTTTTAAGAAGCCTGAACATCCAAACAAGCCACGACATGTTCTTCCTGCGTAACCCTGCTCCTCTCGTCCATTCCCCACTCCCTTTCCATGCATTGTCTCCCCTGTGATGTTATGTGTTGAGCAGTAGGTTGTAAACTCTTCAGAACAAGGGCTGCGTTGTTTTTAACCTGCATCTAAAGTATCTAACACACTTGGGTGAGGTATAAATAAATAATAATGAGTCTTTCAAATATTTGTTAATTATTTTCAATGGGGTTTTTTTTCAGTTCCACAGGGGATCCACTTATGGGGCTAAAATAATACAAGATCTGCTTTCTCACTCTGCTTTAATTCCTGGGTGACAGAAATACTATGAAAAGACCAGCTCCTTCTTTACTTTGGCCCCATAAATGATTCTGTGAGGCTAAAAACACCAACACACTCACAGATACTGAGCCATTCAGGGTATTTGGATTCTCAGAGCCCTAGGGTGTTTTTCCTTTCTTTTCCTTTCTAAATGCCCACGTACCATGGTGATAGGTGCTTTGGAAATGCAGCTAGTACTATAGAAGTGCTGATAAGAATTCATGTCGGGTGCAATTTGTCTGAAGTTGATGGCTAGGATAATTTGGCCTAGTAAAATTTAAATTATTTTTAGCACCCAAAATTATGCTAGGCACTCCACAGGAGACAGATACAGCCAATCCCTGCCAAAAAGAATTTACCATCTCAATTTTTCGTATTATTCTCCAACCTTTTGTAAGAAAGGTAGGACATCGTTCTTTCTTCCTGCCAAAAGATTTTACAAGCTGTGTTCTAGCCCACAAAATGGAGCCATAAAAGTTCAGCCAGTCTTTATTCTGCATAAACCTGCTTTGTGTTCAGTGAGGACTAGAAACGATAACCCAGGGTGAGTCTGTGCTTATGGAGAGTGACCTCATAAGACTAGAACTTATACGATTGATCACAGAAATTGCAAAAACACTAAAGAAATTTCTAATAAATGTGTTCAAAGTGAAGTTTTTCTTATATAACCATGAGCTTGTTCTCATCTGTGCAAAGAAAAAAAAATCCCACTGAAAATGCCTGGTTAGATTCATAGCAGTTTTTGGTTTTATGAGTGGTGCTGACTTTGCTGATTTTCATAACAACCCCGAACAGTTTCTCAAGTGAAACAGATCATACAGGAAAATGTGGCTGGCAGCAGGTTTTGCTTGTAGGTTTTCAAAATACCAGACTAAGAAAACTAAAATTAACTCTTTATTTACTGGAGTTAGCATTTCCAGGTGCCAGACTTCAGCACTGACAAGGGTTAGGATGCTCAGGAGCTAGGAATCACAGCTGAAAAAGATCTTCCCATTGCTGCTTGTTTTGTTAAAATAACATTAAGAATCAATAGTTTATGCTCTGTCATGTATTTGAGTCATCTGTCATGTTTCAGCTTTAGATGAATGTATCTGTGAATTCTGAAATAGCACAAGAAGGAAGCTCTCTGTGGTTAAATTTTTCAGTTTAATTTAATTGCTAATCATCTCCAGCAAATAATTAAAATATATTATTATATTAGTACCAAGCAAATTTTACCCAATGAACCCAGAGGGAAATCCATCCATTGTAATGTTTGCCATTTTTGAGTAAATAAATCGACACAAATTACAGGTCCACCTACATGGAAACTCCAGAGCTGGTATTCTATGATGCCATAGATGTGCATTGTGCTTTGTGCTTTACAAAATGGATTAAGAGTAAGATCCAGTCCCAAATCCATGGTCCCAATCCTCCACGGGATCCATGCAATCAAACCCTTGCACCCATACAGAGTCCTACTGGGGTCATGGGTATGTCTACACAGGCCATTAAAGGAAGTTTCCCAGCCTGAGTTCACAGACTTGCGCTTGCAGGGCTTGCGCTAGCACTTCAAAAATAGCTATATAGACAGCTCTTTGACATTGCAGCTCGGGCTGGAGCTCAGATTTTCAAGCCAACGCCCACACACACTTCCCTAGGCTTCAGAGCCCAAGTTTCTGCACAAGCCACAACTTCAAAGTGCTGTCTACACAGCTATTTTAGAGTCACCCTGGGCTGGGAGGTTTGCGTCCACAAGATGTGTACATATACCCAATGGGACTGTGTACATGTGAAGGGATATGCCCATATGGATCCAGTTATAGGTTTGCAACCTAAGCTAAGAGAAGAAGTATGGAAGGAGATGAAAACACATGGAGAAAAGGGAGGGAAGGATGAGGCTGAAGACAAAATGATTGTCTGGTTATTAAAAAGATTAGGAGTGTAGTCAATTCTCATTATATTTTTTCAAAGCCCTAGCTCCTAGAGTCATGTGATTGTGTGAGACCCTTAGCTCTTTTTTTTTAAAGTAAATTTCTAGCCCTCATGGCTGCAGGAAAAAACCTTGAAAAATATGAGCCTTAAAGGCTCAAACACCATGAGGCAAATACAAAGATCCCAACATTTAGTTTTAGAATCTCATAATTTGTAAGTCACTCATGGTTTTGGGTGTCTGACTCATGAGTTTTGAATGGTTGGGGTAGGCATGAGTTAGTGGCATACATCTAGATGGTTGCACTTTTCTCCATCACTAGATACATATGATTATAATTTATCATTTGAGACTTCCTTAAGAAATGGGTTTTGAGAAGGGGCTTAAAGGAGAAGAGTGAGGAGGTGAAGTCAGCCAAGAAAGGTTTTCCAGGCACGGGGGCTGCATGAAAGAACACATTATGTTAGTCTCTAGAATTCACTTGGAAATGCTGATAGACAGCTGTATAATTGCAACATGTTTTAAGTTGTCTGTATAGCTTGACCACTTTTTGTAAGTTTATGCATAATAGGATAGGCCTGATTGAGGGTCCAAGATATCCAATAGCCATGCCCCTGTGAGAGTCCAGCTGCTTGTGTTGCTACCACCACCCCCATGTCCAGTTGCATTTATGGGATAGCATGCTGAATCCCAAAGCCCCCTTAATGCACATAGAGAGAGAAGTATGTTTATCATGGTGCTCACAGAAATCACTGATTCTGCAATGGTTTTCCATGAGCACCAAGATTATGTTTTTAATTTCATTGGGTTTAAAGTAGTATGCCTATCTGTCCTTCCTGAAAGAGGGTGTGAATACCCTAGTCCAGTTGGCCTGGCCCACAACCCAAATATTCACAGTGTAAGCTCCATATATACGCTCATTCTTCTCAAAGACTGTACTGGTCTTTGAAAGTGTGACCATTCACTTTTCTAACTAAAGATACTCAAACATAATAAATTTCAGTGTCTGAGGTAATGAACTATTTAATCCTCCCCTCTCGCTAGGATATTTGTGATCACAGATTTACTCATATGCCATTCACTAACAGAAGCAATTGACAAGGATTGTGACAACTGGCATATATTAACCCAGCTGAAGAACACAAGCCCCCAGTCCAGAGAAGAAGTGTATTATTATTATGTAATTATTTCAACACCAACAATATGTCCAGCCCTGTACAAGACACAAAATGAAGTCACCTGCTCTGAAGAGTTTGCATTCTAGAAAATAGATACAGAGAAGACCGGATGCACTGGGCAGCACACAGGAAAGAATAAGCTGGAAGGAGGGAAGGAGGGAGGTAGTTTGGGCATCGTGCATTGCTACTCTACTCAGCGCTGGTGAGGAGGCCTCAGCTGGAAGGCTGTGTCCAATTTTCGGCGCCACACTTTAGGAAAGATGTGGACAAATTGGAGAGCAACAAAAATGACAAAAGGTTTAGAAAACCTGACCCATGAACAGAGGTTAAAAGATCTGAGCATGTTTAGTTTTGAGAAAAGAAAACTGAAGGGGCATCCTGATAAAGAGTCTTTAAATACCTTAAGGGCTGTTATAAGGAGCACTGAGATCAGTTGGTCTGCATGTCCACTGATAGTAGGACAAGAAGTAAACATCTTTATCTGCAGCAAATGCAATTTAAGTTAGATATTAAGAAAAAATTTCTAACTGTAAGAGTAGTTAAGCTCTGGAATAGGCTTCCAGGGGAGGTTGTGGAAACCCCAGCATTGGAGATTTTCAAGAACAGGTTGGACAAATATCTGTCAGGGGTGATCTAGGTTTATTTGGTCCTGTGTTAGCGCAGGAGGCTTTATGATTTCTAGAGGTCCCTTCTAGCTCCACATTTCTATGAATCTAGTGTGTGACTGGACCTGTAGAAGAACAGGTCATACTTACCCAATGCTCCAAAATCATCCAGTATTGAAGTTGGTTGAAAAAAATGAGAAAATGTCACACAAAAATTCAAAGTTGTTTCTATTTTGCAGAGTTGGAAATGGATCCATTTTTCTATTCACTGAATTTAATCACTACATTTTCTGAGATTTTTACTGACATTATTTTTAAAAATCTTCAGTAAGACGAAAATGCAGTTTTCAGTAAACTAAAGATCTCTATAAAATATTGAGAACATTTCACAAAAACCAGACTTTTTGATAATGCCAACAATTTTTCAAAAGGCCATTTTAAATTAAATGTCTCCTCATGCAAAAAATTGACCAGTTATATCCATAATTTAATAATCTGAACTACACAGGATCACTATGGGAAGTCTGTGTCTGATAGTATTGCCATTAAATCTGATCAATGTCATCAAAGAAGGGGAAAAGCAAAAACTGTTCTTAAAACACACACTCCTGTACTATTATCAGGGACCATGGGTCTTTAACTCTGGACCACAGGGCTCTTAGGAGCCAGAAAGTGCCAACCCACCAACGGTCACCAGCAATAGAAGCTGAACTGCTTCCTGGGTAGTTTCCATTAGAAGGAGAAATTGATGATAAGATTCAGGTATTCTTGAATGCAATCCTGTTTGTTTACAAATAATGTACACAATATCCTGTTTCCCTGAACACAGTAAGAACAAACAGGAGGCAGTTCACTTCTTCAGATTCCAACCCTGTTTTTCAGCCAACACTGCCCAAAAGAATCTCTCTCTCTCAGCTTTCTCCCAGGGTCACACTCACTGTGCTTCTCTGGCTGTCTCCTACCGTTCTCACACTAACAAAGGTGAGAATCAATTTAATGCCCCACCCTGTGTATTTGCAATCAGTTGTAGGGAAACTCCTCTTATTCTTCCTGAGTTAGTTCTTGCTCAGGCCTTTCCATGTGGCCCAGTATGTTGGCCAGTGGGTTTTATTATTTCAGCTATCTTACTCCATAATGGACCTTAATCACTTCTTCCATTTAGCCTGAATGAACAGGGGCTAGCATGCCCATCAGCACAACAATATAGGGAAAAAAAAGGGGGAAACGTATCTTTAAAACTCACTGCATCTTACTAGATACTAAGATACAGTCTTGCTGTAATCAAGAATGAAGCGAACAGAGAACAGGTGACAAAGATTGCTGTTTTCAAACCTGATTCCTAATGTTAGGCACTTAAGTCTATATTTAGGCACCTAAGGCTATATCTACACTACAGACCTCACAGTGGCTCAGCTGTACCGCTGCAGCCGTGTAACCGCTGTATGCCGACGGGAGAGAGCTCTCCCGCCGGCATAATTAAACCACCTCCAAAGAACGGTGTAAAAGCATCTCCGGCCAACATAGCGCTGTCCACACCGGCACTTTTGTCGGTGAAACTTATGTCGGACGGGGGGGTGGTTTTTTTCACATCTCTGACTGCCAAAGTTTTGCCAACAAAAGTGCTAGTGTAGACAAAGCCTTAGTTAAAGGGGTCTGATACTCAGAGTGGCTCTCATTGAACCAATATGGACTGAAGGTCATAACAAATTTGAAAATCTTAGATTTTGTGGCACTGGAGGTCACAGGAAGTCAGACAACAAATACTAAGCAGGAGCTATTGGCTGAGCAGAGCTCAAACAGCTTAAAAAGCAGTTGGAACAAAATAACCCTCAGAATTCTCTGGGTTTCAGAACGGAGATTTTCTTGAATTTGTAGAACTTGTCGAAAATAAAGAACTTTCCTAGAAAAACAGTTAAGGGACACTTAGGAATCACAAGAACAGTAGTTTCTTTGGATGTCTAGGATAGATAGGGAAAGACTGCAGCAAAGCAGAACGAAGGAATAAAAATAGATGAATAAAAAAACCTGATTTTTGCCTGACTTGTGTCCTACAACTCACTAGAGGAGAAAGCTGCTTAAAAACATAAAAACCTTTATTGGTGAAGGCATTTCTGTCACCCTCCAGTTCTCAGCCAAACTCCGTATCATCCATGCCAGCAAAACCTCTTTGGAGACGTGATTCCCTTCTCAAAGCTCCCCGAAAAGATCACAGAGTACTATTTTTGTCATATTACTGATAGCACTGTTTTCTGTTGGCAATTCATCTTGTGATTGGGTATAGTGCTATGTCTAGTAACACTTTACCACAGACATGAATAATCCATATCATTCTGATTATTATTCATGAGCAACAGCAAAATACACCTAGGGAACATCAAGGACCCAAACCTGCACTCCTTGCATACCTGAAGCTCCCACTGAGTTCAGTTTCCTTGAGCCCCTGGCTAATTTTTGTGGCTTTTCAATACCATTTTCTTATTTTTATTTTTTTCTTCCCTTTTTTTGTGTGTGAAAGACCCACCCTGCACAGGAGGAAGTGATTGACTGCAGGGAGAACATTTAAAAATAATTGTACACAAAATGCTGTCAAGAGCACAGGGTGAACAAAGTGACAAAACAGATAAACATTATTTTCTAATCTCTTTCAGTTGGCATAATTTTAGGTGCTATTTGTAACACTAGTAGATAAAGCAACTCCAGAGAGAAGTGTAATTTTTAATCTGGTGTCCCTTAAATAGTCCAATGAATTAAAACAAGGGGATACATAATTAAGTAGGACCTCCAAATACCAAAGTACAACAGACCAGGCACATTAGGGAATGAGATGAGAAGGCCCCTTAATGTGTGGAGGTCAATCTTCCTTGTTTCCTTTCACATTTGTTATTAGCTTCATATTCTTTTGATGTGTGGCAGATTTGAAGGGGTTTTTTTGCGGGGGGGGGGGGGAGTTTGCATTAGTAAATGTCATTCTATGTGTTATTTGGTCTTTGTAATTATGTGATATGCAATTACTATGGACAGAAACACAGAATAGTGTGATATAACAATCGACATGGGAATGCCAGGAGAGAATCTACTCCTCAAGCATAACAGATTATTTTTAACCTAAAATTGTTATATTTTAAACTATTTTCAAAATGGTAGCGATGTTTAGATTATTATGAACTATGGCGTGTGTAACGGTCTGGAAGCGTTCTCCTGTGAACACTCCCTAGTAGCTGGTGTTTTGGATCCTGCCGGGGCCTGAAACAGTGAGTCAGCAAGACTCCCTTACCAGGTGAAGTTTATGGATATAAAGAGGATGGGAATAGCCTTCTACCCTAAGAGAGTCTGTGGATCTGATGGACGAACTAGGGTCTTGGCTGAACAGCTTCGAGGTATGAACCCTAGAAGCAACCAAACCTAGTGAGAAGGCATGGGATGGACTTCATGTTATCTTCCAGTTCATTTCTCTGTTAACAAGGGCTACATCCCATGGGAAGAGGGTGAGTTTTGATTCTGCACAGTGCGTGGACTGTCTTTTAGAGCAGATTGGGAAATAGGTGTATTTTGCTGTTGCTCATGAATAATAATCAGAATGACATGGATTATTCATGTCTGTGGTGAAGTGTTACTAGACAGAGCACTATACCCAATCACAAGATGAATTGCCGACAGAAAACAGTGCTATCAGTAATATGACAAAAAATTTTCTTTTTGGATCCTCTAGCCATTTTTCTGTTCCTCCTTTGTATAAGAAAAAGTGGCATGCCATTCAGTGGTTAATTACTACCATTATCTGCCTCATCTGCCTTGAAATCAGCCTGTCAGTTTTTAAGAGTTTTATTATGTAGCCAGGAACTGAGCTTTCTGCAAATAGAAATGGCAAGATTTATCTTTTCATGTGAGCATTTGGAAAATTCTTGAATGCTTCTGAAAACATTCATAAAGGCTGTTAGGCTGGAAGTTAAACTACTGTCCCTAACAGAACAAGTAATATAATCATAGCAGATCTAATGAGCAGTAGCCTTCCATTCAGACTTCTGGTCCCCTATTCCATGAAGTCTGAATACAGAATCTGTTAAAATCCTTTTTTCCCCCCTATTACTTTGCAAGAAAATGCTGCAAACAAAGAAGCCAGGTCACTTATCAATCTATCAATATAAACTCCTGTAATTCTTCACCGGAAAAGGCACATAGGATCTTACTCCTTGGGTTTTTTAAAACTTTTATAAACATTTTGATATTTCTTGCATACTCTACACAGTCTCTGATCCTCAGCATTCCCTGCTAGCAGAGTCGGGCTTCAGCACCCATGGATGACTCTGTAAAAGATAACTGCCAGATCCTGCTTGGTAGTCTACAAATAAAAGGAGGAAGTGCTGTGTTTACCTTAGGCGTTGGCTAAACAAGAGGCCATTCATGATGTTCTATCAAAAAGGTGCTGGAACAGCCCTACAAGCCAGCCCCAAACCAAACAAGTTTGGCTAGGAAGTTTCCGACCTCTTGATTCTCCCATTCAGTAGGACAGTCTTGCTCCTGCCGTGCATAGCTGTGGGCAGCTTTACATCTATTGTGTGCCCCAGAATCCTGTACAAGTGCTGCCACAGCCCCTCCTTTGCAGCACTGCTGCAACCAAGGCAAAGGATGCTTGCTGGGCACATTTGGAAAAGAAAAGGCACTCTCTGCAGATGAGTGAGTGGAAGCAGATACCACATGTAGCCCTCCAAAAGTCTTCTCTCCTCCTCATCGCAGGGGAAAGCAGTGACATTGTCTTAGGCCAACCAATTATTCAGGAATATTTTTCATTATAAGAATTTAGGGGAAGATTTTCAAAGACATGAAGAGAAGTGAGGCACCCAATGTCCTCTTGGGTTTGATGCCTAGCTGCCTTTCATGCCTTTCCCCTTAATCACAGGTACATATGTAACCTTTGGGTGAGCTAGAGTTCACTTCATTACCCTTCTCCAGTGCCTACAAAACCCCCAACTCCCATAGAAGAGTAGCTGGAGACCCAGTACAATGTCATCCAAGTACACCAGACCCAGTCTCTAAGGATTTTCAGCAAGGATTGCACAGGGTCAAGCTCCCCACATTCAAGTCCCAAAAGGAACTAAAGAAATGAATTTAATTAAATAACTTTATAAAATCTTATGATAGAGAAACAAATAATCTAATTTTTACAACATGACACGGGTATGTTATAATCCACAGACATTACCTTCATAGTTATACAGAAACATAAATAAAAAAAACAAATTAAAATCTGAACAGTTCAGTCCCCACAGAAATACAGTGAGAAGAAACTGAAACTTCCCAAAAGCTTAGGTTTTGTTCACCTAAGTCTCAGCTCAGCTTCTCCCAACTCACACAGGGCACATGGCCTTCTGCAAAGCAGCTGCCCTCACTGCTTGCCCTCATGAAGTCTGACCCCAGCAACAGGGAACCTATTGGAGCAGACCCAAAACTACCACACCCAATTCCAGAAGCTTCTGGATGTGGAGTGCTTAATCTGCCTAGCAACAATAACCCAGACCTGGCTCACCCCTACCTCCTCCCAATGGGTCTCTTAAAGAGATATCTCCCTATTAGACTCATGGATTACACATACACATATATGGATGCTGCCTGTATACTGATGTACATTAGTTTCTGATTTCTGTGGTGCAGCAGCTAAGCGTGGATTTTTCAGGTAATTTTGCTGTTGTCTTGATGTATGTCAAAGGGTTATTATCGGTTTTTACAGTGAACTTGGCCCCATCGAGGCAGTCATGGAACCTCTCTGTGATGGCCCATTTCAATGCCAGGAACTCCACTTGATGAGCCGGGTAGTTTCTCTCAGGTGGTGTGAGACCTCGGCTTGCAAATGCTAACGGTCGGAGTTTGCCCTCACGCGCTCGATAAAGGACAGCGCCTAAGCCGGTGTAGCGTGCGTCGACATGAAGTTCATGCGGCTGGGCGGGATCAGCGTCCACCAAAACAGGGGCTTGCATGAGCTGCTGAATGATTTTACGGAAAGCTTCTTCACACTCAGCAGTCCAAAAGGTGCACCCACATTAAAGTATTGATGCCCAGGTGGGTTCCCCTTCTTCTTATTTGCGGGGGGATATCCCTTGGTGAGCTCTGTGAGGGCATGTACGATGTGCAAAAAATTCTTTATGAACCTGCAGTAACAGCCACAGAATCCCAGAAACAACTGTAATTCCTTGAGAGTCGCAGGCCTCGGCCAGGGGGTTACCGCCTTCACCTTCTCTGGGTCTGTAGCTATACCATCTGCAGACACTATGTGTCCCACGTACCGCACGGATGTCTGGCAGAAGATGCACTTGTCTAAGGATAACTTGAGACCAGCCTGTTCCAAACGATTCAGGACTTTGCACAGCCGAGTCTGGTGTTCATCTAAAGTGCGCCCGAACACTACAATGTCATCCAAGTACATCAGACACTCTAACAGGTGCATGTCCCCTACCACTCGCTCCATGAGTCGCTGAAACGCGGCTGGAGCTCCAGATACTCCCTGGGGCATGCGATTAAATTGGTAAAACCCTAAGGGGCAGATGAATGCTGTCTTCTCCCGGTCCTCTAGTGACATAGGCATTTGACAGTATCCACTGCGGAGGTCAAGGACAGAGAACCAGCAGCTACCATTCAGGCTATCCAAGGCGTCATCCACCCGGGAACGACCCTGCTGTTCACCCAGTGTTTTATGTATCCAGACTGCATTGTACGTCTATTTTAGATTGTAAGCCCCTGGGAACAGTGACCATAGCTTCCTTTCTCTCCTGTAGAACACCAAATATACTGCCAGCATTCAATAAATAATCATAAATAATGGGTCAGTGGAGCACTTTGGGTCTATGGTGAGACGAGGAGGAAATTTTACCAGTCACTTATTACTCAAGCGACTCCTAGCAGCTGATCTGATTTTGGAATAGCATTGGTCTTGACCTCATCAAGAAAGTCATTTGCTTCCCCTCTCTAATTTAGTAAGACACTTGTAATCACAAGTGTTTAGAGAGAACAGCAAAGTAATAACCCCTAGAAGGCTCACATTTTTCAGACTACCAATCAAAAGAATGGCTAAGAGGTTGTATAAATATGTCTGCAGAGAATTAATCAGGTAAGTGCTGAGACTGTTGCAAAGGCAATGTATTGAGCCTTTGAAGGATGAAGACTCTTGCATTATTCTCTGTAAGTGCTGTTTATCTGACTGTCCTTGCCATAAAAGCATGTTGTGGTCTATCTGAAACTTCAGTCTGTGTATTTATACTTTGGCAAGGAGCAGCCTGCAATGCTTTCTACTATTCATCTTCACACCAAAGAAATATTGATGAGCTCCCTCAGAAAACATGCATAAACATTGGAATGGTGTAAATCCCTCAAGCAGAGACTGCATACCAACTCTATCACCAACAATCGGCATGTACCCTAATTGAATGGGTCAGGTAGGAACAATAATATCACCAGGATGTGAAGCCTTTCCAAATCTTCAAATAGACTGAGAATCTAACAGCATTGCATTTAGGTAGTTTGGACAATATAGCCTTCACAGAGACTGCTTTCATTAATTTTGGTTCACCTGACAGCTCTAAAAAGGATTTGTAGGTAGCTCCAATGCAAAAAATGTCAAAAAGTCAAAAGCATGTGACATGTTACAAGGTCAAACCAGACTGAACAAAATGAATGACTTATTTATGCAGCTTCCTCTTTGCACAGCACTAACTAGGAATCTGTGACATTTATTAAATTTCCTCTTTCCTCTGTATAACACCTGTGTATAAAATTTTGCAGAAGAACTAATAAAGATGTTAATATGTTGCAACCCTAATGCTGAATTTCAAATGTTGCTGGAAATCCAATAATTGTCATGCTAAATATTGTCATGCCTTTGAATAGCAAATACAATAACTTGAGATAAAAACCCTTTTTTAAATGCTCCATTTAATCCTACAAACCTGAAATTTTTCATGGAAGTGCCACAGTATATTATTAAGGCCTGTACATTTGGTGTTCCTTGTTATAATCGTCCCATATCAAATAACTTCTCTGTGATGCCATCTATCTGTATTTGTCCACATATATTTTCTATCAAAGCCTTCCCATAGCTATTAGATGTAGTAGAGGCAGGGTGATGAGTGGGCCGAGCAGGAGACTGGGAGTCAAAAAAAAAATGGTTTTATTCCTGATTCTGCCACTGACTCACTCTTTGGCTGTGGGGAAATGATTTAGCTCTCTCAGCATGAGTATTTCTATTTGTGAAAGGAGGATAATTTTAACCATAAATTGGACCACATGCTTGCCTAGGTACTGTGGGGAAGAATACTTCACAGACAAGGAAATAGATGGGATGATGAAACAGATCTTTACCTTTTTTCTCGTCTATGACTACATAATGATACTTACCCATCTTTATAAAATGCATTAGGATCCTTGGGGCACAAATTATTAATTATTTTAATCAGAAATATGGGCGTTTCTTGTCTACTACTTGTCCTTCACTATTGGCACATTCTTTTCATGGGAACAAGAGGAAGCTTTGCTCAGAGGAGTGTAACTGATCTTTTCCATTTGTAAAAGGCAAATTATTAGACCCACTGTATACTAATTCATTACAGTATTGTTCCCTCAGAGATCACTCTAAATTGTGTATTAGTTTTCTGAAAAAGGAGAATAGTCCAGTCATCATCACCAGTGCTCTCCTTATGCACAGATATAGATAATCTTCCTGTGCCATTTGTTTTCTATTGTCTAGTTCCAGCAATAGCCATTGTAAGTGTCCTCTTTATAAAACACATCTAAACATAGCATGTGAGCTGAGCATGATTCCTGGTGGAGACTACACTCCACTTGGTGCAGGTCTGGGGGAAGTGGCAAAGGTGGCTTTCCTCAATCCTATTCTCAGTCCCTGGAACAGGTTTGAACAGCCTCAGGGCTGCTCTGACTTGTGCCTTGTTGTCTAATGGCCCCAAGAGGCCATTCCAGCAGCTCAGAATAGTTAGAGGGCAGTGATGCCCCAGTCACACCCCATTTCTTCCATCATATCCCCCTGTGCTGGGAGCTGTGATGGGGATAGCATAGGGGCATTATGCTGGCTGCAACACCAAGAGAATTCTCATCTCCAGTGCTATATCCATTGGCTTTACAGACCTTTGTGCCAGCACAGCTGGCACAAAGGGGTCAGAGTGTAATGATGAATCAGTCCCATTGACTCTGTTCTCCAGCCCCATGCATGTGTAACTGAGCACAGAGCCCCTTCAGTCAGGCTGTGTGCTCATTTCCAGAATTTCAGCCTAAATACTTTCTCAGGCATAACTCCTGCCACTGAAGATGTTGCTGGAGTAGAGACTTCAAGGTTCAGCCTAAATAGTCCAGTTATCCGGGAAATTTTAGCTAGTGATCCATCTGCAGAGCTCCACTTGTACAATAACTTTTTATTCAAACTTAGGGACAAATACTGACCTACTTTCCACATATACACATATCAGGAGAACAACACACAAGCCTGTATGGTTGGAGGGGGATCTTGCAGAAGATGGCTGTCCTACATCTGGATGCCCTGAAAGGAAGCAGAATGTCCCCTCCACAGGGCCTTCACAACAGCAGCAGTGGAGAGACATACCAGTCCATGGCTTAAGGTCATGTGACACATCAGCTATGCCATGGTTTCTGTGCACAGTACCCTGGGATTTAAATGCAATAGATTGCATAAAGGGAGGGGAGGAGGCTTTCTACAACGGCAGCCTATTCATAGTATGAATGAAGTCGTTCCTTTTTTGCCCTGAACATGAATTTATGTTTATGTGGTATTGAAAATAATGGTGGGGGAGGGAGGGAGGAGCATACCAGTGCATGATGGATGATGATATGTGTTGAAAACACCTCTATTATCTTTGGGGACTGTCCCTCTGAAATCTACCAGACTAACTTTATTTATTTATTTTTTTTAAATGAGGTTTGTGTATGCAGGCATTTGAAGGAAATCATAAATACTGAACAGAAATCTCAGGACCTTGATTTGATTCCTGATATTATTCAAACAAATGTGACTCTCACCCAGTACATGCGGCATCTTTGTGTTCCCACTGTTCAGACTTCAGATGAAACAATCCCTTTATTTTGACTTTCCTTGTTGATTAATAGATCAAAACTGATTTTCAAAGATTCCACCCTACAAATCACTGTGATAGTTGGAGATTAAAGTTGATGACCAATGTTATCTTTTATAATGAATGGAAATAAAAATAGTGAAATGTATTTAGAGTATTGATCAGAAGATAGCACTGTGCCAAACACAGTAGCAATGACTGTCTGCTGGCAATAAACTGACTTCTCTCTTCTCTCTGTTTTGCACAGTCCTGCTAAGCCAATCCTCACTAGAATGAGCACAAAACAAAATGAGTAACTGCTTTTGTACATCAACATTAAATGGAAAGAAGCTTGGGAAGGAGCCTTCAATGGAGAAGAATGTTGACAAGTGCAAAAATGCCTGATTGGTAAGAGCCGCCTTCTAAACATAGATCAGCCAGGCATGGAAGTGATTTTCTGAAGAGATGCAATCATGGATTACACACCAGCTCATTAGAAACTGTCACTGAATGCAGCATTCGGAAGACATGCATGAAAAGTCACATTTAGGGAATAAATTAAAAGGGATGTAGTTGTTGCTAGACAAAACTTATGTAATATATGCATTGAAAAGGTTTGTAAACTCATTTTTTTATTCAACTGAAAAGCAAAAAGCTTTAAAACCTTTCACAGTAGAGAGAGACAGTTAACTCAAGACTATTTCTGTTCCAGTAGCCAGGAAACTGATAGGACATCACTCTTAAATAAGCATTTATAAATAGACTCTGAATGTTTCCATCTCCTAGAGGGAAAAGTATAACTTTTACTGCAGCATTTCTGCACTTTGTTTATTTCACTGTATAATAAATTGGTTAAAAATGTAAAGCTTCTCAATTTTTACTGCATATGTCCTCTGTTTAATTTATGTCTGTAACAAACTTATAACTGAAGAATTATTTCTGACATATATTGTAGTTCTGTGAAGGCATATATACAATAAGTTTCATCTTTCTGAATGTCATAATACTGTTGATTCTCATGCAACATAGACTTGCTCCTATTTAAGGTGGCAAAATAAAACCACTTATTTACAAAAAGAAAAGGGAGGGGGAGAAATTACTTGACACCTGAAATGTAACACACAGCTGCAGTTAAGCACTTTTGTATTTTTTCCTGTTCTATGTCATATAATCACTTAATGAAATCTAGTGGCCTGTGTTATACAGGAGGTCAGATAACATGATCTAATGGTCCCATCTGGCCTTACAATCTATGAATCTGACTAGTAAACAGGTACATTTTACAGAAAACTATGTAAAAGCCCTGAGCCAGATTCACTGCTATGCTCTGGCTGCTTTGTGTGGTGTGAAGCAGCTGGAGCACAGCAGTGACTGTGGCCCTTCACGTTTTATTTTGCTTATGTGGTGTGAGAGCCATATTACCACCGAGTTATTCTGACTTCAGTGCAACATTTTGTTGCTGTTCATAAGGTTCCTTGCCAAGCAAACTCATTCTGGAAAGCAATTGAATAGTAAGAGCAGTCTGAGGCCTGGAATGTGAGCAGATAATTATTCTAGAGAGGAGTATTTTAGAAGTGAGCAGCCTTTGTATTATTTCCTGATGCAATTCTAAGTTCAGAAGATTTGGAAGGCCACTATGATACTTGCTGGCATTCAGAAAAAGTAGCTAGAATAACAATTGATTATTATTACAGGCCCCAATAACAAATAGCTCTTGAAGAGGTACAGAGATAAAACAGGCTTTTAACTTCTGGTTGTAAATGAGTCACTGCAAAACAAAACTCTTCTGCATCTAAGTGCATGAATCTCAGTTATGCTTCTTTGGCTGAAGACAATGTCTGTGACCAAATTGTCAATAAATAATGACTAGTTATTAAATAGCAATGTTAGCTGTCTGTCAAGGTACCTATATGGCCCTGATCACCATAGTAACTGCACACCTAACATATATGCTTGCCAAATAAGTTTACAGATAAATTTGGGTGGGATTGTCAAACACTCTGTCCCTTAGCTCAAGTCTGCATCCATTGTAGCCAATGGGAGTTTCGATTGACTTCAGTGGATGCTGAGCACTTTTGAAAGTCACACCCAAAAGTTGTCATCCAACATAAATCTATTCCTAGTCTCTGTCACCAAAATAAAGAGGAAGGGTATAACATAAGTGACCTACATGGGTGGGTTGGGAAGCTCATTAAGGCCCCAATTCAGCAAGGAATTTAAGCATGTGAGCAATCCCCCTGAAATCAATGGGACAACTCACATGCTCAAAGTTAGGCACATTTAGGCCTGCCTTGCTAAATAGGGTCTTAATAAAGCTTGTTGTCATTTACCAGTGTTGATATATCATAGGCACACTTTCTCTCAGAAGTTTGTAAAGAGGTTTACCTGAATGTGCTACAGTATCGTTGTAATCATTTGCTCCAGGGGTTACATTGTATTCTCAGATTATTGCAGTCATGATATTTTTTCCTGCAATAGAAACTGCATTAATTGGGTTTCTCTGTGCCATGCAATTTTGTTACTGCCTACTGAGTTTTGCATCATAGTGACTGTATAAGGAAAAAGCCCACTTTAGACATACAAATGTTGCAAAAATGTGTCATCACAAGACCTTGTGGCTCTACTATTTCAATTAAAATGTACCATATGTACATAAATAAAGCAAAAAGTTACAAGGATGTACATCACTAAATGTTAATTAAGTATAAGTAGTATGTTTTTATCTTTTTAAAGGTGAACGCTTTCCCATTCCATTCCATTGTAATGTCAAAAATGTGTGTAATTTTTTTTTAAAGTCAACAAACTGTAAAGAAAATTGTTGGAATACCTGACTTTCTGTAAAAAACTAAACTGAAATAAAATTACTACAATAATTTTTGTTACTTTAATATATGCTTAGTATTAAAGTACCTAATAAATGTCAATGATTAATTTTTGTAGCATACTAAAACAGAGTATGCTCATGCTTTTCTCCAGTTCACGTGTGGTAATGACTGCTGGTACTGCAATCAGTGTTCCCCTTTCTAGACCCTACCCAGGCTCCACCCCTGCAATGTGACGCATAGGGACAGACCCTGTGCTCATGTGGAGCCCCAGTAAAGAAAGTAGTCTCTGGATGGGGACAGGACTGTCCACACCCATCATATTTGCAGGATTGGGCCTTATTTGTTAAATGGTCTTCATTCTCTAATGGTAAACTTGGTTTCATAAGATGCAAAATAATCAGGAGTGGAATACAGTAAAACCATTTACATATAGCAAAGTTTTCAAAGCCACCCAGGGGATCTGGATGCCAAGTGGCCATTAATTTTAATAGATTGATTACTCCTAGGTAGGTTTGTAAATCTCAACTTAAATATTTTTGTGGAAAGCTCAGAGATCTTTTTTCAATTCCAGTTTATACTTCTGTCACAAATGGCCATTCTGTTAACAGAAACCAAATAATAGCTTGATTTCAGAAAGCATCTTATATCATCTCCTTTACATTGGCCTTAAATATTGTTAAATTATTGAGGCCCCCCATTGTGATAGGCGCTGTACAAATATATCAAAAGTCCTGGTCAAAGAGCTTACCATCTGATTGTTAATGTTGTGCAAAATCTTTATCATGAAATGTGAAATATCTTTTCTGGATGAGATTAAACCTAGCTCCCTTCTCTCCATCTCTAATTGGCTGCCCAGGTCAAATTTATTTCTGCAACCCCAGTAACTTCAGTGTATTTTTGCCTGGCCACATCAGGTCAGGATTTGGACCTTCAGGTCTGTTTGGAAATACAAGAAGATAACGTCTGTCTTCGGCAAGATCTCCCCATGGTAAAACTGGTTCTAAAGTCTAAGGGAGCAAATCTTCACATACAACTGTTGCATACCTCCTAAAGTCAACTGGGGTTGCAGCAGATGCAAACCATTGCAGAATTTAGCCCCAAGAAGCTTTGTGAGCTTTATTGCTAAGTGTACAATAGGGTTGCATCCGCTACCATACTCCAGTCCCCACATGACCTCATGCATGATTGTAAATTCATTTGGGATATATAGACAAGCTCTTTGGCTTTGGTCTTGAATTTTTCATCACAGTGGGCTTGTCTTCACTACCAGGGTAAGTTGACTTAAGTTACGCTACTCCAGCTACTTGAATAACATGGCTGGAGTTGACGTAGCTTAGGTCAACTTACCCCAGCGTCTTCACTGTGCTGTCAACAGGAGAGGCTCTCTGGTCGACTTACCTTGCTCTTCTCAGAGAACTGGAGTACCAGGGT
The DNA here is from genome assembly GCF_002925995.2 of Terrapene triunguis. Taxonomy (NCBI): domain Eukaryota; kingdom Metazoa; phylum Chordata; order Testudines; family Emydidae; genus Terrapene; species Terrapene triunguis. The sequence goes on from NW_020664419.1 coordinate 21,110,245, forward strand.
CGACTGGAGAGCGTTCTGCCATCGATTTAGCGGGTCTTCACTAGACCCGCTAAATCGACCCCTGCTGCATCGGTTGCAGCAGAGTCGATCTCCCCGTAGTGAAGACAAGCCTAGTGGCTTAAGTCTGTACTTTCAAACTCTGAGCACCTGCCAAATTTTGGTGGGACCATAACTTCAGAACCCCTCTTGAAGTTTCATGAAAGTGGGTGGGGAAATTCTACCTTGGGCCTAGAAGCAGTCTACCTATTTTCACTCTGATAAACCTTTGTTTGCAGATTTTAGAGAGGGGTGAAAAATAGAGTTTATCATGGAAACTGGGTTGCAACCTTAACTGTGGAGTATCTGCTACTGTTCCGTAATATATAGCTTCTGAGGATAGTCCCAACCATATTATTATAATATCTTTAAGGATGGTCAAAGTTTGTGCCTAAACAATAGGACAACGTCTTTCATATGTTATGAAAGTGTCATTAGTTTCAGCTGGGAAACAGACTGTCAGTGATTTGAAATGAAATAAACTGTCCAATTAAAAAGTAAAGCAGGATTCAATTTGTACAGTTTATATACGTATATGTCTATGGTGAATAGTTTCTGAGCTAGTCCTCAGAGTGGAACATGCATCAATTTTCCCCTCCACCAAAGTGTATGGGGTTTTAAACGTTTCTCCTTTCCAGGTATTTTTGTACAGAAGGGAATGGCCTGGCCCTGGGTTGTTATATTAGCTGACAAAACCTGCACAGGCTAATGGTTAAAATGCACATGCAGCCATTCCACCTGGTGCAGTGCAACTCTGTATTCTCACAACTAGGCCTCATTGTCTAGTCCTCATTGTCTCACTCCAAGTCTAGTTAGTACTTGGAGTGAGACCTCAATGGAAAACCAAGTGCTGCAGAAAGTGGCATTTGTGGTTTGGTAGGTGATACTTGTCCCTTAAAATCAGTACTGAACAAATGCCTCAGCACTGACTACTGACGTCCAATGGAAATTAGGTCCCTTCCTGCCATTTATGCTTTGAAAAATCTCCCCCTATATGGCTTGATCCTGCACCCACTGAAGTCAATGGCAAAGGCCCCATTGACTCCAATGGAGCAGGAGCAGCCCTCTAGTTTGTATATCATTTTGTTACATTTGTAAAACACTTTGGGATGAAAGATGTTAAACACATTTATGGACTCATTCTGCTCTTATACAAACTGGTTTTACACCAGCATAACTGAACTGATAGGTATTCCTGGTTTACACAGGTAAAAATTAGCCCAGAACCAGGCCCGTAATATTTATTAGTAATCAAACCATGAAACAAAAATTGTCAAAACCCTATCTTCTGGGTTATATTCCTATTCCATCTGCATGAAAAATATTTCCACCATGAACATTTTCAGTTTCAACAACTGACGATGAGCTAGAAGTATATAAATGCCATTAACAGATGTAATCAGTTTTCTATTATAAGGCTTCCCAAATTCAGGCTTTAGGACAGATATACAGGAACTTTTCTGTTGTTCCAACCCACATTCAGAAGTGAAGTCTGACAAAGGAGGAACTCAAAACTAGATTTCTGGAGGCCTGAATTGTATTCTCAGCTCCAAACCAGAGATTTCCTTAGTGACTGCAGGTAAACCACTAGATCAAAATTTTCAAATTTGGAAGCCTAAAGTAAGGCCCTGAATCTATTTAATATGGATCCAATTACTCTATTATAAGCCAATCCAATTAATACTGAGTTAAGTGCCTGTGGTGAGATGTACAAACCCCACACTGGAGAAGAAGGGGTTAAGGAGCTGCTCTGGACCTGCCCCATCACACCTGCACAAGCTGGAGGCATAGCTTAAAAAAGGGAAGCAAAGTAGCTCAGAGGTAGGCAGACAGGGATCAAGCCACACCACATCACTGCTGCCTGGTGATACTGACCTGAATCAGAGGGGCTGTAAAGGAGGGGCTGGTGACTTTTGAAGGTCAGAAACTTTATTTTTATATTCAGTTCTTTACCTGTGAGAAAAGGGGACACTGGTAAGAAGTGATCCAGGGAGGCAGCCGCTTAGCACCCCAAGGTACAGGACTTAGCTGCCTACCACCAGGCCCTAGATTGGAACCTGGTGGCGAGGGTGGGCCTGGGCTTCCCTAACACTCCCTAAGAGGGGACAATGACAGAAGTCTATCCGCCAGCAGTTGGGGAAGACCCTGAAGATACAAGGATCCAACCCCTGACCCAAGGGGAGGGGGGGGGCTTGAAGCCCTTGCTGATTTATGATGAATTCCACATTATTGGACTCTATGTGTACCCTGAAAGGGGTGGATCTGCATGTGTGACTTGGACAGAGAGCTGAGCTGCTAAAAGGACAGACCACCACGGGGTGGAGGTATAGTGAGAAAGGGGAATGCCTGGGTGAAAGATAACCTGCTACACCCCAGCCTGACCAGTAGGCAGCATCCGTGCTTAGTATTCCCCTTCACAGGGCCTGAGTGAAGTCATCCGATTGGAGAAGTTTGGTCTTGATTGCCCTCTGCCTCAGCTCCCTCATTTGTTAAGAAATGGGAAAATACATATGTACATCACAGGCTGTGCTAGGGCGCTAAATAAATGACTGCAATGATAGTGCAATGTACATTAAGATTCTCAAATGGAAGGTGCTACAGAAAGCAAAGGATTATTATAATGTGGCAGCGTTAAATAGGGTTAGATGGCTGGGTTGCTCTGAAAACTGAGGGCCGATGTTAGAAGAGTTATCAGGCTTTGTTCTAGGGTAAATGCCATCAGAAAAAGAGTCATTTTATTCAGTTTAACTGAATAGTCGCCCATGTTTCAGAGTGAGTGCACATGGAGGATAAGGAATCAAAAATACATAACGTTGTTAATGGTTTTAAAGGGCTTGCTCTGGTTTTTAATTTTATCAGCTAGACATAGTGTGAAAATTCCCTCATTTTTAAGTATTTAAAGATATTTTGAATTAAATATAGTTACAATGGAATCTAGGGCACTAGAAAATTCTTCAGAGGCAAGATAATTTAGGCATATGGAAAGCATTCATGGTATTTGATAGATTTACTGTTTTGTGTATGTTTATGCTGCCATCTAGTGGCAGATGTTTTAATAGATTTTGTTAATTCAAAATGGTTTCCAATCCCTATTTTTCTATCTCTATTTATAAAAAGATCAGATCAGTAAAAATAATACTTATGTAAGATTACATGCCTCCCATAATATGGATAAACCCCTTGACTAAACTGGCAGTGTATTAATTTATACTGCAAGTTTACTATGAAAACCGTTTGAGATGGGAAGAAATTAAATTTAATTTTTATTTGCATTCCTACAGTGAATAGAGGCCAAGCCCTAAACTGGTGTGGATGAAAGCCTTGTCCACTCAACCATTGGCCAGCACAGTTTAGGTTCATTCACTCAAGAAGGGCTCTTCAGAGACAGTTTTTTGCATTTCTCAGGCAGCAGTGATATTGATTCAGCTTTTCCCCCATCTGACTCTGCATTCTTTCCTGAACCTTATGTTCTTTGTTGAACACCAGCCAGCTTCCAATTTGAATTCACAAACTTAGGGTAAGGGCACATCTCCAGGTTCACATTGCTGTCTGGTAACCGTAACAGACACTCCAGAGAGTTGCCTGTTATTTCTTCTACACCTTTCTCTCTTCCTCACCCATGCAGCTTCTCCCTTCTCTGCAGCCAGATGTTCAGTCCAGTGTACTGAATCTGCAGGTTCACTGCTGAGGCCCTTTCCACTACCTGAATGATCTGAGGAGCCACAGGTCAGTAACTGGGTTCACGGGAAAATGAAAGTCTATATCAATCACCTCAGCCAATAAAGAGTAACAGGTGGAAGGACACTGGACCATCTTAAAAAGCCGGTATCAGGGACCCTCTGCCCTCTTAAAGCTCAGCCAGGAAGCAAGAAAGATCTTCTGTCCATATGCACCCAACATACCGAAAGGCCTAACACCTCTGCAAAGCAGAAGAAAATGGCTGTGATTGGCTGGAGAGAACCAGTACATAGTGAACATAAAGCCATGGCAGGGACAGAGCTCTAGACCAGTGGGGGAAGCCAGCAACAAGTAGGCTAGGGAGGAAGAGCTGGGAAACAGCCCAGGCCATGTGGCATAGTGAACTTACAAAAAGACCTTCCAGACCTTCAGAAGATTCATGGCTGGGAGCAGCAGCTCAGTGGTCAGAAGAGGAGTAAGGACTGGGAAGAACCAAATGAGAGCTGCCATTTAAAGAACTGCAGAGGAACTGCATGAGACAATGATGCTAACATGTAGAGTCCTGCTCACCTCCAATCCCTTTAGCAGGAGCCCATCTGCTACATTCAGGCTGATGGAGTTCAAAAGAAACTGGAGAGCAGGCCAGATATTGAGGCTCTGAGTAAACAGTGGGCATGAGAGGCAGCAGGGATAGGGGGAAGAAGAGCCTCAGGCACTGTGAAGAATACTGAAGAGGGCTGAAAGGAGCAGCTAGCTAAAACCAAACTACTATACCAGGAAGTGCCCATAGCTGGTCAGCACATCTCAAAACCCTCCTTGAGGGAGCAGCAGTGGTTAATGGGGTTGCTGCATTAAGAGGGCCCAGACACTAAGATAGTATGGATAAGGTTGATGAAGGAGGGTCAGAAGGTAGGCCAAAGGATGTAGGTGTTCAAGCATCTTTGAAAGGTCAAAATGTGGCAATTAGATAGCCTTGAGAGGAGCAGGACATTGGATTTAGACACTACTTCAAAGGAGAATAGCTCTGAAATGAGCTAAAGGTAAATGTATACATCTAGGAACAAAGGATGTAGGCCATGCTTACTGGGTGGGGGACTCTGTCCTGGGGAACAGTGACTCTGAAAAAGATTTGCGGGTTGTGGCGGATAATCAGCTGAACAAGAGCTCCCTGTATGATGAGGCCAAAAGGGCTAATGTGATCCTTGGATGCATAAACGGGAATATCAAGTAATAGTAGAAAGGGTATTTTACCTTTGCCGCTGGTATGACCACTTCTGGAATGCTGTGTCCAGTTCTGGTATCCACAATTCAAGGATGTTCAAAAATGGGATAGGGTTCAGGAGAGGAGAGCCACAAGAATGATTTAAAGGATTGGAAAACATGCCTTACATTACAGTGATATATTCAAGGAGCTCAATCTATTTAGCTTAACAAGAGAAGGTTGAGGATTTGACTATACGGGGGTAGGCAACCTATGGAACGCGTGCCAAAGGCGGCACGCGAGCTGATTTTCAGTGGCACTCTCACTGCCCAGGTCCTGGCCACCGGTCCAGGGTGCTCTGCATTTTAATTTAATTTTAAATGAAACTTCTTAAACATTTTAAAAATCTTATTTACTTTACATACAACAATAGTTTAGTTCTATATTATAGACTTATAGAAAGAGCCCTTCTAAAAATGTTAAAATGTATTACTGGCACGCGAAACCTTAAATTAGAGTGAATAAATGAAGACACGGCACACCACTTCTGAAAGGTTGCCGACCCCTGGCTATACAATAGAAGTACCTACATGGGGAACAAATATTTGATGATAGGTTCTTCAACCTAGCAGAGAAAGATATAACATGATCCGATGTCTGGAAGTTGAAGCTAAACAAATTCAGACTGGAAATAAGGTGTAATTTTAACAATGAGGATAATTAATTGAAACAATTTACCAAGAGCTGTGATGGATTCTTCATCCACTGGCAATTTTAAAATTAAGATTGGATATTTTGCTAAAAGATGTTCTCTAGTAATTACTTTGGGGGAGTTCTATGGCCTGTGTTATACAGGATTTCAGACTAGATGATCACAATGGTCCCTTCTGGACTTGGAACCTTTGAGCTTAGGGAGCAGCATACATTCGCAATGCAGGGCCTGCGGAATTGTGATTAGGGATGGTTAATCACATTAGGGGCTGGCAGAGGCCTGAGCCCTAACTGTCATCCTACAGGAAGAACACACCAAGCAACGGTCCTGGGGACCACTGACATAACTAATGACAAAGAAGGTTATGTAGCAAGTCTCCAATGGAACCATCTGATTCTGTCAGGAATGACAGGTGCAGTCAACCCTATCCTGTATGGTCAAAGACAAAAAGCTTCATGACTCTCTTCAAGGAGGGATGAACTGGAAGGGATGCTCCCAGGTACAAGGCCATAGGAATTCACAGGGTAGTGGCAATTTATTACCACTATAAATCAAACTCAATCAGTTGCTTACAAACTTTGGTCCATGAGCTCCTTCCCGCTGCTCTGCAGAATGAGAACCAAGCAGTGATAGGGTGAGGTATTGGGTCAGGAGGCTATCACAGTTCATGGCAGCTGCACCTATATTCCGTCTCCATGGTTCCATCAAGGGCATCTCCTCTTAGGCTTCTGGTTTCTCTGCCATCAGCTCTCTTGAGTGCAGACACACATCTTGCTGCTTCCTGACAGGGATATTTCCAGGCTGCAGAGTTCCCCGCCTACGCTGTGAATTTCCCAACAAGTCAGACTGCCTCAGCAGGCCTGCTTTGCTTTCCTTTCTCAAAGGCTATAAACAATGTACTTGTTCACAGTCAAGTTACCACACAGCTCTTTCTAAGCTAGCACATGTATCCTTAGGGTGAAAGCATTGTAGAGAAAACATATTAAAAACAATAATAGAATGTGCATGCATGCTAATAAGCTTGCCAGAGATCACCCGGGCTCCAGCAAGGGCTTGGGCAGGTGAATAGTCCTTCAAACCTCATCTTGAGATTTTCTGTGGTCACAAATTCACTAGAGCTGTTAGCTCAGAACAAGCACATCCATATATCTGTGATTTTTCTCTTTTATAGAGTTTGTGTCTTTGATCGCTACAGACATGAATAGGTAATCAGGCAGACAATGGCTTTCTCCTCAAGCCATAGCTTCAAAAGATTGGGGCTGGAAATGGGGAATTTGCATTCTTCCCCTTCCCCTCTCCCCCCCCCCGATGTTTCCTAGCCCCCCGATGTTTCCTAGGAAACCCATTTAACTTTAAAAGTTCACATTGTTTCAAATAGTCCTTTTGAAGTTCATAACACTTCCCAGAGACGTAACACAGTTCCCTAGAGACATTACATACAATCCCACCATAATACATAAACATTTCCATTTTTAATACAATGAACTCCTAAAATATTTAAACTTAATGCAATGAGGTTTGACTTAATTCAATCAAGTTTATCCAGGAAATTGCCATATCTGTCACAGAGGCACGTCCATAACAGGAGCTCGCTTAAAGTGCTCCACAGAATGAAAAAGGGTGAGACTCACCACTCATAAATCTTAACACATATAGCGCTTGGGTAATATTCTGTACAGGGATTGCGTACTATCTAGGTATGACTGCAACAAAGCAATAAGAACCATAGAATTACTTCTGAATTAGCAGGTGCCTCTGTAATGTATGTGGAGAATGTTGTAAAATATGCTGTTCCCTTTTACACTGAGCCTGAACACTTTCACACAGATGCTCATAGAGGTCCAGAGTTGTTAATGAGCAGGACAATTGACCAGTTCTAGGAGTTCACAGAAGCTGTTGTAATGTATGTGGTCACACATTCTAAGACATACTGTTCCTTTCACATCAGTAGTGTGAATTTTTCATAGAAGCATGCTCAGAAGTCCAGTGTTAATATATTTACTGGTGATAATTTGAGTTCTCTTCCTTCACTTCATATGAGGGTGTGTTTAGTCTGTGCTGGCAAAATCTTCCTGTGGTTCCTCTGTAAACTTTATTACAGAGGCGGGCGGGGGGGATGGAGAAATATAGACTGTGGTAGACATAGATTTATTTTATTTGAGAATTCAGCACTGTTTTTTTCTCATTACTGGCCTGTGGCTGTACATTCATCAGTGCTGAAAGCTGATGATGAACCAAGCAGAGTCAGGCCAGGCTAGAATTTGGATTGGAGACCTCTCAGAATAGTCCAAATGGTACATTAAGTGGTGCTTGCAGTTCAAGATGTGGACTTTTTCCATGGAATCATATTGTTTTAAAATGCATGATTTTTTAAAAAATTCTAGTTTTGCTGAGTTAAATTGGCTGAATCAGAACATAAGAACGGCCATACTGGTTCAGACCAAAGGTCCATCTAGCCCAGTATTCTGTCTTCTGACAGTGACCAGTGCCAGGTGCCCAGAGGGAATGAACAGAACAGGTAATCATCAAGTGATCCATCCTGTCGCCCATTCCCAGCTGCTGGCAAACAGAGGCTAGGGACACCTGTGATTGGACACGGAACGTCAGTTTGAACTGTAATATGTTATGTAAAATTGTTGAAAGGACAAATGAAGTCAAAGAAGTTGTGTTAATTTAGAATCATAGAAGATTAGGGTTGGAAGAGGCCTCAGGAAGTCATCTAGTCCAACCCCCTCCTCAGAGCAGGACCAACCCCATCTAAATCATCCCATTGTCAAGACGGGCCTTAAAAATCTCTAAGGATGGAGCGTACACCACCTCCCTAGGTTACCCATTCCAGTGCTTCACCACCCTCCTAGTGAAATAGTTTTTCCTTATATCCAACCTAGACCTCCCCCACTGCAACTTGAGACCATTGCTCCTTGTTCTGTCATCTGCCACCACTGAGAACAGCCTAGCTCCATCCTCTTTGGAACCCCCCTTCAGGTAGTTGAAGGCTGCTATCAAATCCCCCCTCATTCTTCTCTTCTGCAGACTAAACAATCACAGTTCCCTCAGCCTCTCCTCATAAGTCATGTGCCCCAGCCCCCTGATCATTTTAGTTGCCCTCCGCTGGAATCTCTCCAATTTGTCCACTTCCTTTCTGTAGTGGGGGGGGGGGGCGCAAAACTGGATGTAATACTCCAGATGTGGCCTAATAGAGGGGAATAATCACTTCCCTCAATCTGCTGGCACTGCTCCTACTAATGCAGCCCAATATGCCATTAGCCTTCTTGGTAACAAGGGCGCACTGTTGACTCATATCCAGCTTCTCGTCCACTGTAATTCCCCAGGTCCTTTTCTGCAGAACTGCCACTTAGCTAGCCAGTCCCCAGCCTATAGCAGTGCATGGGATTCTTCCATCCTAAGTGCAGGACTCTGCACTTGTCCCTGTTGACCTCATCAGGTTTCTTTTGGCCCAATCCTCCAATTTGTCTAGGTCACTCTTGGCCCTATCCCTACCCTCCAGCATATCTATTTCTCCCCCAAGCTTAGTGTCATCTGCGAACTTGCTGAGGGTGCTATCCATCCCATCATCCAGATCATTAATGAAGATGTTCGGGGGTGGTACCGTTGGACTGGAAAATAGCTAATGTGGTTCCTATTTTCAAGAAAGGGAAAAAAAGTGACCCAGGTAACTACAGGCCTGTTAGTTTAACATCTGTAGTATGCAAGGTCTTGGAAAAAATTTTGAAGGAGAAAGTAGTTAAGGACCTTGAGGTGAATGGCAATTGGGACAAATTACAGCATGGGTTTACGAAAGGCAGATCGTGCCAAACCAACCTGATCTCCTTCTTTGAGAAAGTAACAGACTTTCTAGATAAAGGAAATGCGGTGGAGCTAATATACCTCGATTTTAGTAAAGCGTTTGATACGGTACCACATGAGGAATTATTGGTTAAATTGGAAAAGATGGGGATCGATATGAAAATCCAGAGGTGGATAAAGAACTGGTTAAAGGGGAGACTGCAGTGGGTAGTATTGAAAGGTGAACTGTCAGGTTGGAGGGAGGTCACCAGTGGGGTTCCTCAAGGTTCGGTTTTGGGTCCGATTTTATTTAATCTATTTATTACTGACCTTGGAACCAAATGTAGGAGTGGGCTGATAAAGTTTGCGGATGACACAAAGTTGGGAGGTATTGCCAATTCGGAGAAGGATCGGGATATCCTGCAGGGAGACTTGGATGACCTTGTAAATTGGAGTAATAGTAATAGGATGAAATTTAATAGTGAGAAGTGTAAGGTGATACATTTAGGGATGACTAACAAGAATTTTAGTTATAAGCTGGGGACGCATCGGTTGGAAGTAACGGAGGAGGAGAAGGACCTCGGAGTCCTGGTTGACCGCAGGATGACTATGAGTCGGCAATGTGACGTGGCCATGAAAAAAGCTAATGCGATCTTGGGATGCATTAGGCGAGGTATTTCTAGTAGGGACAAGGAGGTGCTGCTTCCGTTATACAAGGCACTGGTGAGACCTCATTTGGAGTACTGTGTGCAGTTCTGGTCTCCTATGTTTAAAAGGGATGAACTTAAACTGGAACGGGTACAGAGAAGGGCCACTCGGATGATCCGAGGAATGGAAAACCTTTCGTATGAAAGGAGACTCGAGGAGCTCGGTTTGTTTAGCCTAACCAAAAGAAGGCTGAGGGGGGATATGATTGCTCTCTTTAAATATATCAGAGGGATAAATACCAGAGAGGGAGAGGAATTATTTCAGCTCAGTACTAATGTGGACACGAGAACAAATGGATATAAACTGGCCGTGGGGAAGTTTAGGCTTGAAATTAGACAAAGGTTTCTAACCATCAGAGGGGTGAAATTTTGGAACAGCCTTCCGAGGGAAACGGTGGGGGCAAAAGACCTCTCTGGCTTCAAGATTAGGCTAGATAAGTTTATGGAGGGAATGGTTTGATGGGATAACGTGCCATCGCTGGTAAAATGAGGGTCCGGCTGGAGAATCTTGCCTGTATGCTCGGGGTTCTACTGATTGCCATATTTGGGGTTGGGAAGGAATTTTCCTCCAGGGTAGATTGGCAGGGGCCCTGGAGGTTTTTCGCCTTCCTCCGCAGCGTAGGGAATGGGTCGCAAGCTGGAGGATTCTCTGCGACTTGAAGTCTTTAAATCACGATCTGGAGACTTCAACAGCTGAGTTAAGGGAAAGTGGGTGGGTCAGCTTTTGTGGCCTGCATCATGCGGGAGGTCAGACTAGATGACCATAATGGTCCCTTCTGACCTTACAGTCTATGAGTATGTTGAACAAAACCGGCCCCAGGATCGACCCCTGGGGCACTCCGCTTGATACCAGCTGCCAACTAGACATCAAGCCATTGATCACTATCTGTTGAGTTTAGTATGAATTTAGTATGTTTGCACTCAAATGTGATGGTTAGATGACCTGCAAGCACTTGTATGAACTCACAGTTTAGCATGATGGACTAGGATACCTGAAATCATTTTGATGAGATACTTTGAGGCAGTGATGATTGATCATCCCTTCTAGATAATTTTGGGGCATTCCTCATCCAGTGCCCTTTGAGGAATTCTTTTAGGCCTCAGATGGACTCACTCAGAAGCCAGACAGAGATTAGTGTGGATGTCAGGTTACTAGAGGTAGGCAAAAAAATTTCAGGCAAAACTTGTTTTCACTGAATAATACAGATTTGGGTTAACTGAAACATTTTGTGAATTTGTGTCAATTTTGACGAACTGTTTTGGCCAAAAAAAACCTTTTGGAAATGTCAAGATAGTCAATTTCAGCACTGTCAAAATTAAACTTTTTTTTTTTAGGCATCGTCCCAAGGGGATTTATATGCTATTCTCAGTACTAGGATCGGGGTGGTATTCCCCCCTAGCAGCCCAATAGTTGGGCACACATCTGAGATGTAGGAGACTCAGGTTCAAATTCCCACTCTAGAGTAGGGACTTGAACCCAGGTTTCCATATCCCAGGTGAGTGCCCTAATCACCAGGCTTTGGGATATTCTGAGGAGGGGCTCTCTCAGTCTCTCCTGTTGAAGCTCTTCTGGTTTGTATAAATTAAATATTCATTGAGACAGCATCAGAGAGAATGACTCTATAGCCCAGTGATTAGGGCCCTCACCTTGGAGGGGAGAAACCAAAGATCCACTCCACCTGCTCCCAAGAATATTTAATTAGCTATAGAAAGTAGAACAGCTTCAACAGCAAAGCTTGAGAGCTATACTCTATATATAGCCCTGTGGCAAGGGCATTCAAGAGGGATATAGGAGATCTGGGTTCAAGTTCCTGCTCGACAGTGGGGATTTGAACCTGGGTCTCCCCCGTTCATCTCTCTCTCAAGAATGGTGCCTATGTCCCTTGTGAATCTAGCCTTTTGTTTCCAAATTTCCTTCACCTTTTTTTTTTTTAAAGGTTAAAGATGCCCAAAATCAAAATGCTTCATTGGGGGCCAAAGCATTACATGTGACCCAAAAATCCATTATTTGCCCAGCTCTTGTCTCCACTACCAGATCTGCTGTAGCTTAAACAACCTCTTGAAGGTACGATTTAAGATTCCTGCTACCTCTTTCCTAGTATATTACTTCATTCAGTCTAATTTTGCTACTTTTCTGTCCCCTTTTCTCCTGTCTACTTGACTCCAAGCTGGACCAGCTTAGGAGCTGACAACTCCTTTTTGCCATCACCAGTGTTGCCAATTCTCAAGGTTTGAGTTTGAGTCTCATGATAACTGGTGTTTTTCTTGGAGCCCCAGCTCCTGGAATCATGCAAATATGTGAGGTTCTCAGATTTCTTTCTTTCTTTCTTTCTTTCTTTCTTTTAACAAAACTTCTAGCCCTTAGTCCTGGAGAAAAGAATGAAAATGTGACACCAGCGCACCCAAAAGGCTCAAAACCAAGAAGGCAGATAAAGAGAATGCAAAATGGATTGTTTAAATCTCATGGGTTTTTCAACCCCTCACATACTACTTTGGGGTCTGACTCAAGATCTTTAAAGGTTTGGGGGCAACAAACACAGTAATTAGTGTGAAAGGCTACAAAAGACATTAGTGGCTTTGCCTTGGTATGGGACCATGTCAGCCAGGTACCATCCCAGACCATAAAGGAACATAGGGTGCAGAAGTTAAAGCAATTTGTGTGTGTCCCTGACTCATATTGTACAATGGAGGATTGACAGTGTGTCAGGGGAAAAAGGAGAGCCTCAGACAGAAGATTCACTATTTTTTCCTTATCTTTTTTTCTCTTGCGCATTTTTATTATGTTTGTTCTATAAGGTTGAACTTACAAACATGACTGTTACAAAATCCAACTTTTAACTAACTGTCCTTCCTTTATCCCCCTGAGACAGACACATGGTATTATAAGTGTCTTTTTAAACAAAGGAGTTTATTGATTGTAACAGGAAACAAAGGGAACCTTTCAAAAATGAATGATTGCTTAAGTTGTGTAAAGTTTCTGTTTTGTTTCTTTTTGTCACTTGTGGAGTGGTTGTGACAGTGGACTCCAGAGTCCCTTACAAAAACTCACAAAGCAAAATTTATTATTTTAATGTTGTGACCGTAGAAAGAGCAGTCCAGGAACACCTCCAAGCCCCAAAAGCTAATCAGCACTGAGCCACTGCCCAGCATGATGCTAGAAGACACTGAACTGTGGCAGCAGTGTAATGTTTCTATAGCCACTCGGGACTTCATGGTCATTAAGTATGCTGCACACCACTACTGTGGAGACTGTCAATTGGGACAGAGAACAGAAACAGGCCTTCACCACTTGAATGAAAGGAGAAGATATAGTAGCTATAGCGGTAAGATTTATTGTCTTTATGTATTAAAGCAATTAGAGTTCAACATAATCCCATAAATGGGAGCAGGTATGTCATTCCATCCAGTAGCTAGCAGGAATAAATATACAGTAATTGCACTGCTTTGGGTTTATATTAGGGTCGCCACTTTGGCTGGTGCCTGTCCCTGGCAGAGAGGGACCCAGGTGCCACTGGGCAGGGGCAGCACATTCCCAGCTGTGATGTGCATGGACAGTAGTTAAGATAGCTGCGCATACTGCCACACTACACACAGCAAAAAAAAAAAACTGCCATACCACTTTTTCTGACCAGCAACTTGCAAGGCACTAGAAAAAACACCCAGACTGGTCAAATGAGCCAGATGGTATAGGTCCAACTGTGTGGCCACACAGGGCCCACATGGTTTTTGTAAAGGGAAATCATGCGTCACCAATCTACTAGAATTATTTGAGGGTGTCAACAAGCATGTGGACAAGAGGGATCCAGTAGATATAGTGTACTTAGATTTTCAGAAAGCCTTTGACAAGGTCCCTCACCAAAGGCTCTTAAGCAAAGTAAGCTGTCATGGAATAAGAGGGAAGGCCCTCTCATGGATTAGTAACTAGCTAAAAGATAAGAAACAAAGGGTAGGAATAAATGGTCAGGTTTCACAATGGAGAGCAGTAAATAGTGGTGTCCCCCAGAGGTCTGTACTGTGCCAACTCCTATTGAACATATTCATAAATGATCTGGATAAAGGGGTAGTGAGGTGGCAAAATTTGCAGATGATATAAAACTACTCAATAGTTAAGTCCCAAGCAGACTGCGAAGAGCTACAAAAGGATCTCACAAAACTGGGTGACTGGGCAACAAAATGGCAGAAGAAATTCAATGTTGATAAATACAAAGTAATGCACATTGGAAAACACAATCCCAACTATACATATAAAATGATGGGGTCTAAATTAGCTGTTACCACTCAAGAAAGAGATCTTGAAGTCATTGTGGATAGTTCTCTGAAAACATCCACTCAATGTGCAGCGGCAGTCAAAAAGGCGATTAGAATGTTGGGAATCATTAAGAAAGGGATAAATAATAAGACAGAAAATATCATATTGCCTCTATATAAATCCATGGTATGCCCACATCTTGAATACTGCATGCAAATGTGGTCGCCCCATCTCAAAAAAGATATATTGGAATTGGAAAAGGTTCAGAAAAGGGCAACAAAAATTATTAGGGGTATGGAACAGCTGTCATATGAGGAGCGATTAATAAGACTGGGACTTTTCAGCTTGGAAAAGAGACGACTAAGGGGGGATATGATACAGGTCTATAAAATCATGACTGATGTGGAGAAAGTAAATAAGGAAGTGTTGTTTACTCTTCATACCAAAAGAACTAGGGGTCACCAAATGAAATTAATAGGCAGCAGGTTTAAAACAAACAAAAGGAAGTATTTTTTCACACAATGCACAGTCAACCTATGGAACTCCTTGCTAGAGGATGTTGTGAAGGCCAAGATTATAACAGGGTTCAAAAAAGAACTAGATAAGTTCATGGAGGATAGGTCCATCAATGGCTATTAGCTGGGATAGGCAGGGATGGTGTCCCTATCCCCTCCCAGAAACTGGGAATGGGCGACAGGGGATGAATCACTTGCTGATTACCTGTTCTGTTCATTCCCTCTGGGGCATTTGGCATTGGCCATTGTTGAAAGACAGGATACTGGGCTATATGGACCTTTGGTCTGACCCAATATGGCCGTTCTTATGTTCTTATGCCACAGCATTTGTGCAGGGACCAGTGTACTCTACTTTCCTCCCCAAAAAGAGGGCAAAGAGAAGGTGGGATCATGGCCCTGTCCCTCCTTTTGCATTAGCCTCTGGAGCAGGGCCTTTGCATCAGGGGTGCAATCTTCTCCATCCTAATGGATGCAGCAGATAGACTGCACCTTTCAGTCTGCATATTCTTAGCACTGCTTCTTCTGCACGATCTCTCTAGTGCTCTTCCCAGGGCAGGGCAGTCCTGTACTCTAGGCTGTGCCTTAAAAGCAAAACTTCAGCATGTCATGTATGCAAGCAACTAATATAGAAAGACTTGAGGAGATTAATGGATGACTAGATCAAGGTCTGAGAAAAGATGGTCAATACTAGGGAGGTCTTTACTCTAGCAGACAAAGACTTAACAAGTTCCAGTAGTTGGAAGTTGAAGCAAGACAAATAAGGCAAAAAAATTTCAATAGTGAGGCTAATCCACCATTGGACAGTTTGACCAAGGATTCGCTGTCACTTGGAGTTTTAAATCAAAACTGGCTATCTTTGTAAAAGAGACTTTCTTTCTCAGCCACAAGTTTTGGGGCTTGATGCAGAAATCAATTAGTAAAATTCCCTGGAGTAGGAGGACAGACTAGATGATCCAGCTTGAAATCTAGGGATGGTCTGCAAAGCATTTTGTGTTCCAGCTTGATGAAAGTTTCTATCTAAACATAAGATCATTATTACTTAACTGCAAATTGTTTCCAGACTAAACTGTTTTATATGGAAATAAACACTGGTTTTGTGACTTCTTTATATGAGAAAAATGGTTGTGGGTTTAATGCACAAGTTTGTCAAACAAAGTTATCTATTGTATGTGTACTAGTGAGATTATTTGTGTATCTTGCAACAAGCATTCTTTAGTTGGGAAGGATAAAGTGAACTACAGCATAATACTGTTTATCCTCAAGGGAACTGATCCTGCCTTTCTTATGTATCCTGAACTTTGATTTAATGGATCCTCTAACTTCAAGATATGGAAATTTGCAGATGCACAAGGAATGCAAGATTGGGTCCGAGTCAGAAACTATTTCCCCCAAGTTTTCCTATTTAATGCAAGAGGAAAAGATTAAAACAATAGAAAGCGTCCTTAAAGCCAAACTGCACCCTTTTTCTTGAAACTTCTCCTGTGCTATATAAACTGAATTGTACTGGAAAATAAAGTTCACAATTAAAAGTGGCATTTTGTTAGTTCTTTTGCAGTGCTAGATGCCATGTTCACACCCCCGTTTGGTTTTTAGGATGAATTACCAAGAGTGATACATGGGGATATAATTGTGGATGAGGGAAAGCAGTGGACATGTTATTCCTTGACTTTAGCAAAGCTTTTGATATGGTCTCCCACAGTATTCTTGCCAGCAAGTTAAAGAAGAATGCGCTGGATGAATGGACTATAAGGTGGATAGAAAGCTGGCTAGATCATTGGGCTCAAAGGGTAGTAATCAATGACTCCATGTCTAGTTGGCAGCCGGTATCAAGCGGAATGCCCCAAGGGTTGGTCCTGGGGCCGGTTTTGTTCAATATCTTTATTAATGATCTGGAGGATGGCGTGGACTGCACCCTCAGCAAGTTTGAAGATGACACTAAACTGGGAGGAGTGGTAGATACGCTGGAGGGTAGGGATAGGATACAGAGGGACCTAGACAAATTAGAGGATTGGGCCAAAAGAAATCTGATGAGGATCAATAAGGACAAGTGCAGAGTCCTGCACTTACGAAGGAAGAATCCCATGCACTGCTACAGACTAGGGACCGAGTGGCTAGGCAGCAATTCTGCAGAAAAGGACGGGGTTAAAGTGGACGAGAAGCTGGATATCAGTCAACAGTGTGCCCTTGTTGCCAAGAAGGCTAATGGCATTTTGGGCTGTATAAGTAGGGGCATTGCCAGCAGATCGAGGGATGTGATCATTCCCCTCCAGTCGACATTGGTGAGGCCTCATCTGGAGTATTGTGTCCAGTTTTGGGCCCCACACTACAAGAAGGATGTGGAAAAATTGGAAAGAGTCCAGCGGAGGGGAACAAAAATGATTAGGGGGCTGGAACACATGACTTATGAGGACAGGCTGAGGGAACTGGGATTATTTAGTCTGCAGAAGAGAAGAATGAGGGGGGAATTTGATAGCTGCTTTCAACTATCTGAAAGGGGGTTCCAAAGAGGATGGATCTAGACTATTCTCAGTGGTACCAGATGACAGAACAAGGAGTAATGGTCTCAAGTTCCAGTGTGGGAGGTTTAGGTTGGATATTAGGAAAAACTTTTTCACTAGGAGGGTGATGAAGCACTGGAATGGGTTACCTAGGGAGGTGGTAGAATCTCCTTCCTTAGAGATTTTTAAGGTCAGGCTTGACAAAGCCCTGGCTGGGATGATTTAGTTGGGGATTGGTCCTGCTTTGAGCAGGGGATTGGACTAGATGACCTCCTGAGGTCCCTTCCAACCCTGATATTCTATGATTAAGGGGAAATTTAAACTGAATTTCACAATGTGTTCCTGACAGTGAGAGATATTCAACTGAGCAATAATCTCCTTTGGGAAGTGATTTAGAAGTCCCAAAATATGGGGATTTTAAATCTAGGAAAGACATCAACCTCTAAAAAAGGCACTGAGAACAACCCTGCATTGACAGAGACGTAGACTGAATGATCTCTGAAGCTTTTTCTGTTGCTGAATCATAGAATCATAGAATATCAGGGTTGGAAGGGACCTCAGGAGGTCATCTAGTCCAACCCCCTGCTCAAAGCAGGACCAATTCCCAACTAAATCATCCCAGCCAGGGCTTTGTCAAGCCGGGCCTTAAAAACCTCCAAGGAAGGAGACTCCACCACCTCCCTAGGTAACGCATTCCAGTGCTTCACCACCCTCCTAGTGAAATAGTGTTTCCTAATATCCAACCTAGACCTCCCTCACTGCAACTTGAGACCATTGCTCCTTGTTCTGTCATCTGCCACCATTGAGAACAGCCGAGTTCCATCCTCTTTGGAACCCCCCTTCAGGTAGTTGAAGGCTGCTATCAAATCCCCCCTCATTCTTCTCTTCTGGAGACTAAACAATCCCAGTTCCCTCAGCCTCTCCTCATAAGTCATGCGCTCCAGACCCCTAATCATTTTTGTTGCCCTCCGCTGGACTCTTTCCAATTTTTCCACATTCTTCTTGTAGTGTGGGGCCCAAAACTGGACACAGTACTCCAGATGAGGCCTCACCAATGTCGAATAAAGGGGAACGATCACGTCCCTCGATCTGCCTACTTATACAGCCCAAAATGCCGTTAGCCTTCTTGGCAACAAGAGCACACTGTTGACTCATATCCAGCTTCTCGTTCATTGTGACCCCTAGGTCCTTTTCTGCAGAACTGCTACCTAGCCATTCGGTCCCTAGTCTGTAGCTGTGCATGGGATTCTTCCGTCCTAAGTGCAGGACTCTGCACTTGTCCTTGTTGAACCTCATCAGGTTTCTTTTGGCCCAATCCTCTAATTTGTCTAGGTCCCTCTGTATCCGATCCCTACCCTCTAGTGTATCTACCACGCCTCCTAGTTTAGTGTCATCGGCAAACTTGCTGAGAGTGCAGTCCACACCATCCTCCAGATCATTAATAAAGATATTAAACAAAACCGGCCCCAGGACCGACCCTTGGGGCACTCCGCTTGAAACCGGCTGCCAACTAGACATGGAGCCATTGATCACTACCCGTTGAGCCCGACGATCTAGCCAGCTTTCTATCCACCTTACAGTCCATTCATCCAGCCCATACTTCTTTAACTTGGCAGCAAGAATACTGTGGGAGACCGTATCAAAAGCTTTGCTAAAGTCAAGGAATAACACATCCACTGCTTTCCCCTCATCCACAGAGCCAGTTATCTCATCATAGAAGGCAATTAGGTTAGTCAGGCACGACTTCCCCTTGGTGAATCCATGCTGACTGTTCCTGATCACTTTCCTGTCCTCTAAGTGTTTCATAATTGATTCCTTGAGGACCTGCTCCATGATTTTTCAGGGACTGAGGTGAGGCTGACTGGCCTGTAGTTCCCCGGATCCTCCTTCTTCCCTTTTTTAAAGATGGGCACTACATTAGCCTTTTTCCAGTCATCCGGGACCTCCCCCGATCGCCATGAGTTTTCAAAAATAATGGCTAATGGCTCTGCAATCTCATACGCCAACTCCTTTAGCACCCTCGGATGCAGCGCATCCGGCCCCATGGACTTGTGCACGTCCAGTTGTTCTAAATAGTCCCGAACCACTTCTTTCTCCACAGAGGGCTGGTCACCTTCTCCCCATATTGTGCTGCCCAGTGCAGCAGTCTGGGAGCTGACCTTGTTTGTGAAGACAGAGGCAAAAAAATCATTGAGTACATTAGCTTTTTCCACATCCTCGGTCACTAGGTGGAGCCCGTCCCTGCCCAGCACTCCTCCTTCTTGGAACACCATCCCATGGTCGAAGAATCCAAAGCCTTCTCTCCGACACCACCTGCGTAGCCATTCGTTGACTTACACGATTCAACGGTCTCTACCCAGGCCTTTTCCTTGCACAGGGAGGATGGACGAAAACACCACTTGCGCCTCAAACTCCTTTATCCTTCTTCCCAGAGCCACGTAGTCTGCAGTGATCCGCTCAAGGTCATTCTTGGCAGTATCATTGGTGCCCACGTGGAGAAGCAGGAAGGGGTAGCGATCCGAGGGCTTGATGAGTCTCGGCAGTCTCTCCGTCACATTGTGTATCCTAGCTCCTGGCAAGCAGCAGACCTTTCGGTTTTCCCGGTCGGGGCGGCAGATAGATGACTCAGTCCCCCTGAGCCTGAATCTGATCTCACTCATGCCAGGGTTACACAGTGGATGTCACTGGAGTTTATTATTTATTAGAATGTCTATTGGGCTAAGGGCCCCAACCAGCTTCACCACCCATTGTGAAGTCCATAGTGACGGTCCCTGCCTCAAAGAGTTTACAAGCTAAAAGGAATTTGCCTGATTTATGCAGCCAACAGAGCCAGATCCTCTAACTTCTTCCTTTCTGTGACTTCTCCCATGCCTGGCCACAGAAGCTCCAGAAAGACAGACTTGGTGCTTCTAGAGCCTCCTGTACCACCTCAGAGGTATAGGAAGTGCCTTAGCACAGGCTGGGTAGGCTTTCCATACTTTGTTTGAAGTCGGACACAGCAGGCTTTTCACCTACTCCAGTAAGTTAGCTCCGAGTAGTTCCCCTTGTTTGGTCAGTTTTGCCTGTTGATTTTCAGCTGTCACCAGCCTCTTCTCTACACATTAGGGCTGGGACTGTCAAACTGCCAAAGGCACCCAACACCCGTTTCAATTCTATTTAATTTAAACTCCTTTGAAACAGAGGTGCCAGTTAGGGAGGGCAGGGGGGCACTTACCCACCCTACCCCACCCCCGAGTTTCATACTTGAACCGGGCTCCAGCTCGCTCTTCATGGACGAGCACAAGCATGCAGGAGCACTGGCCCTTTAAAACAGGCATGCAGAGCTCTCTGTGTGCAAGAGTCACACAACCCTTCCCCTGAGCTGTCAATCAGCCAGGCGGCTTCTTTGTTGGCCACAGCCCTTAGCTAGGGCTCCCCTGCATCACTCACTCGCACACCTACACTGCTGTGCTTGGGGCGCTCTGTGCTGTGCCTCTCCTGGCCAAAGCCTGGGGCTTGCACTACCACCGGCTGCTACTTCATTGAGCTTTCCAGGGACTGTGGGGCGGGGAGGGGGGTGGATTGCTCGTCCCTGGATCCTGCATCTCCTCCATCCTCCAGGCGGCCAATTGCAACCCCCTCATCTTCCCTCCCTTTCCCCCCACCCCCAAAGGATTTGAGCTAATGTTCTCACCTTTGGTAAGTTCATCATATTGTTTAGAAGGTTTCTAACTTGTCACAATTGAAGTAACGGGCGTGCACAGGAATTTAAATTTCACTGCTTTTGGAGGGGCACATGCCATACATGGGGGGGCATGCGGGGTCAAGTGCCCCCCCCAGATTTCTGCTTGGCCTGCTGGGGTGGGGGAGCGAGAGGGACCCTGTCCTTCTCCCACTGCGCCTGCCCCCCAGCATGCTTAGCCCCTGTCCAGCAACTGGGCCCAGGCAGGCAGCGGAGAGGGCAGGACCAGCCACTTCTCATGCCAGCTGCTCTGGGTCGCTGCTCTGTGCAGCACAGCAGTTGCCTGTGAAAGCTGAGCTGGGGGCCAAGTGAGCCGGGGTCCCCTCTCCCCCCAGCACATTTCAGGCTCACTCATCCCCGTCCCCAGCAGCTGGGCCCGGTTGGGGAGCAGGCCACTGCCACCACCTCCCCAGCCGTGCTACGTTGCACAGAGCAGCAACCCAGAGCGGCCACCTTCAGCTGGCAAGAGAAGTGACTTCCTCCCACTCCCCACCCGGGCCCGCCTGCCAGGGACACGGGCCAAACGTGCCGGGGGAGATGCAGTGGGAGAAGGACAGAGCCCCCTCTCCCCCTGCAGGTAACATGGAGTGGGGAGAGCGCGGTGGCCCCAGGGCTGGGCACCGGGTGGGGGGGATCGCTGGGCAGAGGAGACACGTGGGGCAGTTATATGTCCTCACCTTTAGGTTGTGCCCCCCCCCCCAGTATCGGGAGGCAAAAGTCCAGGGCTGCCCAGGGGACTCAGAGGGCCTGGGGCAAAGCAATTTCAGGGGCCCCTTCCATAAAAAAAAGTTGCAATACTATAGAATACTATATTCTCGTGGGGGCCTGGGGCAAATTGTCCTACTTGCCCCCCCGGGCGGCCCTGCAAAAGTCATCTATGCCAGGTTCTCTGCCCCCACCATGGCCCCAGGGGCACATTCTGTTGGAATATATTGCTGTCTGCCATGCAATCATCATGTCAGTAAAAACCAGTGCTTTTACTGACATGATGTAGCATTATTTCTAAAATGCCTAGGACAGTGCCCCAAAGAAATTAAAGGAAAAAGATCCGAGAGGGTAAACGATGCTAAGCATCAAGACAGTGGTGTAGTTCTGAATTATCCAGAGGGGTTTCGTTTCAGATCTCCTCAGCTTCTAGTTTTAGCTCCAATGTTACAACAAAAAGAGCAAGAGCTACCTCCAGAATGCCCCTTCATTTACCTAAACACAAGTATTGGCTGATAACTTGTGATGTATGTGTTTAAGGAGCTAGCCCGCAGCTTAAATTTGTATCTATGTACCCCCTTGTAAAATGGCTTGCTTCTCCCCACACACACACACTCCCATGAAAGGGTTCTGTTGTGGATGATCTCCATACAGATGGACTTTTTTCCATAGTTAATTCATTGCAGTTGGTCTTACTCAAGGGTCTAATGTTACTGGCAGGCAATGTTGGTTCCAATCTTTACAGAAGTTTTACAAAGAAACATCATCAAGTAAATTCTAGAAATTACATGCACTTTAATACTTACAGTAAGTTGCGCTAAGTGAATTCTTCAATATAATGTGCCATTTAGGGGTTTTACCAGAGAGGCCCTCTCTGTAGCACAGTTTCCAACCGAAATTGCAACTAACAAACACAAGGGGGCAAATTCTGCTCTCCTTAGCGCTGCTCTAAATCTGGAGTAATTGCAAGGGCTTCAACCATTATTCTGAATTAGGAGTTGTGTAAATAAGAACAGAATATGGTCCAGCTTATTTCATTTTTAGTTTTGACCTTACTGATAAAGATTTTGAACAATATATTTTAACCTCCTTAATATAAACCTGAGGTTCACTGAAATTCTACTAAATTTAGAATTTCAATCAATCATTTGTGCTTTGGAAAAGTGATGTGCAGGGGGCAGGGCCGGCTCTAACTTTTTGGCTGCCCCAAGCAGCAAAAAAAAGCGCCGCCCTCTGAGCCCCCCCCC
>NW_020664419.1:21133399-21140946 GCF_002925995.2 Terrapene triunguis
CCGCGCCGCCGGAGTGCCCCCCCCCGCGGAATGCCGCGCCACGCTCCCCCCGCCGCCCCTTACCAGGTGCCGCCCCAAGCATGTGCTTGGTTGCCTGGTGCCTGGAGCCGGCCCTGGCAGGGGGGGTCAGATTAGATGAGCTAACGGTCTCTTCTGGCCTTAAAGTCAACAAATCTATGAAAAACTGAGTGTGGTACGTTGAGCAGTCACTGATATTTTCTTCATGTGTAGCCTGCTTGATCCCCAGAACAAACAATGAGTGATTGGGGTGATACAGGGGGAGCTGCTCAAACATCCAAAGGGGCTGACCAGAGCCTGGACATTAGCCCTGCAGGGCAGACCTGGGTGTGGCAGTGACATCACAAGGACCTTTTGCAGGACCTCAGCTTATTGGTCAAAGTAGCTCGGGAGGCGGTGACCTCACAGTGAGCCTCTGATAACGGCAAGGTAGGAAAGGGCTGCAGGGCAGAGGCAATCTCAGAGACCCCCATGGCTTTCTTGCAGCAAGGCTCCTTCTCGAGGTCTCTCCTGGAGAACAGAGAGAATTCAGGTTCACATACATGAGCGTGAGGAACTGTCTAAAGTTTTCTCCTTTCCCAGTACTGATATTGCTAGAAAACAGACATCCCTGTTGAGAAGGTAAGAGCCCCCTACACACACACACACACACACACACACACACACACACACACACTGTTGAGAAGGTAAGAGCCCGCTACACACACACACACACAAAATCTGAAATGGCGCCCCTGCTTTGAAATTCTCAGGTAGGAGCATATGTGCAGACGGATTAACAGCTGCAGAAACTGCACATGCAGAGCAATACTGCAGCCTGCTGGCCTGCTGCTCTTCAGTAGCTGCAGAAGGACTGAGCACCATTAGCTAATGTACAACAGGAAAATAAAACAGACTGAGGGAGAAGGGAGTCTCTTGCTCACTAACCTATGAAAAGATTGTGGCATACATAAACAATGCCTGGATGCAGCTAGGAAGAAGTGAGAGGGAGGGGTGGGAAACTGCCTAACATGTCTGGCACTTTCCTTATTTTCTGCTTATGCATTTTGGTCCTTTACAAAACTACCAAATCAGAGCAGGATTCGCTTCACATGATAACAAGAATCATCTCATTCCAAATAGGGTGATCAGACAGCAAGTGTGAAAAATCGGGACAGGGTGTGGGGGGTAATAGGAGCCTATATAAGAAAAAGAACCAAAAATCGGGACTGTCCCTATAAAATTGGGACATCTGGTCGCCCTAATTCCAAACTACTTGCAATTCTATATTTAACATAAAATCAAACACAACAACCCCGCCTTCCTGATAAAAGGGTGAGAAATCATTAGTGTAAATCTAATCCTCAGACAGTGGAGAGAGAGGGGAATTGGGGCAGCACAACTGGAAATTGTTTAATGGAAAGCAACATATTCCAAAGACCTACAAATGGCTTATGACCTACCTGATCAGCTCTTCCCCTGTTAGAACAACATGTTACATTTCTGTTCATTGAACTTGCTCTTAAGTGTGAGTTAGCTAAACCACATTAGAAGCATAAAAGAGTCCAGGTCAGATTTAGAGTTAATGTATAACTTTACTGAAACCAAGGGCGTTACCCCCAATCACGTCACCTCTGATCTTGAGCCCTACACTTCCTTATCTTTACAGAAGAGTTAGCAAATAAACCACATGCTAAAAAGTAGTAAACAGCACTGGGAATAGTTCAGTAAGTATTCTACCATGAGTCTGGTGATGGACTGTAGCAAGGGAGTAGGAGGAGATCAATGAAAGTCTTTAGGCTCCTAGGAACATAAATATCTGTGTGGATCAGGGAGTAGTTCCTTAACATAACACTGCAAATTTTCAGACTTAACATTTTAGTATCCAGCTCAGGATCCATCATATTCGGAAGGCTCAGGAGATATTCATTTATTTACAACTTCTCCAGTCATTCGAACTCCCAAAAGAGAGAATTTCCCATGCTAACATTTGGCAGGTTGCTGGATTGTTACTTCTGCTGTCTTCTCCACAGGATGGGCTGGGCCCTTAAGGGGACCTAGGACTCAAGCTGAAACCGAGCCTCCACCTATACCTGGTTTTCCTTCTGGATCATGAAAATTGTAATTTCCAGAGGGTCATATAACTACAGGCTGGAAGCAAGGCCTGCAAGGAGAAGCACAAGAGGCTAAAATGGAGCTTGATAAATTTCAGAACAAGATTATATGATGAGGTTGCCTGTGATTGTAGGGGACTAGATTTGGCGACTCAGGAAGTCCCTGTGAACGAACAGTCTGTGGTATGGAACAAAGATCTATGGAAGAGGCCTGTGGCAGGGGCCTAGGGAACGCAGTGGGTCAGCTGAGCTCTTCAGAGACCAGGAGTCTGACATGAGGCTGCCAATGAGTTCTTGAACAGAGGGAAGCAGCAACAGAACCTGGGAGGGCCTTGATGGAGGACTGCTAGGGACAAGGCCTTAAAGAGAGACAAGCATTGTGAGACGCATTCCCATGACTAGGGCTTCACAGAGGTTGCTCGGGCCCTGAAACTGAGCCCTCTGCCCTTCCAAACAATTGCCGGGGAGATAAGAAAGCCCTGGGGGGAGGATGGAGTGCAAACCTGCACTGCACTCACCCCGCAGTAGCGGCTCCCGTCCCATGGGGCTGGACTCTGCTCCCCGCTCCAGGTGTTGTGACCGGGCACACTGGTTCACAGAGCCACTCAGGTAAATGAAGGGTTGTCCAGGCCAAATTTGTGTGGCACATGTGTAGCTCTGTGCATCAGGTTGCAACGCCATGTACTCAAATTTCATGGTTTTAGGGGCCCCTCAAATGAGGGCTTTGTGGGAAACTACCTCACCTCTTCCCCATCTCTGCCTGTGAAGCAAGACTGATAGTTTGAGAGGGACAGTTATAGGGGTGCAGGTGTCTGGTTTTCAACGCCCAAAAAGCACTGCTGACTGTTAAAAGTCCAGTTGGATTGGGGCAGGCAGGCTCCCTACCCGGCTCCTGCAAGCGGCGACATGTCCCTCCGGCTCTTAGACAGAGGCGTGGGCAGGGGGGCTCTGTGCACTGCCCCCACCCCAAGTGCCAGCTCTGCAGTTCCCTTTAGCCAGGAACCACGGCCAATGGGAGCTGCAGGGGCAGCGCCTGCGGCATGGGTAGCAGGTGAACCATGGCTTTGAGGAGGCTAGCCTGCTGGCCCTGCCCCTTCCACCCAACACCCCCACATACACACCAGAACCCCAAAACCCCCCTCCTGCCCCATAAAAGAAGAAGCCCTGACTCCGAGGGGCATCCGCGATGGGAGGAGCCCCGGCCCACCCACCTCAGCCACATTGGGCCGAGCCGCTGCTGCCAGCCCCCTTGACCTGCCGGCCCCCTAGCACTAGCTCCTCCTGCCCCTGAAGACCCTGTCCCCCGGCCGAGCTGCCAGCCCCAGTGTCCAGCCGAGCCTCCTCAGTCCGCTGGCTGTCCACATCTTTCCTCACTTCCCACATCCTGAGGAGGAGGGATGCGGCGAGCAGTGGGGACGGTGGAGTGGAGGAGGCGGTGGGGGTCTCAGGGAAGGGCCGGGGCCAGAGGCAGGTCAGTGGCAGTGCCCATGGCCTGTGGGCAGAGGCAGCACACAGAGCTGAGGGATGTATCACTGCTTGTGGTGAGTCGCCCGAGGTGAGCGCAGCCTGGAGCCCACACCCCTTGCCCCCTCCTGCACCCCAACCTCCTTCCCTAGCCTTGAGCCCCTTCCTGCACCCAAACTCCCTCCCACAGCCTGCATCCCACACCTCTTCCTGAGCCCCCTCCTGCATCCAAACTCCCTCCCAGAGCCCACACCTTGCACCCCCTCCTGAACCCCAACTCCCTGCTCCAGCCCTGAGGCCCCCTCCTACACCCCAAACCCCTCATCCCTGGCCCACCCCAGAGCCTGCACCCCAACCACCTGCCCCAGCCCAGAGCCCCCTCCCACACCCTGAACCCCTCATTTCTGGCCCCACCCCGGAGCCCACATCCCCAGCTGGAGCCCTCACCCCCTCCCGCACCCCAACCCCCTGCCCCAGCCCGGTGAAAATGAGCGAGAGAGTAAGGGTGGGGGAGAGCGAGCAACAGAGGGAGGGGGGATTGAGTGAACGCGGTATGGGGTCTCGGAGAAGGGGCAGGGTAGGGGGTGGGGCAATGGTGTTCAGTTTTGTGCGATTAGAAAGTTGGCAACCCTAGACAGCTACTGTTCAGGATAGTGCCAGAGCCGAGAGTAGAGGGAGGGCCTGGGCTTGTTTATGGTGTCACCTAGACTGGTGTGGAAAAAGTGACACTGTGGCCTGGAGAATGTGACGGTTTGATCCATGTTCCAAGGGGAAAAGAAGAACCTCTCTCCTGAGGTGGGAGAGACTACTGAGGCCCTTCAAATGAGGAACGAAGGCCATGTTTGTGCAAGGCCTGTTTTTGATTGGCCTTTGTGCCAGAAGAGGAGGACTTCTGCTTCGTGTGAAGGGCCAACGCACAAGTCACCCTACTAGCCTACAGCAGCCACAGCAAGAGAACTGAGGCAGCCATTACATTCTCAATAAGCTACAGTGGAAATGCTCAGGGTGATGAATGGCTTGATGGAACCTTGCTGCTTGCATGCTTTAGCAGAGTCAACTTTATCTCGCCACAGTTTACTGTGGGGAATAAGATCACTCAGCCATAGACTAGGCTTTCAGTGTGTCTGGGTCTTGGAGGAGACAAATGCGAGATCTTCTCTGTTTGAGTTTCGGCCTCCTTTTGTGCAGTGGAGTTTTGGAGAGGCTTGTGCAGTTTAGGATACTACATGCAAATTAGACCCATGTTCCACCTGGCTGATAAAATCTAGTGGAGATAATTCCCAGGTTTCATATAACTCTAACCCCACACTTCCTGCCCCCTGCTAGGCTCTTGGGTGAAAGAGGGTGTGACTGGGGTAGCCCCATGTCCCCCCAATACTATCAGCTGCAAGAATGGTCTCTTGAGGCAGCTAGCACTCTGGACCAGACCAGGCCTCAGGATTAGGGAGTAGATATAAAGCTGGCTTACCTAGCCTCTGACCCTAATTGCCTCTGGCCCTGCACTGAACACAGCTCAGCTGGACAGGCAGATCTAGCTCTAGGGGTCAGAAGGAGTTGTTGATTCTGCCCTTTGGGAAGCAATGGTTATGCCTTGAACAGCTATAGGTGTTTTGATGTTGTAAATATCAACCTGCATAAAAAAGACAAACTCTGAAACAGTCCCAGCTTTCGGCAGGATAGAAATTGCCCTTCTCAACTGTCCCAGAAGAAGAGACCTGACCTTCCCCACTGTTGTGGACAATAGCCCTTCTTCACTGTCCCCATAGCACATATTTGATTCCACACCCTTTTCCCAATCTCAGCTGGGCTGCAGAAAAATTGTCACCTCAGCCCCCTCCAAACCAGGAGGAAACTTGGGAGAGTTCCTGACCACAGGCTTCACACCTCACTGTGGTACAGAAAAGCCTGGCCTTTTAGCCTATGCTCTCACCAATGTCTGGCTTGTCCCTAGGTAAATGATGAGACTATAGGGGTGCTGGAAAAGAGTGGGAGGGTCTCACTGTTGCCACACTTGTGCCCTTTGTTCACCAAGAATCCCAGTATCTATCTATCTGTCTGGCCTCATCTTTTGAATTTGGCTGCAACCCTTGCTCCAAGTACAGGAAATAACAGTTCCTTCCCTTGCAGAGCCCCACCTTCTTTAACTGGAAACTTTTGCTTCTCCAAGTGCTTTTTTGGGTCCAGGCCAATATAAACACTGAGTGGCATTCAAAGACTCTCCTTCTGAGCTCAATATTACTAACCTTCAGCTGTAATGTTTAGAACGCACTCAGGAGTCAGATCACCTGAACAGAAGGCACAGCACTTTTTCTTAACACCACAAGTTCACAGAATCTACTTGAAGCTTCAGGAAGCACTTGATTCAAAGCCCATTGAAATCAATGAGGGTGTTTCCACTGACCTCAGTGGACTTTGGACTGAGTCCTTAGTTTATAATTGACATAAGCACAGTCACTCCCATGTTGACATTATACCATCTAGTCTGTATAATCACTCCCATGCTAGTGATGTGATACCTATTCTTACATCCCCGTGTTAGATATTTTAACTCCTCCAAGGCAGCACATCCATTTTTGAAATAACATGGATTTTGAGAAAACTTTTAAAACTATTAGTCAATTGCTTTTTCTCTCAATCCTGTGCTTACCTGGCTTATTTCTCTCAAGACGCTGCCACTAACATGATGGACTCTGGGGCTAGGCTGATTCGGTGGTGGCTCCAGCCAAGTGCTGCTTCTGATTGGCAGCTCTGATGATGCTGGTGTTTGTAACAGTTCTGAAGTTGATTTTAGCGCTGACAGTGTCTGTAGCAGTCTTGTTGGTAACGGCACAGGTCCTTTCAGTCCCTTAGCTGCAGAGCCACACAGAGGTTTTTTGGGGGGCCCGGGCAAAATCTGAAACTGAGGCATCTCAGCCCTCAAGGGAGCCTCCCTCATCCCACTCCTTACTTTACTCCGCCTCCCTGTTGGCCTCACCTCAGGGATGAGTCCACATTGCTTCCTGGCTGGTCCCCAGTGCTGAGTTGCTGCCAGTTTTGGCAACTGGCAGATGAGGGCCTGGCACACAGCCCGCTGCAGGCAGGGGTCTCTCAAGCTATAGTGGCACCATGACCACTTCTCCTTCTAATCTTCACTAGCCTCTGTGAAGGGGAAACATTTGCAGCTGGTGGAGGAGAAGGGAGAGGTGGTTAAAAAAGACACATTTTAGAGAACAATGGGTACACTCTTTCACGTTAAATTTTGCTGTTCACATTACACAGCACATGTGCTTTCATTACAAGGTCGCATTTTTCCTCTTATATTGAGGTCCTGCCGGTTTGGTAACAGTTCTGAAGTTGATTTTAGTGCTGACAGTGTCTGTAGCAGTCTTGTTGGTAACGGCACAGGTCCTTTCAGTCCCTTAGATGCAGAGCCACACAGAGGTTTTTTGGGGGGCCCGGGCAAAATCTGAAACTGAGACATCTCAGCCCTCAAGGGAGCCTCCCTCATCCCACTCCTTACTTTACTCCGCCTCCCTGTTGGGTAGGGTTACCATTCGTCCGGATTCCCCCGGACATGTCCGGATTTTGGAGCTAAAAATAGCGTTCGGGGGGAATTTGTAAATGTCCGGACTTCCCCCCGGACGCTAACAGGGCAGCTGGCCGGATGCTGAAACTTACATGGGGCTCCAACAGCCAGAGACAGCCCCTCCTCCGCTCCCCTGCAGCAGAGATCAACTCCCTCCCTCCCTGCATTCCAGATTGCCTCCGGCAGTCTGGAGCTCCTCCCCCGCCAGCCAGCCTGCCGGGACAAGCCTGCCGGGACGAGCGGCTCAGGCAGTTCCTGAGCAAGCTCACGGAAACATTAGGCGAAGGCCAACAACAAGGGGGGCAGGGGGGTCGGAGAAGGGGCAGGGAGGTTTTGGAGGGGGCAGTCAAGAGACGGGGGGGGTCGGGAGTTCGGGGGGGGCTTTCTGGGGGAGGGGGGGGGTAAGG
>NW_020664419.1:21141046-21169417 GCF_002925995.2 Terrapene triunguis
TTGGGAGTTCTGGGGGGGGCTGGCAGGGGGCAGGGGCGGGGAGAGGGATTGGAGCAGTCAATGGGACAGGGAGCAGAGGGGTTTAGATGGGTTGGGAGTTCTGGGGGGGGCTGTCAGGGGGTGGGGAGTGGTTGGATGTGGCGTGGGAGTCCCAGGGGTCTGTCTGGGGGTGGGGGTGTGGATAAGGGTTGGAGCAGTCAGGGTACAGGTAGGGTCCTAGGGGGCCAGTTAGGATGGGGGGAGGGTCTCAGGAGGGGGCAGTCAGGGGACAAGAGGCAGGGAGGCTTAGGGAGGGGGTGGAGTCCTGGGGGGCAGTTAGGGGCAGGGGTCCCAGGAGGGGGCAGTCAGGGGACAAGGAGCGGGGGGGGAGGGTTGGGGGTTCTGAGGGGGGCAGGAAGTGGGAGGGGCAGGGGCGGGGCTAGGGCAGGACGGGGGCGGGGCTCCTCCCGTCCTCTTTTTTGCTTGCTGAAATATGGTAACCCTACTGTTGGCCTCACCTCGGGGATGAGTCCACATTGCTTCCTGGCTGGTCCCCAGTGCTGAGTTGCTGCCAGTTTTGGCAGCTGGCAGATGAGGGCCTGGCACACAGCCCGCTGCAGGCAGGGGTCTCTCAAGCTATAGTGGCACCATGACCCCATGCACCAAGTTGCAATGCCACTCGCTCAAATTTAGCCTGCCTCCCACGCTATCATATTGTCCCATGAGTTTGGGGACCCTCTCAAACAGGGGTCCTGGAACAAATTGCCCCCTCCCCACGCCCTGGGCAGTCCCAACCACAGGATTGGGGTTATTCTTGAGGTATCCAGTTTTCACCTTTTTCTCCTGCATCTACTGGCATCTGGGATGTGTTGGGTTTTTCAAGTAAATCTCCAATTATCTGAGATTGTCAACTTCCACCACATAGGCTCAGGACTGTTCTTTGAGGGTAACAAGTTTCAAGCTGCTGCTGCTCATTCTCAGCTTGACCATTTGCCCCACTGTCAATCTGAATAGGGTTTTGTGTAATAAAATGTTTGTAGTTAATTTACCTTGCTTCCAGGCTGTATTTATAAATCAGGTGTTCACTTAGCGCTTGTCTACAAAGGGGTTTTAAACTTGATCAAATCAAGTTTATTCAGTTTGAAAACATTTGATGCAATCCATCACTGCGCCCTAATTCCACATTTAGCTTGAACTCTGGAGCCCTCTTGCAAAGTGGACTAGGTTTGCTTCTAATTAAATTAGTTTTGTATATTGTTTGTGTGGATGCAATTGCTGCACACCACTTTTTTGCATAATTCCAATGGCTATTCCACACAGTGCTTTGGAGGTCGGCCATTACTGACCTGTGCATTTACCTGTGTGTCCTCCCATGCCCTTGTGTCAAATTCCCAGGATGACACCTTCCTCCTTTAAAAGGTAGCACAGAGCCAGCTTTTGCTCCTAGATCTCAGTTGTGACATTGCACTCCACATGTTTATGGAAATATGCTTATGAGTGGAATATAATGTAACTGGAATATGCTTTATGCAAAAGGTCTTTTATAAGGTATCATTACAAAGCTTATAATCTACTGAGTGTGTTCATCCTATTTGTATGAATGTATCATTCTTGTATCTGAAGCTACAAATATTAAGTAGTACTCTGAAGTCCTATTGTAATTATGCACAGTGTGGGCCATTAATGGTTGTTTAGAATCTTGATGGCTCCCGTTGACCAGAACAATTGGTTGTAAATGGCTCTGTTTACTTGTAAGCCTTCCTGTGTTCGTGTGAGTCTTGGGGTCTCACAAGACGTGACCATGTCACCTGGTACTGGAATCCATCTTAAACCTGGTGCTTTTCCATTTAGAAGGAGGGGTGGGGACCCAGAGAGACAAAAGATTCCCACCTTGTGCCAAAGCCATAAAAGGGGGTGTAACAGAACAAAGGGGGCTGCAGTCATGAGAAATCCCCTAGTTATCACCTGAGCTAGAACTAACAAGAACAGTACCAGGGAAAGGATTGGACCCAGACTAGGAAGGAGTCTAGTCTGTGAAAGAAGCTTATTGGAACATCTCTGAGGGTGAGATTTACCTTTATTCAGTTTCTTAATGTATTGGGCTTAGACTTGCTTGTTTTATTTTATTTTGCTTGGTAACTTACTTTGTTCTGTCTGTTATTACTTGAAACCACTTGAATCCTACTTTTTATACTTAATAAAATCATTTTTGTTTATTAATTAACCCAGAGTAAGTGATTAATACCTCGGGGAGCAAACAGCTGTGCACAGCTCTCTATCAGTGTTATAGAGGACGGACAATTTATGAGTTTACCCTGTATAAGCTTTATACAGAGTAAAACAGATTTATTTGGGGTTTGGATCCCACTGGGAGCTGGATGTCTGGGTGCTGGAGAGAGGTGACCTGCTGAGCAGTTTTTGGTTAAAGTCTGCAGCTTTGGGGGCATGGACCAGACCTGGGTCTGTGTTGCAGCCGGCTAGCATGTCTAGCTCAACAAGGCAGGGTTCTGGAGTCCCAAGCTGGCAGGGAGGCTCAGTGGTAATCTCAGCACATCTGGTGACAGTCCCAAGGGGGTATCTGTGACTGAACCCGTCACACCAGTGTATCGTTATTCTGGCAACATAACCATGGTAGCTCCCCAGAAGCCCCACAGCATGTCTCTCCCAGCTGCTTAGAGCTGTACTGAGACCTTGGATCTCATTGCCATCAGGGGAGTGAGAAGTGTCCTTGCATGAAGCTGCTGGGGCCAGCCACTGGAATAAAGACCTTTTTGTGGACACAGCAAAGTAGATGTCTGGGAGGAGTCATGACCAGGATGCTGAGCAGTGCTAGACAAAGAGCAAGCAGCTCACAAGAATGGGGACTCAACGAGGGACATAAGGAGACAATCTGGCAGCAGACATATGACCTGTCCATTTTTTGATGAGGTGGTCAGGATTTTGCACAATAATAAACAACCCATCAAAGACACCATTCAAAGCCTGCTGCCTGTGCTCTCCCTGCCCCTGAGGGTGACCAGCCAGACCCATGGGAGGATGAGCAGGAGGATGCTGGAGAGAAGCTGTCCTTGAGAGCATACATCCGAAGAAGTGAGGTTTTTACTCACGAAAGCTTATGCCCAAATAAATCTGTTAGTCTTTAAGGTACCACCAGACTCCTTGTTGTTATTGTAGACAGATGTGAGCTAGGAGTCCTTCTGAGTATCCTTGCCCCTACCTTCCTCCTTCCCATGCTGTCCACTTGCCCCCCACCCATGTGTTTCCAAAATGGCGGCTGCCCACCAAGGAAATCAGCCTGTCTTTACCCCGTCCTCCCGCAGCAGATTTGAATAACTAAAGCATTCATTTATGCAAAATTTAACAGTTTATTGAGACAGCGCTTACAGGGAAAGAAATCTGGTTATTGTTCATAGTTTCCATGAAGAATAAATGGACATTGCAAGCCCAGAAAAGGCAAAAACAATACTGCTCCCCCCGAGGTACAAATGCCCTGAAACATGCATTCTACCTGACAATCACTGCAGGACCCGATCTATTTTTCTCTGCATTTTCTATATGTCTGCATGGGAAATATAGCAGAACTAAAGAGTGAGAAATTACTCAATTTTGCATTATTAGGGAACAGCTGCATGCCCGTGTCCCCCAGTATAGCTTGCAAGCCCTTTCCACTCCTGCAGCACTTTTAGGGGGACCAGCCTGGTGAATAACTTCACAGCATAGCTTGTGGGTCTGCGCTTTTGAATAAGCTCATTCTCTGGTTACCTGCCTCAATGTAACATCAAGAGTCAAAAGAGTCAGCTTAACTTCAGTATCTGGAAAGATAACGGAGCAAATAATTACGTAGAAGCAGCGTTAGGTTTATGTGGACAACCCCTATAACACACTGCGAGTGCAATCTGTTCTTCAGTCAATTTGCAAACATCTAGAAGATAATAAGGTGATAAGTAACAGTCAGCATGGATTTCTCAAGAACAAATCCTGTCAAACCAACCTGATAGCTTTCTTTGACAGGGTAACAAGCCTTGTGGATGCGGTAGACATGGTATATCTTGACTTTAGTAATGCTTTTGATACTGTCTCGCATGACCATCTCATAAACAAACGAGGGAAATACAACCTAGATCAGTGGTTTTCAAACTGCGGGTTGCAACCCAGTACTGGGTGGTGGAATGTAAGGCACTGGGTCGTGGTGGCTCTGGTCAGCACCGCCGACCGGGCCGTTAAAAGTCCCGTCAGCGGTGCTGCCCGGCTAAGGCAGGCTAGTCCCTACCTGTTCTGACACCGCACTGCGCCCCGGAAGCGGCCAGTTGCAGGTCCAGCTCCTAGGTGGGGGGGGGCCCACAGGGCTCCATGCACTGCCCCCACCCTGAGAACTGGCCAATGGGAGCTGGGCGGTAGGGGTCATGCCTGCGGGTGAGAGCCGCGCAGAGCTGCTTGCGTGCCTCTGCCTAGTAGCTGGACCACTTCCAGGGCACAGCGTCGTCCGTGGTGCCAGGACAGGCAGAAAGCCTGCCTTAGCACCCCCGCTGTACCGCTGACTGGGAGCCACCAGGTAAGCCTGCGCCCCAATCCCCTGCCCAGCCCTGAGCCCCCCCAACCCCTCATCCCTGGCCCTGCCCCCAAGCCTGCATCCCCAGCCCAGAGCCCTGACCCCCTCTCATACCCCAACCCCTTGCCCCCAGCCCTTAGCCCCCCCCAAACCTGGAGCCCTCTCCTGCACCCCAAACCCTTCATCCCTGGCCCCACCCCAGAGCCTGCAACCCCAGCCCAGAGTCCTGACCCCTCCGACACCCCAACCCCCTGCCACAGCCCAGAGTCCCCTCCCACACCCTGAACCCCTCATTCCCAGCCCCACCCCGCAGCCCTCACCCCCACACCCCAACCCTCTGCTCCAGCCCTGAGTCCCTCCCACACCCCAGCTCCGTTGGGTCGCAGGCATCAACAAATTTCTTCAACTGGGTCTCCAGAAAAAAAGTTTGAAAACCACTGGACTAGATGACCTCTCGAGGTCCCTTCCAATCCTATGATTCTATGAAAACAGCCTCAAAGGGATGTAGAGGGGATTACTATCCTGCTTCCCCTACTACCCTCTCCCCCCCCCCCGCTTCCATAACCCACCTTCACCATAACATAATTCCACCCCACCCCAAACCTCCCTAACAGCATATGCAGCAGACAGAAATCGCAATGCTCTCAGCACTCTCCTCACACACAGACCACTTACCATCTCTGAGGTTCCCCCAAGACTAAGAAGAGTTTTAGGAGGAAAAGTAACATTTATATATTAAAAAAATACTATCATGACCTGTCTGGAACATGAACAATAAGTGACTCCCCCCCGGCCCCACTCTCCCACAGCCACAGGACCTGCAGCGGCCAGACTGGCGTGGACAGGGCCTCTTTGTACTGCTGAGAGGCTGGCCAAACTGAGGGGGCAAGAAAGGAAGACTTGGGATGAGATGTTTGTAGAGCTCATGGCAGGTTCCCAGAGGCAAACCAGCCTGGTTGAGGGGTGAAGGCTGTACATGAAAACCCAGAGAGAGAAAGAAATGCAGCTCTCTCAGGTGAGCTTTGGCAGACAGAAAGGAAGATGCAATTCATGGATGCCAGAGTACCCTTCTGCAAAATATGCTCCTGAGTCCTGCTAGGCTAACAGGTCTTGCAATCCCATAATCTAGGACCCAGTCATGTCCTTCAGTCCCTGGACAAAAATGGCTAATGGGACCAGCAACAACTCCTCTCTGCCGTCCCCACACAGCCATCTTACTGGCAGCCATTCCTCTCTCAGAACCAGCCTCTAGGCCAGGGGTTGGCAACCTTTCAGAAGTGGTGTGCCGAGTCTTCATTTATTCACTCTAATTTAAGGTTTTGCGTGCCAGTAATACATTTTAATGTTTTTAGAAAGTCTCTTTCTATAAGTCTATAATATATAACTAAACTATGGTTGTATATAAAGTAAATAAGGTTTTTAAAATGTTTAAGAACCTTCATTTAAAATTAAATTAAATTGCAGAGCCCCCCCGGAGTGGTGGCCAGGACCCAGGCGGTGTGAGTGCCACTGAAAATCAGCTCGCGTGCCGCCTTCGGCACACGTGCCATAGGTTGCCTACCCCTGCTCTAGGCTCTGAGAATGCTGGCTCTTGGGAGCCCAGCACTTTCGAGCCTAGCAGTACCCCTGACAATTTTGAATCACGGCACTCAACCCCAGACCCATTTTGGATAAGAAGAGGCAGAGGGAAGGTGTATATTTACCTGTGACTTTAAGGCCACCGCCCGCTCTACACACACACACACTTTGTTCTGTTTGCACTGTTAGTATTGTTACATTTCCAGTTTTGTTTGCACTGTTGCTTTTATTGAAAGCTTGTTTATAGTTGGTTAGCTAGTAGATTTTTTAGTTAAATGTATTTTCAAATATAAAAACCTAGTTATTTTTCCACTGATTCAATTAACACTTTATTTTTGGTTTGGTTGTTGTTCATTCTTAATAAAAAACATTTACAATCCATCCACCATAGGTGTGTGCAGCACATTTCATTAGGGTGTGCACCCAGGGAGCCCCGCCCCCATCCACTCCCTCCTACTTCCCACCCCCTGACTGCCCCCCTCAGAATCCCCAACTCCTTGTCCCCTGACTACCACCTCCTGGGATCCCTACCACTACCTCCCCCCAGGACGCCACCCCCTAGCTAAGCCCCCCTACTCCTTGTCCCCTGACTGCCCCCCTAGGATCCTACCCCCTACCTGTCCCCTGACTGCCCTCCTAGGACCCTTATCCACACCCCCGCCTCCCCCCTCTCCCAGAGCCCAGCAAGCTGCATGCAGGAGCAGCCCTGGGCAGAGCTGCAGCGGCCTGGCTTCGATGAGGGGTTCATGATGCAGGGAGGGGTCAGGACTGGGGCAGAGGATTAGGGTGCGGGGGGATGAGGGCTGGGACTGGGGTTGAGGGGTTTGGGGGCATCGGAGAGGTTCAGGGCTAGGGCAGAAGGACAGGGTAAGGGCAGCCTCCCCTGCCATTAGGGGATGGGGGGCACTAGGACCCTGGGGCAGCAGACAGACATTGAGCAGGAATGTGCAGCAAAAGCAGGCACGGGAAGGGAGAGGCCCGCGCCACTTTCTTTCAGGCAGGGACGCTCCGGGGCGGGGGGGGGGGGGGGGTGGGGCGGGGGGGGGCTGGCCCGGGAAGGCGGGGGAGGGGCCGGCAGCTTGCTGCAGCCGGAGAGTGGAGCCATTTGCCCACCCCCCTGCATTCGGGTGTGCCTGTGCACACCCGGCACACCCCGTGCGCATGCCTATGCCATCCACTATGAGTCATTATTGCGTTTAACTCAGAAAATCCTATAAATCTGAAATAATTCATAGGGTTTTACAAAAGTACACAGAGAAGGTTCCACTTCCACCACTTATGCCTAGTACCCTAATGCTTGAAATGTATCTACCCTAAACCCTCCCTCCACGGGCTAGCAGCTGCACGTGTTCAGGCATGAGGTTCAAACTATGAACAATAGGTCTCCCTGACAATACTCACCTGGGTGTTAAAGTTTTCTGCGGAATGCCTTGCTGATTACTCAAACTGCAAGTCTCTGAACCTCAGCTTCCCACCCATCATTAAGGCTTTTCCCCTGGCTCTCACAAATATTGTGCAGAACACAACATGCAGTAATGGTGTGAATATTTTTTTCTGCTGCTTATAACCTATTCCACAAACAGCGCCATCTGCCTATCAAATGGCCAAATACACACTCGACTGCCAATCTGCAACTACTCAGATGATAGTTAATATGTTCCTGACTTCTGTCCAACTGGCCTGTGTATGGCTTCCTTAGCCAGGGCATCAGAGGATAAGCCAGATCTCCCAGAATAATTGGGCCAACATCCACATCATTAATATCCATAGTGCTCCTAGGGCCGAGGAGTCCTTTCTCCATTAATTTAAATAGAACTGACTTCCGAAAAATCCTAGCATCATGGACCCTTCCAGACCACCCTGCATTTGTTTGTAAACCTGCCACAGTGGCCCACCAGTCCTTAGAGCACCCTGGAGAAACACCCCTTTCTGTTTATAAATTCTGCACCCTGGCTGTGGGGGTGATAGGCACATGGGTTCCATCAGTTGCCCCAATACAATTTGGGAGTCCCATGCATGCAACTCTACCAATAATCTTCAGAGTATTACCCAGCTTTAGGGCCCCATCAGACAGCACCTTATCAATGGCACAGCAGACCTGCATGAGAATGGCCCCAGTGGTTGATCTCCCCATGCCGGATTGGTTGGATACAGACTAGAAACATTCCAGCCTGGCCACCTTCCAGACGGCAATGGCGACCTGCTTCTCCACAGGTATGGACACCATATGTGGATACTCT
Source organism: Terrapene triunguis (assembly GCF_002925995.2). Classification (NCBI taxonomy): domain Eukaryota; kingdom Metazoa; phylum Chordata; order Testudines; family Emydidae; genus Terrapene; species Terrapene triunguis. The sequence goes on from NW_020664419.1 coordinate 21,149,393, forward strand.
GTTGCTGAAGCTCCAGGATCTGTTCTGTGCAGATCTCAAAAAAGGTAGCTCTCCCCACCCTGAAGTTCTCTCGCCAGTGCTTGTCATCCCAGGTTTGCAGAACAATCCTCTCCCACCAATCCATGCTGGTTTCCTGGGCCCAGAAATGGCGCTGAACACTGTGAAGCTGCTCCTCTAGTTCAAATAGCTCAGCATTGTCCTCTTCCTGCTGCCGGAGGAGTTGCTGCTGCCGCCATAGAATATTCTGCTCCTGCATCATCGGCTTGGTGGTGTGACAGGTGAGGTCCAATGCCAAATTCATCCGACTTTGCCTGCTGTAATACAACCCAAGCAACCTCTACATATTCACACTTGGCACCATGGAGCATTGTTGCTGTCCTGCTGGCAGACTGTAATTTGAATATGGCATGAGCCCACCCAGAAAGGAAGTATGCGGTGGAGACAGCAGAAACATGGGATTAAAAAAAATGTGTTTGAACCCACCTGGCTGCCCACAATTCAGTGAAAACAATCTCAGGCTGCACACAGCTCGAAAGCAAAGCAAAGGATGATGGGATACCCCGAGACTGCTATGCCCTCCATTCACAGCAAACTGCTTCATGTGTTCATGAAAATGGAACAGGCATTCCGTGTGCAAACTATAAGTGTGACGTGTACTACTGGGAGTTAGCTGAGGCATATCGAAGAGCTTCTGATTAAATCCCTGGTGTAGACACACCCATAGATTTGATTAAATCCCCTCTGTGGACACACCCATTTCACTGAGCTCCTGTAGAAAGTAAATTTCTTGTTCCTCTGCTCATTAGCATTTTATCTTGGTGTATTTCTAAGGGCTTGTCTACACTGGCACTTTACAGCGCTACAACTTTCTGGCCCAGGGGTGTGAAAAAACGCCCCTTGTGGAGGTGGGTTTTTTAGAGCGCTGGGAGAACTCTCTCCCAGCGCTCTGCCGTGACTACACAAGCCACATTAAAGCGCTTTAACGTTGCCAGTGTAGCCTAGCCCTAAGGTCTAAAATAGTGGAGGCAGGACCAAATGTGTCAGAGCCTAGCCAGGAGTAAGTGTCAGTGTTATGATTGGAGTGATGTATTTTGACCAGTCCACTTTGCACCCACTTTGTCTCACCCCGATAATATCTCTGAACTTCCAAAGCAGTGGGCAACGTTGGAGCACTGGCCAAAACATGGAACACTCCCTCTTCTATGGACACAGTGTTTCAGTCCCTCTTTGCGGGGGTGTTAACCTCATATCTTAGCCAATTTTCAACTTGGGAAATAACATTCTAATTACCTCAAATCAACTCTGGTCATTGCAATTGAATAAGAGTCTGGACTATTACCTATCCTAACATTACTGTGTGCTGCTAAACAGTTCCCATATTTCTCTCAGAGGTGGTTGCATTTTAATGGTGGTTCAATGATATTTTAAGATAAAAGACTAGAATCACTCTGCCTGGCATAAGTCGGTGCAAATTGATCCCCTCTGCTCTGATGAGGACCTAGGTACTGGAAGGGGAATTCCTTCCTGAGGGAAGGCAGATGGAACAGTTGGTGTTTTTTCTGCAAAGGACCACTTCAGTTTCTGCCATTGTGCTCCACAGAAACCTCCAACAGCAGAGGCTGCTACTGGGGTTGATACACTACATCAGCTTGCAATTTGGCCACCCAGCCCCCACTCCATCTCAGCGAGTCCTACCCATTCTTGCGGCTCTGCCACAGTACTGCAGGCCCCTTGATTGACCCACTGCAGCCTTCTCTTGGCAGACTTTCCCCCATGAGGGCCTACCTGTGCCTCAGTTTATGCTGGAAGAATCTGGTATGTATCTGGTCTAAAGGCTTATAAAGCTTGATTAAGCACTTTTCATAGATTCAGAGATTCATAGATTCTAGGACTGGAAGGGACCTCGAGAGGTCATCGAGTCCAGTCCCCTGCCCGCATGGCAGGACCAAATACTGTCTAGACCATCCCTGATAGACATTTATCTAACCTACTCTTAAATATCTCCAGAGATGGAGATTCCACAACCTCCCTAGGCAATTTATTCCAGTGTTTAACCACCCTGACAGTTAGGAACTTTTTCCTAATGTCCAACCTAGACCTCCCTTGCTGCAGTTTAAGCCCATTGCTTCTTGTTCTATCCTCAGAGGCTAAGGTGAACAAGTTTTCTCCCTCCTCCTTATGACACCCTTTTAGATACCTGAAAACTGCTATCATGTCCCCTCTCAGTCTTCTCTTTTCCAAACTAAACAAACCCAATTCTTTCAGCCTTCCTTCATAGGTCATGTTCTCAAGACCTTTAACCATTCTTGTTGCTCTTCCCTGGACCCTTTCCAATTTCTCCACATCTTTCTTGAAATGCGGTGCCCAGAACTGGACACAATACTCCAGCTGAGGCCTAACCAGAGCAGAGTAGAGCGGAAGAATGACTTCTCGTGTCTTGCTCACAACACACCTGTTAATACATCCCAGAATCACGTTTGCTTTTTTTGCAACAGCATCACACTGTTGACTCATATTTAGCTTGTGGTCCACTATAACCCCTAGATCCCTTTCTGCCGTACTCCTTCCTAGACAGTCTCTTCCCATTCTGTATGTGTGAAACTGATTTTTTCTTCCTAAGTGGAGCACTTTGCATTTGTCTTTGTTAAACTTCATCCTGTTTAACTCAGACCATTTCTCCAATTTGTCCAGATCATTTTGAATTATGACCCTGTCCTCCAAAGCAGTTGCAATCCCTCCCAGTTTGGTATCATCCGAAAACTTAATAATCGTACTTTCTATACCAATATCTAAGTCGTTAATGAAGATATTGAACAGAGCCGGTCCCAAAACAGACCCCTGCGGAACCCCACTCGTTATGCCTTTCCAGCAGGATTGGGAACCATTAATAACAACTCTCTGAGTACGGTTATCCAGCCAGTTATGCACCCACCTTATAGTAGCCCCATCTAAATTGTATTTGCCTAGTTTGTCGATAAATGCAAGGCACTTTAGTGCCTTGCATTTAATCCAAGACTATGTAAAGATCATCATCACTGTTATTCTTGCAGAGTACAAAGAAGCCATAACCACAATATGAGATCCTTTGTGGCATGTTATTTTACAGGAACTAAATGATGACATAATTAGTCAGTATGGCATCATAATAGGTTTTGATAATTATTGTCACCCACTGTGTTGCCGTAAGTACTGATAGAATGGACTTAAGTATAAATATCAAATAGACTGTTACAGAAGTACTTATAAGTACAAGTGTACATATTTTCAGTACTATTTCCATGTATACGATGTAAAAATACAACTATAAGCGCAAGTGCTTTTAGCTCCCGTATTCCCTGCAAGTGTCTGGTCAATATATGGCTAACTGCCGAAATAATAAGCACCCTGTGGAAGAGAAAGAAAGAGATGCAGCTACTGTGTTTGTTTGCTCAATCCAGGGCACTGAGAGGTATGTGTCTGCCTGCTCTGCCCTGGCGCAACGCATCCCTTCGCTGGGCCGGGCAGTCTCCCTGCTGCTGAGCTGGGCCAGGGAGCGACTCGTGAGTCTCCCCACTGCAGGTTGCGTGACCAATCAGGAATGAAGGGGGCAGGACTGCCACCCTCACTGGCTGGTGCAACTGTAGGGCCAACAGAAAAGAGCCCTGGCAGCCAGAACTCAGGGCCTGGAGCTCCCAAGCCAGGACAGTGGTTCTGGGGGACAACCAGAATCCAGGACAGTTGGGAGAGATGTGATGTGTTTTTGAAACAATTTTGGAAAAGTACTTACAGATTTAAAAAATTACTTGTGCTCTAAGTACCTTTAAAATGTAAATACAAATACAGGTGTGTAGAGTACTTCAGAATACTTAAGTACAAATGGAAACCTTGCTTTCACCAAAACTCTAGATTTCCTTATCAAACCTGCCATAGAAATTATCTGCAAATTCAGTCAGTATCTTGGTACAAGGCTTTGATAATCTCAGCCTTGAATCTCTTGGCATTGCTTTTATCCACACTGCTGAGTCACCAGAAATACACATTTAAATAGGAATTTACAGGACTGGCCTAGAGCAAACATATACAAATGCCAAATGAATTCTCAGCAGAAATGATATTTTTATCAACTTCACACCTTTGAGATGAGCAGTGATTTGATTTAAAAGAGAGTATTAGCTGGAGACAGAACTAGTATTTTACCTTTGGCAGCAGCACAAACTGATGAATTAGCATTCATCACAATGCTAAAGTGTCACTTATGTTGCTATAGTAACTACAGGTGCAGAACAATCACAGAACCAAGCAAATCTCAGTGTAGAATGGGTTAAACAGAGTTACATCTAAAGCTGTTTCTGCCTGAAGGCTTGAAGCATTAAACTACAAATCGTGTGGTACAGAAGTTCTGAGGCTGTGGAAGAGCTAGATTTGGAAAAGTGGCAATTCTTGAAACTTACTATCTGAGGCCTGGTCTACCCTACAAAGTTAGGTTGACATATGTCGCCTTGCACCGACCTATTTGTGCATATGTCTATACTCTCATTTGTCTCTGGCTAATGTAAGTGCCCAATTACAGCAATGCAATAAAACCATCTCCCCCAATGGCTTGGAGCCATGGTAGACCTACTGAGATCAATGCAGTGCAGCCAGAGATGCCGGGGCCAGAGCCTCTTGGCCGGGGCCGGCCGCCGGAGGGAGCCACTCGGCCTCCTTGCGCCCCCCCCCCGCCACCGCCCCAGCTTACCTGCTGCCTGCCTGCCTGCCTGTTTCAGGCTTCGCGCGAACGTTTGAGTCACGGGAAGCAAGGGAGGGGGAGGAGCAGGGGGGCGGAGCATTCAGGGGAGGGGGCGGAGTTGGGGCAGGGACTTTGGGAAGGGGCGGAGTTGGGTCGGGACCGGGGCCCCGTGGAGTGTCCTCTTTTTGTTGTGTTAAAATATAGTAACCCTAGATCTATGTTGACCCTAACATGCCCCATTCCCTGTGACAGGGACTGCTCTGGTGACAGTTGTGAGTGCCGCTGCCCAGAGGTGATGGAGCCTGGAAGCCACTACCCCCTTCCTCCCCCCAACACTTCCACCCAGCATATTTTTTAAATGACTTTTCTTGATTGCCCACCTTGGTGAGCACACCTAGCAACTCTCCCTTGTGTGTGACTGCCCAACCAATCACACCGGCTCCACCCAGTAGATGCCTGGAGCAGGCTCAGAAGATCCAATACCTCCTGTCTATGGAGAGAAGAGGCAGCCATAGAAACATGGACATCGACGAGCAGATTGTGCAGGGGATCCAGGCAAAGGGGTGTGACAGAGATCAGCAGCGGTGCTGCATGAAAGTGAAGAGACTGTGGCAGACATACTATAAGGCCAGGGAGGCCAACAATAGATCTTGTGCTGCCGCACAGTCTGCCGCTTTTACAATGAACTGCATGCCATACTTGGCAAAGACACCACCACCACCCTGCAGACCATTGTGGATACCTCAGGCCTGGTCTACACTACGAGTTTAGGTCGACTTTAGCCGCGTTAAATCGACTTAAGCCTGGACACGTTTACACTACGAAGCCCTTTCCGTCGACTTAAAGGGCCCTTTAAACCGGTTTCCTAACACCACCTCGACAAGGGGATTAGCGATAAAATCGGCCTTAGGGGGTCGGAATTGGGTTAGTGTGGACGGAATTCGACATTACTGGCCTCCGGGAGCTATCCCACAGTGCTTCATTGTGACCGCTCTGGACAGCACTCTCATCTCAGATGCACTGGCCAGGTAGACAGGAAAAGCCCCGCGAACGTTTGAATTTCATTTCCTGTTTGCTCAGCGTGGAGAGCACAGGTGACCATGCAGAGCCCATCAGCACAGGTAACCGTGATGGAGTCCCAGTCCCAGTCCCAGGATCGCAGAAGAGCTCCAGCCTGGACCGAGCGGGAGGTACGGGATCTGATCGCCATCTGGGGAGATGAAGCAGTGCTCGCCGAACTCCGAAACAGTAAAAGAAAAGGCAAAACATTAGAAAAGATCTCCAAGGCCATGAAGGACAGAGGCCATAACAGGGACGCACAGCAGTGCCGCGTGAAAATTAAGGAGCTAAGGCAAGCCTACCACAAAGTCAGAGACGCAAACGGAAGGTCCGGGGCAGAGCCGCAAACATGCCGCTACTACGCGGAGCTGCATGCCATTCTAGGGGGTGCAGCCACCACTAGCCCAAGCGTGTTCTATGAGTCCCTCTCTGGAAACGGGGAAGCGGGTTCGGCGGACGAGGAAGATGAGGATGGAGAGAACATAGATAGCTCACAGCAGCAAGGAAGCGGAGAAACCAGTTACCCCAACAGCCAGGATATGTTTGTCACCCTGGACCTGGAAACAGTAACCCCGAACTCACCCAAGACCCTGAGGGCACACAGGGGACCTCTGGTGAGTGTACCTTTGCAAAAATTACACATGGTTTAAAAACAAGCGTGTTTAATGATTAATGATTAATTTGCCCTGGCAATCGCGGCCAGTACAGCTACTGGAAAAGTCTGTTAACGTGTATGGGGATGGAGCGGAAATCCTCCAGGGACATCTCCAGAAAGCTCTCCTTCATGTACTCCCAAAGCCTTTGCAAAAGGTTTCTGGGGAGGGCTGCCTTATCCTGTCCGCCATGGTAGGACACTTTACCACACCAGGCCAGTAGCACGTAGTCTGGAATCATTGCATAACAAAGCATGGCAGCGTATGGTCCCGGTGTTTGCTGGCATGCAGACAACATCCATTCCTTATCTCTCTTTGTTATCCTCAGGAGAGTGATATCATTCACGGTCACCTGGTTAAAATGGGGCAATTTTATTAAGGGGACATTCAGAGGTGCCCCTTCCTGCTCTGCTGAACAGAAATATTCCCCGCTGTTAACCACGCGGTGGGGGGGAGGGTTGAAGTGACCATCCCAGAGAATTGGGTGTGTGGGGGAGGGGAGTTAGTTGGGTTTGTGCTGCATGTTAAACCTGAAATCGCAGCCCCTCCTTTTACATTGCAAACCCATTTTAAATGGCACGGGTGCTTGGTATGGGAAATGAGGGCAGAACTGTTTGAAACCATCCCCACATGTTAAGAAGGTTAAAAAAGCCCAAAGACTATATGTCTTACCATGGCTGCCTGCAAGCTGAAATCTGTGTCCTGGCACTGCGTGAGTGATCTCTCACACCAAACCAGGAGACTCTCAATATAAGAGGAAAAATGCGACCTTGTAACGAAAGCACATGTGCTGTGTGATGTTGTGAACAGCAAAATCTAACGTGAAAGAGTCTACCCATTGTTCTCTAAAATGTATCTTTTTTAACAACCTCTCCCTTCTCCACCAGCTGCAAATCTTACTCCTTCGCAGAGGCTAGTGAATATTCGAAGAAGGAAGCGAAGGACGCGTGACGAAATGTTTACTGAACTTCAGACTGCCTCCCACGCTGACAGAGCACAGCAGAATGCGTGGAGGCAGTCAATGACTGATTTTAAAAAAGCCCAATATGAGCGAGAGGAGAGGTGGCGTGCTGAATCGCGGGCTGAAGAGGAGAAGTTGCGTGCTGAAACGCGGGCTGAAGAGGAGAGGTGGCGTCAACTTGTAATCAGAAAGCAAGAGTCGATGCTCCGGCTGCTGGAGCATCAAAGTGATATGCTCCTGCGTATGGTTGAGCTGCAGGAAAGGCAGCAGGAGCAGAGACCGCCGCTACAGCCCCTCTGTAACCAGCAGCCATCCTCCCCAAGTCCCATTGCCTCCTCACCCAGACGCCCAAGAACACGGTGGGGGGGCCTTCGGCCACCCACTCACTCCACCCTAGATGATTTCCATAGCAATAAGTTTTAAAGTTTTAAATTGGAGTGTGTCCTTTTCCTTCCCTCCTCCCCCACCCATCCCGGGCTACCTTTCCAATTATCCCCCTAGTTGTGTGCTGAATTAATAAAGAATGCATGAATGTGAAGTAACAATGACTTTATTGCCTCTGCAAGTGGTGCTCGAAGGGGGGAGGGTAGTAGGGGAGGGTGGGGTGGTTGGTTTGCAGGGAAGTAGAGTTTACAGGGTGGTGGGGGAGGGGCAGAGGGTTCATCAAGGAGCAACAAACAGAAGTTTCACTCCGTAGCCTGGCCAGTCACAAAACTGGTTTTCAACGCTTCTCTGATGCGCACTGCGCCCTGCTGTGCTCCTCTAACCGCCCTGGTGTCTGGCTGCGCGTAATCAGCGGCCAGGCGATTTGCCTCAACCTCCCACCCCGCCATAAATGTCTCCCCCTTACTTTCACATATATTGTGGAGCGCACAGCAAGCAGCAATAACAATGGGGATATTCTTTTCCCTAAGGTCTGAGCGAGTCAGTAAGCTGCGCCAGCGCGCTTTTAAACGGCCAAATGCACATTCCACCACCATTCGGCACTTGCTCAGCCTGTAGTTGAACAGGTCCTGACTACTGTCCAGGCTGCCTGTGTACGGCTTCATGAGCCATGGCATTAAGGGGTAGGCTGGGTCCCCAAGGATAACGATAGGCATTTCAACATCCCCAATGGTTATTTTCTGGTCCGGGAAGAAAGTCCCTTCCTCCAGCTTTCGAAACAGAAGAGACTGCCTGAAGACGCGAGCATCATGTACCCTTCCCGGCCAGCCCACGTTGATGTCGGTGAAACGTCCCTTGTGATCCACCAGGGCTTGCAGCAGCATTGAAAAGTACCCCTTGCGGTTTATGTAGTCGGTGGCTTGGTGCGCCGGTGCCAAGATAGGGATATGGGTTCCGTCTATCGCCCCACCACAGTTTGGGAATCCCATTGCAGCAAAGCCATCCACTATGGTCTGCACGTTTCCCAGAGTCACTACCCTTGATATCACCAGGTCTCTCATTGCCCTGGCAACTTGGATCACAGCAGCCCCCACAGTAGATTTGCCCACTCCAAATTGATTCCCGACTGACCGGTAGCTGTCTGGCGTTGCAAGCTTCCACAGGGCTATCGCCACTCGCTTCTCCACTGTGAGGGCTGCTCTCATCCTGGTATTCTGGCGCTTCAGGGCAGGGGAAAGCAAGTCACAAAGTTCCATGAAAGTGCCCTTACGCATGCGAAAGTTTCGCAGCCACTGGGCATCATCCCAGACCTGCAACACGATGCGGTCCCACCAGTCTGTGCTTGTTTCCCGGGCCCAGAATCGGCGGTCCACGGCATGAACCTGCCCCAGTAACACCATGATTTCCACATTGCTGGGGCCTGTGCCTTGTGAGAGGTCCATGTCAATTTCCTCATCACTATCGTCGCCGCGCTGCAATCGCCTCCTCCTCAGCTGGTCCTGGTTTGGCTTTGGCATGTCCAGGAGGCTCTGCATATGCTCCAGGACAATGCGCATGGTGTTCATAGTGCTCATAATTGCGGCGGTGATCTGAGCGGGCTCCATGATCCCAGTGCTGGCTATGGCGTCTGGTCTGAAAAAAGGCGCGAAAGTAGTATCTGACGGACCAGGGGAAGAAGGGAGGGAGGGAGAGAGGGAGGGAGGGAGGGAGGGGCGAGTGACGACATGCCGTACAGGTAGGGAGAGAGGGAGGGAGGGGCGAGTGACGACATGGCGTACAGGTACAGGGAATTAAAATCAAGAAAGGTGGCTTTGCATCAGGGAGAAAGACAAACAACTGTCACACAGAATGCCCCCCCCCCAAAGATTGAACTCAAAAGCCTGGGTTTAGCAGGAGGGAGGGGGGGAGCAAATGAATGCAGAATAAATCTATTTTTTACATCTTAAGACGACAGTGCAGCATGACTGATAGCCCTTGGCATTTTCTGGGTGCTTGGCAGCAAATACTGGGCGCTTGGCAGTAAGCCTTCAGGTCTATTGCACGATCTGATACCCACTGCAATATGACAATGATGGATACCAATCGTAATATGCTATCTACTGCCCAAAAGGCAAGGGGTTGCTGCTGTGTAGCAATCTAGCCCCACGTCTGCCAGCCCCATGTCTGCCAGCACCCAGATCGCCATCGGCCTCTTCTGGGTGCTTAGCAGACAATACTGGGCACTTGGCAGAAAATAGCATGCTACGACTCTGCTAACGTGCAATGATCCAACAGGGCGCCTGGCAGAAAATAGCATACTACGACTGATAACCATCATTGTCTGCCCGGGTGCCCATGATCGACAGCCACTGCAGTACGACGACGACGGATACCAGTCGTAATATACCATCTTCTACCAAAAGGCAAGGGGCTGGTGCAATGCAGCCCTACGGCTGCCAGCCCCACAGCTGCCAGCACCCAGATCGCCAATGAAGGCTACCAGTCATGCTGCACCGTCTACCGCCAAAAGGCAGTAAGCTGCTGCTGCTGTTTAGCAATGCAGTCCCACGTTTGCCGGCACCCGGAAGACATATGGTGACGGTGAGCTGAGCTGAGCGGGCTCAATGCTTGGCGTGGTATGTTGTCTGCACAGGTAACCCAGGTAAAAAGGCGCGAATCTATTGTCTGCCGTTGCTGTGACGGCGGGGGAGGGGCCTGACGCAATGTACCCAGAACCCCTCGCGGCACTGCTTTGCATCATTCGGGCATTGCGATCTCAACCCATAATTCCAATGGGCGCCGGAGACTCCGGGAACTGTGGGATAGGTACCATAGTGCAATGCGCCGGAAGTCGACGCTAGCCTCGGTACTGTGGACGCGGTCCGCCGACTTCATGCACTTGGAGCATTTTATGTGGGGACACACACAATCGGCTGCATACAACCGGTTTCTATAAAACCGGCTTCTATAAATCCGACCTAATTTTGTAGTGTAGACATACCCTCAGCAGACTCTAAGACAGAGACTCCTGCTGTGAATGGCTTGCGAGGGCGGGAGGGGAGACATGGCACAGGCTCATGAGCCAGGACCTGTTTGAGACTCCCCCACAGTCTAACCCAGTCCCACCAGGCAAGCACTGATGTGCCTGATGAGGAGGAAGGAAACACAGTGCATGCATTTTTCCTTATAGTGTTTAAATTTAAATATGGCACCCGGCCCATCCCCAAGTTAACAAATCAAAGGTATTGACTTTTCATTGTTTTACTCATACAAGAAGAGGTAGAGGTATATGTGACAGAATATACCCTGTGTTAACACCCAACACATTATTGTAATAGTTTTTGTACAAGGCATGTCTTGTGAGGTATCATTTAAAAACTCATAATTTTCTGATCAGCAGCAGGCAGTAGGAGCAGATAGCACAGGGGAAGCAGTCCAAAATAAGGAAAATCCAGTTGCATGGACAACTTCCTGTTCCTGTGATAGGTTTATATAGAAGCCATGAACCAATCAGGACTGCCAATTGGATTCTAGTGTTACCAGATGGGCCCATTACTTTGATCTCATAACCTGACCCAGCTTGCCTCCTGACACCTGATTCTTAGTTTGCCCTCTGGCCTGGCTCAGCCTCTGACCTCCCAGTATTAGACCTGGCCCAACTCCTGCTCTGACCACTAGGATCAGACCACCCACATTGTCCCCGTTGTGACAAAGATGTTATGCAGGACACAACAGGCAGCTATAACCACTGGGATATTTTTTCACTGAGATCCAGTTTAGTGCGTAAACACTGGTACCCTCCCTCCAACCTAACAAAAGCACATTCAACTGTCAGTCTGACCTGCTGACCTGGTAGTTGAATCTTTTCTTGGTGCTGTCCAGGTGGCCGGCGTACAGCCTCCTGAGCCAGGGGAACAAAGGGTAGGCAGGTTCCCCCAGAATCACTATTGACATTTCAGTATCACCAGTGGTAATCCACTAGTTGGGAGAAAGTGGCCAACTCCAGAATGACTTCCCTGAGTGCGATCCCTACTCACTCCTTCATCGTCAGTGCAGCTCTCACCTAGGTGTCCCTGCACCGGAGGGCTGGGGCAAGCTTGGCACACAGATCCAGGAATGTGGCCTTTCGCCTCTGAAAGTCCTGCAGCCACTGCTCGTTTCTTGGACACAGAAGCTTTGCTCCGCCATCCACAGCTGTTCTGTGAATGCCACCGAACTTCGAATTGTTTTTCTCTATGTCCCTTAGAAATCGTCCTGTCCCCCTCCCCCCCCCCCTTGTTGTGGCACTTCCAACCTTTTGGAGTCCCCAGTGGCTGGTGTGCTTCCCTCCCCTGCAGCCACCAGCACACAGGAAGGGAGTGGTCAGAATACGTTCTCTGGCTAGCCCCAGTTGCAGATAGTCCCTGAAGGATGGCTGTCAGCTGGTGCAAGTTATAGTAACCCCAGGCTAGAGCAGGGCGCCAAAACTGGATGTTGGTTCTCTGCTTCTCTCTTGCCCCATCTTCTGGGCTGCTCTGGGTAGCTCTGTAGGGGAGGCGAGACATCATGTGCTTGGTGCTCTCCTGGACACGGGTAGAGCTGACTGAGCCCCTGCCCTGCTTTCTGCGGCTTCCTCAGCTCAGTGGGGAAGCAGGCAATGGAGTAGCCACAGCCATTCTCCCCCTTTTCCTGTAATGCACGAGGTAGCCTGTGGGGGAGCCACTGAACAGCTGCAGCTGGGAAGCAACAGCAGGGGCTTGGAGTGATCCCACCTCAGACCTGGAGCTGGCTGGGTGGCAATGCATCCTGCCACCTCCCTGAAACAACAGGGCTGGTTCAAACACATTAGTTTAAATTTTTCAGGGGAAGGTTTCAGAAACACTTTCAATTAACAAACAAATACAAAGTTTCTTAACAAGGTTGCCCTGAAGAACCACAGGATGGACATCACGGAAATAGACCCTGCATACAAAGCATAGCAACACTACGTGTCAGTTTTATCTGCACAAGGGAGCATTCAGAACATTGCTTGTAGAAAACCAACAAAGTGCATGAAGATTGTTTATGAAATGGAGAGGGTTTCATTTGTATTAATAATGGGACGCTTTGTAAATAGTTGCGCAAATGCTCTATGTCATGGGACCCTCTGATCTGACAGAACCAGGCTGACCTTCAAGTCATGCTACAAGTCTCGTCTGTTTGGTCAGACTTTTTGCTGAAGGGTCTGCAGTTTCCTTTTTGTGGGAGGGCATTTACCTTTCAATTGGGCAGTTTGTAAAGCTGTTATTTATAGTATGCGGGGGCTTATTGCACATGTCCTTGGAGAGCTACTGATCAGCAGAGTTTATGAACAAAATAAATGAAGGGTAATCCAAATGCCATTGTCAATTAGCAGAGAACATAATCTTGTTCACTAATAAAATGGTAAATCATTCTGGGCAAGATGCTGGAGTAAGGAGGGTCTGGAAGGTCTATGCTTGGCTGGAGCCCCTAGGAGGAATTCTGGCATGACTCCATACTCCCTGCTCTGCAACCAGCCAGTAGCTGTTGTTGGGTCCTGCTTTTAGCCATTGCCATCCCTGTCCCATTTCAGATAGCTATCATCCTAGGGAGTGCTAGTGGGGAGTAGGTACTACGCTCCCTAATGGGATTCTTACCAGCCCATTGGCAGGGAAGCAGAAGGGAGAGGGGGGTCTTTGCACCCTAACGTCTTACTCCTGCATGTAAGAGTTGGCCAGAAACTGGCCCTGTACAATAAACTAATGTTGCCACTTTGCTGACTGGTAGCAGATTTTGGGAAGCGGGCAGTGTCACGTAATTTCTTCATGTAGCTCAGTTACAAAACGTGGACGTATCCGTTAGGGTTGCCAGGTGTCTGGTTTTTTAACGAGAAAGTCCAGTCAAAAAGGCGACCTGGCAATGTCCAGTCAGATGTACTGAGCAGACACTAAAAGACGGGTTACTTCAGGAGGGGGAGGGGGAGAGAGTGGCAGCCTGTTGCCTGGCCCTGAAGCCGCGGCTCCATGGCAGTACATATTGCACCGGCTCAGGTGGCCCCTTTGAGGAGCATGGTTTGCAGCAGAGGACTAAGTGCAGGGGCCCATAGCGAGTGGCTAAGGGGTTCCCAGTGGGCATGGAACATTCCCCTGGAGGGAAGGGATGCGTTTCCCCTGGTAGCGCTCTCAGGCAGCTTTGGGGCATGGAGGGCTTGAGCAGGTGGGGAAGGAGGCTGCTGGGCAGGCAGCACAGAGGGAGGCGGGAGGCTGCCGGCTGCCATGCAGGAGGCAGGACCCTACCTCTACAACGGGGCTGCCTGGCTACTCCCATGCAGCTGCAGCATTCTTCTGATTTGCACTCCCGGGTGACCTACTGATGCTGGGGTTTACAAGTCCCTTGGGGCTGCTCACACTGGAGTTGAGAGGGGAGAGAAGCAAGCGATGTGGGAGGGGGAGGGAGGGAGAGACAGGGCCTAGGGAAAGAGGTGGGGCGGGGGGGTCCGGTTTTCAGAAATTAGAAAGTTGGCAACTCTAATCCTGTTTTCTCAAACAGAGTTGGAGACAATTGGCACACAGGCAACAACTCCCTTTTGCAGAAACCACGGGTAAAACACTGCTGCCCTGTCCCAAGAAGCTGCTGGCTTGAGCTGCTTCTCACTAGGATTTAACACAAAACTAAAGGCTTGTCTACACTGGCAAATTTTTTCGATGAAACTAATGTCGCCAAGGAAAAATCGACAAAAGCAAAATCGCCAAAACATGTCTACATTTGCTCCCTCTGTCGACAGATCATGTCCACATTTGGGGCACTTTGTCGACAGTGAGAGCAATGGACTGTGGGTATGTATCCCACAGTGCCTGGCAACAACATCCATTGCTAGGAGTTGTGGGAATGAGGAAACGGAGCGCGGCACATCCTGGGATGTGCAAAATGTATCATCATGTACCACTTTGTGTCCCACCCCTCCAAAGGTCTCTGGCTTCCTTTCACGCTGTTTTTCCAACTGTCATTCTTTTGTAGTGTGCGCCAGCATCTGCAGTGAGAGAGGATGGATCCCGCACTTCTCTCCTATGCGCTGTTAGCTGTCGTGAGGACATCACGCATAGCAGCACAGTTACTCTCTGAGTTACTCGCCAAGTTAGCAGAGGATGAATTGCAGGCACCCGAGTGTGATATGGACAGCAGCAACTTATCAGTGCTTTGTGCATTCAGAGCAGCTGCATACGGTAGACGGTCGCTTTTGGGCTAGGGAAACAAGCACTGATTGGTGGAATCGCATTGTCATGCAGGTGTGGGATGACAACCAGTGGGTACAGAACTTTAGGATGCGTAAAGCAACCTTCACTGAGCTATGTGCTGAGCTGGCCCTCGACCTGCGGTGCAAGGACACCAGATTGAGAGCTGCCCTTCCAGTAGAGAAGCGTGTTGCTATCGCTGTGTGGAAGCTGGTGAATCCAGACTGCTACCAGTCAGTCGCAAATCAATTTGGAGTAGGAAAATCCACTGCACATGTGGGCTGTATTACTCCACGTGTGCAGGGCAATCAATCGCATCCTGCTGCATAGGACCGTGACTCTGGGAAATGTGCATGAAATAGTGGATGGCTTTGCAAAGATGGGTTTCCCTAACTGTGGCTGGGCGATTGATAGCACACACATTCCAATTTTAGCACCAGACCACCTTGCCTCTGAATACATCAATAGGAAGGGATACTTCTCCATGGTGTTGCAGGCGCTTGTGGATCACCGTGAGCATTTCATGGACGTCAGTGCAGGCTGGTCTGGAAAGGTGCATGACACAGGCATCTTCAGGAACAGTGGCCTGTACAGAAAGCTGCAGGCGGGGACTTTCTTTCCAGACCACAAGTTCACAGTGGGGGATGTGGAAATGCCCATAGTAATCCTGGGAGACCCGGCTTACCCCTTACAGCCCTGGCTCATGAAACCTTACACAGGGCACCTGGACAGCAGCAAGGAGCATTTTAACAACAGGCTGAGTAGGTGCCGCATGGTAGTCGAATGTGCCTTTGGCCGTTTGAAAGCTTGCTGGAGGTGTTTAAATGCAGGCTAGACCTTACCGAGGATAATATTCCTGTGGTCATAACCACGTGCTGCACTTTGCATAATCTGTGTGAATCTAAGAGTGAAATGTTTGCTCAGGTGTAGAGCACTGAGGCAGAGCGCGTGGGTGCACAGTTTGAACAGCCAGATGCTAGGGCTGTCACAGGAGCCCAGAGGGCTGCTATTAACATCAGAGAGGCTTTGAGGAACCACTTTGACAGTGAGGGGAAGTAACACTTCTGCTTTGGCGTTGCTTCCCTGTTGCATCCATGTACAATTTTGGGGCCCAAGATCTGTGCAACACAATGCTCTAGGTCAGGAACCTGTTCCTGAGAGTGAATTGATTGCTATACGCTTTTGTAGAACACAGAATAAAAACGCTGTACTATTATTTATTTATTGTTAAAAAGGATAAAACCTCACAACTGTGTGTAGCTCCAGCTATCATTGTGCAAGCTGTGAGAGGGGGTGGAGTGGTGGGGAAACTCAGGAGCGCTGTGAAGTGAAAAAGAATGTATGGGCATAGAGGGGGGTGAGGTTGGCAAAGAATTGTGCATCTGCTGCAGTGGCGCTCGAACTCGGATCTGCTCAGTCTGCAGCTGTATCAGAGACTTGAGCATCTCTGTCTGATTCTCCATAACTTTCAGCATCCGCTCTGTCGCTTGCCTAGCAAAAGCAGCACTCTCTTTTTTGTCCTGCCTTTTGGCTTCCCAGCACTCTTTCTGTTCCCCGGTATGTCTCTCATAGCGCTGTATAACCTCGCGGAACATGTCTTCTTTGCTGCGCCTAGGGTTTTTTCTTATCTGCCGCAGCTGGTCCACGGGGGTGCATGATGTGTTCTTCAAGGTCCGTGCTGAACAGAAGAGGGATTGTTACATTCCAGCAAACAATTGAAACATTTTAGTAAAAAGGGCATTTTGCTAGTAGAAATCACTTTCTCTCTGAGACCCTAGGCAGGCACACAGCTCCGCGAGAACCCCAATCATGGTGAGTTTCGGGAGTGGGGGGAAGGCAGTTGTGCGTACCGACAAAAAGGCCACAGCTTGCAGGGTACCTTTGCAGGGATCGCATTCTAAAATTATCCCACTTTTTCACAGGCGGGCCACCTGCTGGCTGACATCTTGCTGCTGAGGGTGGCCAGAGAAACCATGGGTCAGCTGCTAAATGCTTGTGACTTTCACCCCGGTCTATACGCAGCTCAGCTATGTGCCGCTTTGGTCCCAGCTCCAGTGATGGCTAAATGGCATGGTACTGTTTCCTACAATAGGGGAACTAACAAGGCTGCAATCCCTTGGAATCTGCAGCAGAGGATTAACAAGTACCTGTTGGAAACTTTCCAGAGCCTCTCTCTCGAGGATTCCCTGCAGGTCTCGATGTCCATCGACACCCTGCTTGGCCATGCAGATTACCTACACAGAGCAATGTCCAGCTCACAGTAAACACTACCTGCCTTCCACTTTTCGATTCCCTACACAAGCCACAGCAACTTACCCAGAGTCTCATCTGCTTCCTGCTCCCCACTGAGCACTTCTGGAGTGGAGAAAAGTCCTGGCTGCCTGCCCCACCAGGCAACCCCGCTGGGAGCACCACATCCTCTTCTAGCTCAACCTCTTCATCCACAATGTCAGCCTTCGGGTTATCCCCCTTTCGGCTGCATGCGAAGTATCCACGGGGCAATCAGCGATGGAGGAGGGGTCACCACCGAGGATAGCATTCAGCTCCTTATAGAAGCGGCAGGTCTTAGGTGCACCACCGGAGCGATGGTTCGCCTCCCGTTCCTTATGGTACGCCTGCCTCAGCTCCTTTATCTTTGCTCTGCACTGTTGCATGTCCTGATCATAGCCCTTTTTGCACAAGCCCTGAGAAATTTGCCCATATGTGTCCCGATTCCTATGGATCACTTGCAGCTGCAACTGAACAGACTCCTCTCCCCATATACTGATCAGATCCAACAACTCAACGGTGGTCCAAGCAGGAGCACATTTGGTGCGATAGCCAGCCATGCTCACCTGGGAAGCCACCTGGGAAGCTCCTCTGAAAAGCCAGCAAACAGGAAATGAGATTTAAAATTCCCGGGGCTTGCAAGGGGGAGGGGCAGGTTGGCTGCAGGGCAGCAGAGTTCAAACCGCTGACCAGAGCGGCAGCATGGGAATTGTGGGATACTTTCTGGAGGCCAATAAAATAAAATAAAAAATAAAACTGTGGTGTCTACACTGGCTGTTTGTCAACAATAAAGGGAGGGGAAAAGACAAAAGTCTCTCGCAGGAGTGAAAGCTTTTTGTCACCAAATCTAGGGGGGGCCCCCCCCCCCCCCCCCGAAAAAAGTGACTTTGTAGTGTGTACGCTATCGCTGTTTTGTCACCAAAAGCCAGTTTTTGGTGACAAAACTTGCAAATGTAGACAAGCCCTAAATTTGCTTAACAATTTTCTCTTCCTACCTCAGTCCCCGAGTCTGACACCTAGGAAAGTCTTGTAGTTCAAAGACCGCATGGACTTTCAGGGTGGGTCTGGGTATCAACTCTCCTTTTGAGCAGCTGCTTTGCAATACAAAAGAGCCTCGCAGCTTTGACTTCCAGACAGAGTGCTTTAACTTACAACATTTTCTTAACTAGGGTTTGGGTGTTTATCCATCAACAAACCCACCTCTTCTAAGCCCCAGGCTAGTGTCCTGACCATCTTCCTCTCTAGCTGAGCTAGTGTAACCATGGTCTGCAGAATTGTTTACATACACAGGAAACTTTGGTCTGCTACCTCAAGACTAAAATGTTAGCTACCATGCAAAAAGATGTCCTACAGGCTGAATGTCATGCTTTTCAAGATCTCCTTGTCCGTTCTGTCATGGCTATTTATGTTACTTTATGCAGTGTAATTGTACTCATGTTGGTGCTAGGATATTAGAGAGACAAGGTAGGTGAGGCAATATCTTTTATGGGACCAACTTCTATTGGTGAGAGAGAGAGAGAGAAGCTTTTGAGCCACACAGAGCTCTTCTTCAGGTCTGGGAATAGAACTCCCAGCATCACAGCAAAATGCAAGGTGGAACAGATTGTCTAGTATTAGTAGTTACCACATATTGTAAGGGACCATGCAAGGTAGAGTGGCTTGTTAACACCATTACAGACTAAGGACAAAAAGAGGGGGCTAGTGGGTTACAGATTGTTGTAATAAGCCACAAATCCAGTTTGTCTGTTCCGTCCAAACAGCTGTAGCAAGTTCCAGGAGGGAAGGGGGAGGAGCAGGAACGTGGCACGCTCAGGGGAGGAGGCGTGGAAGAGGCGGGGCTGGGGTGGGGATTTGGGGAACAAGTCGAAGAAGGGCAGGGAGGGGGCGGATTTGGGGCAGGGACTTTGGGGAAGGGGTTGGAATGGGGGTGGGAGGGAGCAGGACAGGGGCGGAGTCGGGGCAGGGCCGGGGTGGGGTCGAGCACCCACCGGCACCATTAGAAGTCGGCGCCTATGCATATAACATGTATAGAGACAACATTTATGGCTAATCTCTTGGCACATCTCTCTATAGCAGTCTTTTGAAGTTCCCATGCCTCCAAAGTCTCACATCTGTCATACCCCCCATTAGTTAAAACTTGGTTTATGTTCTGGTGCCCCCCCTCTTGGTGGTTGGGTCTGCTCCCAAACCCTTCTACAGAAACTATTTTACTTATGGATATTTCTGATTATAGCAGATGCCTCCAATACAGTTTATGAGAGAGCATTGGTGCACTGCGTTGTATCTTTGTATTTTTCATAGTTATCCACAAACTTATAATGAAAGTTGAGCCAAGTAATCAAAAAGTCACTTCATTTTGAGCACTAATTATAGACACCAGTGGCTAAGTTTGAATAATGGACAAAAGGTACCCTAAGCTTCCATGTTAAGACCAGTGATGTTTAATATTTTAATCAGTGATCTGGAAAAGTTGAGTGAACAGCGAGGTGGCAAAATTGGCAGGTTAGACAGAATTATTTAGGATAGTCAAGACTAGAGCACCCTGAAGAACTTCAGAGTAATCTAACAAAGCTAGAAGAATAGGTTGCATGAAAGCAGAGTAAGCCATTATTGACAAATATGTAGGGTAAGGTACATAGGAAGGAGTCATTTGAACTGCTCAGACACCTTACTTAGTCCTAAATTAATTGTAACTCCTCAGGAAAAAAGACCTGGGTGTCACTGTGGATGCTCAATGAGAACCCAATAATAGTGGGGGATTTCAATTATCCCCATATTGACTGGGAACATTTCACTTCAGGA
>NW_020664419.1:21169817-21176731 GCF_002925995.2 Terrapene triunguis
GTTAGTCTTAAAGGTGCCACAGGACCCTCTGTTGCTTTTTACAGATTGAAGTGTCACTAGAGGAGGTTTTGGAATTAATTGATAAACTTAACATTAACAAGTCACCAGGACCAGATGGCATTCACCCAAGAGTTCTGAAAGAACTCAAATGTGAAGTTGCAGAACTATTAACTAAGGTTTGTAACCTGTCCTTTAAATTGGCTTCTGTACCCAATGACTAGAAGTTAGCTAATGTAACGCCAATATTTAAAAAGGGCTCTAGAGGTGATCCCGGCAATTACAGACCGGTAAGTCTAACGTCGGTACCGGGCAAATTAGTCGAAACAATAGTTAAGAATAAAATTGTCAGACACATAGAAAAACAAACTGTTGAGCAATAGTCAACATGGTTTCTGTAAAGGGAAATCGTGTCTTACTAATCTATTAGAGTTCTTTGAAGGGGTCAACAAACATGTGGACAAAGGGGATCCAGTGGACATAGTGTACTTAGATTTCCAGAAAGCCTTTGACAAGGTCCCTCACCAAAGGCTCTTAAGTAAGTTGTCATGGGATAAAAGGGAAGGTCCTTTCATGGATTGAGAATAAAAGACCGGGAACAAAGGGTAGGAATTAATGGTAAATTCTCAGAATGGAGAGGGCTAACTAGTGGTGTTCCCCAAGGGTCAGTCCTCGGACCAATCCTATTCAACTTATTTATAAATGATCTGGAAAAAGGGGTAAACAGTGAGGTGGCAAAGTTTGCAGATGATACTAAACTGCTCAAGATAGTTAAGCCCAAAGCAGACTGTGATGAACTTCAAAAAGATCTCACAAAACTAAGTGATTGGGCAACAAAATGGCAAATGAAATTTAATGTGGATAAATGTAAAGTAATGCACATTGGAAAAAATAACCCCAACTATACATACAATATGATGGGGGCTAATTTAGCTACAACAAGTCAGGAAAAAGATCTTGGAGTCATCGTGGATAGTTCTCTGAAGATGTCCGCGCAGTGTGCAGAGGCGGTCAAAAAAGCAAACAGGATGTTAGGGATCATTAAAAAGGGGATCGAGAATAAGACTGAGAATATATTATTGCCCTTATATAAATCGATGGTACGCCCACATCTCGAATACTGCGCACAGATGTGGTCTCCTCATCTCAAAAAAGATATACTGGCACTAGAAAAGGTTCAGAAAAGGGCAACTAAAATGATTAGGGGTTTGGAACGGGTCCCATATGAGGAGAGATTAAAGAGGCTAGGACTCTTCAGCTTGGAAAAGAGGAGACTAAGGGAGGATATGATAGAGGTATATAAAATCATGAGTGATGTGGAGAAAGTGGATAAGGAAAAGTTATTTACTTATTCCCATAATACAAGAACTAGGGGTCACCAAATGAAATTAATAGGCAGCAGGTTTAAAACAAATACAAGGAAGTTCTTCTTCACGCAGCACACAGTCAACTTGTAGAACTCCTTACCTGAGGAGGTTGTGAAGGCTAGGACTATAACAGCATTTAAAAGAGAACTGGATAAATTCATGGTGGTTAAGTCCATTAATGGCTATTAGCCAGGATGGGTAAGGAATGGTGTCCCTAGCCTCTGTTTGTCAGAGGATGGAGATGGATGGCAGGAGAGAGATCACTTGATCATTGCCTGTTGGTCCACTCCCTCTGGGGCACCTGGCATTGGCCACTGTCGGTAGACAGGATACTGGGTTAGATGGACCTTTGGTCTGACCCAGTACGGCCATTCTTATGTTCTTATGTTATGTAAAACTTCTGCTCAATGTGCAGCAGTGGTCAAAAAAGCAAACAGTGTTTGAACGAATAAGGAATGAAATGGAGAATAATATGGAAAAATATTATAATGCCATTATATAAATTAATGGTATTCCCTCACCTGGAGTGTTAGGATTATTTTATCTCAGAGGATATACTAGAAACAGAGAAGGTTCAAATATGCATTGAGTTATCAGAAGCCCCTATAGGCTAGTCTACACTGGCAGCGCTTTAACGTGGCTTGTGTGGTTGCGGCAGAGCACTGGGAGAGAGCTCTCCCAGCGCTTTAAAAAAAACCCACCTCCACGAGGGGCGTGGCTCCCAGCGCTTGTGCACTGTCTACACTGGCACTTTACCGCGCTGAAACTTGCTGCGCTCAGGGAGGGTGTTTTTTCACACCCCTGAGTGAGACAGTTGCAGCGCTGTAAATTGCCAGTGTAGAAGGATTTCCATGTGAAGAAACTGTAAAGATTGGAGCTAGTTAGGTTAGAGGAGGCACAAATAAGAAGGGACATGGCACAAGTATACAAAGTAATTAATTATACAGAGAAATACATACAGAAACTATACAGAGAAAGCAAACTGGGTGCTCCCTCTCATTCATTCTTACAGCGGAAGACTGAGGGGACACTCAATGAAATTGAAAGGCAACACATTTCAGATTGATGAGTTTGATGTAAGGGGGAAAAACACCCTTAATTAACCCTGGAACTCACTGCCATAAAGTATCATTGAGACCAAGAGCTAAGCAGGATTCTAAATAGGACATCTGTAAGGATAATAAGAAAATTCTCGATTACATTAGATAGGATAAAATATTTTTAGAAGCGATATAAACCCTCATGCTTCAGGGTATAATCCATTGATGGATCACAGGAAGGAAATTCTTCTAATAACAGTTTATTCCATAATTGTCCACTAAGCAATTTCTTCCACTTCCCTTTGAAACATCTGGTACTGGCTACGGTTGAAGATAGGATACTGCACTAGATGGACCACTGGTCTAATCCAGTCTGGCAACTCCTATGCTTTTGGGTCTCAGGCAGTCACATAAACTAAATTCCATTTAAGAGATTAGCAGGAACTCCTATCAAAAGAATAAGCAAATTTCCTGGCCAAATAGTTGAGGTAAACTATATTCTGGATCAAAATACAGACAGCTCAGTCTATATTTTCTGATAAACAGTGGTGGATTAAGGCATGATGAGACAGATCATCTGATGCCAGCCTCATCATCCCCACCAGATAATGATCTGGTGGAGGAGCTTGTGTTCTTTATCTGTCTATAACACATTTAGCCTTAATCCATCCTTGAATGAAGTGGCCCATGATGGCCAACATTTTCATAGCTGCAGAGGGGACAAACAGGATTGATCTAATTAAGCATCATGCTTTCAAATGGGTATTTTTCTATATTTGGAATATCAGAGCCAAGCAGGTCATTCAGCAGCTGGCAGTGTCTTCTGTGGAAGATAGACTTCAGCCTGAGAGCAAGGGAAGCAAAATCGGTCTCCATGACAATAGGTGAATCAGACAAAGATTGGCACTGTTTGAGCTGAACACGGAGGAGGGAGAGGTAGAAATCCTAAGCCTGCAGCACCTGTTCTCATCTTCCCAGCATGCCCCCCTACACCAGGGCTTGCAGGTGGGCAATGTAGAGCTCCCTAGAGCAGCCAAAACGTGTCTGGACCAGAGAAAGTCTCCCAGAATCTTGCAGGCTGTTTGAGTGGGTGGACAGAATACCATCCCTGGTCGTCATGGAGCTGTAACACAATTCTCTACTTGCTGCTATGTTACTATGTGCTAGGTTTTTCACAAAAGAGTACGGATAGGTGATTGGTACCAGACCTGTAACAAATAAAATCTAAATGATGGAACTCATCACCGTGGATCAGTGGAACTGACAGCCAATGCCATATACCAGGGAAAGGGAGTGGAGGAAAAAGAACAAACCTTATAACAAGGTTTGCTCCTGGATATACAGGCAAGTCCAAATCATGTCCTGATATACGAAGGGCACTATTTTTATCAGCTATACAAAGGGACTGCTTCAGGAGCTTGTGTAGATGGATCCTTATTTGCTCAAGGTCACAAAACAAATCAGAGGAAAGAACAGGAGCAAATGCTGACAATAAGATGTGTCTGACTTGTCATGGGCAATTCCAGCTGAGTCATTTGTGTAGTAGAGGAAGCAATTCCCTGTCATTGTGAAAAACAATCCCAAAGTAGACACTTTAGAACTGTTTAAGGCTGCCTAGCACTGGAAAGGGATGCTATCTTGCCCATTTTGTTACACCAGCCTTCCACTTGTGAAGTCGGTGTTGTCTTCCAGTGGTGTAGACTTGGAATTAAGCCTTAAGGTTTTTAGTTCATCCTTAAATTTTCCTCTCTTTGGGATTCTCATGGAAGGTTTTCTGATTGATTGTAGTATAGCATTGCAGGGAAACGATCTCTAAATCTCTGGGATAAATTAGAGCATTTCCAAGTCTCCGCACACAACTGTATTCCTACTAAGGTTTCTGCATTTATTTCCTTTGACTCCTCTTAATTCTACTGTTTTCTGAGTGCCCAGAAGAGACAATCTGAGAGCTAAATCCTCAACTGGTGTAAATCAGCATTGTTATATTGTAGTCTAATTTTATACTAGCTGAGGATCTAGCCCTGTTATTGACTATAAATCTTTCCATAGTTTAGCTCTCCATTATAGCACTGATCTTATTAAACAATTTTTCTTGTTTACATTCTACTGAAGCACAGTTCTAATGGGAGGTCTTTCTAACTCAATTGTCTGTTAGAGGAGATTCATTTAGTAGTAGTACTCCTAATCTTGGAAACAGGCTCCCTACATAAATTAAATCTACCTGTATCCTAATGAAATTATAACAATTGGTGGCTTGAGTGGTTTCTCTCATTTTCTTTTTAACATTAAATGCCACAGAACAGTCACAGTCGGGAAACCGCTTTTCCTCACAGTTAACTTCTCCCAGTGAAAAAGAGAAAAAAATTAGCGTAGTAATGACAAATTGTCATGACTCATTGGATTGATTTTTTTTGTTTAGTTTGAAAGCGATTCTCCTGTAATCCACTATAAAGATATCTAAAGTGAATTCTAGACCCTCCCTAAGTCAAATATTGCAAGACAGAAGTGAGATTTGAGAAGATATGGTTTGTGATATCTGCATAGAACCTTGTTAGGTTTTGTTTCCCTAAGAGCCTAATTAACAAATGCAATGTTCTTAGAATGTTATACCTGGGGCAGCAAAGACTAAGCTTCTACAAAGAAGGAAATAGAATTTAAATTCACTTTTGGCAATGCATAAATTTGTAGTTAATTATATATTAATGAAGTGTTCTTTGTGGCCAGCTACTCTAAATGTCATCTTTCCTCCCCTGAAGTTTTACATTTAAATTACGCTAAAAGGAATTTTTTTTAGTCTATGGAATAATCTGCAGAAGGTGAGGGCAAGTGGGGAAGAGATGGAAGTGTAACTAACAAACTGAATTTGTTTCATGTGGTTTTCTACTCTCTCTCTATTCTGGGAATTTTTTTCTAATAAATAATGTCTTGCATCCAAATGATCCCAAAACATTTAAAAAAAAATCATGAGCTGAATTTTCAAAGCTAGGCATATGCAGCTGTACATCTACATCTGTGTGTACCTAACTAATGTATGCTGATAGTACACATGTAAATCAAGTATTTGTGTATGGTCTGTTAGATGCCTAACCAGAAATGTTCACTTGCAGTTACTTAACTAGTAAACCCACATTGGGTATTTATGTTGTAAAATGGTCCTCTAGGGCTTAACTGGGTTACTGACAATATTATGGGTTGGAGCCATGCTCCACTCCTCTCTTACTGTTCAGTTTTTGCATGTTTTCACCCATTCCGTTGTGCAGTTAAATAAAGCTGCATGTTCCCAGCCTGCGATACTGTAAGTAAAGTGTGTTTCTTGTGTACCCTTTACAAAACTGGTGATGAGGAAAAACATAAGAATGGCAACTTTGCATAAAATGAAGGAGTTAAATGCAGAAAATGAGGATTGTCAGCAATATATTGACATACTGGGCCACTGTTTTCTTGCAAATGAGATAAGGACAAACAGAAATCAATTTTCCTCAATGTCAGTGGCAGAGTGGTCTGCCACTGGGTCAGCGGGGACTCCCATGGAAACACACTGACCTCACTTAGGTGGGAGGTACCACTCGCAATCCCTCCCTGGGTCACTTCCTTCCTACCACGTTTTCAGGCATTGTAGTCCATTGAGCATCGGGGCTTCTCCGCGCAGGTGACTCCCTGCGGGTCCGTCAGACACAGCCCTCGAGTCTGGTTCTCAGAGTTTCCAGTTCCCACAGGCAAAGGCTGGGATGACTCTTCAGCTGGAGCCTCCACCCAAGGTCCTTTCCCCTCCAGCGGTCAGCCTAGAATGAACTGGGCTGCTCCTTTTTATACAGAAGCTGGGATTGGGTGACAGGGCATGGATCGCTTGATGATAACCTGTCTGTTCATTACCTTTGGGGCACCTGCCATTGGCCACTGTCAAAGGACAGGATGCTGGGCCTGATGGACCTTTGGTCTGACCCAGTATGGCCATTCTTATGTTCAGGTAGTTGGTGCATGCCCAGCACAGTCTGAGGGGCGGGACTTCTGCCGCCAATAGTGTGGGGTTAACCCCCTCTTGTCCAATGCAGGGTATGCACACCCCATCACAAGGGGTTAGGGGCGAAGGGGGCACAGGAGGGGTTGGGGCAAAGAGGAGAGGAGTGCAGGGATTGGGGAGGAGGGGCGCAGGAGTGGTTAGGAGAGAAGGGGGCGCAGGAGGGGAGAAGGGAGCGCAGGAGGGGAGTGCAGGGGTTAGGGGAGAAGGGGGCGCAGGAGGGGAGTGCAGGGGTTAGGGGAGAAGGGGGCGCAGGAGGGGTTAGGGGAGAAGGGTGCACAGGAGGGGTTAGGGGAGAAGGGTGCACAGGAGGGGAGTGCAGGGGTTAGGGGAGAAGGGGACACAGGAGTGGTTAGGGGAGAAGGGGGCGTAGGAGGGGAGAAGGGGGTTAGGGGAGAAGGGTGCACAGGAGGGGTTAGGGGAGAAGGGGACACAGGAGTGGTTAGGGGAGAAGGGGTGCAGGAGGGGAGTACAGGGGTTGGAGAGTTGGGG
>NW_020664419.1:21176831-21218568 GCF_002925995.2 Terrapene triunguis
AGGGGGACATGCTGCCTGGAGCAGACCTCAATACAGAGCTGCAGGCTGCTGCTGGAGAGACAGCAGAGCTCCTGCCTGTTAATGAGGGGGGAAATCTTAGGGACCATTTCAACTGAGTATGTATTGCAAATCAATAGCCAGCCCCTGCTGGGTCTCTGGAGAGGCAGGAGGTGCAGTAGGAAGAACCCAGGGAGCAGGTTTGGTGATACCTTTGCCCAAGATGCACACTTGCACTGCCAGCCCCAGGGCCCTGGGTTGGAACCTGGTGGCGCAGGAGGTTCCCCTACTACCAACCCACAAACTTGAGCCACTAGGCGCTTCTGCTGATTGCGACCTCAAAACCCCTAGGTGCTGCTATTGCCTACCCACAGACTTGAGCCATAAGGGGGTATAGGGAGTAAGTGCTCTAGCCACTAGGAGACACCCCCCCCCCATCACATACCCAAGCAGTTAGCCAAATTTTGAGGTGCCGGAGGATGTTTCCATTTTGAGGGTAAATTGATGATGGAGTTAGGTATCTTTGATGTAATCCTGTTTATTTACAAAGAATGTACAAAGTCCTGTTTCCCTGAACACAAGAGGAATCAAACAGGAGATAGTTTCTTTACTCACAACTCCAAGCTTCTTTCAGCCAGAACTTGGCCCAGAAGCTCTCGCTTTTTCTCAGGGCCATGGTAGCAGTACTTCAGTGGCTGTGTCTGGTGCTTTTTTGTTGCATTCTCTCTCAGCTTCTCGAGTCTTTCTGCTATTTCTCTCACAAACACAGCTCCACCAATTAACACTCTGGGCCCTGTGTTTGCTAGATTGGTCATCAGGGAACCCCCTTGGGCCGCACAATTCAGTTTAAAAAAATAGAGACTGTTTGGTTAGCTTGTTTTAGAATCAGCAGAAAACAGTCTAGTTAATAAGGACCAGATCGGCTTTACTCTCTTTGACTTATACCTTGCTCCCTGAGTAGTTAAGAAGACTACTTGCAGAGCAAGGTACTAACCTAACTAATGGTGGCAGAATCAGATCCTAAATAAATAGCAGCTATTATTTGTTTTCAGTTTCTCAGTGCAGGATTATTTTTAAAAAGATTTAAATCCTGAAGGCAAGACTATACCAGATTATAAAATTATTTTAAAGCAGCTCGGATGTTGAACCTAAATTGATCCTTTTGTTGACAATAATATTCAGTCCTTGCAATATTGCTCTGACAATACAGTTTTTGTCTGTTTTTTCTGCTTGGTCATTTCCTCCTACATTTCGAATGACTCATAGTCAGTGGGCCTGTTTCTCCTCAGACTGTTAAATTAATAAATCTGGACTAACGCTACTAAAATCAGTGGAATTACTCTAGTGTAAGACTAATATGAGGAGAGTTAGGCCAGTGTTTTTCTCTGATCCATCACTTGAAGTATTTTTAGGTCAAGACTGAATTTTTTAAATTAGGCTCTTCATGGAGAAATTACGGGAGAATGTTCCATGGCTTTTATTATGCAGGAGTTCAGATTAGATGATCATAATGGTGACTTCTGGCTTTAAAATCTATGATAATAAAACTAGGTATCATGTCAGAACAAATATTTTTGTTTTGATCCTTTATCCTTTGTTTTGATCCTTTAGTTTTTTTGTTATCTAGAAAAATGTCAGAGAAAAATTTAGTTGAGCAATAGTGCCACAAGGGCTCCTTTCCAAAGTAGAAGAGAATGCAAATCCTCACAAAAGCAAAACCCTGAGGAATTGCATTAATATGCAGGGGAGATATTCAGTCTAACTGGTTTGCTATTGGTAGTAAGTGTCTAATCTGGAAATTCAGTAAATGATTAAATTAAAAAAGATAATTGTTGAATTCCTGATACCTTTATATAAAAGGCAAAAAGCGATATGCCCTCCTGAAAGCACTATCCTGATAAGATGTAGCTTTCCAAAGACTAATTTTCTTAGTTCTAATGGGAGAATATCAAAAATATTATCAGTTGCATAGTGAGTTGTGCAGCTGTCTGTTCCTGATAGTTCATATAATCAGTTAACATCTTTCATGCTTCCTGTACCAGCAAACCAAGTCAGATAAGGGATTTTTTGCCCTCAAAAGGCAGTGACTTACATTCAGAGCTGCTTCTGCTGTACTCACACGAAACAAACGTTAGTGTCAGGTATTACAAATAATAACGCCAATGAATATTACTCCTTGGGAAATTCTTCACCAAAAATTAAAAATTCTGTGCACAATATTTTAAAATTCTTCATATTTTATGTATCAGAATAACAAAATATATTCACACTCCCTCAGCCACCCACGCCAGGTGGGGGCAGGACTGCTTGGGGCAAATCACAAATTCTGCTGGGAACATTAATTCTGTGCAAATTCTGCATTGCGCAGTGGCGCAGAATTACAGCAGGAGTAGAAGGTAATGTCAATTAATTCAAGTGCTATACTGGTTCAACTAAAAGAATTTGATCCAATGTGTAAAAATGTCCCCTTAATTTGTGCAACTACTTGGTTTCCTTAATCCCCAGATCATGTATTTTGTTTTAGCTGGACTGACATGAAATTATAGTACAATTAAGCTAAACCACAACATAAATTCCTTATGACATTACACATACACTTTTTTGACTTTAAGGAAATAACTTTTTATTTCTAATAAATATTTAAGCTCTTCTAAGCTGAATGTGGTTTTGGCTGGCAAGGTGTTTTATTAGCAAATGCTGAAATAATTTACCTCCAGTAATTCAAAGTGGTTTAAAAGTGAAAAATCAGTTTCATATTCATAGTGTGGGGCTTCCTTAGCATGCTTTCATTTTGCCAACAGATATTCTGTGAAGCTAATTCCTACTGCTTTTCATGAGCAGTTGCTGGCAGATCTACCACTGTGTTAAAAATAGAGCATTTCCCTTGCAAACATATTTCAAGGACTTTTTTAAAATATAAGATCTCACATAATTACAATCTTCCATCTAAATTATTGGTTCATATAAAACCTATTTAAACTTTTATTGAAATATGAAGTATTATGCAACAATAAAACTTGACCCCTTTGATATGACCAAGAAAATATTAATAAACACATTTTGTAAAGGCATCCCCAACTTTAACATTTAATACTTAACCTGTGTACCCTTGTTTGAGCCAGATCCTCTACCTCAATATGGCCCTTTGTATTGCTGCAGAGGTGCCCAATGGCCATAAGGGTGGCATAACCATTTTCCTAGGGATTCCCCCACCTGGAGGGGAATTTATGGCTGGCGTAGGGTCAGCTACCACCCCCTTGTTTGGCTGCTAGCATAGAGTGTAGCCACGATTAGAGAATGGGAGCACAGTTGCAATAGTCCACTGGTTCTCAGCTTCTGGAACAGCCCCTGACACTGCTCTGAGTTGCACTGTGGACCAGACCAGTTCTTAGTCAACCCAGGATTGGAGGGGCATAAAGGGGATTCATTGCCACATTTACAACCTCTTCTCTCAGATGCACTTAAGTACAGCTCAGATGAAACTGAACTTCCTTCTGTCTCTAATCTATATTGCAAACTTCTTGAAATAGACAGCAGATCTTCTCTTATGTTTGTGCAGCGCCGAGGATGCTGTCAGCCTTCAATAAATAACTATTATAATAAAAGCCAGGTTTGCAGACATACATGGACTCTGGGTTTTTAGAGATGCAGTATTCTCCCATGGACATGGCATTAGCCTAGGATGAAGCGGAGAGGGTTCTAGTACTGGGTCTGCCACTTTCCTGCCCAAATCAGAGGGGCCTGATGCTATTCACCCCAGGGTAGTGAAGGAATTAGCTGAAAAAAATTCAGAGCCACTGGCAGTATTTGCAAACTCATGGATGACAAGAGTGGTCCTGGAAGACTGGAGAAGGGCTAACAGTGCCCATCTTTAAAAGGAGGGAAAGGAAGAGCCAGGGAACTATAGACCAGTCAGCCTGACTTTGATACTTGGGAAGCTACTAAAGCAATGTATAAAACATTCAGTTTGCAAATACCTGGATAATGAAGGGGTAATCACTAGCAACCAGCATGGATTTACTAAGAACAAATCATGACAAACAGGCTTGATTTCCTTCTTTGACAGGACAATTGGTTTGGTGGATAGTGGGAACGTGGTGGACATAATATACCTGGACTTCAGCAAAGCTTTTGACACAGTCCCACATGACATTCTGATAAGAAAGCTGGAGAAATGCAGGCTTGGTGGAACTACCATTAAGTGGATACATAATTGGTTAAACAACTGCAAATAAAGAGTAACTATTAATGCAATGATGTCAGATGGGTGTGTGTGTGTCTCAAGTGGGATTCCACAAGGATCTGTTCTGGGTTTGGTGTTGTTTAACATCTTTATTAATGACCTGGATGTAGGAATAGAGAGCATAGTGATGAGATCTGCAGATGACACAAAGCTAGGGGGATTGCCAAAACTTTGGAGGATAGACCACTTGGTCCTGCTAGTGAAGGCAGGGGGCTGGACTCGATGACCTTTCAAGGTCCCTTCCAGTTCTAGGAGATAGGATATCTCCATTAATTTATTTATATTTATAGAGCTAAAATTCAGAGAGATCTTGATAAATTGGAGAACTGGGCTACAGACAACAAAATGAAATTCAACAAAGATAAATGTAAGGTGCTACATTTAGGGAAGAGGATAGGAGGGATAGCTCAGTGGTTTGAGCATTGGCTTGCTAAACCCAGGGTTGTGAGTTCAATCCTTAAGAGGGCCACTTAGGAATCTAGGGCAAAATCAGTACTTGGTCCTGCTAGTGAAGGCAGGGGGCTGGACTCAATGACCTTTTGGGGTCCCTTCCAGCTCTATGAGATAGGTATATCTCCATATATTATTATTATATTATATAAGAAAAGCCAAATGCACAAATACAGAATGGAGGTAAATGGCTTGGCAGCAGCACTGCTGAGAAGAATCTTGGAGTTGTGATGGATCACAACCCCAACAGGAGTCAGCAATGCAATGCTTTTGCAAAAAAAGCAAATGCAATTTTAGGTTGCATTAATAGAGGCATAGCATGCAAGTCACGAGAGGTGACAGTACCACTTTACTCAGCACTGGTTGGGCCTCAGCTGGAACAGTGTGTCCAGTTTTGGTCACCAATGTATAGAAAGGATGTAGAGCAGTGGTTCTCAACCCGCGGGCTGCATGTGGCCCAATTAGCGCCCAGCTGTGTGCTAAAGGGTGGTGGGGTCCACGGCTGAGGCTGCCATGTGGTGGGGTCCAGGGTCAGGGCTGCCAACCGGCAGGGTCTAGGGTGGGGGTTGAGACTGCTGCCCAGCCCCCACAATAGGGTCTGGGGTTAGAGTTGCTGCCTGGCCCCACACAGCAGGGTTGGGGTTGGGGTCGGGGCTCCCATCTGGCCACACACACAAGAGTCCAGAGTCGGGGATGCTGCCCGGCCCCACACAGCAGGGTCTGGGGTTGGGGCTGCCACCCCACCCAGCAAGATCCAGAGTCTGGGGTTGGGGCTGCTGCCCGGCCCCACACAATGGGGTCTGGCTTCGGGGCTGCCACCCGGCAACATACAACAGGATCCGGGGTCAGGGCTGCCGCCTGGCATATGCAGCCCACAATGATTAATAGGTTGAGAACCACTCATGTAGAGAAATCGGAAAGGATCCAGAGGCGAGTGATAAAGATGATCAAAGGGATGGAATGCAAGTCATTTGAGCACTGTCAACTCTTAGACATGCTCAGTATACCCATTTCAATCAAAGATTTAAACACACACATTAATGTGGTAAGTACACTTGTTTGTTATTTTCCTCTAAATGTTATAATAAAGCTTCTAAGATTCTGGAAACTAATTGCATTATTCATTGAACTAATTCAGATGCAGTTGATAACCTAAGGAAGGTGATTTGCTTTCAAGCTGCTGGACTTTTTCTAGCCTGTCCTTGGGCATGTGTATATAACTCCCACCGACTTCAATGGGAATTGTGCAAAAATAGCTAAAGTCAGAATTTGACCCTTAGGGCTAAATGATGTTGCAATGCTCAGTGGAATTCACATCCCTGAGTTAGGTGCCTAGCTCCCTGTACAAGGCATGGGGAGAGTTAGGTGCCTAAGCATGCAATTCACAAAGGCCAGCATTCTGAGCAGGGAGCCACCTAAGCTAGCCAGTAGGAAATGCTGAGGAGAAGGATCTCTCCTAAACCTCATCCGCCTCAGGGAGTTAGGTGCCTATGACAAGGCTGGAGGGAGGCCCCTGGCTCCACTCAGGATTCACAGCCATAAACCCTCTCATGCAGTTAGGCACCTGAGCCTGGTCAGCTCTTTTTGAAAAAAAGTCAAGAAGCAGGATGATGTGGTGGTGCTCCCCGCCCATAACTTTTAGCCCAATGATTAGGGCACTTATCCAGGATGTGGAAGACTGTTTCAGTTTCCTCCTCTGCCTGATGTGAAAAAGGGATTTCAGCTTGGGTCTCCCAGATGAGTGCCCTACCCACCAGGTTATGAAATATTCCAGGGCTGGTTTCTCTTAATCTCTCCTGCTGAAGCTGTTCCACTGTATATAAATAATTAAACATGGAGCAGGGGGAGTGAAACATGGTTCTCCCATCTCCTTCTGCCCCTTCTCTAGCCATATTGTATGGGTTTAGATGTGATCTGAGCATGCCTACTGGCTCGGATCCCAAATGTAAGAGAAACAGGGGAATGCCCAGTTTGAGAATCCTGCTGGAGCTTAGACATGAGTTAGGTGCCAAGCTACTGGGTTATGTCAGGACTTTCATGGCTGTGCACATGGTCAGTTATTGAAATTTAGGTGCCATGGTGTACAGGAAGACTTTGGCAAACCAGTAAAGTGCCTGAAACCACTACTGCTTATTGCTAAAAATAGCCAAGTCAGCAGGCCGTAAATTGGCCACGTAGCAGCCTTAGCTTTACCAAGGCAGGAGGGGAGGGGTTTTTGGGTGCCACAGAAAGGGCAGCTTGACCCCGCGTCCTTCCTGCTAAGAATGTTGAAATTGCTGATATATGTATTTTAGAAAACCAGGAAGCTTGTCTATAATGTGCCCTTAGGAATGTGTCTGTCAGGGTCCCAAGGCATATACACTCTGAAAAAAACATATCTGGTTAATTGACGATCATAAAAAAACCTCTTGCTTGACCTTTAAAAACTCCTTGCTTAGCAAGTTTTCTTTAAGTGATATGTCTTTGTATTACTAATGTATAAATAAGGAAAAAAATTTGAGGTATGTGGACTCTTTGGGAGGCTTTCTTCAGGGATACGCCCTCTGGATGCATCTTGGGGTCTCCACCGGCAGACAGAAGTTTGGCCAACGGAAGCCTG
Source organism: Terrapene triunguis (assembly GCF_002925995.2). Taxonomy (NCBI): domain Eukaryota; kingdom Metazoa; phylum Chordata; order Testudines; family Emydidae; genus Terrapene; species Terrapene triunguis. Next base: position 21,184,121 of record NW_020664419.1, read on the forward strand.
TCGCTGTGCCACTCGAAAGCCACACTCAGCTCTGGTAATTATCAAGGGTTGGGGGTGTTTTACTAACCTGTTGCGGACGTGTGTAAATGCTTGAGACTAATTAAAGTTTAGCTTTAAGTACAAGCACTCTTGTGTTGTCCTGTTTGTGCCAGCCATCTATCGGTTGGACGGCCGTGTCTCCCTTGATTTATTTCCTGACACCACCTCACACAGAGTAAAAGTTACCAAGAGCTTTGGGCTAAAAAAAACCCGGGTAATAATGGGTACTTTAAGAGGGGAAACTTTAATAGGGAAACATAGGTACCTAGAGAACTTTAGGCACCTACAGGGTTAGGTGGCAGCTGAGCAGGGACTTTATGAATAGCTGTGGTGCCTACATGTTGGACTTAGGCATCTAAAGTACAGCTAGGTGCTTAAGTCCATTTGTGAATCCTATCCTTAGTGTGGACCCTCTTATATGTTCTTGTGCTTAATGACTACTGCTATTAGAATTGTAATAAATGTTCTTATCATACCCTGCACTTCTATAGCATTTTCCAATTGAAAGCATCTCACGTTACTTAATCTTTACAAAACCCCATGAAATGGTATGTATAACCATTTTTAGAAAGGGGAAACTGAGGCACAAAGCAGTCACATAGTAATTGGCAGAGCCTCGACTTCCAGTGCTGTGCTTTAGACCAGATTCCCTATCCTAATACCACATTGAACAATTTTAGCACTTGCATTTTTATTGTAAACTTATCAAGGATAATCTATTTAAACAGCTGCTAGGCTTTTGCTTTACCATGTAATCTTTACCCTCAATGAGTCACTGACTGTGACATCATCTTAAAGGTATCGTATCAAATCAACTTAAACCCTGACAGAGTCCATATGATACAGAGAGCAAGAGAGCCACTCGCATGGAACAAAATACAAGACTCATGATGCGATCCTGTAAGCCATTGTTTACTTGCAATTGCTACTATTTGAAATGAAGCAAGACACATTCTCAGGAGCTCTTCAATCTGAAAGAGTTACATTCACAAAACCAGCTGCAGAGTAACTGCCATTTGCCAATCACCACATGGCTATAAGTGGCACCACATAAAGGACAGTTACCTGTTCCGTAACTGGCGTTCTTCGAGATGTGTTGCTCAGGTGTATTCCACTATAGGTGTGCATGCTCGCCACGTGCACCGGTGCCGGAAGTTTTTCCCTTAGCAGTATCCGTACTGGGGGAGCACCGCTGCGACCCCTGGAGTGGCGTCGATATATCGCACCATAAAGGGGGCTGTGTGCTCCCGCCCACCCTCAGTTCCTTTTTGCCAGACAACTCCGACAGAGAGAAGGCGGGACGTGGAATACACCTGAGCAACACATCTCGAAGAACGCCAGTTACGGAACAGGTAACTGTCCTTTCTTCTTCGAGTGATTGCTCAGGTGTATTCCACTATAGGTGACTCCAAGCTATACCTGATGGAGGCGGGTAGGAGTTTAAGTGTAAAGTTTTAAGGGTTACCCGGGCGGAGCAACGCCCTACCAAACCCGGTGTCATCCCTCGTTTCAGAGACGACTGCATAGTGCGATGAGAAGGTGTGGATAGAGGACCACGTAGCAGCCCTACAGATGTCCTGAATAGGGACATGAGCCACATAGGCCGCTGACGAGGCCTGGGCTCTCATCGAATGCGCCTTCACAATAGGAGGCGGGGGAACCTCTGCCAGGTTGTAACAGGTGCGAATGCACGAGGTGATCCAGCGGGAGATCCGCTGGGTGGAAACTGGTCATCCCCTCATGCGCTCGGCCGAAGCAATAAAAAGCTGGGGGGACTTCCTAAATGACCTGGTTCTGTCCAGGTAAAAGGCCAGCGCTCTGCGCACATCTAACATGTGCAGGTGGCGCTCCTCATTGGAGGAGTGGGGCTTAGGACAGAGGATGGGGAGGAAAAATATCCTGATCCATGTGAAAAGCTGAGACTACCTTCAGCAAAAAGGCGGGGTGAGGGCGGAGCTGAACCTTGTCCTTATGGAAGACCGTATACGGCGGTTCAGAGGTCAGGGCCCTGAGCTCGGAGACCCGGCGGGCTGAGGTGATAGCCACTAAGAACGCCACCTTCCACGACAAGTGGGACCACGAACACGTGGCTAAGGGCTCGAAAGGAGGCCCTGTGAGGTGGGAGAGCACCAGGTTCAGGTCTCAGAGTGGGACCGGGGGTCTGGCGTAAGGGAAGGCCCGATCTAAGCCTTTTAGAAACCGGGACATCATGTGATGTGAAAACACCGAAAGGCCCTGTACCGGGGGGGGTGGAAAGCCGAAATGGCCGCCAGGTGCACCCTGATCGAGGAAGGCGCCAGCCCTTGGGTCCTAAGGGACAGGAGGTAATCAAGGACAAGCTGGATAGACGCGGAAGAGGGAGAGGAACCTCTATCCCTCGCCCACATAGAGAACCTATACCACTTAGACAGGTAGGTTCGACACATGGAGGGTTTCCTACTTTCCAGCAGGACCTTTCTAACATCCTTAGAACACCTCCCCTCCTCCTCATTCAACCATGGAGCAGCCACGCTGTCAGGTGGAGCGGGGCGAGGTTGGGGTGGAGGAGACGACCTTCCTCCTGTGAGAGGCGGTTCGGGCAGAGCGGCAGCCTGCGAGGGGGGGCCGCTAAGAGTTGCAGTAGGGTCCCGTACCAATGTTAACGGGCCCAGTCCGGGGCTATGAGGATAACCCGCGCCCCGTCTGACTTCACCTTCTGTAGGACCCTGCCTATTAGAGGGAAGGGCGGGAAGGCGTACAACAGGGGCACTGACCATGGGAGCAGGAATGCATCCGATATCGCCCCGTCACCCTCTCCCACTCTGGAGCAGAATCGGGGACACTGGCGATTCTGGGCGGTGGCGAACAAGTCTACCTGGGGAGTACCCCACTGTAGGAAGATCCACCTGGCCACCTCCTTGTGCAGGGACCACTCGTGCTGTTGGGAGAAAACCCTGCTCAGGCGGTCCGCGAGCGTGTTGCTCTTGCCGGGCAGGTAAAAGGCCTGCAGGAGTATGTTGTGGGCTATACAGAACTCCCACAGGAGCTGGGCTTCCCAGCATAAGGCCCAGGAACGCATGCCCCCCTGCTTGTTGACATAATACATGGCGGTTATGTTGTCTGTGAGGACTCTGACCAACTTCCCCTGTATGTGGTGGCAAAAGGCCATGCACGCCAGGCGTACGGCCCTGAGCTCCCTGACGTTTATGTGCAGGGTCAGTTCCTTGGGTGACCACATACCCTGGGTCCTAAAGTCCCCCACGTGGGCTCCCCAGCCAAGGTCCAAGGCATCTGACACTAGATCTAGTGAGGGAAAGGGCTCTCGGAAGGGGATATCCCGGAGCATGTTGCTCGGGAGGGACCACCATTGGAGGTCTGCCACCACTGTTGGCGGCACCGCGATGATCTTGTCCAGGCCGTCCCTGGCCTGGGGGTACCGGGAGGCCAGCCAAAGCTGAAGGGGCCTCATCCAAAGCCGGGCATGTCACACCACATAGGTGCATGCTGCCATATGGCCTAGGATTTGGAGGCACACCCGTGCCGTGGTGACCGGAAAGGCCATGACCGAGGCGATGAGCGCTTTGAGCGTCTCGAATCTGTCCCCTTGGAAGGGAGGCCGTGGCCACCCAGGAATCTAACAGCACCTCTATGAAGCTTATGCACTGAACCGGGATTAACGTGGATTTCTCCTCGTTTACCAGTAGGCCTAGGGCTGCACGAGTGTCCAGCAGGAAATTCATCTGCTGCTGCACCAGAGATTGAGACTGGCCCTTGAGGAGCCAGTCGTCAAGGTAGGGGAAGATCTGCAGCCCTTTCCTCCTGAGGTAGGCTGCCACCACCGCCGTACACTTTGTAAATACCCTTGGGGCAGTAGAGAGGCCAAAGGGGAGGACCGTAAACTGGAAGTGGTCCTGACCCACCAGGAAATGGAGGAAGCGCCTGTGACCCTCGAAAATGTGGATGTGAAAGTACGCATCCTGGAGGTCCAGCGCCGGAAACCAATCCCCCTGGTCTAGGGATGGAATAATAGAGGCCAGGGACACCATGTGGAATTTGAAACGAACCAGGAACTGGTTGAGATTCCGCAGATCGAGGATGGGCCGAAGCCCATCCTTCGCCTTCGGGATGAGGAAATACCTGGAGTAAAAACCCTTGCCCTGGTATTCCCGAGGTACCCTTTCCACAGCTCCCAAGGAGAGGAGGTGCTCTACCTCCAGGCGGAGGAGGAGGGCATGGTCCGGGTCCCCAGCCGGCTCCCGGGACGGGGGATGGTTGGGAGGGATTGAAACGAACTGCAACCTGTACCCTTGGGAGATGGTGCTGAGGACCCATCGGTCCGACGTTATACGGCACCATTGCAGCCGGAAGGCTGATAAACAGTTGATAAAACACAACTTTATTAACTGGGGGGGGTACACTGGCAACAGGCCCAGTGACCCCCCTCAATGAGTCAAAAACGCCGTTTCCCTGGCCTCTTGGCTTTCGAAGGCCCAGGTCTTGGGGCCGAACGGGATTGGCGTTGGGACCAACGCCTCTGCTCTCTCTGCCGCTTAGGCGGGGGTTTGTATCTGCCCCGAGCCAGAGGAGGTTTGAGGCCTGGGCTTGTCCTTAGCGGGCGGGACGTACAGGCCTAGCATCTGCAGGGTGGTGCGGGAGTCCTTCATCCCATGCAGACGGGTGTCTGTCTGTTTAGCAAATAATGCTTTGCCATCAAATGGCAGGTCCTGCATTATAGACTGGGACTCCACGGACAGCCCCGAGAGCGAGAGCCATGACGCCCTTCGCATGGAGACTGCCGAAGACATCGAACGAGCGTCTGTGTCTGCTGCATCCGAAGCCGCCTGGAGAGCTGCTTTGGCCGCAGCCGCACCCTCGTCAACCAAAGCCCCGAACTCCTTCTTGTCCTTGTCTTGAAGGAGGGGTTCGAACTTGGGGAGGGAAGGAGAGATTAAAATCATAACGGCTCAGCAGTGCCTGGTGGTTGGCCACTCTGAGCTGGAAACTTGCGGAGGAATAAACCTTTTTTCCAAAGGAATCAAGTCTCCGAGCGTCCTTGTCCTTTGGTGTGGGTGCGGGCTGGCCGTTCCACTCACGGTGGTGAACCGACTCTACCACCAAAGAGTTCGGAGCTGGGTGGGTGTATAGGTACTCGTGACCCCTTGTGGGAACGAAATACTTCCTTTCGGCCTTCTTGGAAATGGGGCCAAGGGAGGCCGGGGTCTGCCAGAGGCCGGTGGTGATGTTGGCCACCCCCTGATGGAACGGGAGGGCCACACGCCCCGGTGCTGAGGAGGTGAGGACATTAAACAATGTGTCGGAGGGCTCCTCCATCTCCTCGGCCTGGAGCTCGAGATTTGCTGCCACCCTCCTAAGCAGCTCCTGGTGCGCCTTAAAGTCCTCCTGAGAGGCTGGAGAGGGTATCACGACTGAATCGCCTGGTGCCGAGGAGGTAGATGGTGCAGTGCCTTCAGGAACCAACGGCATCATAGGCTCGACATCCGGGTCCTGTCCTGGGGTCGGTGCCGGAGGTTCGGCGCCCGCGGCCCGATCCCGGTGCCAAGGAGGCAACGCAGGGTGGCCCTGAGAGGCTCCCGCCACGGAGCGAGGTCCCAGCTGTGCGGGTGCCTGAGGCCACGGTGCCCACTGGCACCATTGTCCTTACCAGGGAACGGCCTGGCACTGAGACACATGGAGCGCTGGCAGCGCTGGTTGCTCCTGCAGCGCGGTGCGACCTGGGGAGAGACGGCTGCGCGCCGACGCCAAAGTCCTGGAGGAGTGCATGGTGCCGTGGGAACGACTCGAGCGATTTCTATCGTGACGGCTCCTGCCCCTAGACTTGGACCTGGATGACGTGGACAGGTAGATGTCCGAGGAGCTGTCTCTGTACTCCCCACGGTGCCTGTGGCCTCTCGGGATGCACTCCGAGCACGGCGTCTCTGACGGCAGGCGCTAGAGTACAAGCGCCAGTGCCGACGGCGTCGGGACCTGTTCCTGTCAGACTGACTCAAGGAGGAACGGCGTCGCCTCTTGTCACCTCCTCTATGGCGCCCGAGACCGGAGGAGTGGGACTCGCTCGCAGAAGAGCCGGCACGCGGAGTTGAAGTGCATCGTGGGCCTCTGCTCGGCACCTCGACCCAGGAAGGTACCTCGACCTCTGATACCTCCGGGGAGGGCTGATGGGTGCCCAAAGGCGGCTTTCCACGGGACCGGGAGCCCGACTGAGGTGGCGCTCCCAGCACCGGAAGGGCTAGGATGTCACGCGTGGCCTGAGCTGCCTCTGGCGTTGAAGGCATGCGTACTTCAGGCGAGGCTTGCGCGGACGGGACTGGACTACTCCGCTCAGCTCGAGTCAGAGGTCTCTGTCCCGATGGGGATCGTGGGCTGCCCAACTCGGGTCTGGCCTCACCCCTCTCCTTCTCTCGGCGCCACTGAGTCTTCCCTTGCTTCTTACTGGGAGAGCGGTGCCGAGTCGACGACGGTGCCTCGCTGTGCACCGACGACGCGGTGCCGGGCGCGGAGTCGGGTCGACACGCCGGTGCCGGGGCCAATGCCGACTCCATTAGTAAGGCACGGAGTCGGATCTCATGCTCCCGCTTCATCCGGGGTTTGAAAGAACGGCAAATCTTACAACGCTCACTAACATGAGCCTCGCCCAGACAGCGAAGACACTGAGAGTGTGAATCGCTTCTGGGCATGGAGTCGCAACAAGAGTCGCACGACTTGAAGCCTGGGCCACAGGGCATGCCCCGAGCCAGGCACTGACGAAAGAAAAGTTCAGCAAAGGAAAAGTTCAGTGAACTAGATACCACTAAGGCTATAAACGCTGCAGCCAAGGCTGGAGCAAGTTCCGACTACCTTCACTGGCGGCAAGAAGGAACTGAGGGTGGGGGGGAGCACGCATCCCCCTTTATGGCACGATATACCGGCGCCACTCCAGGGGTTGCAGCGGTGCTCCCCCAGTACGGATACTGCTAAGGGAAAAACTTCCGGCACCGGTGCACGTGGTGAGCACACACACCTATAGTGGAATACACCTGAGCAATCACTCGAAGAAGAATGTCAGGATGCCTGAGACTGCGCTGGGTCTGATCAACTCCTGCAGGGGAGTAAGAGGCCCTGTCTAAGGCCTGGTCTACACTAACCCCCCAAGTCGAACTAAGGTACGCAACTTCAGCTACGTGAATAACGTAGCTGAAGTCGACATACCTTAGTTCTAACTTACCGCGGTTCAGACGCGGTCCACACGCGGCAGGCAGGCTCCCCGTCGACTCCGCGGTACTCCTCTTGCCGAGCTGGAGTACCGCAGTCGACGGCGAGCACTTCCTGGTTCGACTTATCGCGTCCAGACCAGACGCGATAAGTCCAACCCAGAACTTCGATCCCCAGCCGCCGAACTAGCGGCTGGGTGTAGACCAGCCCTAAGGTAACAGGCACACTTAAATCCCTGAAGGAAGTCCAAGAAGACAAAATAATGCCAGCAGGAGCAACAGCCTACATTTTATATGTTCAAATTGTCTGCACCTTAGAGAGGCATTCAGGGACTTGGGCTCCATATCATGCCTGTCACCATGACAGTGAAAAGTTATTGTCATAAAGAAACAGCCTCAAGAGCTATGAGTGTGTGGTGATACAGCACTATAAAGATCAATACAAACTATTGCAGTAGGCAATAAGCCACTGAAAGGCCCAATAGTCTGGTTATTTCATTTTAACTGAAAAGAGTTGGCCTTGTATGTTTGTCTTCTGCTCTATTGTTAACTCTGTAAATAAACTTATCTCAGTTGCTTTGGAGTTCTGCACCTTTACTTAGTAAGAATGTACCTGTAGAAATGATGCATTCTGGGCCTTCAACTATGAACCTATAACAGACAGACTGAATGTAACCTATAACAAATGTTTTAAATTTAGTTTACACTTATTTATCAGACTGAATGCCTCTCCCAGTGTGTTAAATTGGAGCATACAGCACATATATCTGATAATGGAATCTGTGTGTATGTCTTAAGGGTTAATGTGAAGTCCAAATTTTTTGTTATATTCTTAACATTAAATTGATGTGGTGAATCCTTTGATTTCAGTGCACCACTAAAATCAGGTATTAAACAATGACTGCTACTGTTGAGTAGACTTACAATCTTATTTTCTCAATTTGTGAGACAAGACATTTCTGTGTGTCCAAGAGAACTGAACTGCATTTGGATGGCGTGTATAATATATTTGGAATAGCTTACATTTTATGCATGGGGAAAAATAATTCCTATATATGTCAAAAAATTAAACAAGAATCATGTGCACACTAGTGAGAAAGAAGTCAAAGCATATGTCATTATTCTACATGCAAACTAAAAATGGCTATGAAACTGACAGCCATATTGTAATATGTACAGTATGCAGTCCTCTGTGGAAAGAGTTTGTGTTTCAAATGTTCAAAGGAAAAAGTACACCAGGGGGCGCCTGATGTCTCAAAGATCAAAACATTGCCTGGTGTAAAGCACTGCATTTTCTGCAGTACTATGTCATATTTCTAGTGCCAGCTACAGGTCAAAAAAGGATTACTGACAGGAGGGGGATACAGTTGGGGATAATTCCTGAGCCTCATATGCCTTAGCCTCCACCTCACCACTGTATCATATTTTAGAGTCGTTTCCATTTATTATTGGAAATTTTGATTCTCTGAGGCCTTGTCTTTTTTTTTTTTTTAATTGAAAAGGTAGATTATTTGAAGCTCAAAAGTCTGACATTTGTAGGTAGTTTTAAAATGTCGGAGAGACGCAACAATACCTTAAAGATCTGTTAAAAAGAGAATTAAAAAGGAAACAAACTTTTAGTATGATTTAGCCTGGCAACTGTCCAAACTCTGGGCTTTGGCAGATTGCTGTTTGGTTATAACAGAAGCCACTTCCTTAGTAGCAACAGGCATATCAACACTATTGTGCATTTCCTGGGGATGAGCTTTTGGGTATTTCAATCTTGTGGGTAAAAGTTTGAAGCTGCGCAATGTTGCCTGTATAAATCTGCGTGATTTAAAAACAAAACACCACTGGCACACTAGGGAATACTCCCATGAATATCTAACTCAGAAGAAATGAATCAGGGTATTTTTCTTCTTCCCCTGTCTCTGGGAACTCTGACAGCTCCATTCAGTTTCAAGGGAGAAGGCAAGCTTTAGTGGAAGTTTGCCTCTGAGGGTTCCTCTACAGCTGCAGATGACTCACTCTAGGAGAGCCCTTTCAATTAGCTTTAAAGAGACATGGTCACCGTTCGTTTTTTTTTAATAATTATTTGCAAAACATTTTAAGCTTTTGATATAATATCCTTTAAATAGCACAGCTTGTTCTTTCTTTCTTTCTTTCTTTCTTTCTTTCTTTCTTTCTTTCTTTCTTTCTTTCTACCCCATTTTTACAATATGGTAGGAGGAGCAGGCCGAGTAACACCAACAAATGTGTCAGGGCCTCTCTCCTACCGTTCCATCAAGATGATATTCCTGCCTCTTTGGTAGCAGCAGCACTCTTAAGGCAAAGCATCTCAGATTCCAAATTCCTTCCTGAGACCTGTAGAGGAATCATGGGGGTGAACTCCTCCTTCTCTGCTGCCTTACTGCCCTGCTCCCATTGTTTCCCCACTCCATGGAGAGATATGAGGAGGGACGAAGGGGTGCTTTCTAGCTATTCTCCCCAAGCTCCCATTGCTGCCTAGTTCTGTACAGTTCTCTAAGGCAGTGTTTCCCAAATTTGGGACACCGCTTGTGTAGGGAAAGCCCCTGGCGGGGCAGGCCGGTTTGTTTACCTGCCGCGTCCGCAGATCCGGCTGATTGCGGCTCCCACTGGCCGCAGTTCGCTGCTCCAGGCCAATGCGAGCTGCTGGAAGCGGCGGCCAGTATGTCCCTCGGCCCGCGCCGCTTCCACCAGCTCCCATTGGCCTGGAGCAGCGAACCGCGCCCAGTGGGAGCCGCGATCGGCCGAACATGCGGACACGGCAGGTAAACAAACCGGCCCACCTTCCCTACACAAGTGGCGTTCCAAGTTTGGGAAACACTGCTCTAAGGGAAGCTGGGGGCTCCCTGCCCCAGGCTTCCATTGCTTCCTAGCTCTGTGCAGGGGTCTGGGGCTCCACAATCCTGCTTCAGTTTCCATTGCCCCACAGATCCATATAGGGACTGTGGAGTAACAAACAGGTTCCAGTTGCTCCTTGGCCTTGTGTAGGGATCCAAGGAGTGAGGGGGAGCTATTTGCTCCCCAGGCTTACGTAGGTTTGTGAATGAAAAAAGGGATTTCCCTCACCTGGCCCCTTACTCTTGCTGCTCCCTAGCTCTGTGCCTGAAAAAGAGCCTCTTTATGGACCCAAGACTCATACAGCAGGAAGCCTGCTGCTGGGATGGAGGTAAAGGCCTCTTGCCATGGTTTGGGATGAGCATAGCTGCCCCCGAGCAGTGCATGAGACAGGATGTGCAACCACACATCCACAAAACAGTGAAACTTACTACTCAAAGTGCTGTCAGACATACAAAATGAACACAAAAGAACGAGAACAAAATAACTTGCTTCACGTATGTCTTCCAGTTTAAGTAAACTCTGGAAAGACTCTTTTTAGAACTATGGTAGCAGGCTGGCTACAGTTTCAGGCAGACATCAATGCTTTGACTACACTTGGTTCATGTTTTCAAGGTTTTCTTTGTAACCATTTTGCTGTAATCTATCTTTTTTTAAATTAAAACTGTTATTCTCACATCACTCTAGGAGCTGTGACCCTAGATATTTGGCTATGCCTTGATCTGGCACTGAATATAAAAATGTATATGTTGAATGTCTAAACAAATTACATATGATTTTCTAAAAGAAAAGTTTCTTTACTGTAGGATTTTTTTTATAATGCATCATATGTAAATCAAATACAAACAAATAAAAATTAGGTAATAACATGCATTCAACTGTTGCTGTTATTAACTGCAACAGACTCTCAATCTATTAATTTAATATCATGTCCTACCTAATGTTTGGAAAATGCAGTAATTACATTTATCTTGTAAAAATGCAAGTCATTATTTCCACTTCAAATTCAGCATAATAATCAGATATTTAAACCCCAAAGGATGCTGAAAATTAAAAAACAAAACAAAATTAAACTACATTAAATGTAGGAAATCTGATACAGCAAGTATCTAATTTTTTTAAGTTCGGATATGGGTGGAGTATGGTGAAAAGATATTTTAGGAAGCAAATATAATTAATTATGAATTCAGGTTGAAGTTTTAAATAGCTTTTCATGTGAAATGAATTTTGGAATCAGTACCCTTCAAAACAGGCTTCAGCATCAAATGGCATGAAATAATCATAGATAATTTTATTTAATGTTCTGAAGCCCCAGTTAGAAGGTCTGGTTCTCCTTTCACTTACTGCTGATTTATACAAACGTAAGTGGGGGGAGATCAGACTTGCTGAATGTGAAACTTGCTTAAAAATATGACAATTATTCCTGATATATTAGCAATTACTGCTGGCCTGTACTATTGGCTGAGAATTGAGTTTTTGTAAGTTTCCTCCAAATTCTAAATTGAAACACACACACACACAAATCTCCCAATCTACTGACCAAATGAAAATAACTTATCTTAGAATGTAAAGTAAACAATGCTGTGCTTCAGCTCCTGCAGAAGGTACACATTTAACTAATCAAGTCCAAACTCCCTTTGAGTTCAATGGGAGCTGGATTGGGCACCCTGTTCCCAGAGCTGTTCTTGTACCCTCATTGACACTGGTCCAGAAACAAAAAACATGATCTTGGCTTGTACTCCTGGGTAAACTTAATAAATACTTGGTACTTAGTGATATATATCTTCAAAGCATGGTAAAAACAAAGACTAATTAAAATTTGTTATAACACTTGTTGTTTTGAAGCACCTGTAAAGAGAAATAAATAAAATAATGTATAAGGCTGTATTGTGCCTTAATGGCACTGGGTCTGGATCCTATTCAATGTAGTTTCTTATATCATGCTCATGACCTGAGTAGTACGTGAACTCCAGGAGACTGGTGGCCATCCACAAAGGGGACTCAACCAGGGCTGTAACAATGTGTTTGTTTTCTCATCCTCTTCCCAGGAAGAGATGACTGTGCAAAGGAATATATTGGTTTTGAATTTTTAATAATATATATTATATACATACATATGTTGCTATATGTTATAGTAGTTAAAGTAAAAGAAATACACCTTGCACTTAGAGCGGAAGGTATTGAGGTTTCCAAGAGTCCCTAGTTCCTGAGAGAGTTAATTTCAGTCTTGCCCCGCTGCATACTGCATTGCTTTAGTCCAGCCGAGCAGTGACAAAGGCTTGAATGACTAAGGCCAGGTCATTGGTTACCAAGATGGGATGAAGTATCCTAGTCAACCAGGGATGGTAGAAAGTGATACTTGTGAATGCTGCTATGTGACAGCTTAGCATCAGTATGGAATCCAGGAGTACATCTAAGCTACAGATAGAATTGACAAATTGTGGGTATCTGCCTTTAGCCAAAGGAGATTGTACTGTGGCTGTAAACTTCAAAATGCCTTCCTTTGCCCATCAGCATCACCTGTGTCTTTACTCAGTTTCTGCTTCAACCAACTGTTCTTCATCCATGAGCTGAACTTATCCAAGTTCTGGGCCATCTTGGTAGTAAAGATGTGGTCATATGTCAGGCTACGATTTGGTCACAGAGGTCGAGGAAGTCACGGAATCTGTGACTTCCGCAGACCTCCATGACTTCAGCCCACAGCAGGTGGGAGCTGCAGCTACCCCTCTCCCATGGTGGCTGGGTGCTTTGGGGTACCCCTGCCATCTTGAGTGGCGGGGGTCCCTGGCTGCTCCCCAGCCACCACGGGTTGTGGTGGGGGATCCCCCGCAGCTCCCCAGTCCCTGGGCGACAGGGGTCCCTCCCAGCCATGGAGCATGGGTCGCAGCTCCCAGCCACAGCAGGGCAGGGTGCTGGACCCTCCTCCCTCTCCCTTTTTGTCATGAACATTTTTAGTAAAAGTCACAGACATGTCACGGCTTCTGTTAATTTTTGTTAATTGCCCGAGAATTTTACTAAAAATGTCCATGATAAAATCGGAGCCTTAGTCATATGTAGTGAAAGATAAGCAGAGCTGTGTGTCATCTGCCTACTGCTGGCATTTGAGTCCACATTATTTGATCAGTTCACCTAGTTGCTGCATGTATATGTTGAATAGGACCACAGAGAGAAATGGTCCCTTTTGGATTCTACGAGTGAAAGGTCTGGTAGTGGAGATGCAGTTTCTCATCACTATTCATTTGGGGCATCTCTCCAAGGACAATATAAAACCATCTTACCCAAGGAGACACTCCAGAAGAGACTGTGCATCAGGTAAGCACAATGGAGTTCATGGGTTGTACTGGTGCTGTTGCAGCCTTTAAAAGGTGCAGTATATGCTCCTATCCACGAACAGCCATCTCTGCTGAGTAGTACGAGGGAGGAGCAGGGTTGTTTGAGGTAGCTAGTGTTGCTTGTCCCATGTAGTGTTTGAGCTCAGGTAAGCACTAGGAGTACAGTCCCTGGCCCCTGTGAAGAGGGTACCTTGTACCCCCTTCCTCACTTCAGTATCTGTGCAGAAGTCAGCTACATTATGGCTTTTGATTTGTGTGTGTATTCATTTTCAAAACACTGACATGAGAAAGAACTTCTTACAGTAAAAGTTTGTGAAGGGTTATTATAAACATTAATGCTCTATATTCAGAGATGCTTAAAAGAAACAGCAACTTGGGCCAGCTGACGTATGGAAACTCATTTTGTTTAATACATTTTAAGGCCAGAAAGGGACATTATGGTCATCTAATCTGGCCACCTGCATAACACAGGTCATACACACAAGAACTTCTGTATCAAACCCGTAACTTGTTTGAGCTACAGCAACTCATATAGACAGTCAATCTTCATTTAAACACTTGAAGTAATGGAGAATCCACCAGGTCCTCAAGTAAGTTGTTCCAATCATTAATTACCTTCACTGTTAAAAAATAAAATGCCTTATTTTGTTTCAATCTGTCTAGCTTTAAGCTTTGAACCATTGGATCTTTGTACCTTTTTCTGCTACATTAAAGAGCCTGAGCCTCACTATCAGATCTTAGCTATCTAAGTACTTGTAAATCATGATCAAATCACCTCTTAGCCTTCCCTTAGGTAAACTAAATAGATTGAGTTTACTGAACCTCTCCCTCTGAGGCAGTTTTCCAGATCTTGAATAATTTTTGTAGCTCTTTGCTGAATCCTTTCCAATTTTTTCAACATCCTTTTTGAAGTGTAGACACCAGACCTGGACACAGGAAGTTCAGTTACAAAACTAAAAATGTAGTCCACATTAATTGAAAGGCTTGCTAAGGTTCACTCAGGTACCTGCCAAGCAAACCTGGGGTCAGTTTCCAGTAAACCTAGGCCAATATATAGTTTTCCATTTAAATTGCATGGAGCATGCAAATTGCAACATTTTTTTAAATAAAACCAGGTAAAACTCAGTGGGTATACATTTGTTTTTAGATTTTTGTTTGTTTGAGTGGGTTTGTTTAATTGCAAAACTGAAAGCAGAAGTTTGGGGAACAGCATTTTGTGCAAACTGATGGACTCAAACCAAAAACTATGAAACTATTTGCAGGAACCTCTGAAGTCCCTGGTTTTCACAAAGATCTGTCTAAAATATTGTTTTAAGATAATTTTGTATGCAAAGAGGTGAGGGGGAAGAAGGAAAGGGATGTGAGTGAAGCATTCAGTCAGAAACATACAGGAGTTCTAAATGATTTAAAAAGTAAATCTTATCTCGTTCACTTGAAGACCTGCCATCATATGTGCCCTGTAAGATACACGGTTGGACGGCCACCCAGGAGAGATTCAAGTGGCGCACGGTTGATTAGCAGAGCCACACACACCCACCTGGCTGAGTGTGTTCAGGTGCCCCTCCACCCCGCTGCTTTGCAGCCACGTTGCTCCTGCAGCTGCTCCCAGGACCGTCTTGGGGGCTGTCCAGAGTGGGGGGAGGAAGGAAGGTACTGATGTCAGCATGTCCCTCTCCCCCTGTACCCCATCTCCACAGAGCAAGGTAGAGGGGACAGGGCTCAGGACTCATAGCAGCTCTGAGGTCTGAACAAGCCTTCTGATGAGTGAGTGCCTTAAAGAGACAGAGATTTCCCCAGCAGCCAGCACACACAATCTGTCAGTCTGACACACACACACACACACACACTCTCTCTCTCTCTCTTTCGGTCTCTCCCACTCCACATGTACCCCGTCTCCATAGAGCAGGGGAGGGGAGGACAAATGGTTCAGGAGGAGAGCTTTCAGTGAGTGCCTTAAAGAGACAGCGGATGGGTGTCTCTCAGAAACTTCCCCAGCAGCCAGCGTGCGTGCACACACAGTGTGTCACACACTTCCCAACACTGTTGTTACTTCTTAGTACTTCCTGCAATGCACATATATTCTCTGTAATTTTATTCTTTCAAAGTGTGTCATTTTAGTTTTTTGACTGGTCTATGCATTTCATAATTTTTATTTCTCTTACACTTAAATTTAATTCTTTGAGTAGTGAGTTCTAAAATGCCTAACTTGTCCTGGATGGAGTAATTATCCCTATTGGTAACTTTTAAAAATATATGTATCTAGGTTTTTTGTCTCCACTGGTGGTGCACATCCTCACATTACCTTGGTGAACATAATTTATTCCACACATGGGTGGAAAAAATTAGAGGGAACATTGCTGCTATCTAATCCTATGTTATGTGCCATAAATTCTGGGATTGCTGAACAGTCAGGAGATTGGCACCAAAGGGTTAGTCCTTTCAGATGATTGCTGGAAGAGAACACAGCTTAAAAATTCTTTTGGCAATCTTGAGCTCTCAATATGTTAAAACTGCCTGAATCACAGTTTGACCAACAAAGACAGACAAGTAAGCCAAGCAGGTAACAAACTGCACTATACAAGTTGTGACTTTTTTTTGTGTAAACCAGGGAAAACTGTGCTATTGCTACTTCTTACCCTTACAAAAATTGCTGATTTTTCTTTTTCAGTTTTAACAGACAAAATTAAAAGCAACACCTCATTCCTAAAAAGTATTGTCCAAAAAGACAAAATAGGTGGGGGGGGGGGAGGGAGGGGAAGAGAGAAAGGAAAAATTAACAAAAACAGCTGCTTGTATTGGGCTGGAGAACAACTTATTCTGAGAGTAGGCACATTAATTTCAATGGGACTGCTTACTGAGTGAGTTACCATTTGGCATAAGTAAGAGTGGCAGAATCAGATCCATTGATATCCAACTTAGTTTTACACAGTGCCTGATATTCTCTAGATCCCTGACCTGCTTTACACTGTAATAACTGAGCAGCAACAGTGCAGTAATTGGTAAAACAACAGAAATTATATGCTTAGGAGCAGTCTGAATTATTTTATTTTGGAATTTTGTGAATAAAAAGCTGTTTTCCCTATTGACAGTTGCATACATGTAATTGTCACACTAAGTGTATATACAGTTAACACCACTGCTGAATTACCAATAGCATCAAATATTCTAAGGTACTTTTACTGGAAGCACAGTTATGCTGTATTCTATTCAAAAGGCCCACTTCTGTGTTGTGCTGAGTTTCCTTCAACTTCCATGAACCTCCATAGGTTCAGCACCTTGCTGGAGTGAGCATGATTTGAGCTGCTAAAGTTCCTTTGCATTAATGTTTTCCATATTCCACACTTTCCCCTACTTAAGATCAGAGTGCATGCAGAAACCAAAAAGAACAATGGGCAGTCCTGTGAATTGCTTCTCTGTACAGGATGTAGGGTGGAGTCCTAGTGAGCTTGTGTAATCCATCTGGAAGTCCAAAACCACACTCTAAAAACAAACTTTTTCTTAATGAATAGTCACACAATAAGGAGGCCATTATGTTTGTTTAGTGAAATATGGCCTTATAAACTATCAGGAACAATGTATGCTTTAAAATATTTATTTAAGATTTTAAATCATTAGACTGTACATGTTGTGCCCTAAATTACAAGAAATGAACTTTAATAGTAACTGAAACGTGCTTTTTTTTTTTTAATGGAGATATCATATCTCCTAGAACTGGAAGGGACCTTGAAAGGTCATTGAGTCCAGCCCCCTGCCTTCACTAGCAGGACCAAGTACTGATTTTGCCCCAGATCCTTAAGTGGCCCCCTCAAGGATTGAACTCACAACCCTAGGATTAGCAGGCCAATGCTCAAACCACTGAGCTATCCCTCCCCCCCTTTTTTTCTTTTTAAACCTCTAAGGCCTGTGTTCAGTGTCTTTTTAATACATCCATTCCTCACACACCTGAAGCAGATCAGGGAGCTGCTATTCCTAATGTTGGTGTTGGGAGTTATTCCTTTTTTAGTAAAAACACTAAACCCCAATTACATGTCCTTGCTGGTACAGTAAAGAGGACATGGTTTTCAAACACCATTTTAAGATGTACTTGTATGTAATTTTAAAAGCAACCTAAATATTTTGCTAGGGGCAAATCCTGCCCCCTGCTCTGAGAGTGTGGAGGGCCCTCTTGCACCAGAACTAGTTTGGTTAGCAACTAGGGTTGCCAACCCTCCAGGATTGGCCTGGAGTCTCCCAGTGACTACTGAAAACAATCCAAGAGGCTTTAATAGACTATTTTAAGAAAATGACATTGTCACATAGGGGAAAAAAAATCTCCTGGAATAGATTCAGTCAGAGTTGGCAACCCTATTTGCAACAGGTGGAGCAAGACTTAGGGAGGCTATGAAAGAATGTAGAGTCCTGTGCAATGTGAATCCAGCATATGACCATTGCTCCCAATGAAGCAGAGGAGTGGACAGTGCAGCACCTTCATAGGTGGCAGCATACAGCCCATTGCTCCATTTCACAGCATTCCACCCTCAGAAGTTGAAGCAGACTTTTGTTGTTTTATTTCAAAAACATTTCATTCATCTCTAAAAATGTTGTCTTTGTTGATGTGGGGGAAGGAGGAAGTTTTACTGAGCTATGGAAAATAATGATCAAAAAGGCATACATTATATTTAGGGCCCTACCAAATTCTCAGTCATGAAAAACACATCAAGGACTGTGAAATCTGGTCTTGTGTGTGCTTTTACCCTGTACTATACAGATTTCACAGGGGAAGACCAGTGTTTCTTAAACTGGGGGTCCTGACCCAAAAGGGAGTTGCAGGGGGCGTTGAAGATTGAAACACTTACCTCTGCACTGCCTTCAGTGGAAGCAGGAGAGCGGCACCTGGTGGCCAGGCGCCCAGCTCTGAAGGCAGGGACCTGCCAGCAGCAGCACAGAAGTAAGAGTGGCAATACCATACCATACCATCCTTACTTTTGCAGCCGCCGCTCTCTAGCTGCCCAACTGTGAAAACAGTGCCATCACCACCAGCAGCAGCGTGGAAGTAATGGTAGCAGTACCACAACCCCCCTACAATGATCTTGCAACCCCCCCAACTCCTTTTTGGGTCAGAACCCCTATAATTACACCACCATGAAATTTCAGATTTAAATAGCTGAAATCATGAAATTTACTATTTTTAAAATCCCGTGACTGAAATTGACCAAAATGGACTATGAATTTGGTAGGGCCATAATTATATTGTACAGGTAATGTTTCCAGGGCCTGAACCAAGTATAAATGAAGTTAATGAAAACGCTTCCATTCACCTCAGTGGGCTTTGTATCAAGTCTCAAATGAACATACTTCCTTGTGAACAGAAAGGTCATCCCTGCAGCGGTCTGAGGGTTTGTCTCATTACATTCCTGTAGAGAGAATGAGTGTGTATTAGGGGGAGGGGGGGGGAGGGGAAGAAGAAGAGGAGAGGAAGTAAAACTAGCCCAAGCAGCCACTCAAGCGACAAAATATCAGTTTTATTTTTTCTTCTTCTTTTAAATGTTTAGTCTATGGCTAGCATCATTTGCATGAAAACACGACCTTTTAGGAATGCACCTGCTTCTTCCGCATATTTTTATTGAAGTTTTAAATTGCCTGTTTGTGTGATCACAATAGTTGTTGCAGAGAAGCTTTTGGTATTTAAGGACTTCTGTTACAATCTATCCCTAGTGGTTTGTGGTACAAGTACAAAATACAGAACTAATAAATATACAGTTACAATTTCTGTAACAGTACTATATTTTAAGATTTTATTTCTTCTAAATTAAAAAAAAATACAGCAGTCAATAACAGAGCTCAGATTGTACTAGAGCACATTCTTAATTTTTAAATAGCTGCACTGATGGAATATCTAGTATCAAATCACCAAAAGGATTGCTTTTGTAATGATAAGGATCGTAATGCATTACCTTCACTATCATTTTCACTGATAGCCTCAACATTAAACTCACCTATCATTATAATGGTATCTTCCCATGCTCACAACTTTCTGAAGAATTCTGCTTTGGAGCTGAAAACTTTGTTCTGTTCCAAGAAGTGACTTTTTTTTTTTTTTAAAAGGTTGGAGAGGAAATCCCTTCAGCCATTGGGCAGTTGGGGGAGGGGGGAAACAAAAACACACAAAACACTTTTCTAGCATGTTAAGGTCTATTTTTTTTCCTCACTAATAAAAACTTCTAAGATGGCTGAGGAACCTCTCAAAGTTTATTTGTGATCCTTTCCAGTTTTGTATAATTGAGTTTGATTAGCATATGCTCTATTCCATTATCCAAGATATGAATTAAAGTACTCTAATATTAGAGACAGAACAGAGCCCTGCTATATACTTCATTCAGCATCACCTCACCATCTAACAATTAGAAAGTATTACAAAACAAGCTAAACAATGTAGAATGTATGTTTCAACTTAGCTATGAACTTGTCAGAAATCCTATGCTGTGCAGGGTTGGGTCTTATGTGTATGTGGATGGGAAAGCTGCAAGGAAAACCTAACGGCTGAAGAAGTGAAGTTTATGATTCAATAGGGGATATTCTTCCCTCAGAGATAGTATTGAACCAATGCATGAGCACACCATTAGCTACTTGAGATGCTGTCTTTCTGATGAGATGCAAAATCTGAGGCCCCATACACAGGCAGGCAGAGGACAGACCACTGGATTGGGACTCAAGAGACCTGGGCTCTATTTCCAGCTCAGCCACTGATCTGCTGGGTGACACTGGGCAAGTCACTGCATCTCCCAGTGCATCAGTTACTCCATCTGTAAAATGGGGAGAATGATC
Organism: Terrapene triunguis; assembly: GCF_002925995.2. NCBI lineage: Eukaryota > Metazoa > Chordata > Testudines > Emydidae > Terrapene > Terrapene triunguis. The sequence continues at coordinate 21,204,324 of NW_020664419.1, forward strand.
CTTACCTCCTTCATAAAGGGCTTTGAAATCTACAGATGAAACTATATAAAGAACTAGGTTTAATTCCATAAGCTAGTTACTTTTATGTATTAAGTTGTCCTGGCCAAATTCCAACTTACAGTCTATCTACTAAGAAGTCTCCCTGCACTTTCATTTGGACATGATTCTTTTCTAAACTATGTGCTGTTAAACAGCTGCAACATTTCATCCCCAGAGGTGGCTGTACTGCAGTGACTGGTGAAATGATTCCTCTCTATGGACTGAGTCAGTTTGTGATCTTTATGCATGAAAGGAGTATTGTTAACCCAAATCACTTTCAGACACATTCACAGGAGTAAAGCAGTTAAGAATAAAGCAGAACTTTTCAGTGTGCATGTGTCTCCACCCAAGATTTATGGGAGTTACCTTGGCACACAGAACAAAGACTGTACATAACAATGACTGGACTAGAACGAGATACAAACTAACTCCCAGCCAAAAGGAACAATGAAAAACAGAGTTCAGTTGACATCATAAACCACAAGGAATTAATTCCATGCAGCTTACTTCTATTTTTGTTTGAATATGGTGTTCAAACTTCTCTAAAACTTCAGAATTTTTTAATTCTAAACAATCCCACTGCTAGCATTATTGATAACTTAAAAATACTGGAAATACAATAAAAATTTGCTATAGAAGTAAAGCTAACTCCATCAGTAAGTTCATTGTTTTAACTGATTAAACAAGATCATTCTGGAAAGCATTCATGGTGTCTTGTGTTTAAAAAGGTGTGTATGCGAAGTCAAGTTTTACTCATCTCTACATATATTACACTAAAAAAAAAAAACCACCCCCAAAACCGTTAAGATTGCAAAGTCAAGCACTCAAAATGTTAGGAAGTACCAGAATTAATGTTGCCTGTATAACCTTAACATGGCCCCCTTGTACATACATGATCACCATACTATTTTTCCCCACAGGACCCATGCCTTATTCAGTGCACAAGATGGATGGTATTCACTTATTGAGCAGCTATTCAATATTTTGTTTTATCCTCATTGAACAATGTATGGCCCTAAATCTTATTTACTGCACACTATTCTAACCCTGCTCGGAGATGGAATTATTAATTTACTCAGTGCCTTTTCTATGCAGCTCATCATAACAGTATCCAAGTACATCACAAACATATCTTCACAAAACCTGTGAGGTGAGACAGTATTATCCCTGTCTGACAGGATGGGGAGTTGAGGGTCAGAAAGATTAAGGTCAAAAGTATCCACTAATTTTGGGTGCCCAATTTGAGACACCCAGAATCTGATCAGAGTACTTAGCATATATAGCACTTCATCTATTCAAGCACAACTCTCACTGACTTCAGTGGGAGCTGTGATTTTACAGTACTTCTGCAAATCCTGTCCCAGGGTCTCAAGTTGGGCACCAAGAAAATGAAGAACAGTTAGTGACCACGTGTGAAAATGTTGGTGTTTGTGACTTGCTTAACATTACACGGGAACTCTGTAGCAAAGGCAGGGATAAAATCCAGTTCTCCAAACCAGCATTCAGACACCTTAACCATGAGACCTTCTTTTCTGTTCCTGCAATCCTTTGTCTCATTATTATATATCTTCCAGGTTCTGCAAAAAATGAGGCAGGGGCCTCCTTTACTGCACAACTCAGATTCATCCCCAATGTAAGTCCACCCTTTCCACTGAATGAGGCAGGGGCCTTAGGGAAAAAACAGTATGGCATCACACAATTAAAAAAAATGGGGGGGGGGGAGAGGGGGCAGAAGAAGAGGGACACTACCTGTGGAACCTGAATTTGTGTCAATCTTCATTCTGACATTTCCTAATTTTTGAGTGCTTGACTTTGTAACCTTCCGTGTTTTTATTTCACAGAGTTTGGTGTGTGTAATATCCTAGATTTTTTTTAAAAAGCAGACTAAAAAATAGAAATTCCATCATGTGGCATTATATTGACACCTATATGGTTCACCAACAGGATTGGAACCTTAAGATCCACTGCACAGACCCCTGACTCTTGAGCTGAGTAACCAACAGCAGAAGGAGGTTGGCATCCTCCATGTGGACCAGCATTAGGGGGAGATGAGACATACACTTTGCTAGTGGGTTTTAGAGATAGTTGCTGACAGCAGGAGAATGGCGAGACTCAATACTAATTAAAAGTGTTCTATAAGAGCTGCTTATGAGTATATCTTAAACTTCTTTACAAAGAAGATAATCTTGAGTTCCATTTCAGACTATTGAGGGGAGTATATTTTTGTGGTCACAGCCTCTTCTCCTAGTTCCCCCAGGCTTGATCCCTTCTGCCCCATCCTCTCCAACTTGTCCCTGACACAGTCCTGTCTCCTTTTTTCAGTTGCTGTCTATAGTTAGGGCCCTACAAAAATGTATCACGGACCATGAAATAAGCCCTTCCCCATGAAATCTCATCTCCCCCTAGCTGCTGGGAGTGCCCCAGGGGGGCTCCCAGCTGCAAGTCCCCACCGGGCGGGGGGGAGGAGGGGGGAAGAGAAGAGAATAGGACTTGTCTCTCTCTTGCATGGCAGCTCCGGGGTGAGGGGAGAGATCAGACCCACCTCCGAGTGCCTCCCCCTGCTGTAGGAAGCTCTAGTGCTGGCAGCAGCCCTGAAGGTTCCTGCAGCTGGAGGAGACTTGTGGATGTGGGTCCAATCTCCCCCTGCTGCTAGGAGCACCGCAGCCGGAGTCTCCACTGTCAGAAAAGGTATACCGAGGATAACGTGTAAACATCTGAAAACATGAAATTGACCAATTTTAAAATCCTCTGGCAGTGAAACTGATCAAAATGGACTGTGAATTTGGTAAGGCCCAATCTATAATCCTTAGGCTTCCCCTACTAGTCCCCGTTTCCTTGTCCGGACATTCCCGGTACCCTCCTCTTGACTCATCCAATCTATGTCTCCCCTCTCCTTGCACTGCCTCCCAGTCTCTCTGTCTGGGCTCCTAATGTATGGAGGTGAGGTAGATAGGGGCATTCCTAGTTTGAGAATCCTGCCAGGGCTTAGGCATGAGCTAGAGTGCTGAGCAGCTCAGTGGCTTCAGAAAAGATGGTTACCAACCTTCCGTAACTGTTGTTCTTCAAGATGTGTTGCTCATGTCCATTCCATGTCAGGTGTGCAGGTGCCACGTGCACCATTGCTGGAGATTTTTTTCTCCCAGTGATATCCGTAGGGCCAGCTCTATTGCCCCCTAAAGGCCCATGCTCATGCATCAGTGTAAGAGGTGCTGCTGGCTCTGTGCCCCCATTCCTTCTTGCCATCAACTTTGGCAGCAGGGAAGGAGGGCTGGTCATGGAATGGACATGAGCAACACACCATCTCTAAGAACAACAGTTACGATAGGTTAGTAAAGGTCTTTTTTCCCCAAGTGCTTGCTCATGGCTATTCCATGTCAGGTGACTCCCAAGCAGTGCCCTTGGCGGTGGGCTAGGAGTTCACAGGCATGCTGATTACAATACAGCTCTCCCAAAACTGGTGTCATCCCTGGGTTATGTGTATACAGGCCAGGGACCGCAATGTGGCTCTGGAGTCTTTTAAGAGCATGCAGCTATGTGTTCGTCTGGTCCAAAAATAGCGAGGACCCTTCAAACAGAAGGTCCTGCACCTCCTGTGACAGCCCTGACAACTGCAGCCATGGGCCTCTCCTCATGGTGACCGCTGACACCATCAACCTAGCAGCTGAGTCCGCCACATCCAAGGCAGCTTGGAGGGAGGTTCTAGCCACTGTCTTTCCTTCCTCCACAATGGATGAGAATTCTTGCTGCACACCTTGGGGCAGTGAATCCTTAAAATCAAGCCATGGAGTCCCAGACACTGAAATTGTATTGTCCCAGTAGCACATGCTGGTTTGCAATATGTAACTGGAGGCTCTCAGTAGAATAAACCTTTCTACCAAAAACATCCAAGCATTTTGCCTCCTTGGTTTTTTGGGTAGCACTGGCCTGGTCCTGCCTGTTGCGCTTGTTGGCTGTGGTAACCACTAATGAACCCAGGGGTGGGTGAGAGTACATGTATACATACCCCCTTGTGAGCATGTGATACTTCTTTTCTGTCTGTTTAGAAGTTGAGGGCAGTGATGCGGGAGTTTGCCATCACGCCTTCACCATTTTGAGCACCCCTTGGTGCATAGGCAGAGCCACTTTCACAGGAGCCACAGCTGCCAAAATGTCAAAGATGGGGTCTGCAAGCTCTCGAGGCCCAGATTGGAGTGATGCTCTTGAGGCCCTCCTGGTGGGCTCCAAGATTATTGTGGGGTACAGGGTTAATGGGCCACACAAGTGTCTCATCTGGGGAAGACAAGGATGAAGCAACGGGGGGAGGAGGGGGGGGGGCTGGATCCACAGTCTTTTCCAGGGCCCCTTCAATTAGGAGTACCATGGGGTTCTCAATGCCACAGTCCAAGTCCAATGCAGGTTCCAGTACTGGCTGAGATAGGGCCGCAGATACCCGCTCAGAGGTCACCACCAATGGGAGGTTGCAAAAAAAACAAAACAAAACAAAACAAAACACACAACACACCACAAACCACCACTGTCTAGGTACCACTGGGAACCCCCATGTATTCCAGTACTGCCGATGCACTGGCCATTGTCCTGGGGCCCATAGATGAACTGGCACCAACATCCATCTGGTAAGCTGGGCAATGATGCCTCTTCCAAGGCGGTGCTGACTCTCTTGAAGTCTGATGAGGATTCCTTGTACAAGGGCCATGGCAGTACTGTTGCGCCTTCTAACCAGCTACAATGGGACTCCAGGGAGCAAGGCTTCAACACCGGGGAATGACTGTGGAGGCTCCAGTGAGTGGTGCCAGGGCTTGCATGAGCAGTGCCACGCAGCCGGAGAACAGAAAGATCTCTGGCAATCAGTGCCTGGGATCCAGTGAATGGCGTTGAGGGGATGGAGACCAGAGCTAGCCTGCTATGCCAGAGCAAGAGAGAAGACTGTTCCAGCAACCGTCATGGGTGGTAAGAAGGAATTGAGAGGGTACAGGGCTGGCGGTGCTCCTTATACTGGCACATGAGCATGGGCGTTCAGGGACAATAGAGCTGGTCCTACAGATACCACTGGGAGGAAAAGAAAACTCTGGCAATGGTGCACACAGCATGCAAACACGTAACATGGAATGGATGTGAGCAAGCACTTAAAGAACTTGAGTGGCTCTGTGCATGTCAACCAGCAGAAACTTAGGTGTCTATAGAGTTAGGGAGTATAAGTGGAGGTTTAGAGGATCTTAATGGTGAACTTACGTGCCTAAAATGACAGTGAGGCACCCAAGTCTTTGTGGATCTAGCTCTAAGCCCCCTTTTAAGCACTAAAATTAGTAGCCTAGTTTAAAAAAAACAAACCAAAACAAACACAACATCCAGAAGCAAGCACTAACTCCAGTGTTGGATGCTCAACGCTTTTGAAAATGTAGCCCTTCATTCAGGTGCCAAAATACAGGTTTGGGAGCCTAATTTAAAAACTCACTTGTTAAATCTTAGCCTATAAATGCAGTATAATTTTTTGTGAGTGTACAGAAGTTCACTTATATACAGACAATACACAAGGACTAATACACAAGGACTAATATAAACAGCTTTAAAGATAATGGAGTACACATAAGACACTACATCTAATGAGAATGAAGATGCCACTAGCACTATTTCTGTGTAGTTGCAGAGACAGCTTTCTAGAAGGAACAGGCTAAAACAAGACCAATACTTGGCATCTTCAGCTTCACCCTTAGAGGCACTTCTGCATGCTAAAGCAAGTGTTTGTCTGCTTTTTGCTGTAGCAACTCCAAGGCCAACTCTGCACACACCTGCACTGCCAAGGCCTGTTCTGCACATACCTCACAATTCAGATTGTCAGAGATTGGTAAATCAATACAAGAGGTTATGTACTCCTGTGATACCTGAACAATGACTTAAGTGCAATGTGAAAGATAAATAGCTCACATAGTAGCCTTCTTTTAGAGATTTTTCTTATGGCTTTGGCATGCATATAGTATACTAATGCAAGTTAGTTCATATGAGAAGCATGTGATGATAAAAGACATGTTTTGCAGTAGAAATAATTAGAATCACTTGTGTCATCCCCAACACTTTATAAAGCAAAACATTCTATATGCCCCCCCCCGATCAAACTATCAAATTACTTTTAAGTTGAAATTTAAATCTGTTAAATTCTGCTTTCAAACTCTGATGTTCACTAATGGACTACACCTAATTGTATTAATTTTCTGCTCCTAGTAACGGTTTTCCAGTTATAAATTAATTGTAGTTCCTTCAGAAGGTGCATTGGGATATGCTACTCTAGCTTTATAAAATGGGCAAGCACTAAAGTCTGCAACTATGAAGGACATGTGACTACTGTCAGTAAGAGGAAAGGAGCAGCTGATATGAAGATGCATTACACATGCAGTCATTATAAACAAGCTTCTATTCAGGTGAAGCTGGAGTAGAGAGTTATTATAATTTCTACTATGAGCGATGCCTGTGACTAGCATGAGAACCAATCCCTGAAAACTGTCAATTTATAAAAATAAAAAAAAAAAAGGTTAGAGTCTTGGTCAACTTTTAATGGGGATTTGTTTTAGAGGTTTCCATGTGTGCATGACTGAAATCAGAAGTAAAACGTAATTTTAGTGGCCATGGTACATTCTTAGCTTCTCTGTGTATTTGAAACCAAAATTAATCATGCTGTGATTGCACTTGCTATGACTTATCCACAGAAAATGTCAGCATGATAGATACAAAAAGACAAACTTTGTTTTCTGAGGCAGGAACTATATTTGTCAAGTTAGTTTAATTTATGAAGGGGGAAGAGACTATGTCCCAGCTCTTTGTGGGCAAAGATGATGTTGGGGTTACAGATAACCTGAAAAACTAAAAATAATTACTGGAGCATGTATGCAAAATGTATTGTAATTAATATGTTTCTTCTCCCCACACAAGTTTTTATAGAGCTAAAAACAGGCACTTTCTAAGTAGTATACAGTATTTTTCCCTAAATGCTATATAGGAGTGGTTATGCAATTTTCACTATAAACATTGACAAGAAAAAACTATAAAATGAAGGAAATCTAGCATAAAGATATCACGTAAAAAAGTGAATCGCTTTTCAAATGTAAAAGCATATGATTTAAATGTACTTTGAGTAATGAAGACTGACTAAATGTAATACAGATGTTTCTGCTCAGATTTGAAATCAAACTGAATAGGCAGCCTGTTACTCACTACAGAATTAGGGAACTGCTATGACTGACAAATAGGAGGCCTGGTTTTCCTCTCACATATACATACTTGTCTCACACCAGTGTAAATCTGTTGACTTCAGTGAAGTTATTCCTTATTTACACCAGAGCAGGTGAGAAGGGAATGCAGTCCAGGGCATATTAGAATGAAAGGAATATATCCAATTAACTTAATTTTAAATCCCCTTTTAACTTTGGATTTGTTACTAATAGGACTCTAAATGTTAAAAAACAAAACAAAACAAAAAAAACCACACAACTTCTGGGAAAAAAGTAAATCAAAGCATTTCTATTTTGCAATTATTTTCCCCCTCATACATGTTGAATGGTTGCATATGTACAGCTAGCTGGTACTTGACAGGTCTTGCATGCTAATATGTGATCATGCTCATGTGATTAGAAAATAATTTACATTTAGCTGTACCACTTATAATTATGGCAGCTAGGCTCCTAGTATAGTTATATCCATAAAGATAATAAAGGGCCAGATTGTGCCTGAGATATAAATTTGCATTGATGATGGTGCAGACTTGCCATACCTCCAGAAACAATTGTCAGAGAGGCAAAAACCCCAGAGCTCAATAGGGCACACAGCGTGTGCAAGCTGCACTATCCCCTTTCTCTGCACCTAAGTGTGTTGTAGGGGAAGGGGAGCATGTCCTCCCCCTTCTCCATGGCTTTAGGGGCACTAAGAGCAGTTTCTTCACTCCTCTGAACACAGGACTGAAATACAGTGGGTGTACACAGATGGGAGGTGTACTTGCTAAATCTAGTCACAAAGGAGGAAGGATGGTCATGTGGTTAAGGCACAAGCATTGGAGTCAGGAAACCTAGGTACTGTTTGCAGCCTTACCACTGTTGTCCAGTTTCTTAATGTTTGTGCCCTAATTTCCTCATCTGTAAATTGGGGATAATACTACCTACCTCACCGTAAATTGTGTGGATAAATTCATTATGAAGGTCTAATAAAGTGGTTTGATATCCTTGAATAGGAGGTGCTATAGAAATTCAAAGTACCAGTATAACTGAGAAGGGGTAAACAGCTGTTTTGTATTTAGACATGATGCATTATTATGTCACTATCATAACAGTGAGCCTGATCATCAGATTGGGTGGGGATGGAGAAGGGAGGGGGAAGAGAAACTAAAATGGCTGTCTTCCTATTTGTTTTCTCAAGGAGGGAGGGAGTGGAGTTTCCCACCCACTGCACTGAACAGACCGCAAGGACCACCACCAAATACTAGGGCTCCCAAGGGATCAACAGGAGACCAAAAACCTTCTACATGGTTCTGCAGCCTGCTGTGGCTCCAGCCCTATTCCTTGGCAGCATGGTTCAAATGGAGCCACCCTGTCAGGAATTACTGTGGTCATGACTTCCCTCAGGATCCCTCTTAAACAGGAATGTAGCAAAATAATACAAGCCCACACTTATTTCATCCCTGAACTTCAGAGAAATAAGAGGGGATGCAATTTGTATGGCCCAGACCATTTATTTACTCCCCACACAGAGATCATTTTGACTGCCATTCCCATCTGAGTAAAAGAAATGCCACTTCTGCAAATGAAATGCCACTTCATCATCAGAGGGAGGAGGAAAACATCTGTGCACAAGAGTCCCTCCACATATGGCTCTCAATGACATAACCAATACAATGCTACTCCATTTTCATGCTTCCTAAATTTCTGCCTGCATTTACATCTGCCTTGCTTTCCACCTCAACCAAGCCTTTGCTTCCCTCCCAAACACCAGGACTTCAATTAAATGTCTAATCCCCCCCAGAAAGAGTTGTTCTAACTTGCAGCCCATCTTCCAATATTGATCCAAATTCTTGCAGAGTTCTACCCACACAAGTAACTCCACAATGTCCTATTAACCTTCCTTCTTAATTGTGTCTTCACCCATTTACTTATTAAATCCCTAGCAAACTAATCCTAAACCTTGTAGTTCTCCACCTTCTTCCCCTTCCTTTATACTTGGGCTTCTCTATATTGTAAAACTTCATTGTTATATGTTAACATGATAAACATTCAAACAAACAAGTGTTAGCCATGACACAATTTTAAACAGTCCTCGTTTACAGTGAGGCTGTTATATTACATTACACTGATATTTTCCAGTGCAGACAAACCACTGTTGCCACACACACCCCTGCACCATTTTACCTCTTGGAGGGAGGGGCAAAGCGAGTTGCACTTAATCCATGAACTTCCCCAAGAACAGAAGACACCAGGGCTCAGCAAGAATGATCACTGCAGCATGGCCTCTTCCCTGCATGCATGGACTTGGAACATGAGGAAGTTTTGAAGCTTTTGATAACTTTGTGAAGAGTCATATTAATGTTACCAATTCCAACACTGTCTTGGCATACTTGTATAGGGAAAGACTCTGCCAAGGTAATTTATTTAGCCTCCCAGAAGGAGCAGAGCAGTACATTTTTTTTGTTCCTCAGTAATATTCTGATAGATGAATAGCAATGCAGCCATGGGTAGGCCATGACCTTTGCCATTTGCAAGTTCTTTTTCCAGTGCAGTAAAATTTAAGTGACTAGCAAATTTTTTTTTTTTTTTAAATCAGTCAACTTTGTAACCTGGCAGTTGTTAGCTATTTGCATAATCAGACATTTTGTTTCAATATTAGGCAGAATGCATGATTTATGGTGCTATATAATTAGCATAGCAGAGTTTCCCAGATTGCAAAGCTAAAAAGGAAGTCCACAGGTAAGCTTATCCAAGTTTTTCCTCTTTGGACAAACTGAAGTCATGCCACACAGCTACACTGCAACTTGAATATATTATATAGGAATGTGACAGCTGCCAGGCAGACTTCTTGACTGCTGAGCAAGTCCATGGCTGGCACTTAATTACTATACTGATTGGGTCCTATACCTTAGGTAGATTATCATTTACTTGAATGTCTCTTATTTGAGGGCAATACTGCCTTCTGTCATTGACATCCCACTTACCCCAGAATGCATATCACTACAAAGCTGGCCAGCACTACCTTGAATAAATTAAATTCTTCACATCAGGGAAAATAATTTTTGGTGAGAGCTAGATTTTTCTAAAGAGCTCAGCTCACTTTGGACACCTATATAAAAGGCCAAATTTTCAAAACTGCTCAGCATCCACAAGCTCCTATTGACACTTACATGCAGGTTTTCAAGAACTTACTATGTTAGGCACAAGTTATACTGAAAGTCCATTTCTAATTATGAGAACTGAGCCTTTTGAAAATCTACCCTTAAATGCGGTCTCATTCTTGATATTTAGGACATTCAGCAATTAAATGGGTGAAGTTATTATTTTAGGGAGAGAAGTGTAAAAATACACTTTAATGGAAACACTTCCCTTAATATTAGGAATTAAATCCCCATCCCCACAAATTTGGGGGCCTAAAAAAGTTGAAAGTGTTCCATCAACTCTTGTGTTTTTTCCCCCTTATTAAGCTGCCAAAAGCGATGTGTCAAGTGTCTCTTAAAAAAAAAAAAAAAGTGTATACACCACTCTGAAAACTAAATTGGTTCATAGTATCTGGAGTTCCTTTTATACAGGGAGCACTATGTCACAATAGGCATTGGTGAGCAAAGTCTACACCTGATCAGTTCAAGAACCACAGAGGCATAAATTACCAGGCTTGAGGCCCTGTGTCTTCACACCCAGCATCCTACTGCAGCACAAAGACTGTATGAGTAAGAGTTAGCTAGAAAAACATTAAACTACAAAAGTTTTGAGGGAGGGAAGGAAGATTATACTTTTTGCATTACTTCCCTTCATCTACACTTTATTTTAGCCTGGATCACAAAGGACTTTCTGTGGAGTAAGGTGGAAAAGCTCTACTAAAATGACTCAGGCCAAGTCTATACTAGGATGAGCAAAGCAGTCCTAGTGTGTACGCAGCTTGTAACAGCAAATCTGCACTTTATCCCAGTCCCACTCCAGCAAAATAAGCTATACCAGAAAAACTGCATTTTGCCAGTATCACTATATCTGAACGAGGGATGTTCGCTGACAGAGCTATGTAGGTCACCCCTGACCAAGGCAGCTAAAGTTTGTAGTGTAGATGTGGCCAGAGGCCCCCCCCCCCATCCTTACCCTTAGGATCAGGATTCTCTGGCTAACTGTATCATGCACCCCAACAATGGATGGTACAGTGTGGTCCAAAGTAATTGTTAATGACTGACAGCATGCTTAGCCCTGCCCTGCGGTGATTGCAATCAAATACTCAATTATAATAAAATTAAAGTGATATGCACAGCCAAAGAACTTCAGAGAGTTTTTGTTTAGAGAAGATTTTTCAATGAATGGTATGAGAGTATAAAGATCCTAATGGTTTCTTTGAAGCCTTTCTGGTCTACAGGTATTATTTAAAATACAGATGACTGACCCCCCACTGTAATAGCTACATTACAAGCACTAGTCTGTCATTCAAATCCTTTTTAGTGTGTAGCTCATTGATACAGAGGACAAGGTGGCCAAGAATTAGTACATATGACAGCTAATAGCTTGTCTAAATGAAAGATTAATATTGTTGGAAAAACTTAATTAAAAGATATCTACTACTTTTGTGTAAGAGATCAAGCATTGAGTTGTTTTGCTTTGGCCCTTCAGACATTGAGCCGACTGCAGTCTTTACTCTGATAAAATTGCCATTGAGGCCAGGGTGAATTTTGCTGGAGCAAGGACTGCTGGACTAGACTCACAGGATTTGAGAAGAGCGCCCAAAAGAGACTGAACTAAAAGGAGAATCAGAAGTCTACTTTGATATAGGGACATATTTTCTGTTACCATTACCAATCCAAGATTTGCAGTTTTTGTATAATCTGTTTTTTGGTTTTATTCTATGTAGGTTAGTGTTGAATGCAGTATAACATAAATGCCACATCTAGAATTCCCTTCAGAGAACCATGTTTAAAGGGCACTCACATATTACCAAAGTACATCATTTCCAAGAAGGTCCTATTTCCCTCATGCCCATGTACAAACTGGAGGCTTTTAGTTGCAAGCTCCACCAAATTTTTACTGCTGTTGTGTAATCTTGCCATCCTTTAAAGGTTTCAGATTGTACAGTAAGGGCAAACACTGAATAGATGTGACATTAAAATAGAAGTTTTTAGAAATAGCTTGTTGCAAACATGTGGCAGATGTTCACTGAACAGGTTTAGATGTACTTGCTATTGTAAACAGGATGCAAGTTTCCTTGCAGTAGCTACATCTGCATAATTGGTGCTTAACATTTCACTGTAGCAAAAAATCATACAAGAAGCCACATGCTTCCTGTTATTTAAGGAGATAGTAACCTACTAAAAATCCTTAACTTTATACATTGGAACATGTGATAGCAGGTCTGAAAAAGTGGACTTGTTAGCATCTTAAGTCCCTCTCCCTACTTCTTTTACATAACAGTTAAAAATTTTAAGAAATATAGATTGCAATTTGGAAAAAAAAGTTACTCTTGTAACCACTAACAGAAGCAATCCATTTAAAATTACAAAGTCATGAACATTTCTGCTTTGATGGTCTCCATTAGAGAAGTTAGAGAGAAGACAAAAGGAACTCATTCATAAAATGTTTAAAATATCAAATATATTGTTTGCATAACCTGCCACATTGATGGAGTTCAATGTACCTTGTCTATACTTTTAAAATTGAAATTTATGAATTGTCTAAAAGGTTTTATATATAGTCCAAATACTTTGATTTTCCCCAAATCCCCTGCCCTCATTTTAGTTTGCCCAAAACAGCTACAGCAGGCCCAATAGCAAGTTTCCCTGTGTAAGCACTAACATTTGGCTTACATGAGTTAGTTAGCAGCTGCTCATCTGTACCAGTAGCTAACATTACAATAGAGTTGTGCAATTGAAATGGAAGTAGAAGCAAGCTCTATCTATATTTGTTCAGCACCTAGCATAAACAGGGCACTGTTCCATGACTAGGGCATCTTCAGGACTATGGTAACACACCCTACACTGGAATAGAGCACATGGAGGCTGACTATTCTCTAGGCTGTACCTTCAATTTTATGATTTATTTCCCTTATCACTACAGCAAACCCTGAGTTATGTCTTAGGTGTAGTTAAAGAATGAAGCTTTTCTTTTCATTAAGATTTTTAAACCTGAATAAGGGGATGGATAGGTTCACTTGAGAATTGTCAGCATGTTAATTTTTTATTTTATATATTGTATTCATATCCAGCAGTTTCAGAGTTACCTTATAAAAAGAACTTAAGCAGACCTGAACCACTTCACATTTAAGTGGCACAGCTATCAATTACGCTTCTATAAAGTGAGCAGAAAAAATGACTAACAGAAACCTCTTACCACAAACTCTCCAGAATACATTATCTAGAGATCTGACATTAACTCCCCTTGTGATGAGATTCAGTCAGATCTCAGCAGCTAGGCCTAGGGCAAGGTTGAACAGTACATCTATAGAAGTCTTTCTACTTTGAAGTAATGGTGATAGAGGTTATATTGTATTACTCTAGGGTCCATATTCAGATTAGACACTAACCACCCGCATAGATCCTATGCATTTTTATATATATATTTTTTTAAAACCACAAAAAAGTTTAATCAGGACAGGAATCAGTATGTATATTTACATTCTGTCCACTTAGCCTCCCACTGAAGTTTCAATTAGGTAGCCTTCATTAACAGACTTCAGTTTGTTGTGTAATCATTCCATGCATTAGTAGTTACTGCATTCTAGTATCTGGGTTAGGGAGCAAATGGAGTGCTTTAAGGTTCATTAGGATGAAAGGTACCATTTTTAATAAAGCTCAGATCCATAACACTAGTATCAGTGAATTATAAAAGACAAATGAGCATGCATGCTAAACCGGTGACAGTGACACCAACAAAGGAATTCCCTTGCTTTTATAAGAAAAAAACCTAGTTATACCCAGGGCCAGCTCTGGCTTTTTCGCCGCCCCAGGCGAAAAAGCCTCCGGCCGCCCCCCCCTCCCCGGGGGGGGTGGGGTGGCCGG
>NW_020664419.1:21218968-21261083 GCF_002925995.2 Terrapene triunguis
TTAAACATTGCTCAACCTATTAGAACAAGTTTAAAAATAGAGTCTAAAAACAACTGTAGGCTATGCCTTTATATGCATGTGAATTTGTTCCAACATGTCACCCTGGAATGGTAGTCACTGAGAAGTAGTTTTAAAGTTGAACTACAAATGCAAACTGTACATATTAGTGAAACAAAGTGATCTTTTGGAAGTGAAAAATCTTCACTAAAATAACTGCTATTTGAGATTTAATGAGATTGTAAAGTGGCAAATGCCATTATTTTAACTAGGTTTAAGTTACCACTCTAAGGCCTTGGCTACACTCGGGACTTCCCAGCGCTGCCGTAAAGCACGAGTGTAGTCGCGCCACCAGCGCTGCAAGCTCACAGCCTGTATGTACTCCACCTCTCCGAGGGGGAATAGCTTGAAGCGCTGCAGGCTCGGATTATACTGGTGCTTTACAGCGCTGTACTTGCTGCATTCGGGGGGGGTGGGTGGGGGTGTTTTCACACCCCTGAGCGCAGCAAGTTGCAGCGCTGTACAGTGCCAGTGTAGCCAAGGCCTAAGGCTGTGTCTACACTATAGACCTTAAAGAGGCACAGCTGTACTGCTACAGCTGTGCCTCTGTAAGGTCTCCCCTGTAGCTGTGCTATGCTGACAGAGAGCTCTCCTGCTGGCATAATTAAATCACCCCCAACAAGAAGTGGTAGCTATGTCTCCTGCTGACATAGCGTTGTTCACACCGGCACTTTTGTCAGTGAAACTTATGTTGATCAGGGGTGTGTTTTTTCCACACCCCTACTGACAAGAGTGCTAGTGTAGAACAAGCTTAAGGCCCTGTCTACTGAAGGTATGAAGTTAATGCACATACATTAAAAGGTGTTAAACCCTTGAATGGATCTCTCACTCAGGAATAAAGTAGTTTTAGTTCAGGACACTTTACTCCTGAGAGCATACACAGCTTTAACATCCTTTAATTTATGTGCTGACTTCACACCTTCAGGAAAGTTAAGGCAAATCAATTGAATGTCCCCCTGCAGATAAACCTTAAGAGCCTGAACAGTTTTGTCTGGTAAAGTCCTAGTTACAGTGTGCCAGGAATTGTTTAGAACAGTGCTTAAGTAGACACTGTGGTAAAATAGGTCTGGCTCAGAATACAAGTCAGCATGGCTCCTATAGTTCAGGGTGTAATTATTTAAAGCACTATAGTTCTCTAGTTTAAGACAGGGCCTAGAAGCTTGGTTCTTTGTCTTTAGAGGATGAGAGAGTGAAAGTGTCTTGCCTAGACACCACTAGCTAAACAAAATGAAAGCTGCACAGCAGTCCTTAATTTGAGCCACAGCTCCTTTTTTTGGGAATAGGCAACAGGCTGACTTGAGAGCCCAGAATTAGACTGCAGCCCTGTAACAAGGTGGAAGGGAAAACAAAATTGTCTCAAAGCGAGCTGTTTTTTGGGGGGGGGGAAAGAGAGGTGGTGGGTGCTGAGGAAGAGGGATATCTACCAGTCAAATGAATGAGAGGCTATGTTTAGGATCAAAAATCCTTAACACCATAGCTACAAACTGACACACTGGAATGCATCAGGACTTTGATCTACTGCTGGCTGCTCTGCCATCCTAGTTCAGAGACAGCATTCAGCACCCAGGGCTTGAGAATGCAAAAAGTTTTCATTTAATACCTGAACAGCCAAAAATATATCCTCAACACAAAAATATGAATCCAGGCCCCTTTCAATAGGTGATGCATTAGATCCACACAATTTGACAAATTTTATCCCCTGTTAAGTTAAACTAACTTTAAGTTACTCTTTTACTGAAGAGTCTAAAATAAAATTTTATTGAAATATTCCTAAAACTCACCATAAATTACAGTATGTTCACATTATAAACTTAAGCATTGACACCTGGCAAAATACTTCCAAACTGGGCAAATGTTTGGATTTTCTACCAATATTGGTTTTGGTCATGCAAATACTGTAAAGGAGAGGTGCAAACAGCTTTAGTAGGGCAGAGCAGCTGTGTCATTACCTTATGCAAGCCTCCCAAACTCAAAAATATATATATATATATATTTTACACCCCCCCCCCCCCCCCGAACCCTCTGCACACCAGTGGCTGACTATCTCCTGCAGAGCACTAGATCTAGCTGATATCTGGGAGCAGTTTACAACCTCTTGCTCAAGTCTCTCCTCACTTAGCCCATTCCTAAAATTCTGAGATGCCTTCAGAAGTATGTGGAGGGGTGTTTTGCAGTGTCACAGTTCATGGTGTGTCTCTATTTTGGAAGGGTCTCCCTCAGTTAAGTGCAGCATCATGGAAACAGGCACAAGACATTCACTGAACTCCCTTTGTGGAAGAGTCAAAAAAGGGGGAGGGGAAGACAAGTGTTAAGTAGAGATGTGCAAGAGCAGGAGGCAGCAATGTTTTGTTTTATGTAGCAAGCTAAAAACAGGCAGATTTCTTACACAAACTTAATCACTATACATGGAACCCTGGTGTAAACTTATCAAGCATTAAGAAATAAACCATGCTGAAGAAGAGTTATTTGATCATGTCAGACTACTTAAAACTACAGTAAAACAGATTAAGCTTTCCTAGTCTCTTCTGCAGCTGTTAACAGGTTGAAGCTGC
This sequence comes from Terrapene triunguis, assembly GCF_002925995.2. Taxonomy (NCBI): domain Eukaryota; kingdom Metazoa; phylum Chordata; order Testudines; family Emydidae; genus Terrapene; species Terrapene triunguis. The sequence goes on from NW_020664419.1 coordinate 21,221,578, forward strand.
TAAACTGCATCACTTCTAAGATGTGATACAACACAAGAAACCCCCCCCCCCCCCCCCCCATCTATTGCAATTAGATTAGGTTTGAGCATATTCCAAAATCTTCCTGGGGCCCAGTGTATTCCAGGTGTCAATCACATGAGTCAGAGCCTCAACAGTAGGTCTTTAAACTCAGACAAAATGCTCATATCAACATAAGTGACATCTTTCTAACCCAATCCCAAACACCTCTAACGGAACATTCTAGTATCCTGCCTAATGGCAGAAACACAGAAGAGGAACAATTACAGTTAAGTGGTAGTCCAACTCTGGACAGAAGGTTCACAAATCCAGTTGTTGCAGCTATTTGTGGAACAGGTCACCTCTACCTACCATGTCTTTAAGACACCTGTGGGGGAGGTAATAGACCTTATTCAGAGATCTGAGAAAACACAAAGTATCACATTATCTTTCCCCTCTGGGTTTTTACTATCCATTCTTCTTTCAGTCTTGAAGAGTTGAGCAGCTAGCTGCACCTCATTTCAGCGGGTGCAGGTAATCCCGAAGATTTTATTTTATTCACTACTGGCTTTCAGTGTAACCATCCAGTTTCAAACCAAGATACTACCAGTTAAGTCAACAACCCATTCCTCCATTAGCCCGGTTCTTCCATTTTTTGTTGGAAGGCGTTGTACTCAGTTTAGCCTACAGTTAATCAACTGAAGGTTTCTATAATACAGTGGTCTCAAAACTTTTTTACTGGCGACCCCTTTCACACAGCAAGTCTCCGAGTGCGACCCCCCTAATAAATTAAACACTTCTTAATATACACCACTACCTCGATATAATGCGAGCCGATATAACACGAATTCAGATATAACGGGGTAAAGCAGTGCTCCAGGGGGGCGGGGCTGCACACTCCGGTGGATCAAAGCAAGTTCAATATAACATGGTTTCACCTATAACGTGGTAAGATTTTTCAGGCTTCCAAGGACAGCGTTATATCGAGGTAGAGGTGTATTTAACACCATTATAAATCCTGAAGGCAAGTGGGGTTTTGGGTGGAGGTTGACAGCTCGCAGCCCCGCCCCCCCCCCCATGTAATAACCTCACAATCCCGAGGGGTCAAGACCCACAGTTTGAGAACCACTGCTATAATACTAAGTCACACTATAAAATTGCTATTTTTAATAAGCTACTATGTCCAAGCTATGACCTATATTAAACTAAAAATGTTAATACTCAACTCCAGAAGAATATTTTGAGTTGAGCATTTAAGGCTTCATTTTCTACTTTCTCCTCCCACCCCCCCTCTCAAGTTCTAGAGACCACTCCATCCAAGTCACCATTACTCCAGAGGAGCTGTACCACTAAAGTTTCCCCAGCCAACAGTGCCCCCAGAACTCTTTATGCTATATAGCACAGAAAAGTTAGTGGACCCTTGTATCTGGCATACCCTCATCTTTCCCCCACTCATCTACCCCAACTACCCCTCTACAAGGGCTGGATGGAGAAAAGACAGCAGTGCTGTGCAGGCAACACTGCCCATCATAAAGGAATGGGATAGGTCTACATGCAGCAGAACCCTCAGCTCCAGCATGAAATCCAAGGGGCACCAGCTAGGCCTAAGTGCACCTCATTCACTAAATAAAGTTTTCTTTAATGAAGTGATTGAATACATGAGGTACAATTTGAATTTAAGGGGACTGAGGGCAAGTCTACACCACACTGATGCAGCGCACCACTGTAGCACATCTGGTAAAGACAAGCTATGCCAACAGGAGAGTGGTCTCCTGTTGGCATAATTACTACACTGCGGCAAGAAGTGGAAGCTGCAATAGCACCGCGTGGACAGTGCAAAAGTCACATTCCTGAGGGTGGGAGGCAAAGAGAGCTTTTCACACTCCTGAGCAATGCAAGTTAGACTTAAGCAGTAGTGGAGGCATGCCCTGAGTTTAGTCTAAAGGGGGTAGTCTCTACTGTGAGTGAGCAAATTCCTTTATCTGGCCCTCTCTTCCTCTGTCCTGTTGCCCTTTTCATAAGGCTCTGCTTGTGCCTTACTACTTTTCTGCTACCTCCCCCCCCCCACCCCAGCTTGTGCCAAGGTTGCTCATATGGGCTCTACACAGCTCTTGTGGCATACATACCAAAGCACCACAATCAAATAGATGTAAGTATATTTGTTTTCACTGTGCACCTATAACAATGTAATACAAACTATGGGTAAGAACAGCACAGGCATACTCTGCTATTGTGGTGGCAGGGACAGGGAGAGAGGAATAGTAAAGTTGCTGGGATTCTGGAACAAATCTTTGTAGAGCCAAATAGATCAACAACTCCACTAGCTTCAAGTATCTAAATTAAGCAAGTATGCTTTTGTAAATGTAATCAAAAGTTTCTAGAACAAAATATTTTGGATGTGTATAATATTAGATCATTTCCTTCAATCAGTGTCGTTGCCAGACATTCAGCTGACATGCTCCTTAAAAAATGCCTCGCAAACTTACTGCATCTTTTCATAAAAAAAAAAAAAAAAGACCAAACAATACAGAAGTTAAAACAGCATCTCCGGGATTAACAATAAATTAAGTTTGACAGTCCAAGTTCTTAAACCCTTGAGCCTCAAATCATTAAATTAGCCATCTATATTTCAGTGTCTAATCTCTGCATTTGTCTTAAATTTCCTACATGTAATTCAAGAAGAAAAAAAAGAACACTATTTGATGTTGGATAGAAAGGAGGCCCTTCTCCCTTACTGAAGTTATTTGCAACTATGCAAAACTACTCAGAGTACCTCTCAAAGTGGCACAGATGCTAGTCACTCCAGGGCTACATGTCAGGCTAAGAGGCTGTAACTGGGACCACATTTAGTTATGTAACTAGACTCCAACTCACCCATGTGACTCACAGATCAGCTAAGCATTGATTTGTTCAAGTTGGTAGCAAATATTTATTTGCAATACTATTTTTAATGAGATAGTACACAACCTCCAGGATAAGAGGTCAGACAATGCATTTTAAGCTCCCCTTCCTCACTTACTATTTGTCTGGAAAGACAGGTAGAAGCAAGCAGACTATAAATGAACAATTTAAGAGGGATACCATATTAGTCTCTATGGAGAAGCCATAGACTCCTCTAGTTTTAAAATCTCCTAATTCTTTGTTCAGTCTCATTTTAAGTATGGCATCTTTAAAAGACTACCAGGATTACATAACATTTCCAGGAAAGATTTATACTATTCATATATATAAGCAAACCCAAGAGTTAATACATTTGAAGTATTGCAATACTTCAAATCATAGATTTGTTCTTTATATCTGTGGTCTGAACTACCGGTTATTTAACTGCGTCATGTTCTGAGTGAGAGGCTGTTTCACTGGAAAAGTGGGTATCACCCAAAAAATATTAGTCAACTTTCATGACTGGTCAATCCTATGAAGCGCCTTCAGCATTTTCCTTAGTAAGCCACCTCTGCAAATGGATCCAATGTTGAGAAGGAACACAAAAAATTAGCGTATTTGCAAACTGTGGACTAGGATAGTTAAGTGTCTCACTAAAATGGAGACTCCAAAAAGCACTACCACAGGAAACCTAACCAACAAAGAAGGAGTTGCTCTTACAAGTAAAATGATGAGTCAAAGACATTTTAGTCACCCAAACTGGATCGCAAATGTGACCTAATTTAGATATCAGCAATCAGACACCTTACAACCTTGTCCAGGAGTTGTGGAAAACATTACTCTCCGCCCCATACTCTCCCGGAAAGAGGGGGCTGGGAGAGGAAGAACGAGAACTTTCTTCTGAAGCAGCTAAGCTCAATGCAGAGAAGAGGGGGAGGAGGAATGAACTTTCCCCAGAAGGAACTGCCACATTCTGGGGGTGGGGAATAGGGCGAGAACCTTCCTCAGCAGCACCAGCTACACCCTTCTGCAGACGGGTAATAGGGAAGGGAAATAAAAAAAATAAAAATCCACCCAGACTCTCCAGCCTGGGGCGGGGATGATAGGGCGGGGAAGGAAGCGCAGACTCTCCCCAGCAGCAGCCGCCGTCTCCGCCAGCTTGGTCTGCAGCCAAACAACCCCACAAGAATGCAACGCGGTCACATGACCTCCGGCGGACGTGCAGCTCCCGTCCCTCTCCAGGGAGACCCTGCGCCATCTTGTACTGACGCAGTTACAAATACAGGCACAGGCTGGCCCGCTCCCCCCGCTTATCTTCTCTGTCTCGGCACCGCTTGGGTGATGGTTGTCAAGGCCTTCTCGTTCCCTTCCCATGAGCTTGCCTCACGCTCCGTGCCCTCACAGACTCCCCAGCGCCGGGATCATGGCGCCCGTTTTCTCCCTTTGCACCAGCCTCCCCCGACAGCTCCTCTGCCCTGCCCAGCTGCGGCTGCCCCTGCTGCAAGATGATGTCAGCAGCAGCCAATCCGGGCGCGCCTGGGCAGCCCAGCCAGCCTGGCGATTGGCTTCAATGCGGTCCGCTCCCCCCTCCTCTTCCTCCTGACTCAGTCCTCACCGCGGTTCGCTGCGGAGAAGTGGCCAAGGCAGAGGTGGGGGAGGGGAATAGGAGGGGAAAGAAGGGAAAAAAACAACAACAAAACCAAACCCACCAAGACAGCAGCCGCCATTTCGCGCAACAACAGGCAGAACCCGAGCGAGCAGCCCAACCAAGCGCCCTACGGAGAGAGAAAGAGAGAGAGACAGAGACACACACACGAGTTAGACAGGAAAAAATACCCTCAGACTCCGCCATGGCCACAAGACGTTTAATCACTCCCTCCCCCCATACTCGATGCCTCGTTACAGCCGCCTCCTCTGCATCCAGATCCCTTCATCCCGACGCCTTCCCGCCGCAGCAGCGGTTCTTTACAGCCCCTCTGTGCCCACGGTACGGGGAAGCCTAGGCTACGGCACCGCTGCTAGCGGCTTCTCCGGTGACCCGCTTGTGGCGGCTCCATCGAGGCAGAGTAAAGAGCTGCCAGCCCAGCTTTTATGTGGTGCCCCGAGTTTGCGCACTGAAGGAGGCTCGCTCAGCCCCTGGTGGGCGTCGAATGAAACCCCAGCCGCCGCCTCCCCTCCCTCACTCAGCCATCGCCGGAGGGGCTGAAGCCAGGCGAGGAATGCGGGGCGGTGTGTGGGCAGCATACGCAGGGAGGGCGTGTGGGGGAAGGGAAGGAGCGCAACATAAACAGAGGGGCTGCGCCTGTTTCTCACACGCTTACCTCTTGCGCTGCCTGTGACTCGTCCAGATCAGGGCAGCCCCAGACCTTCCCCCCCACAAGTGTCATTCGGTAAAGGGGAGCCTCGCAGGCAGAGCTGGCCCTAGTGCCTCAGTCTCGTTCCTTGGAAGGGGCTCCCCGAGGCAGGCCTGGGCTAAACCTCGGTCACGTGTGGAGAGACTTCCTCAGCCAGACCCGCCTCAGGTCTCCACTAACTGGGGGGGGGGGAGGGGGGAGGGGGAGATCCCCTCAGCGAATAACCCTACATAGTTCACCGAACGGGCTTCAGTCTCTTATCCCCCGTCTCACTCTGCGTGGGGAGATTGCCTCGGTCTGGTAGCCTTCCCCAAAGCCTGTGTGTGTCAGTGCGCCTGGCCCAGGCTCACAAGAGGTCAGGGGGCAGGCAGGCGCAGGGCCTCACTTGGGGGTAGGCTGAAGACAGGTTTCGGTGTCTGCGTCCCTGCGGAAGACAGGATCTCGCTGCGCGCTTTAGGTCATTCGCAGCATCATTTTGGGCCCGAGCCCCTCCCCCCCCGTGGACTCAGCTGCACGATCGCCCCGAGTCTCCACCCAGACACAGTCCTCTCGCCCCTGCCGTTCCCTAGGCTGCCCCTCTTTAGCATTTTTCGATCGGGGGGCGCGCTCTCTGGCCCCGGCCCTCGAACAATTTAATATCGTGAGGAAACCCCCTTTGTAAAATGGACATGGCACGAGGGAGGACTTAACGGACACAGACTGCGCTCCAGCCCACAAGCAAAATGGCGGCTGTTTGGCTTCGCCCTGGTAACCTTGCCCCTGCCGGGCGGGACGGGTGAGCCCCGTGTAGTGAGAGGGAGGGGAGAGCGGAGGACGCCATTTTCCCAGAGAGAGGCAGTGACATAGAGGGAGCGTAGGAGTCTGAGAGGAGGGAGACGGGAGCAGCAGCGGCAGCGGGGTTTGTACACAGGTCCCAAGGCAAAGGCGCTTCCCAGCTGGTCCCTGCAGGGTTCTGAGTGCCGAGCCGGTCTGGGGGACCCCTCTGCTCACTCCTCTTTACCAGAGTCAGCTGAGGGCTGCGTCCTGCCCAGGCTAGGGACATCCGCAGTGGGGCCGTTGCATTGTTTTGGTTGGGATAGGAAAGGGGCTCAGCTAAGGGGGAGCTGCTGCCTGGCCTGTGATCATTACAGGTGAGTCTCCTGTTATGATTATCATTCCTGCCGAGGGGGAAGGAGGTTCTAGTAAGGGTTAAAGCGTTAGGGAGGCATCCCTTTACATCTGGGAGGGGTGGGGTGTGAGGTTCCCTCCCCTCTAAACCGTGCATGATTCTGTATAAATTGCTTTGGATTGTGTTTCACGTTGTATGGGTTGGTTTGAAAATGAAAGGGAGTCGTTATATCTTGTGAATATGGCGGGTTACTGTAACCGGAGGCGCCGAGGGGATTTTTTTTTGGCAGTTATGCCGGTTTTATGCATTATGATTAAAACCAAACAAACCCAAGAGGGGATATTATGTGACCTACAACATAAATTTCTGTAGACCCAGAGGCTAAGAGCAGGGATGTGTAATAGTATGATTGCGTATTAGGTTGTATGCATGAAGCTTAGAAAATAGTCTCCCTTATCTTGTATATTTTTGTTTTGTGATACTAAAATGGCTCGTTATAGGCCTAATCTCTCTCCTTTCCACACCCCCAGCTCCCTCTCTCCCTCCCTCCCTTTTAACATTTCTTCTGTGGTGTAACCTGGACAAACGGAAAACAGTTCTAAAGAGTTTCTGTGTCAATTTAAAAGGGGATGATTCTCCCCACCCCCTTTGTAGAGACGGTATGGAGCCTAAGGTATATTTAAAATACTCCTCTTTGCCGCCCTGTTTTAGTTCTTATATCTAGCATTTGTATTTCCTTGTGTGGCACATCTAAATCTTTTTTTTTTTTTTAATGGAAAGGCATTAGTGGAGTAGACCCTACTGCTGCAGACGTAGGGGAGGAGAAACAAACGGTCCACTGTGTAGTACTAAATAGGGGAGAAGAAATATAATGTAGTCCAATTATAAAGGTCCTGTATTCCCCTATGTTCAGTCATTTAGGAATGGGCGGTAGCTAAAAGTCCCGAGGTCCCTAAAATTGTATACACTACATTTGATTAAAGTCGGAACTTAAGAATGTTTAGCCTTAGTTTATTTACATCATCCTAAAGGGATTAATAACGAAAAGGCTTTTTTGTTTTTTGAGACCTACCTCAGTGAACTGAAAGAGATGGCTATGACCATAGGTAGGATACGTAAATGCTTGACCATAAACATTGTACTTTTAAAGTTACTTATGGTAAATGTGGAGTAAAAATTGTAATTTCCCTCTTTTGTCCTTTAGAGATTCTAAAAATGGCGGCCCCAGGCTGATGTTGTGGTAATCTAATCAGCTCGGGTCCTCCACACCCCATGCAGTGCGTTTGTCTGCAGCACATTACTGGCTTGTTATGTTTAAATGAAAAGGCTGTTGTCTTCAAATCATGTACAAAACATGTCTTGACTTTACTATGAATAAAATGCTGTATCCCAGCTGATTAATTTTATTGGTTATGTGTGTGAAAGGCAAATGAACGAGACCACTCTTACCGGTGGGGGTGGGGGAGACGATAGGCTCAAGTAGCTTCTTGGGGGGGGTGTTTGTATCTTTGTGTGATGTGATATGCATGCCATATTAATCTCTTCACTTTTGTTTTAATAATGTTTTGGAATAATTCCTACGTCTATGCTAGTTAACCTAGATATGTTTCACAATACATCTGTTACTAACACAAGGACCAGTAATACTTATATATTAAAAAAAAAGAAAAAAGACAGACAAAAGATTAAAACAATCCTAACTAAATTCTTAGATAGTCATTGCCTTTGTGACTGTCAGGTTAATCTTTGACAAAATACTTTCTTTACTGGAGATGTTAGTGTTAATCTAACATGAATAGTTTGGGAATACTAGTTTAATGTTTTGATGTTACTGTTTAAGGAAATATCCAGACAAAATTAAAACCTGTTACTTTGCTTCTTCAGGTGTAAAGCTTTCTTGCCCATGTGTAATTTTTCAGCATGAGAATCTTTTTTTTGTTAAGTCATTAAATATATATTGTAAAGTGTAAAAACTGTCTGATAATGTACATAAACGTTTAAGTGAAACTACAATACTTAGTCTTTCTTTCTTCCTGTCCCAAATGACATATGAACCTTTTAGTATCATCATAAAGAAGATGGTGTGAGGCTGTGTGGGATGGAGAAGCAATAAAGCATTCTTTTAGTAGTTGATATATTGAATGCAATTGAGAGCCACAAATCTCAGGAAACTTGTCATGTTTTTAGTATGTTAAACTAAAATTACAAAAGGTAAATAGAAATTTGTAAATTCAAACTCCTGCTGTCCCTACTTTAATGAGATGCAAGTTCCCATTTTAGTATATTATTGGAACCTTCTGGATTTTAAGAGCCAAATGTGAAATACTATTCCAGTAGCAAACCATTTTTCAGTGCCTGAATAATTTTAACTTTACGAATATTACCTTGCACTGCTATGGAAGAATAGATAATTTGTTCTTTATATCTGTATCAGCTAAGCAATAAGACTTTGAAGGTATGCATTAACAGCCCCTCAAGGCATACCTTGTGTGTGGTGAGGCCAAAGGCTTGAGTGACTTCAACCACACAAGTAGTGCATTAATAGGACAGGGCATGCATTACTCGACCAACATATTGCTATAATATGAATTTTTAAAATTTAAATCCATATATTATGTCACTCAATTATATATTTTTAATAATTTGGGGATGGCTAAAGGGTCTGTGGTAAATTTATGGGGTTTTCTTGATTAGATTCTGATAATTTCCATAGGTTTCTATTTTCGATTCTGTTGTCTAAGTTTCTAATGCTAATAGGATTTGTGTGCAAATATCAAGAAGCAAAGGGGTATATCTTTCCCCTTTAGGTGCTAGTTTTCAATATGACTAGGGTCACATAAGCAGAATCTGAGGTATACTCTGCAACACTTGGTTTAAAACAAACAATATCCTCTACCTTAAAGGTGATCTGAAAAGCGTCAGTAGTCTAAGTAACGTCTTTACCACTAGACTTCCTTGGGAATCAGAAGGTCTTTCTTGGTGACCCTGTGTGATCGCTTTACCTCTCTCTGTTTCTCCATCTGTAAAATGGGGATAGTACTAGTTTACCTCACATGGGTGTTTTAAGGCTAAATTCATTAATGTTTTTGAGGCGCTTGGATATTATGAGGATGAATACCACAGTAAAATCTATAAATAAATTAAATACAGCAAATTTGAAATTTAAAAAATAGATTATTACAAAAAAACCCTCCCAAACTGTCCTTGAGACTTGGTTTGAAATTTCAGAATTTCTGACGCTCTGTTTTAAGTTCCATATGTACCAATATATTTCCAAATGTCAGACTTAATATATGAGTAGTCTGCCAGCAATCTGGACTCCATGTACTAAGGCCATCTATATCTTTTTTGATCATCTGCGTTTGGAATGACTTTAGTGATCTGGGAAATACCTTAGGATATCAGAGAAAAATATTGGGGATGGTAAATACTTTTTAGCATATTTGCATGACAGTACTAGGACTCAGATTATTTCTCTGGATTAGATTTCTGTGGTTCAGTTTTCTTGTGTGCATAATTGGTTTAATATTTTGTTGAAGACTGATATTTATTAAGTACTTTGAGATCCTCTTATTTGTTAAACTAAACTTTCATTGGAATCTTACTGGCAATTTTTTTTATTTAAAGGTACATTGTTTTTAGTTGGGACTTTGAAATCAATTTCTATATTCTTGCTGTTTCTCAAAATTTTAGATTCCTTAAAGGTCTGCAAGATTATCCTTAGCGCCCCATTCCCCAAGGATTTAAGCACATGCTTAACTTTGTCAAATATGATTTCAGTAGGATTAATTGACGAGCATAAAGCAATGGTGGGCAACCTGCGGCCCACAGCTGGTCAGGGTAATCCCCTGGCAGGCCGCGAGACAGTTTGTTTACATTGACCTTCCGCAGGCATAGCCGCCCGCAGCTCCCAGTGGCTGCGATTCACCATTCCCGGCCAATGGGAGCTGCGGGAAGCGATGTGGGCCACAGGGCGCTGCGGCCGGTCGTCCTGCGGACGGTCAACGTAAACAAACTGTCTTGCGGCCCGCCAGCGGATTACCCTGACGGACTGCAGGTTGCCCACCACTCGCATAGACCTTTGGACAGGGTGTGGGGAAATCAGTTTGTTATTTAATTGGTTCCTGATATTTGTGACATCAACACATTTATTTACATTTGTTTATAAATCTCTCAAAAGCAAATTCTGTGGGACTGTGACCCTGGAACAGGTAGTGCATTTAAACAAACCACGATACAGATACAGTAAGTGAGAACTGATAGTAAGTTTGAAAGTATATCTTCAGTTTTATAGGGATGCCCTACCTATGTGGACTTCAGTTGAATTCTGAATACATCTCTTGAGAATCTGTATTTTAGCTTTCAAACTATGGAAAACATAAACTTTAGCTTTATTGAAAAGCAGGTTTCTCTCTAAGTACAATTATTTATGTATTATTTTGTTTCTATTCTTATCAGCCACAAACTAAAAATTTAAACAAAAGTTAATCCTGCTTCCTAAAATAACATCTGATTGTCTCTTGCACAAAATTTTGGATCCCCTTCACGCTACAAAGGAAAAAATTGTTTAAGAGACATCATTTAGTAGAATAAACTGCAAACTTATTATTTGTCAGATACCTGGTTACTTTACTGTTTCACTTCCTTTAATTAAGCCTCACTGACAAAATATCAATGCCTTGGATCCCTCTATTCAAAGGACTCTTGAGTATTTTAAATAGCTTAAGTTTGTAAGGTGTTCCAACATAATATTGATTTTTTTTTCCTTAAATTTTTCTAACTTAACAAGTTTTAGAAATATTATGCTGGATATAATTGACAATTTAGTCAAGTCATAATGAAAGTTAACAAGCCAGTGGAAGATTACTCCTCAACTAGAGGTGTGGTTATAATAGGGGAATGTTTAGAGCCATCTGGCTGTTACATCAGGCAACTGATATTCTATGCCTGGACAGCTGATCATGTCTTAACAGTTGGTTTGAGAGACTCTTTAAATGCTGTGAAAATACTTTTCACTGTAGATATATTTATTTTGAAGTTGAGGATCCAGAGGACTTACAGTAGAGAAGTGTTATGAGGTTTTTCACGTATTTCAGTATTTTGGGGAAAATGAAGTGGGATCACAATTTTTTTTTTTATCATGGCTATCTGTTTTAATAAATAAATGGGGATATCCTATCTCCTAGAACTGGAAGGGACCTTGAAAGGTCATTGAGTCGAGCCCCCTGCCTTCACTAGCAGGACCAAGTACTGATTTTGCCCCAGATCCCTAAGTGGCCCCCTCCAGGATTGAACTCACAACCCTGGGTTTAGCAGGCCAATGCTCAAACCACTGAGCTATCCCTCCCCCCTCATGTTTTCTCAGAATACAGTTTTAGAATGAGACTGTTGAATGTTTAAGAAATCTGAAAATTCTTATAATCAACTTTTGACTTAAAAGTACAGTAATTTCAATATTATTAATTTCAATGTTAGGGCAGAGTTCCATCTTTAATAGCAGAACATTTAGTTATCTGGGGGGTGTGTGTCAATTTTCAGTATAAACTTTAAGCAACTGATAAAACCCCACTTCTAACATTTTAATAATTATGCAGATTTTTTAAAAAAAAGTTTCCTCAAGGGATTTTTTTAAGTCATTCACTTCCTGTCCCTGCTGTTTGCTCTCATTCACTCCAAGTCGCGCACAACAGCTGCTTAGGAAGTTTTCTGCATGTTTATGTGTTTGCATCCAGCAAAGATACTGAGTGGTCAAAAGTCGCAACTCCTACCTGTGTCATTTGGAAATGAATGTTAAAACCATTGTGGGCTAATGATACAACAGATGACAGCTCAGAATTAAGCTGTCACAATTTAAAAAAAAAAACAAAAAACAACCCTATAAAAATCTTTTTTTCTTCTCTAAGAAGAGAAAGCACCAAGCTACCAAAATAAATAGACACTAGAATCCCTAAATATAACATAATTGCAAATTGAGTAATTTAGTTTTGGATGGACATTGCAACTGAAAATGTTAGTGATCAGTGCAATGTCTTGAAAATGGGAACTGTAGTTTGAAGGGTATTGAAAATGCTTACGTTCTGTGTGCTGTGACTTTCTTGAACATAACTGAAAGAACTCTTGGGATTAAAATATGTAGGAATATGTATAATTTATATTATAACCAAGAAATCTAGCCCAGATTGGGCTTGTGGTAAAACAGTATTTTTTGTATTTGATGTAGTTGCTCAATATAGAGAGGAAACTCCCAACACTGAGAAGAAATTAAAAATGCCTATTTATGCGAAGGATTAAAACTTCCAGTCTTCCTGGGTTTGGATTCCCAGACTGAAGCATAAGGAGATCAGACCTTCTTCCAAATCCTGCAGGTTTGCCCAAGACACAAGTGGAAGCTCTAATCCAGCATCCATTCAGACCAAATGCAACATATGGAAGTAGGGGAAAACTACATGTGTGGGAATCCTACATCAGTGAAAAAATTTAGAATAAAATAGAAGAGTTTAGCTGAAAGGTCAGTCTTTGACTCAAATTAAATAATTTATCCTCTTTGTATTACAAATACCAAGTGGAACAAAAACTGCACCAGAATCTCCCAATACCAGAGTGTTTTTTTTTCTATGCTGTTTATCAACTGATAGTTGTAATAGTATCTGGTGAACGCAGTAAAACATTTGGTATGCCTTTGTCACAGTTATAGGAAATACATGTTTAAAGTTTATTACTTTCTTCTGCCTATAATAGAAAAATGCAAAAAAACCCCCACCCCTGACTTAAATATTGCATTCAGAACAGAGATTCAGAATGTTTCTTGAAAGATTTGTTATAATCAAGACTTTTCAGTGGATGAACCAGTGATAAGTAAACTGTCACACATCAAAGAAATAAATCCATACCTGGCCACCCCACTAGATGAGATGTAACCTATTGAGCATGCTTATTGAATATTGATTACACATAAATGCAGAAATACTCTACTTATTTGAAATGCTTTTTGTGAATTTTGATGGTGTTGTATGCTAATGAACGTTGAGATCTATGGAAGTTTTGACTCTGTATTACACTTTCATAGAGAATCGTTTCATGAACATCTTTAAAATATCCCACTGTAATCTACTACTCAATGAGTATGTCAGATCATATGTTTGGATGGAAGCAACTGGTAGGAAGAATATTTTAGGTAAGATCTCATAGGACACACCAAGCTAACAGAATTAGTAAAGGAGTGACACAGTAGAACAGAACTTGTTTTCCTAAATCAATTTTGCATGTAACAGTAATAGTTATGATACAGAATTATTGTGAATGAGGTGACAGACACTTTAATACAAACCAACCAGTACTTCTTGTCAACTAATAACAAAATTTTGCAATGCCCATGCCAAAAGAATAAACTTTTCTACCATGCTCGTTCCCCCCATTTTACCTTCTTGTTCTTGACTCTTTCCAAGTGTCTGGTGTGACATGGATATAGATAGGCCCTCCTCTGAGTAGCATTTTTCTCCTCCCTCAAGACAGGCAACAAATTATTTTCTTCCCATTTTGTGTGGCCTTAGTAGTTACAGCTGGAGACTAGGTATTCGAGCATCATGTTCCCTGTCTCTCCCCCCTCCCCCCCTTTTTTTTGTTTATGTAGAATAACCGACTGTCAGAGCTCTGTCTCATTCCTCAATCTGTTTACCCTTTTATTAATTGATTCCCTCTCATTTAACTCACATTAATTCCAAAATCCACATTGATTTTTATCTCCTCGCTACCATTCTTCACTCTCTTCCTCTTGTATCTTTTCTCTTCCTAGCCTCCAGGCTCTCTCACTTCCACTCAGATAGAAGGAAAAAAAGCGGGGAGGGGGAGAGAAAAGGGGAAGCCCAGAAGGCTCTCTAGTGGACTTGCAGAAGTATCTGGGAAAAGGGGGACACTGATCACCTTCTACCACTCCGATCCCCTCTAGAAGGAAGCCAGTGGGGCCTCTGGAGCACTCTCCATCTCTTCACCAGGAGGGTGAGGCCCAGTGGAGAGTAGCTTCCTTTTGTGTCAGGACTTAAGTTAATAGACAAATGACTCGTGGATGGTACTAATACAGGAGTCTTTCTTATCTCAACTACTTGGGTTGGCATAATCTACGTAATGAGCTCTTTGAGAGCTTCAGAGACCATCTTCAGATTGGACATTTGAGAGATGGAGACCTTACTGTTAGTTTTCCTTGCACAAGAGTCTTGAATTCTCTGAAGGTGCCATTGAAATTGTGGCTTGCTGGTCCTCCTTTCCAAACTTATTATTGCCAGCTGCTAGTGGATCAGTGGTTTTTCCAAGCCTGAAGGAAACCCATCTCAAGTATGGAGTTTTGTATTGTTAATATTACAACTTACTGATAATGTTGCTCTTGCATCTTCGAACCTCCATGTAAACAGTGGTGAAGTAGTTTCTGAATATAGGGACTCAGTTAATGGGGAAACCAAGAAGAGCAGCTTTTTTCTGGGGCAGTTTGACTTTCTAATATGAACATAATTTTTATTTATTCTACTGCATGTGGAGGGGTTTGGAGGTGATGGAGGGTTTTTGGTTTAGTTTTGTTTTTCCCCTGTGAAATTCCTCATTCGGAGGTGTCCTGGCTCCTTTATCTTTCTCCTCCTTCTGTCCCTTATTTTCTCTTCCTCCTCCTTCCTTTTTTATTCATCCTTTGTTCTCCTTAGCCTCAGAAATTTGGAATGATGGGTGCTAGTCAGTTTCTTAGCTTAGCATTGAGGGCTACCCAAGAGAGCCAGTTGGGGTCTAAATCTGGACTAGTGGTAGTTCCTAAGTTTGCATTACTTGGACTTCGCTATGATAAAGGATATTGTAGCACCTGGGAGTTGAATTTCCCCTTCTAAACTCTTAACAAAATCCTTACCATTTTGAAGGAGGAGAGCTTCCTTCAAGATCTGGCCAAAGGTAGTGTACTACTTTAGTAACATCCAACATAAATATTCATTCAGAGTACCTCACTTAATTGTTCTACATATCATTGGAATATTCTACACGTGATCTAATCTCTATATTAATATTCCAAATAACCAGATTTGTGTTTCTGGAAAACGTTTTCCTAATACTGTATTCTGAACAATGATAAATGCTGTAGGGTAGCCAAACCTAAAATTGCTTCTAATGAAGTTTTTCCTTTAGCATATGCTTTTTTTTTAATATTTAACAACATATTTTAAAGTTCAGGAATGAGAGTTTATAATATGATGGTGCTGCCACTACTATGGCTTTGAAGGAGGCCATGATAAAAATTGTTTTTGCTAATGGATATGAAACTATTTATTAAAATGCTTAATGTGGAGGAAAAATAGGAAAATGTTTGTTCACGTTATCTATGTTCTTGTATGTTTAAAAAGTTTACCCAAAGAGAGAATTTTTAAATATTTGTGCTTAAAGTATGGTTTCTTTCCCCTTTGTGTAGGTGCCCTGCTCCCTCTCCTCACTTTCATATTTTAGTATAAGGCACGGTTGGGTCTTTTTTCAGTCTTTTTGTAATGATTTGTGGCTTTTGGCTAAGTCGTGTTACTCTGAGCACCAGCACTAACATGTAGTATAGAATGGATTTCTTTTTTGCTAAATTTCATACCAACCTATTGAAAATAATTATAAATAAATTTGGGGGGGGGAGTAACTTTCTGCCTTGGAAGCTTGTTTGTCCATGCTCAGGAGTGGGAGTAGGGACTGGATAACGTGGAAAGAAATACACATCTCTTCCAGTGAAATTCACCTTATTTCTTTTGATTTGTTCGCATTCCCTAAAAATGAGTGCATGTCTTTTTTTGTTTGTGCTCCTTGACAATTATACAAATAGACTACCTCCAGGAAATTACCACTCTAGTTACCCTAAAATTAACATAACTTTGGCAGTAGTTTTACCCATGGTTTCAGTTGTACATGTTAATTTCTTCTGAGCACATGTATAGAGGAAGAAGTATAACATTCAAACATTCCATAAACAGTTTGCTTCTCCATAGTGATCACAAAACGCATAATGTAGCATAACAAAATTTTAGGAGAGAATATTATTCTCAGCTGGAAAGACTTAAAATGTCTACTCAGCCTACCAAGTATGAGTAAATTAATTATAGTAAGCACATTAAATCTTATCTTATAAAATATTTTTCTTATAAAATGCTTATAGAAACTGCAGTCTAGCCTTTGCACCTATGAGGAAAGATAGTTGAAAGAGGTAGCTGGAGCTGAGAAAGGAGAGGTCCCTTCAATTTTCCCTATTTATTTTTTCAACTACTGAAATGTTTTGGATGGTACGCTCCTTTCTCTGTAAAGGTGCTGGTCAGACATGTGGAGTAAGGATGGTAACCTGGTTTGTGTATCAGCAAATTCCTGTTCAGATGGTATTGATGCCAGGACTTAAATTAGGGAAGCAAAATTGCATTGTTGCTTCTGTATAAGAACTAGTGAATTTTCTACTTGCAGCCCACACCTTTTTCCTTCCCTTTCTCAAATCTGCAATTAGAAATATGACTTTTCCCCCTCCCCCCAGACTTTCACTCTGTGTTGCTCAGGGAATACCTTCCAGTGATAGTGTATTGTGATTCCCTCTACATATACAATGGAAACTGCAGACAGTCTTAATATGACTGGACCCCAAGTTTTAAAACACTTAAAATGTAATGGTCCTCTTTTTGCTGTATTTTATAGTCACTTTTATTTGGAGAAAGTGGGTTTTTTGTGTGTGTGTTTGTTATTATTATTGATGATAGGCTCTATCAAAATTAGAGGCTCTTGCCTATCTTGCTATCCGCTTCATTTGCTTGTTGGATGCAAGTTAGATTTTATTCCTCAAGCTGTGGATTTATCAGTTATAGAATCATAGAAATATGGGGCTGAAAGGGACTTTGAGAGTTCATCCAGTCCATCCCTGCACACTGAAATAGGGCCAAGTATATACCTAGACCATCCTGGAAAAGTGTTAGTCTAACCCAGGGGTCTCAAACTCAATTTACCTTAGGGCCAGGGCCAGTCCTCAAATCCTCCCAGCGGGCCAATAATGTCACTGAAGATGGTGTTCAGAAAGGAAAATGTTTATATTGTGTTTTTTATTTTGAATTTCTTAGAAATAATAAAACTGTCATACAACTTTATACAATTCTTTGCCTGCCAGAGAGTTTTTAGTATTTGCCAGACACCTGGCAATGCTTCAGTTTTGTCAGTTTGCTGATGTTTGGCCTCAGTGACTGAGCAGTTGAAACCTTCAGGATTGCAGCAAGGTGTGCATCTGATAGTTGTGTTTGGTATTTTGACTTGTTTATATTAATTGTGGGAAAAAGTGATGCTGCCTCCATGGCTGACTCTGCCTGGCAACTAATGATGCTGCCTCCCTGGCTGACTCTGCCCGGTGACTAGTGATGGTATCTCTGTCTCTCTCCCCCAGCCAATGGGAGCTGCGGGGGGCGGTGCCTGTAGCAGACAGAGCTGGCAGTGTGGCTGCATGGGTCTCTCCTCCGTGGGCCGCAGTGGGGAGATTCTCGGGCCGCAAATGGTCCACAGGCTGGGACTTTGAGCCCCCTGGTCTAGCCTATTCTTAAAAACCTCCAGTGATGGGGATTCCACAACCTCCCTTGGAAGCCTACTCCAGTACTTAACTATCCTTATAGTTATTTTTTCCTAATAGCTAACCTAAATCTCCCTTACTGCAGTCTAACCCCATTACTTCCTCTCTTACTTTCAAGGGACCTGGAGAACAGTTTGCTCACCATCATCTTTATAACAGTCCTTACTATATTTGAGGTCTGTTATCAGGTTCCCCCTTACCTCCCTCAGTCTTTTTTCCTTAAGACTAAACATACCCTGTTTTTTTAGCTTTTCCTCATAGGTCAGGTTTTCTAACCCTTTTATCATTTTTATTGCTCTCCTGTGGATTCTCTCCAGTTTGTCTACATTGTTCTTAAAGTATGATGTCCAAAACTTGATATATTACTCCAGGTGACAACTCACTAGTGCTGAGTAGAGTGGGACGGTTACCTCCTGTGTCTTCCATGCCACACTGCTGTTAATACACCCCAGACTATTAGCCTTTTTCACAGCTACATCAGATTGTTGGATTGTTTTCAATTTTTGATCCACTATAACCCCCAGATCCTTTTCAGCAGTACTATCACCTAGCCAGTCATTCCCCTGTTTGTAGTTATGCTTTTGATTTTTTTCCTTCCTAAATGTAGTGCTTTGCACTTCTCTTTATTGAATTTCGTCTTGTTGATTTCTGACCAGTTTTCAATTTGTCAAGGTTGTTTTGAATTCTAAACCTGTCCTCCAAGGTACTGGCAACCCCTCCCAGCTTGGTGTCATGCACAGATTTTATAAACATGATCTTCACTGTGTTCTCCAGGTGATTAATGAAACTATTGAATAGTACCAGAACCAGGATAGACCCTGCAGGACTCCCTAGATACAGCTCTCCAGTTTAACAGCAAACCATTGATTTATAACTCTTTGAGTATGGCTTTTCAACCACTTATGCACGCACGTTATAATAATTTCAGCTGGGCGACATTTCCCTACTTTGTTTCTGAGCGTGTCATGTGGGGTTGTGTTAAAAGCCTTACTGAAATCAAGATATATCACGTCTACTGATTCCCTCTCCATCCACTAGACTAGAAACCCTATCAAAGAAGAAATAAGGTTGGGTTGGCGTGATTTGTTGTTGACACATCCATGTTGGCTATTACTTATCACTCTGGTATTCTTTAGGAGCTTACAAATTGATTGGTTGATAAGTATTTTTTGTTCCAGTATTTTTCCAGGAATCAAAGTTAGGCTGACAGTTCTGTGGTTCCCCAGGTCCTTTTTGGTCTCCTTTTTAAGGACTGATGCTAAGTTTGCCCATCTCCAGTCTGGTCCTCCATGAGTTCTCGAAGATAATCGCTAATAGTTCCAAGATTGCTTCGGCCAGTTCCTTAAGTACCCAACGGTGAATTTTTGTCAGTTCCTGCTGACTTGTATACATCTAACTTATCTAAATGTTGTCTAGCCTGCTCTTGCTATATTATGTTGTGTGTTCCTTCCCCCTTGTTGTTAATATTAATTATGTTAAGCATCTGGTCACAACCTTTTAGAACCTTTTAACATGACCTGTTTTTATTACATGTAGTTTCCACCATTTGGAACATAGCAGGTGCAAGTCATAGATTTTTTTTTTTTTTTAATTATTATTGTGGCAAAATATCCTCAGTTTTTTTGGACATGGGTTACATAATCACAGTATCTATTTGTGGTGATTTACAAACAGTCTGGTAGCAGTTACATGTGATTTCAGTTAAGTTTGCCAAGAATGCAGTTTCTTCCAGCCCAAGGCCAACCACGTTGTTCTGCAACTCAAGTCTTTACTAGCTCTGAGTTTTAGAAGCCCAGTGTTGGAAGTCCAGTCTTCTACATGACAAATGAAAGTGCTACCAACTTGCTGTTTACAATGACCTGCAAAGGAGAAAATAATTTGGCTTTTTCCCTCTTTTTTATGATGTATGAATAAGCAGAAGGTTTGAAAGCTTTTCTGTTTCTGCTTCGTTTTTACATTAGATATTCAGGTCTTGCAAACTATTTTTGAAAACTATGGTTGGATACAGAAGTACTAATTTTATGATATGCTAAAGATGTGAAACATGAATTTTATTCAGGCTATTTAAAGCTGTAAACTTCTATTTAATACACATGGTGCAAAACCCCTTTTTAAGGACTAAGTATTCCAGCCCCTTTAAGTACTAGAAGAATCAATAGCTGGAAGTTAAAACTGGGCAAATTGAAATGGCACTTTTTTTAAAGAGTGAAGATGATTAACTAACGGAACAAACTACTAAGGGAAGGTGGTGCTTTCTCCATCTCTTGAAGCCTTCAGACCAAGACTGGATGTTTCTCTGGAAGATATGGTTTAGTCAGACACAAGTTAGTGGGCTCAACATGGCAGTAAATGGCTGAAATTTGATGGCCTATGTTGTATGAGAAGTCAGGTTGGATCATCTAGTAGTCCCTTCTGGCCTTAAAATCTATGAAAAGAGCGAGTTGAAAAAGTTCCTAGTGTATATCTATGTCATTCAGAGTCCTCCAACAAAAACATGGAAGGAGAAGACTTAACATTCCTATTTTTAAGGTCTTGCTTACATGAGAAAATTGTAGTAATTTAGAAACTGATATAGTTAAATTAGTTCAACTTCCTTCTGTGGAAACTCTTATTTAGAGTTGAGTGCCTTACGTCATCTATAAATAGATAGGAAATACTTCATTGTACACTTAGAGGAACATCAACTTTAATCAGCTTTTTTTAACAAAGAATAATAGTTTGAGGTATTGAGTCCCCCTCTGAAGTATGACTTTGTCGGGGGGAAACAGTGAAACGGCCTATACAAAGTGCTGTTAAATGCACTAAGTAAAATGTAAAAACAGACTTCGTTAATTTTTTCAGTTATAGTCTTGTTTGTGTTTGAGGTGATTGTGCTGTTTACTTCCTTTTAAGGCAAAAAAATAAAATAAATCACTGGTACTACCAACACCTGTCACAGTCATCTCTAAAAAGCCTTATATTCTCATATACAAATGAGAGTCCAGGTATTGCAACATATAGAGTGCACTAACTTGAGCAAGTTTTTACACTACTTGTACTGGTACATCCTACAGAGGTGAATTGGAAACCTCACAGGTTGCAATCTCACCAGTATAGCAGGTTCTCCTTGACTACTTTTGAAACACCATGCATAATACACCTCTACTCTGATATAACGCTGTTCTCGGGAGCCAAAAAATCTTACCGCATTATAGGTGAAACCGCGTTATATTGAACTTGCTTTGATCCACTGGAGTGCGCAGCCCCTCCGGAGCGCTGCTTTACCACGTTATATCTGAATTCGTGTTATATTGGGTTGCGTTATATCGGGGTAGAGATGTAAATATGACACAACGAAATAAAAATATTTTAATTTTTATTAGAAAAAGAGTAACAATATAAATCTAGTGACCATCAAAACAGACCTGTCTTCTGCTACTATACAACAAAATCTAAGTAAAGTTAGAACACTAACTAACTACATTACCATTTAAAAAAACGTACATTGAAAATCTAAGATGACCGAGATGCATTTCCCATGCATTGGACACCTGAAAGATGGCTGGTGGGAGGGGAATTAAGGAACATTATTGAAATGCCATAAGAATACAAACCAGAAACTGCCCTCCCTCCACCCACCCCCAAAAAGAAAATCTTGTATCTCAGACTTACTACCCCATAGATGATCCTCCCACCACTTGCCTTCTGAGGGGCAGGAACATATCTCTTTTAATGGTCCTGAGAGGAACACGAGAGGAAGACAAAAATATTAGCCCAACTGAAAAAGCAGGCCTGCAGCCCCTGCTCAGCCAAAGTCCCATCAAAGCAAATGGGACGTTCGAATTGGATCCTAAACAGTGGCAATTTTTAAAAGAAAAGTTAATGCAATTTCAGAAGATATGACCAGTTTGCTTGCTGCCTCAAGCACTTACAGTAGTGCCAGGTTAAAAGATAGTGGGAGAAGAGGGTTCAGATTACTTTTTGCTATCACTTCATTCCATCAGTAATATAAGGACATAGCATCACAACATCTCCCCACACTTCTTTTTTTTAAACAATGCATAACGAATCTCTTATGGATAACTTATGGAACCTATTGTTCTAAGATGCTGAAGTTGAGATCCTACTAGGGTTCAAAGCAAATTAAACACTCAATAGATGAGAATATTCACAATGTTGAGAACAGTCACTGTGACTCTAGGTGACTTTTTTTTTTTTAAATAAAGAATCTAAGCCTTCTTACTTCAGGGAATAAGCCAGCCACTAACTGACAGGAGTTAGGAAAAAGCTTTCCCAAGGGGTAGGCTATTCATTATCCTCTGCATGGTTTTTTTTCTCCTTCATTTGAAACATCCACTGGACTACTGGCTTGATCCTGTATGTTAGTTCCTGTAGTCCAAGCATCTACTCTGGAGAGATGCATAAAGAATCATCAGGTGGGTATATCAGGAATATCACAGTGTAACAGATGAAGACATTTCTAAATTCTGGACATAGTGTAAATAATTTCTCCTTCTGCTTCTCCAGGATCCCCTTATTAGTCTGAAATGACTGTGTTTGACATGATGTGATGTTACAAAATGCAACCGTACCTGCACCAGTTTAGTTGCCTGGTATAGATGAGCACCTACATTTCCCTCCCCCTTCCCTCCCCCATGCTGAGTACCTACCCAGAGTAAGGGCAGAAATGTCCATCCGTGTCTGGTACAACATGAAGAATTCCTTGAGTATTGTTCACCAGTAACACAGGTTTTGCTCCTGAGCTAGCTGGGGATATGCAGGTGTTGCAATGGCAGTGCATTCAGCTCCTGGTGATGGAATGCCACACTTCTGGAGGAGTAGTTGAAGAACGTACCACCCTCAAATACTACTACAGCTTTCTTTGCTGAAGTAAGGAAGATTGCTATGTCCTGTAATTTTAAGATGGCGGGTGATAAATAATGATAATGAAGGGGTCTTGAAGAATCTCTCTTTGTGGAAAGTACAACATAAGAGTTTTAGATCAGTTATACAAAGTGGATAAGTAGATCTGTCTTCCTCTTAAAAGGAAAGTTCTTTGGCTGTTATATAATCAGTGAAATTTATTGAAGTTCATCAGTTTTCTGGTTTTATTGAAAGTGGTGGAAATTGGGCCAAGAATCTAAATGACTAGTCTGCCATGGAAAGACCTACCTATAAATGGTGTGTGTGTGTGTGTAATGCCGCTTGACCTATTTCTCCCCCCACCCCACCCCCCCGTTACATCAATTTTGAACTTAATGGTGCTACTGCCTTTTCTGTTTACATCAGTGCTGAATATTCCCCCTGCAACCCTCCCAATTACTTTTCTGCACTATTTGGGCACCTCTTGAATTAATGCCACAATCACAGCAAAAATCAGCCTAGGTCATTAGACATTAACATGCTAGTAATCACATTTGTGACTTTGGGAGACACACTGGCAATAAATCCTGTAGGTTTGTATACCTTCAGAAAACGAATCTGTTATCTCCCTGCTTTATTGAACGTTTTCTGGTTAGTAGTTTTTATTTTCTTAAGTCTCAGTTTTGCCAGCCACATCTTGTACTTCCTCTTATAACCATTGTGCAGACATGGGTCACTTAGTCCAACCCAAATATCTTGTGTACACAATGAGCTTATTGTTGGATAATCTTAGGCCTGGTCTACACTTACCCCCCAATTCGAACTAAGGTACGCAACTTCAGCTACGTAAATAACGTAGCTGAAGTCGACATACCTTAGTTCGAACTTACCGCGGTTCAGACGCGGTCCACACGCGGCAGGCAGGCTCCCCCGTCGACTCCGCGGTACTCCTCTCGTTGAGCTGGAGTACCGCAGTCGACGGCGAGTACTTCCTGGTTCGATTTATCGCGTCCAGACCAGACGCGATAAATCGAACCCGGAACTTCGATTGCCAGCCGTCGAACTACCGCGGTAGTGTAGACCTGGCCTTAGTTGCTTTGTTCAAGAAAATAGACATAATAGCACATGAGTCAGGTGGCATAGTTCTTCTCCACATCCCTTGCACCCCCTCTTTTGTTTCAGCCTCTGCTGACATGTGGCTTTCCAAATCTTTACAGTGTATTTTTTGACTGGCTGGCTCAACAACACTGAAAATGACAGTCAAGGCAAAGTCACATCCAGACTATAATAACTCTAAAATGTTACCACTGAACCTCTCTGTCCCAAACTGTTTTTCAGGATAGGTTTTCCTAGTTACATTCTGGTGTTAATTTATCAGTCTTGCTGCCTGGGGGCTGACTGGTTCAGGGCATAGGTAATGTGAAGCCTTTCATTTTGTAGCTGCTAGTTCAGATCAAGCTGAGATTGGCAGAGACCCAACCCAATGTTGTTACCATTTGATGTCTGTCTAATTTAAATGAGCGGATCATCGTCTCAGTCGAGTTTGGTATGAATTGGCACCCTTTTTGAGAGTCTCAGAAGGGAGGTAAGTAAGTGGAAATTGAACTTCACTCAATTGTAGAGGTGGTCCCTCCCGTTTAATGTTCTAGCATAAAAGTAGGATAGTTTGAGAATTTGTGCTGCTGCTGCCTGTTATCTGTCTATCTTACCTATTTGCAGTGCATCCATCACTGTAAAGTTTGATATACTTTTTCTTTGGCTTAGAGGACTTCATTTTCTTGGTCTCTCAGGAATAATAAATTCATTGCAATAAAGTAAAAATTCTTACTGTTCCTAAGATGTTGTCTCTGCATAAAATACAGTTTGGTGTCCATGGCATCTGACAAAACATAACCTACTATACTTCTGTAAATACTGGGAATTATCTCCATGAAGTAGGTGACCTGACTTCTCTACAGTTAGTATATTTGGTAATTTGTCTAGTGGGCTAAAAAAGACATCTACTCCAACAAGAACAAGAGAATTGGGAATGGTAAAATATCCAGAGGCCTTACTCATCTCATAAGGAAGTTTAATATGACCCACTCTAGACTTTTTCTTCTAGTTTATTAAATGTGTCCTTCTAATGCTAAGCATGTGCACTTTTAAAAATACAAAATATTCTAATTTGATCAACATCAACGTGAAGTCCTTCCCAACCCACCTCAGGGAAGTTCATTGGAAACTATCCTTGTCAATAAATTAAGATTTCTGTTCTAAAGCTAGGATTCTGTTGAAAATGCCTGGTCACTAGTACACTCCCTTCAAATCAAAGGGCAGTTATCTTAAGTACCACAGTTGATCTTAACTGTTGTGGTATCCCATAAGGAGAAAAGTGGTTTTAAAAATAGTCAGAGCCCAAAACCGTTATGATTTTATGGGTCAAAACCAACAGCTAAAACCACTCTTTAACAAACTGGAAGCAAATGTAATTTACTGGGCACAGGAATTATATGCTTCATCCAGAAGCACTGCTCAGCAATCTGGATTCTGCACAGTCGAATGTTTGAGGCTGGTCTACAGGTGCATTGCAGTAGTTCAGTGTGGAAGTAAGGAAGACAAGGATAGTTGTGCTGAAGTATATCGCTAAAAGTAAAGACAGATATATGGAGAAGTGCCATCAATTTGAGTTTAAGATCTCACCTCACTTGGCTAATCACTGCTGGATAAGTTACTGCTGACTCAGTACATCTTAACTTACTACTTTAGTTCTGTGGAGTAGGAACAGTTTAGTGACATAATTCTGTTCACCCCTCCTTTTGCTTATACTCTGTACTTTATTGTGGCACCCCTGCAGAGGGGAAGAAGAGAAGGTTTGAAGTGCAGTGTCATGGAGGTCGGACTTTGTTGAGTCATGTATGAGTCAAAATAGATTCTCACTCACTCTTGTTAGCCATATTGACTCTTCAATGCTTGCCAGAATAAAATGTAGCAAACTTATTTTTTTAATCAGAACCCATAGGAAGATTTGTACTATATGTAATATTCAGAGTTGTACTTGAATAACAAGGAGACATGTTGTTAAATAGTCATAAACTCTTGTCTAACTCATCACCTGAAGAAACTGATCTTTGTTCCTTAAGCATGCATGAGTTACCTCACCTCCCTTCTTCCTCATTAAAATTGTGTGGATTCACTTTTTCAGTTTTGCATTATTTGCTTATAAACCAAGAGTACAATAGTAACATTGAGCCTAAAGGTCCAGCAGTCATTTTAATACATGTTAACATTTTATTATTCCATCTGAAATGTTACATAACTATGTCTATAATCAGACTACATGAAAGCTCTTCAATGAAAAAAACTAAAAATAACATTGTCCTGTTTTTAAGGATCTCTCTGAGTTTTAAATTATCACATAGAATTTGGAAGAGTTAGGATACCTATCAGTTATCCATCACATAATAATATTCTTCTTCCTTAGTTTGGTTATTGGTTGAAAATTGAGTGGGTAAAATGAGAATTGTGGCCATATTAGGTTATCTGGTGATGTACTCAGTCTGTTCTAATAATGGCCAATCATGACTGAAGTGAGAATTTTGAGTGTTTGTGGTGGTACGTATAACTGTATATATGAACAGAATGATTTTATTTTTAACAATAACAGTTATTCAAACAGGGTGGGGAAAGTTTTGTTCATTTATATAGTCTGTTTTGTATGCAGTCCTTTACTTTTTAATCCTAAAACTTTGAGGTTTGATCCTATACTCTGTGTTCATGTTTAGATTTTTGCCTCAGATTTTTTTGATTGAAAGCATGGGAAAAAAGCTTCCTTCAGAAGTATTTTAAGTTATGAGAGCTGTCCTACTGAAGATGTTTATTTATTTTAAAAAGCCCATGCTGATAGGGTAATGTACTAAACTAAAGCAAATTTTAAAGCTTTATAATCTTTGCCATAATCTGAATATTTTTTGTCTTCATGCTGATAACAAAATGAAATTATTATAAGATGTCTTAGCACAGGGTGCCATTTTAAACGCAGTATGGAACTGCTCGCTTAAAATGATTTGTCTTCATTGTTTTTTCTTATTTTTAAACAGGGTTTGTGGATGCACTTAGATGTTTGCAATGAGCACTGTGGCTGGCATGCCCCAGTGTTTTGGATACCAATGCACAGGACTCCATAGTAATCGAATTTATCAGAAACGAACGTCATGAGCATAGTGATCCCGTTTGGGGTTGACACAGCAGAAACTTCTTATTTGGAAATGGCTGCAGGCTCAGAGTAAGTATTTTTAACATAACTGCTAACTTTGTTATTTTTTCTTTTTGTGATGTGCATTTTCGAATAGAGACTTCCAAAATGTTTTTACTTCATTGTTTGAATTTTAATAGCTATTTTTATTCACCTACTGTAGCTTTATTTTTTTTTTCACTTAATTACTCTTTTTTTTTTTTTTTTTTTCTTAAAGAAAGAAGCAGTATTTGTCAGCAGTTCAGTTTATTAAAGGGGATAGTTTTAAATAAAATATGCTTTACTGCTTTAAATTTTTTTCTCATGTTGATCATTTTGGCTTCCTTAAAGTATGCATCAAAAACTATTTGGTTGTATTTAGAGTCACAAATGTACCCTTTGGTGCATGGAATTACGTACATGAAATACTGATAATCCGGAAGGGTGTTTTAAAAAATACATTTTCATAGTTAATATTTTTAATTTTGTTATAATGCATCCGATTACATTTATTTCTCTCCCAATATTTTAGTCTTTCTATTTGGTAATCCATTGGTTTTGCTTTTTATAGCTGAAGTGGCTAGCTTAAAGGTTTAGGCATATGTGTGAAATAACTAGACAGACACCTAGGAATCACAGGTTCAACTCGGCCCTTCGTCTTTCTGAGATAGATAAACTGCTCAAAAATCCATTTGCTTTATTGGGTGTCAATCAGATGATACCTAAAGTCTGGCCCAGTCTGTCTTTTGTAGACATCGAAGACCTCATTGCACTCCTCTTAAGAGTCCTATGATTCATAGGATTGGAAGGGACCTCGAGAGGTCATCTAGTCCAGTCCCCTGCACTGATGGCAGGACTAAGTATTATCTAGAGCAGTGGTTCTCAAACTTTTGTACTGGTGACCCCTTTCACATAGCAAGCCTCTGAGTGCGACCCCCTTTATAAATTAAAAACATGTTTAATATATTTAACACCATTATAAATGCTGGAGGCAAAGCGGGGTTTGGGGTGGAGGCTGACAGCTCACGACTCCCACCCCCGTATAACAACCTCGTGACCCCCTGAAGGGTCCCAACCCCCAGTTTGAGAACCCCTGATCTTGACTGTCCTTAACAGGTGTTCGTCTAACCTGCTCTTAAAAATCTCCAATGATGGAGATTCCTCAACCTCCCTAGGCAAGTTATTCCAGTGCTTAACCACCCTGACAAAGTTTTTCCTAATGTCCAACCTAAGCTCCCCTTGCTGCAATTTAAGCCCATTGCTTCTTGTCTTATCCTCAGAAGTTAAGGAGACAAATTTTTTCTCTTTCCTCCTTGTAACAACCTTTTATGTACTTGAAAAAAGTTATCATGTCCCTTTTTAGTCTTTTCTTCTCCATACTAAACAAACCCAGTTTTTTCAATCTTCCCTCATAGGTCATGTTTTCTTGACTTTTAATAATTTTTGTTGCTCTCCTCTGGACTTTTTCCGATTGGTTCACATCTTTCCTGAAATGTGGCGCCCAGAACTGGACACACTACTTCAGTTAAGGACTAATCAGCATGGAGTAGAATGGAAGAATTACTTCTTGTGTTTGCTTGCAACACTCCTGCTAATACACCCTAGAATGGTGTTTGCCTTTTTTGCAACAGTGTTACACTGTTGACTCATATTTAGCTTGTGATCCGGTATGACCCCCAGATCCCTTTCCACAGTACTTCCTAGGCCGTCATTTCCCATTTTGTATGTGTGCAACTAATTGTTCCTTCCTAAGTAGAGTACTTTGCATTTGTCCTTATTGAATTTCATCCTATTTACTTGAGACCATTTCTTCAGTTTGTACAGATCATTTTGAATTATAATCCTATCCTCCAAAGCACTTGCCACCCCTCCCACCTTGGTATCGTCCGCAAACTTTAGAAGTGTACTCTCTATGCCAGTATCTAAATCATTGATGAAGATATTGAACAGAACCAGATCTAGAACTGATCCTTGTTGGACCCCTCTCAATATGCCGTGAACAACTGATGATTACTCTCTGGGAACATTTTTCCATACAGTTATGCGTCCGCCTTATAGTAGCTCCAGCTAGGTTGTATTTCCCTAGTTTGGTTGAGACAGTCATGTGAGACCGTATCAAAAGCCTTACTAAAGTCAAGATATATCACATCCACCACTTCTCCCCTTATCCACAAGGCTTGTTACCCTGTCAAAGAAAGCTATTAGGTTGATTTTGACAGGATTTGTTCTTTACAAGTTCATGCTGACTGTCACTTTATTACCTTATCTTCTAGGTGCTTGCAAATTGATTGCTTAATTATTTGCTGTATTCGCTTTCGGGGTACTAAAGTTAAGCTGATTGGTCTGTAATTCCCCGGGTTGTCCTTTTCCCCCTTTTTATAGATTGACACTATATTTGGCCCTTTTCCAGTCCTCTGGAATCTCTCCCATTTTCCATGACTTTTCGAAGATAATCGCCAATGGCTCAGATATCTCCACAGTCAGCTCCTTGAGTATTCTAGGGTGTGTTTCATCAGGCCCTGCTGACTTGAAGACACCTAACTTGTATTCTCGCCAGTCTGATTAAAAAGATGTCCCTGTTGTTGTGTGGTATGCTGACCACCTGGTTGCCACTCTCCACACCAAAGGTAGCTGCATATCCATGTTGTTTGTGGATTCTTTTGGGATGAAATACAGTACAAAATATTTTCCATGGAGTACAAATGACTGATTTTTTTTTTTTTCATTTACACAAAGTAGTAGTATCAGCACCATCCCAATAATCTCAGCATGTCTAAGAATAGCATTTGTTAATTTTTGTGTTTTTTTTTTTTTTTTTTTTTCATTAGTAGAGTATGTAGCAATGCAACGGGTTTTGATTTTGGTTTTGGCAGGAGGTGAGAAAAGTAACCCAAAAAAATAAAATCTTGCTTTTATAGAGAGAGAAGGTCTCTGTAATGCACAGTATAATATATGTGCTTATAAATCTTAGCCATGATTATTTTTAAAAAATGAAGTCAATGGGAGATGCTAGTTATTCAGCATTTTTGATCATCAGAGCCGAACTTTAGTCACCTATTTTTGAAAAATATTAGATAATATGTAAATTATATTTAGAATTCAATAGGAAAGTCAAATTTGTAACTTACAAATTTATAAGTTATAACTTGTAAATTACAACTTGTTAGTTGTTTATCTTTCTAGTCTTTTGAAAGAACTTGCATTTTGAAACTTGCCAATAGACTGTCAGTCACAATGAATATAGATTAAATGTTCTTAATCTCTTTCCTTAGGAGTCTTGCCCCCACCATCCTACACACACAGTTTTAATTTTGTCCTGTTGAAACCATACAGCTTTCATGTTTTTGGACAGTTTAAGAACATATTTGCATGGTTTAGGTGTTGGAAAAATTGACTAGAATTTGTTTTTACATATTTTCTTTCATGCTTCAGGTCTCCTGAAGAACTTCGAAAGTAATAAGATATTAAATAAAGGCAGTGGAGTTAGGTTTCATCAAGATGGATGAATTGCCATTGTAAACTTGAAAAATGGCTCGCATGCGTCCTTTAACATTAAAACCTGTTGAGTCAAAGGGGGAATTTTCCCTTAAACTCGAGCGTTGGTCGTAATTTCTATGAAGAGTGAAATAAGTTTTCTAGCTTTCACCTGGAAAGCTTTTACAGACTGGGCCTAAGAAGACATCTGTTAGTGTGCCTTTCTTGAAGGGTATCTCCTTATGTTGCATAATCTATACTTTTATACTTAAGACCATGTGAAGAGAATAAGTGGCAAGAGATGCACAAGCTTATGCAGTCAGTATTGTAGGCTGGTTGACATGCCACTGTTTGTCGGGAAAACTAAAGGATTCTATACCGATGTTTTAGTGACAACAGAGAATCCAAGACTTGCTTCAGCCAGAGTTCAAAACAGAGAGGCTTCCAATAGCCAAAGCCCGGAAAAAGAGTGCTAGGTTTTCCTGGTTTTAAAAAAGGAAAGAGCCAAAGAAAACAGCTGTCTGTATGTGTTTTTGTTTGTTTGGTTTTTGTGTTTGTGGTCTGCAAACTCTAGGGCATTAGGTGTCTGTTTTTAGTTAGGCTGATGAGACCGCATGTGTTCATTGGTGATAATGTTGATGAACTTAACTGCTATCATGACTGCAACGGCTTCTGGGGGTCAGGGACAAGATTTTAAACTCTGATTTGCTGGGTGCTTTGTGGGGCATCTGAAATAACTTAAAATTTGCCATTCTTGAATTTGAACTTAAAAATTCATTTAGTTTGTGAATTTGTCCAGGATCATGTACAAAATAATCAGTTTTAAAAATAAAATGTAGGAACAGTCCTCCCCATCACTGTCCAAAGAGGACTGCTGAGAAGCATGAGGCAGGTAACATCTTCTAGTGGATTTCCATCCTATAAGGGCAGTACGTATGCCCCTTATTGAAGGAAGCAAATGTAAAAACTGATTAGCTCTGACTTGCAATTGCTGAGCTCTTAAATAGGGTTCAACAGATGGAAAATGAGTAGCCAAGAAAGAAGCTATAGAATATATAGAAATATGAAGCAGTTTTATTTAGTTTTCTTTGATCATACTGGATGAAAGCTTGTGCGCATCATAACTAATTTGTATTATGTCAACTTACAATCAAGGGGAAAAACTAAATACGTGATAGTTGGTATACAAGAACGGGTTTAACTGTTGACTATTCTAATATTGTAATAAGGACTACTGGGAAATTTTAGATTGACATAACCACCTTCTTTTTTTCAAACACAGCTTTTTTCTAGAGACTGACACTTTAGATATTGATTGCATCAATAACAAAGAGAGATCCTCACTGAATATACCTTGGGCTTATTCCTAAGTGAAAGGAGTCAAACCAGTTCCCTGTAACTTGACAGGCTTGTTTCTGCTTCCTAATATGCCGAAGCATGTGGGAAAACGGGGGGTGGCAAACTTGACTATGTAGGAGAATAATCTTTATTGAAAAAGGAGACCTGGAAATTTAATCATCCTTTCTCCTACTCTTCCAAATAGAGGGCTGAGGCCTGTAAAAAGAACACTATTGTAGTTAGTTACTAGAACAGTATGCATAAAGTTGAATATAATTATTATACTATTCACTTTGAACCTATTAAATGTTAGGGTTGTGTTTTTTGTTTTTGTTTTTTAAATTAAGAGGGAATCACAGTTGATGGTGAAATAAACTGCATGTCCTCCTGTACTCAGAATTAGTTAAGCACTGTAAAGGTACTACCTCGTTAGACCATACTAATGGAGGATCTATATAACAAAAGGCATTATCTGTGCTATGGGTATATACTTGAGTTCCTCTGGGTGCCTCTGCAAAATCTGACACACAAAATTGTGCAAATATAAGACAACATGCTTTAATATCCGGAGTACAATAGACATTGTAAACCATATAAAAACAGTTTTCAATTTGATATGAAGACCACTAGATGGACTGAAAGTGAGTATTCAGGAGAAGAGAATTTTTAAAGTACACTCTACCTCAATATAACACGACCCGATATAACATGAATTTGGATATAACATGGTAAAGCAGCGCTCCGGAGAGGGGGGGGGGCAGGGCTACGCACTCCGGCGGATCAAAGCAAGTTTGATATAACGCGGTTTCACCTATAACACAGTAAGATTTTTTTGGCTCCCGAGGACAGCATTATATCGGAGTAGAGGTGTATGTGCCTTTAGTGGAAAAGGATCTTGGAATAGTAAGACTCTAGCCTAATTTTTCTTGCTGTGAATGACAGAGAGCAGTAGACATTGCCTTGAATAGAGTGGCCTTATTAAGGTCCTGAAATGGTCTTGCTGACTTACAGGAAGTCAATGTAGTTCCAAGCATCAGTGTTGAATATTCATGGTCAAGTGCCTGGGAAGTCACTGCGATGTTCCACAGTCCGTAGATGGCTTTCAGAGTTAATCCCAAATAAAAGGCTTTACTATAGTTTAGCCTAATGATCACAGAACATGGGTCACTGTAGCAAGTTCTACATCTAGAAGAAAAGGGAACTTTATGACGCTTTAGATGACTTTATTTTTTATTTTAAACTCATTCATAACTACTGTGGAAATCTGGTCTTTCAGGTGCAGGTCATGATAAAAAGTAGTATACCTACCTTGCAAACCATGTCAGAAATCAGTAAACAATTGCCAAAGATCAGGCAATGTTCTCTACCTAGTTTTGCCCATCCTGTACCAGCTGTCTTGTATTTTTTAACTAAAGTCTTGCAATACATTTTGTGTGAAACACAATACATTGTTATACATCATATTTTCTTATCTGGGTTGAATTTTAGCCAACCAATGTTCATATGAATTGTAGTGCAAAAAACAGTCAAATTGTTCTACATACTATAATAAAAACTTGTTTTTCCAGAAAATTTGCAAAGCTGCTGAGGCACACTAGGAACAAGTGGTTTTCAAATAATTTCCCCCCCTTTTTCCCTTTAATAAGTAAATGCTGCTTTTGAGTTTATAAGGCTATGGTAAATGACCTTAAAAACTTTAGGCTGGGACTTTCAAAGGAGCCTAAAAGAGTTGAGATCCTAATTACCCTAGGCTCCTTTGAAAATCTATCTTAATGAGTGTCACAGTATTTTGACATCCACAATTTAAAAAAACCTGTTGAGCCTCCAGCTTTCATATAAACTTTATTTTTGGTGTTAACGGTGAGAACCACTCAGATTAACTTTTTATAATGAATAGTCAAAACAATTGTGGAAAGAAACTGTCCGTTCAACCCCCCTTTCAAACCTCTTAGAAGAAAACAATTATCTTTAGTTAAAACTTTTTAACCACGATTCATATTGTAGATAATTTGAGCCATAAGCCCATAAAACAGAGTTTATGGAAATCTTGACTGATAACTTTAACAGCCTTGTGGTATGTTGGTTTATTTCTTATTCAGCATTATTTATTTAATTTCACTAGGGCCATCTGCTGATAGAATGGGGTAGTTTAAGGCTGTATAATAATTGTGTTAATTCTCAAGTGATCTAGTTCTAGATATGCAAGTTGTCTGACCCAAAACCAGAACGGAGACTCTGAAATGTGGCTTAAATTTTTTTTATTGTAGCTGAGAAAATCTAGTACTGTTTTCTAATAGTAGAAAATCCTTTAACCCATTGGAAGATCGGGTTTTGGTGACAATGTTTTCTAGCCTGAACACTTCTGAATGTTTAACAGTTTCTAACCACTTAGCAGTCTGTCAACTGGTACAGTGGAGTCGCATCATAGGCGCATTTAACTTACTCAATTTTAACTATACGAGTTGGGCAAAACAAAACAAAAAAGAGAAAAATAGCAATTTAAATACTGTACCTGTAGTGCGGGCGATTCCGCCTGCCATTCCACTCAATGAGCGTTTGACTATACGCGATTTTTGCCTTACGCGCTGACTTCAGAACCTAACCCTTGCGTAAGATGCGACTCCCCTGTAGACCACTTACATGTACATGACCTCACCCAAGGGGTTTTGTGTACATCATGGAGAAGAATAATTTGGTCAGAATCCCACTCAAATCATTAAAAAACCTGTGATTTAGGCCATAATACTGAGTGCTAATTTGTTGGGGTTTTTTGGTTTGTTTGATTGTTGTTATAGTCTGTGTAGGCTGCTGGCCTGTTTCCACATCCCAGGAAGGTCACAATCTTTTCAAGCCCTTCCTTCAGGGTACAGTTTATTCAGCAAATACAATAAATCAGTTCAACATAGGGTTTCACATACAAACCCAACCTTCTGCAAGCCCCTTTTCCTTGCATCATTTCCCCTTGCTCCAGGGCCTTCCCCAGGAGACCATTTGCTTTATCTAGCTCTCCTTTCCAGCTGAGCTACTTGGTGGCTTTTATAACCACTTGACCATCTCAGTTGGGAGGTTGCTTATGAGAAACAGGTGAGGCTGAGCCCAACTCTCCTTAAAGGGCCAACCACCCTGTGACGTGTCTCATGCTGTGCGGGTGTATAGACAAACAACATTACAAGAGGTTTCAAGTTGGAAGTTTGAATGTCCCTAAGTACTAGGGAAGTAAAAAGTAAAAATAAGATGATTTCTTTGTTTATAAACACCAGGAGTGTGCTGGTTATTTTATTTTATTTATTTTATTTTTTTTAAGTATTGCCTTGGTGGGTCAGGACAGATGTATGGTACTGTGAAGCTACAGAATGGGGCCTGTTCAAAAGATTTCTAAATACAGTGCCTCAAGTGCATATCTTTGATATCAAGAACACAAATGAGGAATGCCAAATCATATATTCTTTTGACCCTTTTCCTCTTGAAAACTCAAATTTTTGCAAGACCCCCACAATAAGAGTCCTTGAAATCCAGTATTTTTTAAAAAATTAACTGAACCTTCATGAAGTACATACTCCTTCCTCACTTCATTGATGTGATTCTTGACTTTGCACATTGCATCCACTCCCTACTACTATATCACCCTCTCTTGTTCTGTCCCATGTGAAACTTAGTACCTTATCCTCCAGTCACTTTATATACACACTGAACTTTAAACCTGAGTTATCCAAATTAAATCCATAGGAATAGTCACAGTCTGAACCTGGGTTACTAGTATTAAAATGGATAACAATAACGCTTGGATTTCTTTGTTTTCTTTGGTTTTTAACTTTCATGTTTTTATTTTGGTAGTTGCTGCTTTCCACTGTTTTATGTGATTATATGGATGCTTGTTATCAGGACAGTCAAATTATGGGAGCCAAGTCCACCAATTATCCCCAAAGAACTACAATAAGTAGCCAACACTTACAGAAAGTGGGATTTATTATCTGAATTTAAAAAGAGCACTTCAAATCCGTTGCGAAGCGCAGTTACTCTTTGGATTCCAGTTTGATTGTGTGGAATGCACAGACTGCCACCTTCAGGGTATATATTGTAAGGTAGAGCAGGAAATTTTGGTGATTAGGCTCTTAAGGACTTTTGAATTATCTCACATTTAAGAACTTGACATTTTTATTTTTGTGGCTCACAATAATGGTATCTAACAAAGAAAAGCTTCTGTAATAAACTTTAGCATTACTGAAATGTAGACTGCATATTAAAATCTTTTTTTCCAGGGAGTTTTGGTATTCAGATTGCCTGTTAGACCAAATAGTTCTCCAGTTACTAGGGAAAACAAACAAGATCCAAATAATCCCTGGGAAAAATGCACTATTTAGTGGAAAACAGGATAGACATGCTACTTCCTTTCACTTTCAAAAAGTATTAAAAATATTCTGCTAGGAAACCTTAAAGCAGGGGTAGGCAACCTATGGCAAGCTGATTTTCAGTGGCACTCACACTGCCTGGGTCCTGGCCACCAGTTCAGGGGCCTCTGCATTTTAATTTAATTTTAAATGAAGCTTTTTAAACAGTTAAAAAACCTTATTTACTTTACATACAGCAATAGTTTAGTTATATAGTATAGATTTATAGAAAGAGACCTTCTAAAAATGTTCAAATGTATTACTGGCACGCAAAACCTTAAGTCAGAGTGAATAAATGAAGACTCAGCACACCACTTCTGAAAGGTTGCCAACCCCTGCCTTAAAGGATGGACAGCAGTCTCTTGAATTGGGAGAGAAGGATATGAAAGTGACTAGAATTCTGGAAACTTAGCTGGGCTGTACTGGGCAAATATCCACTCCTTGTGCGTCAGAACTTTGAGTATACAGATCTTCAAGATTAGTATTATTTCCATTGCAGTAGGACCCCAACCAGAAAACATTGTACCGTCAACATGGCATTATGAGGGTAGTGGAGAATCTGACATACCTTTTCAAATTTGTTTTCTTTCTAGAACATGGGTTCATAAACCTAGGGAGGATGGGAGATTACAATTCCCCAGATGGGGGAGGGATGCCCCAAAATGTATCTGTTACATTGTATGGAAAAGGTTGAGGACCACTGCTGCCCCCCTCTGGTTTCTTTACTGAACAGCCTCTTTCATCACTCCCTTTCCAAAATGAAAAGGCAGTGAGTGACTAGAAAGTTATTATAATAGAAGGTATGTCAGAGAGTAAATATCTTCCGCCTAGGAAATGTTTGTATTCTTCCTTAACACATTTTTTCAATTCTCAGCATTAATTTAGTAGCAAGAGTCCATTATTCTGTGAAAAATATTCTGTTCCTCTACCAAAACTAACTTTGTAGAACTCTTCTTTTCATGGCACAGGGCAAATAGTGTGTGTGTATATACAATATTATTTTCTGTTGATAATTTGTAATTACAGATTAAACCAGAGGAAAAAAAATGCACAATATGAATGTTTGTTTAAAACAAAACAAAAACACAACCCCCTAAACTAGCTTTAAGTGCCCTGAATCCATAGAATCATAGAATATCAGGGTTGGAAGGGACCTCAGGAGGTCATCTAGTCCAACCCCCTGCTCAAAGCAGGACCAATCCCCAACTAAATCTTAAACACAAAAAAGCAGTTTACAAGAAGTGGCAGGCTGGACAAATGACCAGGGAGGACTATAAAAATATTGCTCAGGCATGCAGGAGTGAAATCAGGAAGGCCAAATCACACTTGGAGTTGAGCCCCCCGCCCCTGGTGCTTGCAGAGTAGGGGAAGCTGCCGCTGTTGCTGCGCAACGTGCTTCTCCTAGCCTAAAGCACCTTCAGCCTCCTTGCCTGCCTCATTGTCTCCAGTGCCAGTGGGCTGTGCCTGTGTGGGCTAAGGTGGGGGCACCTCCCAACTATTGTACTGTACTGTATGGCAAAAATTTTTTCCCCTGGAACCTAACCCCCCCATTTACATTCATCCTTATGGGGAAATTGGATTCACTTAACATCGTTTCACTTAAAGTCGCATTTTTCAGGAACATAACTACAATGTTAAGTGTGGAGTTTCTGTATGTGGTATTGCACAGACTTATCTAATGATAAACCAAGTTTTAAGCTCAGGGTGTTTGAACTGCTGCAGAATTTACTTGGGGCTAATGCCTATAACAAGATCTCACATGCAAAGATCCATTTGAGCTATATATCTGATGTTCTAGAAACTTCTTTCTTGGTGATATGTATTTTATGCTTCCTTTGAGGCCACTTCTTATGAAAATGTGTTTTTTTTACCTTCTAACAGGAACAAAATCTAAATACTTATAATTTATAAAATGATAAAATACAAGTAAAAGCAAATAAATATGAAATATTGTATGTAATGGTGTACATCTTGCTTTTCAGACCAGAATCTGTAGAAGCTAGCCCTGTGGTAGTCGAAAAATCAAACAGTTATCCACACCAGTTATATACCAGCAGTTCTCATCACTCTCACAGTTACATTGGTTTGCCTTATGCGGTAAGTATAAAACTTTGAGTATACAAAAAGACAAGCATAGTTTTTAGAGTTCTGTTTAATGCTCTTTTGCTGTTTGTAATGCTCAGAATCTTAAACTTTCCATTACAGTTTTGTTCATTTCTATTGAATAAACATTTGCTTTGCTCAAATGAGCTTCTGAGTGGATATATATAGAGCCTGTATAGGCAATGTTCAATACTGCTGCTGATGCAGTACTAGTAAAATCTAGCGTTTGCAACTAGTGCTTCCAGAATGATTTGATATTGGTACATAAACAGACACTTATTTTTCAAGCTGCTTTATCTCCTTTTTCTTGTTTGTGTAAAGTTAAATGTGGATTTAGATATCTAGGCACCTGCATAACTGGTCTTAGTTTAAAAAGTTTGATGGGAGCTGCTGGAATCGCAGCTTTTTTGAAGTGTAGGGTATTATGTAGGTGTTTAAATGTGAATTTTAGGAGCATAACTTTGGGCTTCTGTTTTTGAATGTTTTCATTCTGGCTATGAATTTAGAAACCTGACTTCCAAACAAAAGTGGGTGTAGGAATCCTTCTGAGGAGTTTGAAAATGAATATTGGTCACTGTGCAGATCCATGTCAAGATAACTCTGGGTTTTTCAAAAAATCATCCAGGACCATAACTATGGTGCTCGTCCTCCTCCAACGCCTCCAGCATCTCCTCCTCCATCAGTTCTTATCAGCAAGAATGAAGTAGGCATATTTACCACTCCCAATTTTGATGAAACTTCCAGTGCTACTACCATCAGCACATCAGAGGATGGAAGCTATGGAACTGATATTACCAGGTGTATTTGTGGTTTTACCCATGATGATGGATACATGATCTGTTGTGACAAATGCAGGTAAAATATTTTATATGAATTAAGATGTTAATACATATGTACATGTTTTTTATTTTTTAATCAAACTGTAGTAGTAAGCAGTTTTGAAATAACTAATTACTTTAGATTATGTTCAATTTTAGGGTAGGGGAACTGCCATCAAAACAGAGGCTCTTCCAAGTCCATTATAGGCCATATAACTGTCTTAACCGGCAAAATAGAAGTTCAAGGAGGGAAAGAGTTTCACGCTTTGTTCCAGTCTGCTATTTTGTGTCTGGTTGCTCCATTGTAAATATTTAGGAGTCTACTCTTCTGTCAGTAGTGGGGCTTTTTGCAGGCCATTTACATTATCCATTAAATTCAGTCTAGTCCAGCATTTCTCAAA
>NW_020664419.1:21261183-21301749 GCF_002925995.2 Terrapene triunguis
TACTTAAATTACAATTTGGACATGTATATGTGCATATTTATTTGTTTTTTCTAAAATTAATGAAGTAGTTAGGAAAAATTGTCAAAGCAGCCATCAGCAAGAGTGGGGGTCCGCTCTCTGAGGCCACCAAAATATTTCTTGAGACAACCCCCCCCCCCACCCCGGTCTAGTTCTTTGGAAGGCATACTTTCATGTTCTGGGTAATGCAAAATATTAGCACACTAGTTTTATTGTACAGTATTTAGGTTGATAAAATAAACATTTCTATTAGCAGTGAATATTACGTGTAACACTTCACAAGGAAATGTTTTAAGAACAATTTAAAAAAACATGTTGTGTTATGAGGACATTGCTATCAAGACCTGCTGAGATGCACTAACGAATTTACTAAAAACTGTTTTCTGCTGCAACATTCACTTAGTTTCAGTGCAATGTCTTACCCTCTGACGGTTCTAATAACGCTTACTCTTCTTATATTTTTAAAGTGCTGAAGGAGGAGCATTTTGTAGAGGAGAAATGTGGCTGAGGGAGCAGTGAGAATCAAGAAACAACTATTGGGATGGAAATGCAGAGGGATCAGTGGAATGTAAAATAAGTAGTCAGGTAGTGGGATCAGGGGGTGGGGTAGGGCGATAGTTAAGAGAAAGCAATTTGTGTGTTGCTTTAGGGATTGCACAAGCCATATAGAAAATAACGTTGGAAATATGCTGCTTCTTTGAGTTGATGCAGCCGTGTATTCCACTTAGATGTGTGCGTGCTCAGTGCAATGGAGCCGGATAACTTTGCCTAGCAGTACCCATAGAGGGGCAGCACTTGCGCATTGTGGCCATACCCCCTCCCCTGGCTATATGAGGAATTGCTGCCTGGCCCCCCCTCTGTTCCTTCTTACCACCCGTGGCTGGAGTCAGAGTTCTGTGTGGTTTTCATCCCACATCCCTCTATTTATTGACTTTTCTAGTTGTATATAGTTAATTAGTACCCTTAGTATAGTGTTAGTTAGACTGTGTGTGTTAGCTGTAATTTAAGTATTTCCCTGGTGATGCCCTCACCAGGGTTTAAACATCATCTGTCATGTGGGGGAGTGATCCCCAGCAGTGATCGCAATGTGGTGCTTGCTGTGCCTAAGTGAAGCCTACATCAAGGAGCGATGTTCGATTTGCAGATGATTCACAGAAAAGACTTAGTGAATGGTCGTCGTGATGGTGTATCTTAGGAAGAAAGGAATCCATTTCTTCCTGTATCTGGATGACTTGTTACTGAGGGGCAGGTCCAGAGAGGAAGCTCTTTGTCATATTAACACTATACTGTGCTTGCTTGGCCATCTCATCTGGTTCTTATCCTAAGCACTGAGAAGTCAACTTTGGTTCCCACTCAGAAAATTGAGTTCATTGGGCCCTAATAGACTTAACAAGTTCAAGAGCTTTTCTGCTGACTGACTGTGTTCAAGTGATTTGCCACTTTTTGCCTCAGTCTGCAGTCTCAGCCTTCCATGACAGTTTGGATGTGCTTGGGGCTCTTGGGCCACATGTCTACTTGCACACAGGTGGGCCAGTTCACAAGGTTGCACCTTTTGCCCCCTCCAAATGTGGCTCAGGATGGTTTATCATCCAACTCTTCTCCCCTTGGTTAGATTGGTCTGCCTTCCTCAACTGTTCGTGGACTCCCTGCAGTGGTAGACATGGTCTAGAGATCATTTGCCAGTGTGTTCCCTTCATCTGGCCCTTGCCAACTAGGTCTGCTGTCGCCGATGCCTCCCTAATGGATTGGGAAGTACATCTGGGGTCACTGAAAGTTCAAGGTCTGTGGTTAGAGCAGAAGTCCTCCCTGCATATCAACATGGTGGAGCTTCAGGCCATCTACAATTCATGTCATGCTTTTCTGGACTGTTTCACGGGCTCAGTGGTTCACAGACTTACTGATAATATCACTTCAATCTATTATGTGAACTAGCAAGGGAGAACACACTCCAGGATGCTCTGCCAAGAGGCAATCAGGTTGTGGCAGTTTTGCATTGAGGAGAGCATTACGCTGATAGCCAACTGCCTGGATTCCAGAGTCATTTTGAAGACCGTCTCAGCAGGAATTTCTTCCTGAGTCACAAGTGGTCTGAAGACAAGTGTCTTTTGGGTCATCTTTGCAAATTGGGGCATTCTGATGATCGACTCGTTTGCTGTGAGGGGCAACAGGAAATGTCACCTGTTCTGCTCTCAAGGGGGCCTTAGTCTGGGCTCCTGTCCGACCCTTTCTATCTCAGCTGGCACTTGGCTCTCCTGTACATTTTCCCCCAATCCCAATCATCCGACTGGTCAGTCTCAAGCTGAAGGCAGATCAGGCCAAGCTCATTCTCGTTTCCCCAGTGTGACTGAGGCAGTGCTGGTTCTCTGACTTGTGCTGTCAATTCAGCCGCCCATGCCCTTTACTCTCCATCCCAAACTACTCACACAGAATCACGGTCACACATTGCATCCCATTCTCAGCTCCCTGCATCTCATGGTGTGGCTAATTCGTGGCTAAATGAGGAGGAAGAGCAGTGTTTGGTGGCTGTTTAGCAGGTCCTACTCAAAAGTAGAAAGATCTCTATCAGAATGGCCTAGTCAATGAAATGGAAGTTGTTTTCGGTGTGGTCATTTGCCCCTGGAATTCAACCGACACTGGCTTCTATCCAGAATATCTTGGAGTACCTGCTATGCTTTCAAGTTGTTGGGACTTGTGCTTAACTCATTGAAAGCGTATCTGGCAGCGATATTTTTTCATTCTCCTCTTCAGGGAAGATTGGTCTTCTCCAATAATATGGTAGCAAGATTCTTAAAAGGACTACTTTTGTCTCCATTCTCCAATCTGAGAGCTGGTTCTTCTGTGGGAAGTTAATGTGGTACTAACGGCTTTAATAGGACCTCCTTTCAAGCCCATGGCATTTTGTCTGTGTCCGCTTTTGTGGCTGAAAACTGCATTCCTGGTAGCAATAGCATCCAGAAGAAGATTGTGTGAGTTGCAGGCTCTGATGGCAGGGCCTCCTTATACACAGTTCTCTAAGGACAAAGTGACTTTAGACAAAAATTTTGGGTGTGATTGTGAAGTGGTTTCTCAGTTTCATTTGAACCAGGCGGTATATTTACCTATATTTTCTCATAAGCGACATTCATCTCCGAAGCAACAGTGTCTCCATACATTAGATTGTAGGCGACGTTTAGCCTTCTGTCTGGACAAGACTAAACCATTTCGTGCTTTGCCTTGCCTCGCCTCTTTGTCATATGCAGATTGTATGAAGGGTCAAGCGGTCCTTTCACAGACTGTCTCTAAATGAATAACATCCTGTATCAAAACTGTATATGAAATAGCTTCAGCTATGCCTCCTCAGCAGGTGCGAGCTCATTGTATAAGAGCTAAAACAACATCAGTAGTGTTCCTTAGTGAAATCTCAGTACTGGACATTTTCAGGGCTGCTACATGGTCATCCATCCATACATTTATGAACCATTATTCCTTTACTGCATCTTTGAAGGCGGATGCAAGTTTTGGTAGGGCAGTCCTGCACTCATTGTTTTGGTAGACTCCAAGCCCTGCTTCCCAGGGTGGGTACTGCTTGTGAGCCACCTAAGTGGAATACATGGTTGCATCTACTCGAAGGAGAAACGGTCACTTACTGTAACTGTGGTTCTTTGAGATGTGATGTAGACATGTATTCCATGACCCACTCTCCGTCCTCTTTGCATTGTAGTTTAGTTTTTGGGCATTTGGTGTGAAGGAACTTGTGGGGAGAAAGAGAAGGAAATTGGGGCAGCGCCGCCTTCTCTAGCCAGGGAAGAGGCGATGGTCACGAGGTGCGAGTGTCGACCCTCTATGGGTATGTCTAGGCAAAATTATCCGGCTCCAATGGGCTGGGCGTGCACACACCTAAGTGGAATACATGTCTACATCACATCTTGAAGAACCACAGTTACATTAAGTAACCATTTATTTTGACCGAACATGTCCAGTGTGCCATGGTCACTAAAAAAGTGTCAATCTTAAATGCATTAATTTCAGAAGACTGTACACATGGAATCTTTATTTTTTTCAGTGTTTGGCAGCACATTGATTGCATGGGGATCGACAGGCAGCATATTCCTGATATATATCTGTGTGAACGTTGTCAACCTAGGTGAGTAGCATATGGCTAATAATGGTGTGTGCATGCAATTTT
This sequence comes from Terrapene triunguis, assembly GCF_002925995.2. Taxonomy (NCBI): domain Eukaryota; kingdom Metazoa; phylum Chordata; order Testudines; family Emydidae; genus Terrapene; species Terrapene triunguis. The sequence goes on from NW_020664419.1 coordinate 21,265,367, forward strand.
AAACTCTAACTAGAATATTTAGAGACTATAAAATGAATAAAAGTTGCCTTTTAAATATGTTGATTTTATTGAAAATTAGTCTATCACAAAGTAGCAAGCAGGTTCTGTGTTCTAAAGAAGCATACCAAACATGTTAACAAATAAAATTCTTGAAGTGTTAAGCAGAAAACTTGAAAGAGAATTGCGTCTGTTTCTAGGTCATCTGGAAGTAAAACGACTAATTAGACACCTCATCCACTGTTATTTCTTTGCTTTGGTCTTCACTACAGAGAGTGTAGTGGGAAAATACCTTCTCTTTTCAGGGAATAAAGATCAGACATTGTCAAACTGAGGTTTTAAGAGGAGATGCTGGAAAAGCTGTTAAATCAAAGGGCAACAAGTCACTAGGACTAAATGGCATAAACCTAACAATGGGTAACAAATATGAAATTGTATTAGTTAGTTGGAGGATAGCAAATGTTATAACTACCTTTACTGAGGGTGATCCAGGAGTATAATAGGAGCCTACCTGATATGATTCTGGACCTGTTAGCTGTCGTGGTTCTCTCACCACTGTTTGGCTGCTAAGGTGATTTAGCTCTCCAGCCAAGTCATGAAAAGCCCACCATTTCTAGGTATCGAGTGCAAACAACAGAAAGTGTCTTTTACCCCCATCTTAAGCTGAGCACTATGGCAAGTATTCATGGCACAGGTACAGCTGACCAACCTTCTTTAAGGGTCAACTCACCCTGTAACATAGGGATTAAAGTCCAAGTATGTTGGTTGAGGGAATAATGAAAGAAATGTGCTATGATAGGTACAAACCTGCACAGCTTTTGTAAAAAGTAAATCATGTTACCCCAAAATGGTGGATAAGAGGAGGAGAAATGATGAATCTAATTTATTTGGAATTGCAAACAGTTTTTCAAAGTTCCTCACAAAAGGCTCTGAAGGGAGTGGGGGAAGAAATTAGGCTTCTTTTTTTCTTTGCTGAATTAAATAGTTCTGAGGGCTTTTTTGTTTTTTAAAGGAGGGGATGGGGTTTGTGCCTGTAAATGGGATATGGGTTTTTGTTGTTTAATTTTTTTTTTTTTTTTTTAATTACGTTGGAAATTCAAATCCTTTCCAGGCTGGAAGGGCTAGATTCACAAGGGGAATTTAGGTGCAGCAATGGTTAGCATTGGAGCACTGAACTTTTTTGGTGACCTGCTGCCTAGTTGAATTCACAAACCGAAGTTACACACCCATATTCCCTATATAATGCCCAGGGAGAGTTAGGTGCCTAAGAAGGGGATTCACAAAAGCCATTATGCTGAGCAGAGAGCTGCCTAAGTTAGCAGTAGGAAATGCAGAGGAGACGGTTAAGTAGGGACTTGAACCCAGGTCTCTCGCTTCCAGATGAGTGCCCTAACCTCTGGTTATGGGGTATTCTGGGTTGGGGGTCTCAATCTCTCCTGTTGGAGCTGTTCCACTGTGAATAAATAATTAAATATTCATTGGGCCAGAGAGAAAATGAGTGACTCTATAGCTCAGTGATTAGGGCCCTCATGTGGGAGTTGGGAAACCCAGGTTCCAGTCCCCTTTCTCCAGTGAGTGTTCAAGTATTTTCTATAAAAAGGAACAACTTCAGCAGGCAGATTGAGAGATCTACCACAGAATACCCCTTAGCCAAGTGGTTAGGGCAGTTATCTAGGGTTCAAATCCCTGCTGCACATGAGGTAGAGTAGGGATTTGAACCTGGGTCTCATACATCCTGGGTGAGTACTGTAACCACTGGGCTATTGTGGGACACCAGCACCACCTCTGTCTTGTGTTTGAGTTAGGCTTGCTCTGTGTGCGCCTAGTGGATTGGGCCCCAAAGGTAAGAGAGGCAAGGGAACACCAAGTTTGTGAATACCACTAGAGCATAGGCATGAATTAAGCATTGAGCTACTGGGTGGTGTGAGGACTTAGGCAGCTTTGTGCAGCCCCAGCTGCTGAAGTTTAGGCATCTTGAGGATTTTACTGTTGGTAACATATCCACCTAGGACTTTAGGCTCCTACAGCAGGGGTGGGCAAACTTTTTGGCCTGAGGGCCACATCGGGTTTTGGAAATTGTATGGAGGGCTGGTTAGGGGAGGCTATGCCTCCCCAAACAACCAGGAGTGGCCTGGCCCTGCCCCCTATCCGACCCCCCCCGCTTCTCGCCCCCTGACGCCGCCAATTGAGATAGGGAGGAATTTTTTAGACAGTTCAAAACTGTGTTTTGTTAACACCTATTCAACTTTCATGACTGACTAAACTTTTGAATAAAGTATGTCTTAAAAATTCAACACCTCCACCCCATCAGATAAATGGTAAAGCTTATAATAAACATGCAGTTAGACCTGGAGGTTCTTCAGCAAAACCATGGAAAACCAGATTTGGCATTTCTGAAATGTTTAAGAATTTTTGCTTCCTTTTTATCTTGAACTCTTTTGACTCCCTTTACATCTTAATTTCTTAAAGTTTCTTTTGAGGAATCTTGTCAAAAGCCTTTTGAAAGTCTAAATAAATTATGTCAAGTGGTTCTGCTTTCTCCAGTATTTTATTGACACGTTCAAAGAATTCTGGTTAGTGAGTCATGATTTTCCTTTGCCAAAACTGTGCTGATTGAACCCTATCACATCATGATCTTCCAGGTGTTTTAGTTATTCCATTTTTAATCATTATTTTGACCAATTTCCTATTTAAAGATGCAAGGCTTATTGGTTTGTAATTCCATGTATCAACTTAAAAGAGGTTCTAAATATGGATACAACATTTGCTACCTTGTCAAGTGAGTTAGATGAGAATGGCACTTTTGGATACAATTATGCACAGATCATATTGTTGCATAATGGAACAGTGAACCAACTAAATTTTTATGCATTACAGCGTCCACCTACTGACTGATCATTACAGAATAAATAAGTGTGTGTACTGATTACTGTAATTGTCTAAGTGTTTAATGTTTGGCTCCATTTCGTACCTACGTTCAACCACTTAGAAATGTTCTGATGTGTTGACTAAACTGTTCTGAAAATTGTGTTTTTATGCAGAAGTTTAGATAAAGAAAGGGCAGTGCTGCTGCAGCGAAGAAAAAGGGAAAACATGTCAGGTGGGTACAAAGAAAATTTAATAAACTTACTAAAATGTCATATATGATATACTGAATGTTTCAATGAACTGTAAAGACCCGGAGAATATTTTTATAGTTCTCCAATTTGCAGCCTTCCAGGTGCTTTGTAACTAGCATTCTTGCATATAAAATCTGGTATAGAATGAAATATTTTAACCATATTGTATCTTATCGAAGAAAGCACATCTTGATTTTATATATGTACTAGTCAGTTATGAAACTCTGTAAGAAACGAGTTTCTTCTTTGAGGGATGATCTCCATGTGTGTTCCACACGTGGGTCTGCATGCACACCATCCGCCTGAGTTTGGAGATTTTTAGTAAGCGCTGTCCCTTGGCCTGCATGTGCACAGTTGTCCTCCTTGTGCTCCAAACTGAGAGTATAAGAGGCAGTGTGGACTGACACCTCTCCAGTTCCTTTTTACTAGTGCATGGTCTCATTCAATCTTCTGTGTCCGCAGCTTCTCCTATTGTTGCTTCTAATTAGTATTTTTGAATTTCACTCTTAGATTTATAACTTTTAGTATTTAGTAAAGTGTAGCTTTAGTTCTCTCCCCGCTGTGGGGAAGCTCTCCCCTGAGGGCAAGGACTATGCCTACAGTCCCAGGGTTTAAGAATTGAATTTCTTGCCCCTGCTCTTTTCCAGTGTGTGACAAACACCAACACTGGCTTTAGTGCCTTGGTAAGGCTCACTTCTCCACTGAGTGCAGCATTTGCTACTCCTTCCCTCCCTGACTGTGTGAGGGTTGAGAGCTCAGAGTTGGGCGGGGGGCAGTGAAGGGAGAAAGCCATTAGCCCACAGTTGGATCACAACATCGGCCTCAGTCAAGAGGTAGCACCCCTGTGAGTGCGACCTCAGAGCTGAGGCTGCAACTTCCAAGCTTAAAGAGTTCAAGGCTTCTCATGACAATAAGTGACACTCACAAGCACAGAGACAGATCCTACTCTAAATCTATCCTGAAGAGAAAAGATCCCTTCCCAAGTCAGACAAGTCCTCACACATGGTCCTAAGGACTTGAGTCTTGGTAAACCTCCCCAGCAGGAAAATGCAACATGCAGGAGTAAGGATCCATCAGTTCCAATCTTTGATTAAGCGTATAAATCAGAAAAAAGACCTCCACTGCCATTATCTTCAACATCCAGATGAGACTCTGCACTGGTACCAACACGGCCCCAGAGGGATTTGACATCTGCTCTGACCAGGGAAGTGTCTGATCCGACTGCTCTGACCACCAGTTCACCCTACATCACAGGGTGGTCTGAGACCTGCATCTTCCCAAAGGATGTTTTTGCTCTCCGTTACCTTCAATCCCCTCTTCTCTCGGATTTAGAGACCTTATACCAGAGCAGCGGTTCTCAACCTGTGGGCCGCATGCAGCCCAATTGGAACACAGCTGCGGCCTAGCTCAGCTGTGTGCTAAAGGCTGGCCTGCAAGGCGGGGTCCGGGTTCTTGGCTGCCCAGCACGGGGGGGGAGGAGAGGTCTAGGCTGCCTGGTCGGCCCCATAGGGTCTGGGGTCGGGGCAGCCGGCAGGCCCTGCGAGCTCCAGGGGGCTGCTGCCCTGCCACCCAGCCCCTGTGGCCCAGGTAACACATTGTGGGCCGCATATTTAGCCCATGATTATAAATAAGTTGAGAACCCTGCACCAGAGTAAGATAATCTTCCATCTGCAGACCTGAGTACCCATACTTTGGTACCAATGGTTCCGCTGGTCAGTTGAGAACCCACCTTCTCATTGGATGAGTTGGAGGCCCCAGATGAGCCTCTACTCCTGCATGAGGAGCAAGCCTGGATGGAAGCTCCAGGAGATTGGGATTTTGTTGTCCACCCAGGTATGACTTTCCAAGGGACCGATGGTTCCCAATGCAATGGGGTCTGCCCCAACCAGTTGAGCCCTTGTACTGGCATTAGTGGGATCCTTAATCTAGGCACCCCAGCTTCATGCATGAACCTTTTCTGCTCTCTCCTAGCTGACACCAACAGGTTCTATTGATTATGAGGAGGAGGAAGTGGAGCCACATCTCTCAGCTATTCTATCATCTTCCCCCAATCAGGCGGTCACCCCATCTTCACTGTCTCTGCCTGATGATCACAGGCAATATCAGGAACTCTTACAAAGAGTGGTGTCCGAGTTCTGGATCCAGCTTGAAGAGGTTCAAAAGACTCAACATAAACTGCTGAACATATTAGAACCCTTGTGTTCCAGTGGAGTGGCCTTCCTGGTCAATGAGGCCATTATAGACCCAGACAGAGTAGTGTGGCACACTTTTTCACCTCCTGTGGTCCCACCTCTAAGACGGCTGAGAAGCACTATTTCATTCTACCGACAGGAGTTTTTGTTCTGACATCCAGCACCAAACTCTCTGGTGGTACAAGCAGTCACTGAGAGGTCCAGACTGCAACACCCCCAACATGACACCTTTGGACAAGGGTGCCACAACCTTCTATGGAGAAAAGCTTTCTCCTACACAAGTCTCCAATTCAGAACTGCTAATTATGAGGCCCTGTTAGCAAAATACAATTTCACCAATTATGTGAAGTTGTTAGAATTCAAAGACAAACTCCCTTAGGGTAGAATCCAATTTCAGAACTTAATTGATTAGGGTAAATCGCTATCCAAAACATCTCTTCAGGCTGTAGATGCTGTTGATACTGCTTCCAGAGTGATGGCTATTGCGGCTATGAGGAGATGATCCTGATTGCAGTCCTCAGTTTTTCTGCAGAGGTATAAAGTACCATTGAAGACCTGACCTCTGATTCAGTTAACTATTTTAATGAAAAGACTGATTGGTTTCTTCATTCTTGTAAAGGCTTGATAACATTTATCTTTGAGAATCTATACATCTGTCCCAAAGAGAGAGCATCACAAACAGGGGTACAGAAAAAGACCACCCCCTCAACTGTTTTGTCATCAGTGCTCTCACAAACCACTGTGCAAATGACAGAGGGTACAGAGACCGATGTATGTAGCTTCCTCAACATCTATTGATACCTCACTCCAACCCACAGCTGAAGGTTTTCTTTTGACAGGACTTTTGAGATCCATGTTCCTGAATTGATACCTTAGAATCATAGAATATTAGGGTTGGAAGAGACCTCAGGAGGTCATCTAGTCCAATCCCCTGATCAAAGCAGGACCAACACCAACTAAATCATCCCAGCCAGGGCTTTGTCAAGCCAAGCCTTAAAAATCTCTAAGGATGGAGATTCCACCATCTCCCTAGGTAACCCATTCCAGTGCTTCACGACTCTCCTAGTGAAATAGTGTTTCCTAGTATCCAACCTAAACCTCCCCAACTGCAACTTGAGACCACTGCTTCTTGTTCTGTCATCTGCCACCACTGAGAACAGCCTAGCTCCATCCTCTTTGGAACCCCCCTTCAGGTAGTTGAAGGCTGCTATCAAATCCCCCCATACTCTTCTCTTCTGCAGACTAAATAAGATCAGTTCCCTCAGCCTCTCCTCATAAGTCATGTGCCCCAGCTCCCTAATCATTTTTGTTGCCCTCTGCTGGACTCTTTCCAATTTGTCCACATCCCTTCTGTAGTGAGGGGACCGAAATTGGACACAATACTCCCGCTGTGGCCTCACCAGTGCCAAATAGAGGGGAATAATCACTTCCCTCGATCTACTGGGAATGCTCCTACTAATACAGCCCAATATGCCGTTAGCCTTCTTGGCAACAAAGGCACACTGCTGACTCATATCCTGCTTTTCGTCCTCTGTAATCCCCAGGTCCTTTTCTGCAGAACTACTGCTTAATCAGTTGGTCCCCAGCCTGCATGAGATTCTTTCTTCCTAAGTGCAGAACTCTGCACTTGTCCTTGTTGAACCTCATCAGATTTCTTTTGGCCCAATCCTCCAATTTGTCTAGGTCACTCTGGACCCTATCCAGCTTATCTACCTCTCCCCTCCATCTTAGGGTACGTCTACACTTACCGGAGGGTCCGGCGGCAGGCAATCGATGTTCTGGGATCGATTTATCGTGTCTGGTTTAGACGCGATAAATCGATCCCGGATCGATCCTGGAAGTGCTCGCCGTCGACGCCGGTACTCCAGCTCGGCGAGAGGAGTACGCAGCATCGACGGGGGAGCCTTCCTGCCGCGTCTGGACCCGCGGTAAGTTCGGACTAAGGTACTTCGAATTCAGCTACGTTATTCACGTAGCTGAATTTGCGTACCTTAGTCCGAAGTGGGGGGGTAGTGTAGACCAGGCCTCAGTGTCCATCTGCGAACTTGCTGAGGGTGCAATTCATCCCATCATCCAGATCATTAATAAAGATGTTGAACAAAACCGGCCCCAGGACTGAGCCCTGGGGCACTCCGCTTGATATTGGCTGCCAACTAGACATCGAGCCGTTGATCACTACCCGACGATCTAGCCAGCTTTCTATCCACCTTATAGTCCATTCATCCAATCCATATTTCTTTAACTTTTGGTCAAGAATACTGTGGAGACTGTATCAAAAGCTTTGCTAAAGTCAAGATATATCACATCCGCCACTTTCCCCATATCCATAGAGCCAGTTACCTCATCATAGAAGGCAGTCATGTTGGTCAGGCATGACTTGCCCTTGGTGAATCCATGTTGACTGTTCCTGATCACCTTCCTCTCCTCCAAGTGCTTCAAAATGGATTCCTTGAGGACCTGCTCCATGATTTTGCCAGGGACTGAAGTGAGGCTGACCGGTCTGTAGTTCCCCAGGTTCTCTTTCTTCCCTTTTTTGAATATGGGCACTATATTTGCCTTTTTCCAATCGTCCGGGACCTCCCCTGATCGCCACAAATTTTCAAAGATAATGGCCAATGGCTCTGCAATCACATCAACCAACTCCCTCTCACCTTTGGATGCACTAGGTCTGGACCCATGGACTTGTGCATGTCCAGCTTTTCTAAATAGTCCGTACCCTGTTCTTTCACCACTGAGGGCTGCTCACCTCCTCCCCATACTGTGTTGCCCAGTGCAGCAGTCTGGGAACTGACCTTGTCTGTGAAGACCAAGGTAAAAAAAGCATTGCCTGCAATTGAGGGGCAATAACAGACAAGTGAGTGCTGAAAATTATTCACTCTGGCTATTTGATCGAGTTTCTGCTACCTCTTACCACAAACCCCATTCCCAGTCCCTTTTCACGGACTAATCTCATAAGGAAATCCTACATCAAGAGGTGCACCTCTTGCCACTTCAAAATCAGGGGAAGGGATTCTTCTCCCCATATTTCCTAGTCCCCAGAAAGAACGAAGGGTGGAGACTGATTTTTGACCTGTGACAATTAAATGTATTAATCCAAAAATTAAAATTCTGTGTGGTCACACTGGGATAAAAAATTTCCCCTCTGGAAGAGGACATATAGTTTGTGGCTTTTGACATGAAAGACACTTAGTTTTACATAGACATGCACCCATCCTACAGAAGGTTCTTCAGGTTTTTCCTTTGGCAAGACCGTTACCAATTCAGAATCCTCCCATTCGAGCTAGCTATGACACCCAGGGTCTTTTACAGAAGTCCTTTTCAGTGGTTGCAGCTTGGATGAGAAGAAAAAGCTTTTACTGTTTTTCCATACCTTGATGACTGGCTCCTGATGGGCAGATCCAGCAGGGAAGTCCAGTTGGCAACCATATTCCTACTCTGCCTATTGTCTTCCTTGGGAATCTGTCAGCCACAAAAAAATCTGCTTTCACTCCCACAAGGACTAGAGATTTTATAGGTGTGACCTTGGACTTGACTGCAGCAAGAGCCTATCTCCCGATGGAGAGATTCTACACCCTGAGTGATTTGATAAAACAGGTCACCCTCCGACTTCGGACTAGTCAGGGTTTCCTTTTCCCTTCTAGGCCATGTGGCCTCATGCATCTAGTTACACCATTTGCTAGGCTCCATCTCTGTTGCCTATAAGCCTGGCGTCAGTCTGTCTACTCATCAGACAAAGACAACATCAGTGCCAGAGTAACAGGTTACAGTCAAGGTTACAGTCTCTCTTGCAAACCCAGAAAAGATTCAGGTTGGAGTTCCTTCCCTCACACCGACACCCAAAGTGAGCATCATTACAGATGCTTCCCTCTTAGTTTGGGGAGCCCATATGGTTAAGCACACTGCACAAGGAACTTGGTCCCCTCTGGAGGCCAGAATTTATATCAATTTACTGGAATTAAGAGCAGTGTATTGAGCATGCGATACATTCCTTCCACTCATCCAGTCCCAATATTTCCAGATAATGTTGAACAATATGATGACTATCTTCTCCATAAACAAATGGGGAATGAGATCCAGTTCCCTGTGTGTAGAGACAGTCAACCTCTGGAATTGGTGTAACAGTAACCATATAACTCTCCCAGCAGCATGCCTACCAAGTGCACAGAACACCCTACGTGTGGTGTTTTTTTTTTTTTTTTTTAAAACGTGTAATTTCTTAGGTTTTTGGGCTCCTTGACCCAATCTCCTTTCCCTTTGAGTCTCTGGCAACTTCCTCCTTCTGGTGACTGCAGGGGGCAGGTCATTGGGAATACAAGAGAGAGAGTGTTCAGGTGCCCAGACCCCATATGGCCTGCAGCAGCCCAGAGTTGCCCTTGGAGGGAAAGTCCTGCTCAGCTGTGGTGCGAAGCATGCTCATTTCAGACAGAATCTTCAAGAACTCTAGTTGCTAAACTTTTAAGTCTCTACTGAGCATGTGTGAACTCAGATTTTTCGAAGTCTTTTAGCTTGGTTATATTGGGATAGATTTTTATGGGGACACCAAAAAACTCATTCCTGTCACGCCACCTTGCTGAATTCTGCATGTGGATACTTGCAGCAGCTTATAGGTTGGGACAGCACTTATTTTAATTTTGGAAACCCAGTATTATAGGTTAAACACTTACTGAATACCTGATTCTTTTTACAGTGTTTGTTTTATTTTGTTTTTATAGATGGGGATACAAGTGCAACAGAAAGTGGTGATGAAGTTCCTGTGGAACTGTATACTGCTTTTCAACACACACCAACTACAATTACTCTAACTGCTACAAGGGTTACTAAGGTTAATGACAAGAAAAGGAAAAAAAGTGGGGAGAAAGAGCAGAACATTGCAAAATGTAAAAAGGTAAGTTAATTTAATTGCTCTTTACTTCTCTTAGTTTTCATGTAATAGAATGAATTACTGGTATGTGACATTTTTAACATTTGCCTCGTGTTGGTTTGGAGGTTTTTCCTTTCTGAATTTAGATTGGTATGCAGGACTCATCCATGGAAAGTGATGTATCAGACATTATATATTTTTTTTCTGGTTATCCAGTATTCTTTACAATGGAATCCCTTTAGAAATGGATTGATAGTAACTTTTTAAACTTATAACATATTTGCATACAATATGTACAGGCTTATATGGGGTCCTGTGAGGAGTCTATTATTTATAAATACATTTGGACATTTTTTGTCTCATGCTGTTATAGCTAGAATATTTCTCCCTCAATTTTTTTTCTTCCCACTGCTGCTAATAAAGGGCAAATCTTTTTATAGTGCTCTTTAGCTATTAAAATTCAGAAATGATTGATTGATGGTGTTGTCAGTTCTACCTGACATGACTTGGCATTCCATTCAGTTGAAGTGGCAGTTCTGTAGAAAACTGCTGTCAGAAAGTAACCTCTTCAACACAATTTAGTAAGTGAAGTGTGATTATTCCAAAATCCTTTTTGAAAATACAATTTTTATCCAAGGAAATAACTGTGTTGCATTTAGAAAATAAAAAAAAAAACAGCTTAAAAGTAACTGTATTGAGGAACCACTGCAATAGAATTAATACACTGACATTGTGAAATATGACACCTTGATTTTCTAGATTCATATAAAAATCAGACACTTACTGGATACTAGCAAAATGGAGAAATTAAATCATTCCAAGATTTTAAAAAAATGCTCTGTTTGTGACCATGTTAAAATAAAGAACTGTTGCAGTCCAAGCAAAAATGTTAAAAGAAACTGGAGCTGGAAACCAGAATTTCAATAGTTAGGCAGTGTTTTGGCATTTGAAACAAACGTTTAAGGTCATTAATTTATTTTTTAAAACCAGTTTCAAATGCAGTTGTAGAAATATCTGATCAGTTGTTAAAATATCACTTGAATGACAGTTCTTAATATAAAGTGCTGATACTCAGTGGTTACCTCCTAATATAGTGCAAGGGGATGCTTGAAAAGGCAAACTTAATGGAAAATACTGTGTTTTGAAAAAATTTCCATAATTTTACAGGATATACAATGTACATTCATAGGCTATCCAATGTGTGCACCATTTAATGGGTTTACTTTGTATGCCCACAGAGCATTCTAGGTTAATGTTGAATCACTGGCACAGTGAGTGAGGCATCAAGGTGAGGTTGTAATGCTGGAAAAAGGCAAATTTCATGCCACCAAGTGCCATTGGACTACTAGCTTTGAAACTTTGGATTTCATTTTATTGGCAACCTTTATATAATATTCTCAAGAATATGAAAATACAAGTGGCCTTCCTTTTTTTTATTGGTCTTTTAATGTCATTCTCTTCCCTTCCTGTTACTGCTTTTAATGAGAACAGTTGTATTAAGAATTTAACCTTTTTAAAAAAGCATAAGATCATTTTCCCTCAGAAAAACTTTGTTAATCTTAAATTTTTAAATGACAACTGCATTTTTTTTTTTAGGCTTTTCGTGAAGGATCTAGGAAATCTTCAAGAGTTAAGGTAAGTTAAATATATGATAATTGTAGCTAAATATAGGTGTTACTTCAGTTACATTCTGAACTTTCTGCTAACTAATCTTATTTTTGTTTATATGAGAACATGTGTTTGTATAGTAGAATATCACCTTATATATTGGTGTTTATATTTATCCAGAATACACCTGCATAACATGTATGGGTGCTAAAATACCTTTTTTAGTAGAATAACTGCTGCATAAATATTTTCTGGTGGTGTTTAAATAAAGCACATTAGAAAATGACCAATTTATCTTTCAATTGGCACTGACTCTACAAGTTCAGCCAATACAGTTTGTCTAAAATTTTCTTTCCTTTGAGAAAACATGAAATTTCAAAAGATGGATGAGAATTTAGAAGAGGCAGCCTGAGGAAGAGTTTCCCATGCCTCTAGCAAGTCAAACAGTGATCTGGGATGTCAGCTGTAAGATTGTTTTGACAGTTTTATCTTAAAACCTAGTTGGTCTTAGAGGACGTCAAAAGATCCATGTTGTGTAAATTAGAACTACAGAATTCTTCCCCTATTTTGTTCTTTAGTTATTTGATCCTAACTATTTGTCCTGTTCAGTATAAACATACAAAAAAGCATCACAGCCAACCTAAAAATCATTTGTCTGAAAGTGTTCTACTTACTATTGTGACAAGTAATATTGCAAATGAATAAAGTTGGAAAAGCAGTTTTACTGGTGGTAAGTTTCACTTCCTAGTTCTATGCACTGCATTATGATATCACTTTTATGCGTTTCTTAGAAAGAGCTCACATGCATGATCTGTTAACACCTGTGTTAAGCAGCATCATGGCTAAACTCAACTACTGGGAATTCAGATGCTACTAATTTATTAGCTTCCATCAGTTGCTGTGCCAGGTCAGGTAGAAGAGAGGAGCAACAGCACATGGAGCAACAAGGACCTCCGAGACCGTTTTGGGAGAAGGAAAAAGTCTTTCATGTAGGGATGGTGGGGGAGTGGCAGAAACACCTGTTACCTCAGGCCCCTCTATGGAGTTGTGGTGTGGAGGTGGAGAGTGACACTGGGACTGTAAGGATCCTGAGGCATCCATGGTTCCACTGTGGAGCCAAGCAAGGAAGGATCTGGGCAGGAAAAGCAGAGCTGGGACTAGGGTGACCAGATAGCAAGTGTGAAAAATCGGGCCGGGGTAGGGGGTAATAGAAGCCCATTTAAGAAAAAGACCCAAAAATCAGGACTGTCCCTATAAAATCGGGACATCTGGTCACCCTAGCTGGGAGTAAGAGGGAAGGGGGCAGGTGGGAACTCTCTGCATTTGACCCCTTTCATAAGAGTTTACAATGAAGGGGGAATTAACTTCCAACACCTGCCCCCTTGGGGCCAGGATGCAACAGCAAGAGTTTCCTGCATTCTCGGTATATCTTCTCTAGAAGTCAACCACGAGCTTGGGCCAGGAACTTACTTGTAGCTGTTTTTCCATGAGACATGTGCACTGTGTGTGTGTGTGTGTGTTTCATTGCTCTGATTCACATTTCCTGACACCCCCTGCTCTGCATATGCACTCTGGCTTGTTTGTATTGGTCACATATATTAGTAGTGAGAAAAACAAAATTGGAAAACTGGGGGGTTTTGTGTCTAAAGTCATTTTCAAAGCATTTTCAGACGCAGATACACTTTTTCGCAAAAATGCTCTTGGTGCAGTATTCAGTAAAATCGGATAATTTTAAGTTGACTTATGCCCCTTTTAAAACATTAGCATAAATTTCTAGCTCTTCCTTAATGTGAATACAGTACTTATTTTTGTTTTGGCTTAATTTTTTTTGAAACTTGTTGACAGTTTTATATTATTTTTTCCTCAGGAATAATATCTATTTCTGAACTATACTGAGCTTGGTGATTTTTATGAAGTGGTATTATTTTGTAAGAGAATAAACAGTTTGATTAATCAAATGGTCTTAAAAGGTACTGCAGAATTTAAAAAGTGAATATTCTGTAAGTAAATTGTTGAGTGGATTAATGTAAAATATATGAATGAGATACAACTGTGACAAGATCCAGAGGTGTTGGTTGCCTCTTCCACCTGCCCTCCCGCCACAACCCTCCTTTGTATGCTTTTCAACTGATTGTACTGAATTGGTAGAAAATGTTTGCCTTTCCTTTATCCTTTGCCAGCTATTTTATATTTGGCTTTTGAACTTATAACTTATTAAAGGTTACCCTATTAAAAATCATGTATCTTATTCGTAATTTCTGGTTATTGTGGTTTGTAGGGTTCAGCTCCAGAGATTGATCCTTCTGACAGTTCAAACTTTGGATGGGAAACTAAAATCAAGGCATGGATGGATCGTTATGAAGAAGCAAATAATAACCAGTACAGCGAGGGTGTTCAGAGAGAGGCACAAAGAATAGCTCTGAGACTAGGCAATGGAAATGACAAAAAAGAAATTAGCACCAGCAATCTGATCTTCAAACCTCCAGTAGAGGTAAATAAGTGAAGAGGGACCCATGTAAAAAGGGAAAGAAATTCATAACTCATTAAAGTAGCACTAAAATTAGTATGCTTTTATGAGATACAGTTCCCAGTGTTGTAGTCAGCATTCTTCTCTTCTCTCAGGTTTATTTTTTAATCTCTAGCTCATTCTACCAATTGGGAACATGTTAGCAGTAATAGTTTTAACAAATTATAACTTTCTTAAATAATGAATCATAGCTGATATTCATAAATTTGTGTGCTTCATAACATTCCAGTTTTCTTTATTTTTAAAAACTGCTAGGTGAATGTTAGTGTTCATAAAAATTGCCAGATTGACAGCATGGAGACTGAATTACTCTGTTTATCCACAGAATAGTTTCCACACAGGTTGTAATAAAGTAAACTTCCCCACTCTGCCCTAGGGGAATACTTGTAGAAGTGAGAATAGATAATTCTCTAGCTCTGCTGGTGGTTTTTCTGCCAGGATTGTCAACGGGTCCAAATTAAGTGTTAAGCATTTCTTTTTTTTTTAATTCTTTAAGATAACATTCAGAATTTCCCAGTAATACACAGTATATCTTTCTGTAATTATAAATTTTTACAAATACACTGCTAGCAAACGGTGATATTGTCAGCCCTGGAAACATAATTCCTCTGCTTACAGAGGAAAAAGTTCAACACCCATATTTTTACCAAAAAGTGGTTGGCCTAACCCACTTCTGGAGGGAACACCTCTGCTGGTGAGAAAGTAGTTGCGTCTCTATCGCTAGTCTATTCTTGATCAATGAACTGAATGCTGGTTTATGGCTCCAGTTGACTTCTGTGGGATCTCTATGCATACATGCAAAGGCAGAATTTGTCCCAGTCACTAATGACTTGTGCCCAATTTTGAACTTGAAGTGAGAGGTAAATATTCTTCTACTTTATATCTGCTTTACCTCATATGCTACAATTTTAAATAAGCTTATAAAATAATTTTTTTCCACTAAAACTTCCATATTGCTGTGAGGGGTCGGGGCGGAAGGGAAAGATAGAAAATTTATAGCTGTAAACTAAGGCAGATTACCTGTATACAGTTCAAGTTCTGTACTATTACAAAATTCATATAGTAAACTTTATCATAAAAGCATATTTAGAACACAATAAATCAAAATGGTTTCCTTAACTTTATATTTGGATAAGTGAGTCTCATTAATATTAACATACAGTACTCTCAAAATTACAATCCACAGCCTATTTTGTGTAACACAGCTTCAGGTTTCCTCCTGAGGACTGTTTTTGTTTGTCTTTCAATGAAACCTAGGTTTTCTAAGTGCCTAACGTCTCTGAAAATGGGACTTAGGCACTTCTGAAATTTTTTTATCCATAATCATTCAAATGGGTAAGTTCAAGTATATTAAAAAAAAAACAAAACAAAAAAAACCCCCAAGTTTGAGCTCCCTAAACACCTCTCCCCCTCTCTTACAATAAGTAAAAGCTTTCAGACCTTTATATATCATAAGGAAGCCAAAAGGGATACAAAGCCCACCCTTTTGGGTTACATTTAAGAATTTTTAGTGAGACACCGATAGGACTACTAATCTTTAAGGTTCTCATTGATACCCGTATGAAATGTTTTAAAAATATTATGGTATATGTTGCATTCTAAAAGATTTTTAACTATAGGAATTCTATTGATTGATTCATCAAATGGAATGTTGCTGAATGCATCACACTGATGGGAAGCTCTATATCGTATGGAATAGCATTCTACTGGGAACATTATTCTTTTTAATATTATCCGTGTACGTTCTGTCTTAATCTTTAGAAGAAATCAACTTAAGGCCCAGTCCCACAGTTCTTGCTCCAACACAACTCATAAAAAACAAAGGGTATTTTCAGTTTTATGTTAGCAAGTCCCAGAACCTAGGACTCAAACAAAAACACTTAGTTAAAAAACATTCAAGATGGAAAATGTAGTCCACCTAATACCAGCGGAATCCAGCTAGCACTTAAATAAAATACATGTTGACAACATTTTTGCACCTTTCATAAACACACATGTGAATGGCTAGTTCACCCTAGCTGTGTAATCCTGTATCCCCCACAAGACTTTCCCATTACTACATTCATATTTATTTAAGTTTATGAAAAAGATTTGGATGGTGTTACAGTATTTATTAATTTTTCAGTGGTTTCACTCGTGTACTTGTGATTTCCTAATGTTTCTTCTTATGAACTGGTTAAACAGTTCTCTCATTAACCCTCATACCAGGCCAGAGCATAATGTCAGCAGTATCTTCACAGATGTCTTACAGTTTTTTTCCAAAATAAACTACCAGTGACAGTCAAATTAGATAATACAAGTAATGTCATTACTTACAAAAGAGAAAACATAAAGAAAATACTATCTGATAAACATCAGCTGCCTTACATGAGATCTGTGGAAGGAATCTGCAAGCTATTGATAGGGAAAGGCTAATCTTAAGGAAAACGTACCTTATCAGATTTTATAGTAGAAGCATCTTTGCCTCTCTCTCTAGCACCAGCATGGCACACATGACACATTCCTTGGAGGAAAGTCACTGCTTGAGGAGACCCTTGCCTAGATATAGGCCAATTTAGTTTTGATCAGAGATGACATAATTACAAGAGGTGTGAGTTCTTTAGTTGTTGTGGCCGAGTACATATTAGATTTTGATTAACAGACATCCTCCCATCTGAAGTTAGAGAAATACATAAAAAATTTACAATTTCCTTTTTCCTGTACTCAAAAGTTTTGTTTTAAAATGCATCCTTTCAGTTTGTGTCTCTGTTTGATCAAGGACAGTGATACCTTGGAAATGTTCTATTGTGTAGATGAACCACTGTGGTTTTTGATCCTGGGGAGTTCATAGGCACAATGAAAGGCATAGTTAATAGTTAAAACTTAAGAAAAGACTAACACTTCAGATGTCCATTATTAAACATAATACCTCAATTATAAGGGCATTCCTACATTGATTCTCAATCCTGTTTTAGGGAATTGTAGTTATAACTTCCTTATAATTTAAATCTGTAGATAAGTGCATTAATAGGAGGAAAAGCCTTATAAGATCAAATAGCTTTTTTTTTTTTTTAATTGCAAGAAGGAAATGGCTTCAGTTACCAAGTTGCTGCTTGAAGGGTTGCAGCCATATAATCTGTTGTTTAATTACACTAATACAATGAGTTTAGTTATGCTTCTTAAATTCATTTTCTTTTGTAGAGCTATGTGCAAAAAAACAAGAAAATTCTAAAAGCTGCCAAAGACTTGCCTCCAGATGCGCTTATTATTGAATATAGAGGAAAATTCATGCTGAGAGAACAATTTGAAGCTAATGGGTATTTCTTTAAAAGGTATATTTATTTTAAGAACTCTTTTTTTATTAAGTTAACGTTCTTAAATGTGCTATTTTACCAACAAACTTTTTCCTTTTTTGCAATTATCTTGTTGCTCTTTTTGTGCCAGCTACTGGCATATGTTACTTCTAGTACACCAAAAAAATAATACAACTACTTTTGAACTTGTATAACAGCTTCCACCTTGGGTGTCAATTAAATATTTATAAAGCACCTAGTAAGTGTAAGTAAATATTATTCCCATTTTACAAATTGAGACTCAGAGACTAAATGACTTGCTCAAGATTATATATAGAGCCAGGTATAGACACTTGACTTTCTGACTTCCAGTCTTGAGATTTAGCCACGAGACTTATCAATCCTTTCCTACTCGTCATCTTATTTACAAAACTCGGCCTCCATAACTGAGAAAAGTTTTGTGTTAGACATGTTTATTGTCTTATAAATCTCAATAGATTTGGATTGAGAGTTCTTCATTGCTGACCTGCAAGAATTGCAATATAAAATCAATACTATGTTATGCAGCATAGTGATACAAAACCAGTATATGTGAAAAATAACTCCTAATGCTTTTAAAGGGGAAAAACATCCTGACTACCATATTAAAAATTTTTAAACTGGGGTTTTTCTTTCTAGGCCATACCCTTTTGTTTTGTTTTATTCCAAATTCCATGGACTAGAAATGTGTGTTGATGCAAGAACCTTTGGAAATGAAGCTCGATTCATTAGACGGTCTTGTACACCCAATGCGGAGGTAAGCTTATAAATATAGGAAATAATTCCTTAGTTAACCTAGATACTTATTTATTTTGCTTGGCTTGCAGGATATGATGTACAGCCCATCTGTTCCCCTAGGTCTTGGACTGAGGGGATTTAATATGGAGGTGATATATAGTATAATGGTGGATTAATCTTTCAATATTGTTTCCGGTCAACAAGTTATATATGCTGTTTTTTTAGTGTTCTTTCTTTGTAAAGTGCCTAAACACTCAGGCTCAGTACTGTGTGAAGTGTTGAGCACCTTCACCTCTCATTGTCTCTAATGGATTAAAAAGATGGGATACGCTTTTGGAAATGAAAATAAAACAAACATGAATTTTCACATTTAGCATGTTACTCTAGCATGTTACATACTAATAAAATATTTTCACC
Source organism: Terrapene triunguis (assembly GCF_002925995.2). Classification (NCBI taxonomy): domain Eukaryota; kingdom Metazoa; phylum Chordata; order Testudines; family Emydidae; genus Terrapene; species Terrapene triunguis. The sequence goes on from NW_020664419.1 coordinate 21,284,137, forward strand.
AGGACATTGACTCTATGCAAAGAATAAGGGGAAATATATATAAATAATTAATAGTAGATCATGTTTTGGTATCATTAAGGGCAGCATCAAGAAATATATATACATTTTGCTTATTACTAAAAACGTAATCATTTTTTTTTATACTGGTTTTATCAGTCTCTGCCAATTGATGGCATTGGTGGAGGGAACAACCTGTAGAAAGTGGTCAAGCATATCTGGGTTTTTAAGAATGAGTGTGCATTTTAATGCATTATAAACTAATGTGTAGCTTTTCTCCTGGATTTAGGTGAGACATGTAATTGAAGATGGAACAATTCATCTTTATATTTACTCCATCCAAAACATTCCAAAGGGAACAGAAATTACTATCGCATTTGATTTTGATTATGGAAATTGGTAAGTATCTCTAAATTGTATGAAACATCCTGTATTTTAGGACAATATACTTCTAAAATGTTAGTAATATATTAATTGGACATGCACTTTAATAGCGTGGTGCCCTTAAAGTCCTCAATGATAAGAGTGTATGCCATTGCAGGGTTTTTCTTTAAGTGATGTTTTATTATTGTTGCAATTAGTGATAGATCATTTCAATGTAAATTTAAGTGATTTTTATATCTCCACAATACTACATATGTGGATTTACAGTGAAAATTCTTCAAACATGCATTCATTTTGTGGATTGATGCTATTTGATATTTAGTGTAAACTAATGTAGAGCTATTCAGTAATCTATTTTTAAAAAAAAATCCACTCTTCTTACAATTTTACATACCATAGTTAATAGTTGACATAATTTAGAAGGAATAAAATCAGACCTAAGGTAAATCTCTGTAGAAATGAGAATAAATTATGTTCATGCTATAACCCATCATTAAAGAAGGATGTTCAACTCTATTGAATCCTTCCTTAAAATAATGTCTTAAATTCTATAAGCTATCGATCCACATGTTCTCCTGGGTACAGCTTATTTTTCCTTTTGTGAATTGTAAAATACTCCGGTAGATAGATGCCGTTGTTTTGAAATGGTAAAGTAATTAGGGTAAGTGCTGCTCCCAGATATGCATGAAAATTTCCATTGACTACAAAGCACAAAATTTTGCCTTTAGGCGATATAGCTAATGCCTTCCTCAGTCATTACTCTTAAAATGAGGTTCCCCTGAAAACTGACTGTTCTTTTAAAACAAGCAGTAGTTGGATTCAGTGCTTCCAGTGATATAGTGAGTTCATATGAAATGTGCTCAATTTACCAGAAAACTTGTTCAATATATTCTACCTGTGACCTCTACAGACTCTACATCATCTCTGAAAGACATGAGGAGTACTTTCCTTTTGTCATGTCATTACTATAAATAAATATTCTGCAGACAAAACTAAGCTCTGTTAAATAGATTTCCCCGTTAGACATCAATCTAGTTTCACAAGTGTAATTTAGGGCTTAATTTGGAGGTAGGACTGTATTACAGATTTAGTTGACAGCAGAATTTGACCCATAACATCTTATCACTTGGTGATTGCACAAACCAGAAAGAAAACAGCTTGCTTTCCATATCCCAGGTTGAGTATAGAAGGCTGGTAATTAGGGGGGGAAATATTTTTTTACTGGGAAGTAAATATAAGCTGAAAATCCATGAAAGCTGATTAACGAACCACTCAGTACCATTCAAGACTCAGGGCAAACTCTCTGCTGGAGCAAATGGGCAAAACTCTATTGACAAGAGATTGAATTGTACTCTGAGAGCTTTTTTGCACCAATCTGGATATTCTGCTTATTTATAAATGCTACTAGAGAAAGTTTTATATTACTGAAACTTGTATAACTTGCAAGATCTCTTTTATACATCAAGTAAAAGTAACTCAATTGACTTATATATATCTGTTGGGTTGTGTTTCCCAATGTCCTATCCAGACAGACATAAGATTTTTACAAATTATTTTGTACAAAACCAAATTGCTCTAATTTTTTCTGTTCAATTTTGCACCAGAGTGTTTCTTTTTTTGCTTTTTATTTTATTTAGCTTTTTTTTATTATAATAGATTTTTATTTGTTTTAATGGTGTTCCAAACTGTAAACTGGGAAACAGGTTTAAGAACCTGTGGCTGAGAGTAATAAAATGTATCATTGCACAGCTTGGTAAAAGTTTAAATTAACCCTTTTCAAATATGCTACAATACTGGATCTTTATCATGGCAGATGTTCATTTCACTGTATATTAACAAGAGTGGTTTAACTTTCAAAAATCATATTGCTGTAGCATTCAGTTCAATATTTTTACACCATATTTTTTTGTATTGACTGTTTTAGTAAATACAAAGTGGACTGCGCTTGCCTCAAAGAAAATCCTGAATGTCCAGTTCTTAAACATGGTTCTGAACCTACAGAAAACATCAATACTGGATATGAGACTAGAAGGAAAAAGGGAAAGAAAGAGAAGGACATTTCAAGAGAAAAGGAAACACAAAATCAGAACATCACACTCGATTGTGAAGGAGCAGCCACCAAAATGAAGATTCCTGATAATAAGCAGAGGAGACTTTCTCCCCTCAGGCTATCCATTTCCAATAATCAGGTATTAAAGCAAAAATCACTAGATGTTCAGATTTACAAACCAGAAGATTCCCTGCTTTAGAGTAATTCTTAAAAATCTTACAAATTATTGGAAAGAGTTGGTTTTTGTGAATTTTAGTGTTGGATTAGCTACTTAAAGTATGTATACTATTTCTAGTTCTCTTGAAATGACTAATTGTTTTTTAAAGATATTTTGGTTCTCTTTAACCAGCTGTTTCTCTCACTGAAATGTCTCAACAAAAACCAGAAATTCTGCCTCCTAAAATTCTTTGTAGATCTGTGGTGTAAAAACTGCATGCTATGCCCCAAGATCCCAAAACTATCCTGAAGCAGTGTTAGTCACATGTATGTTGTCCCCACAGTTCTGATGTTTTTAGCCAAAATTATAAATAGGCTTGCTTCCATAACAATTTCTGCTACCAAGATTTTAGTCCAAAAAAGATGTTCAGGTCTCAAACTAATAGCCTCCATGTACCTGTTGTATGTTTTTGTGTAGATTGAACATTGGCATAAAGATGGTAAATTGAGAGAGTAATGATAAACATGTATTTATTGAGGATGGGGGTTCTAGTTAGGTACCAGAGGTCTTGGTTATAGGTTTGGTCGTCTTAATTTATTGGCATAGAAGAGCAGGTAAATGAGACAGTAATGAATTTCACAGATCCTAATTTGGGAGGAGCCGCACACAGCAATTAGTAAAGAGAAATTATACAAAGAAGTCAGAGAGATACCATAATGATGGATTGATTTTTTTTTTTGTTTGTTTTTTGAGGGAGGAGAGAATTGATTGTGTCTGAGGGTAAATACTTGATGGGATTATGAGGGTAGTTTGAAGGATGAAAGAGAGTTGTGTAAGGTGTGGGGTTACTTGGTGGGAGCCATTTTCAAAATTCTCTCCATCCTCCTAGACTGTTATAAAGGGAAACATCACGGAAGTAGGGATGAGAGATGGAGATCAGGGAATTGGTGACGAATATGCAATTGATTATGCAAAAAATTTTCATAACGTTTACATTAGGTTTGTGATCTTTTTCATGGGGCATAGTAGACTGACCTACCCAAACAGCTAACTTGCTTTAGAATGCTTCTGGGTTCATAAGGGCTGGCAAGTGATTTCTACAGGAGTAGAGCTACAAAGGCAGTATATTCAAACTACAGTTTTACAGGTAAGTTACTTTCCTTTTTCCAGCCAGGTTGCCACTAGCAATAACTGGTATTTGGAACCCGTTACTGGGCACACAGAATCCTATGTAATTTTTATAAGAATTGTCACAGCCGAGCTAAAAGTTTTTCAACCTAGAAGAGGCTCAGTAAAATATAAGAACATCTGATCTTTAAAAAAGCAGTTCAGTCAGCCAAAATAACACCTATTTATGTACTGTCTAGTTGTTTTAGTGCCATGCTCAAGAATTGTACTGTTAATTTCCACTTTATAGCAGTTTTATTAAGGAACAAATGTAATAATTTAAACTTTTAAGAACAAATAGTAGAACATTGGTAACAGATCAATTATTATTGACTCTGCTGTAACTTTTTAAGTTTTTGAATGTTATCCTTCTATTGTAAGAGACCTGAAAAACTCAGAAGCATTCCCATACCAAGCATTTTTCAGTGTTTATTAATCAGATACCTTTTGTGTTCCCTATGGTAAGTCACTAATGTTAGATTATAGTGGAGATTTATACAGCATCAGTAGAAAGGGTTATGTTAACAGTTACATAGGTTTTGAGTTGACTGCAAATTTATATAAATATGATAACCTATCTTGTTTGACATGACAATATACATTCCATTTTATGAAGAAATTAGGTTTAAGATTTTCAAAAATGGGTGTCTAAAGTTAAGGTCAAAATTCCTATTTAGCTGCATAAATAAGTGGCCTGATGTTCATAAGTGTTGAGTGCCCTGTAGCGCCCATTGGTTTGGAAGCTTAATGCTTATTATTTGGTTGAAAAAACTCGCATGAGATTACAATTAAAGAAAATGATGTGGATGTTTCTGTTTGGATTGGAGAAGGTATTTGAGTCAGGCTATATTTCTAGAGTCATAAAAGAGTCCAAGCGGATGATATGTAGTTTTTACATGTTGCATTGGTTAATTGGCTGGTAGCTTTTGAAGTAGTGATTTGAGGATACTTTGTTCTGTGTAGCCTTTAGATTTCCCTAGTTTGAAAGAGTAGTAGTGGAGCTTCTGTAAAGCAGTCATTTCCATCTTTCAGGAGCCAGATTTTATTGATGATATAGAAGAAAAAACTCCTATTAGCAATGAAGTAGAAATGGAATCAGAGGAGCAGATTGCAGAAAGGAAAAGGAAGATGGTAAGTTGGGAAGCAAGTAGCTGCTTAAAGCTGTCACTAGGACTTAGTGATGGCTGCTCTTCCCATGCTAATTTGCTGCCTTTTTATAGGCTTTTAGAATCTGAGAATATATGAAGCCAGCACCTCATATACACTTTAACTTCAAATCCAAGGCTTGCTTGTTGAGTGAGAGCATTTCCATTCGGCTTGATCATCACCTCCTGACAAACATGCAAATCTGCTTTTGTTTTTAAATGTGTATAATTTTCTATTGCTTCTGTACAGGTGCCATCACTTGTAGAAAATGCGTAGCAGTGGCTTTAAGACTTCCTTTTTATTATTGTGCACCACAGTGGTTGGTTATTTGTAAGATTCAATCAGGGGCCAAGATTTTCATAACTGACTAGTGATTTTGGGTGCCAAACTTCAGACACCTTTTAAAAAGGCCTAATTTTCAGAGGCTGGTTGCTCAACAATTTCTGAAAGGTAGGCCTTTTTTAGACATGCTGTCTGTTGGACACTCAAAAATTTAGATGCCTAAAGTCACTACTGACTTTTGAAAATCTCAGCCAGGGAAATACTTAATCTATTTAAATACTAGTATGAAAAGTTCCTTATTTATCCTTGTTCTACATAAATCTTATTTTAAAGACAAAAGTAACAGTCTCAACTTCGGCTGCTGTCCTTTACAGACAAGTTTGAGTGACCATTATCTAAGTTTTTGCCTGCACAAAAGCACTGATGTGTATCTAAAATGAATTTGCTAGATAGAGACTTAACTATTTGATTTTTGTATTGAAAATGTGTTGTACATATGCACAATTCTTGTGCCTGTGAAAATTTGGTAGGTGGGAGATAAATGTTCACTCAAACATATGGTTAGTTGTCTACCAGATTTGTTCATAAATACAGATGGTATGCATAAAGGCTTATTTATTGTTCAGGAACAATCTTAGTCATAAGACAATGTGCTACTAAAAATATGTACCTACTGTTTAAGTGGTTGGGGACATTATGAAAATTTGACCCTTTTTAAGAAATGGAATTACATTGGTTGAATTTGAATATGATTTCAAATGCTAAGGACACAGATTTGTTTACAGAACTAGGTCGTCTTTGCTTTAAGATTAATAATCAAACATTTAATTTGAGATAATAGAATTGCCATAACTTAAGCCTTCCAATTACACATTATAGTGAAGTGTACCTGTGGTGATATTTATTAGTTGTACAGCAGCAGAGGTCTAGGGTTTGTGTTTGACAGACGAATGTAACGGGCAGGTCCCTGCTCCAAGGAACTGACAGCCTAACTCAAATTTAATACTGCAGACCTCAACAATAAACAATGGGTTGTAAAGGGGATATTGCCAACCTCACCATTTGGAAACAACACAGACATTTTGGTGCAAATTTGTTACAGTAAAATAAAAGCAAAAACAAAATAAAGCTGGGATTGATACGAAAACTAGTACTGATAAAATAGAAAGGCACATATTCAAAATTCTTGTTTCTTTGAGTATTAATATACAGTTAAAATGTTAATGCATTGTTAAAGTTGAAAACATCAATTAAAATAGTTCCTATTGCAATATTGACCCAGTTGCATTGCATATATGATATATCTAGTACCTTTGGATTGCTATAAGAGTCTTAGCGTGTGTGTATAGAAACAAATACATAGATATATAGTTTGTTGTGCAATTTAGGTACACAATCACATGTTTAGTCTTCATTTCATGTTTTTAATGTTTGTGTCATAAAACCACTCAGCCTTGAGAGGAGGTAGGGACTGGCAGGCACATTGGAGAGATAATAGCGGCAGGAATTGGCAGGTTTGTCACTCAGGATATTTGTATGAATTTGCAATCATAATTTCACACCACTGGGAATATAAAACCCTAAAGGCAGGATTCCACACGTCACATCTCCCCTGAGCCAAAGTTGAATAGCCGATGGTGGCATGGTGTTAGGAGTGCCACAGTTCTCCATAAAGGGGCATATTTTTGGAGTTTAATGTGCCCACCCTACACACCCCTATATAGTATATAATTTGAAAGCTTATTTTATGTCCATTTAGATGAGGTATGATGTGGATCTGTCTAGTGGTGCTATAAACCTGTAGGAGAGGTGAAACAGTGGTACTACAAATGAGAATGTGTCATTCTTCTTCAAGTGATTGCAAGGAGATGTGCACACTGCATGCATGATCATCGGAAGATTTTTCCCTGGGTACCCATCGGGTTGGCTGTGGAGCCCCCTGGAGTGGCACTTTCATGGCCGTGTATTTAGATCCCTGCCGACCCACCGCCTCTTCAGTTCCTTCTGACCACCAGTGATGGTCGTTGCAGCAGCTCCTCTGCATTAGCAATCAATTCCCTAGTTGACTCTACTTTTCTCCCTGTAAATAGTTTATAACTTTATCACTAACTAAAGCTTTCAGTTAGTTAAGTTTTAGTTGGGGGTACTATCTCTCTCTCTCTCTCTCCCCCCCCCCCCCCTTTGTTCCTATCCCGGGGACTGACACGTGCCTCGGTCTCAGGGCTGCATCCTGCATTGGGACACCCAGCCTGGGGTCTGCCTGGACATGTGCCACCGACTCCGGCTTCTCGGGGAGGTCTGTTGAGGCCTGCCACAGTGAACCCCCTGGTGCGGGAAGATTTGGATGCTCCCTCCACGTCGGACACATTCGAGGTGGCCAAGGAGTTGATTGCCATGACGGTGCAGTTCCCTGCCCCACCAGCTCAGGCTCCGGCACCGCAACATCATCAGCACCAATGCCTATCCGGCATAGGGGCAAGCCCACTGTAATGCAGCACCAATTGCCTTTGCCACGGCACAAGTCCCTGGCACCGTCTTGATCTGCACTGCCCTCATCAGATTCAGACTTCTTCTTGGAGTTGGAGGCGAACTCGTGTGTTTCCAGGTGGAGACGGCACATTCCTGGGGTAGGGATGCACAAGCCCAGACTGACGAGGACGTCAGAACTGGCACAGGCACTGGCACTGGCACTGAAGCAGCTGCGGCACCGGATGCTACTGCCATTTCCTGCACCTCTCAAGCGGTGCAAGGAGATCCCCGCGAGCCAGAGGGGCGTGAGGACCCCGTGCCTTCAAGGGCGTCATCCTCCCCAAATGAGGCAGTAGCAGGGACCTCCACCACTCTGCCTGCTATGGACACCAGGACTCATCAAATTCTGCTCAGGAGGGTGGCCCAGAACCTGAACTTGCAGGCAGAGGAGGTTTCTGAGGATGTGGATATTCTGGCCCCCGACGGGCCTCGAGGTTGGCTCTGCCCCTCATCAAAATCATACAGAATGCCACCAAGGCACTGTGACACATGCTCGCCTCTATTCCGCTGACAGCCAAGGGTGCAAAGCGCAAATATTTTGTGCCTTCCAAGGGGTGCGAGCACCTCTTCACCCACCCCCAACCCAGGACCCTGGTGATGGAGGCGGCGACCCATAAAGAGCGCCAGGGGTAGGGTGACCAGATGTCCTGATTTTATAGGGACAGTCCCGATTTTTTGGGTCTTTTTCTTGTATAGGCTCCTGTTACCCCCCACCCCCTGTCCTGATTTTTCACACTTGCTGTCTGGTCACCCTAGCCAGGGGCAACCGGGGCCTGCCCCCAAATCCAAGGATGCTAAGAAACTGGACCTCTTCGGTCGGAAAGTCTACTCCACTGGGGGGCTCCAGCTTCGCATAGCGAATCAGCAAGCAGTCCTGGGACCGCTATGCTTTTAATTCCTGGAGTTCTCTGGCCAAATTCCAGAAATTGCTCTGACTCCCACTCGGAGTTTGGAGTGGTTCTGGAAGAGGGAAAGGTGGTCTCCAGGACCTCTCTTCAGGCTGCCCTGGACTCAGCTGACTTGGCCCCCTGCACTATGGGCACGGCCATAACTATGAGATGCAGCTCTTGGCTACAGGTCTCAGGGCTTCTGCATGAGGTCCAGAACAGAATTCAGGACCTGCCCTTCGACTGCTCTGGCCTCTTTGCAGAACAGACAGATTCAAGGCTGCATAGCCTTAAGGACTCGTGGGCGACCCTCAAGTCTTTGGGGCTGCACACACCAGCTCCACAAAGAAAGGCATTTAAGCCCAAGGTCACCCAACGATTCTACCCTGCCCCTTCCAGACAGGACTACAGTAAGAAGTGCAGAAGTAATAGGAGGTGCTCATCTCAGTCCTCCTCTTGACAAGGGAAGGGCTTGGCTAAGCAGCCCTCTGGCTCAAAGCCAAACTTTTGAAAGTGAGCCCGAGGACAGAGCACCAGTTCAGTACCTGGATCCTTCCCCTCTTGTGAACTGTCTATCCAATTTCTACCATGCCTGGGCTCAAATAACCACAGACCGGTGGGTCCTGAGCATAGTAGAATTGGGATATTCTCTCCAATTCTGTTCTCTCCTGCCCTCCCACCCACCCTCGCCGTCCCTCTTCAGGGACACTTCTCACGAGCAACTTCTAGTACAGCAGGTGCAAATACTCCTACAGCTGGGGGCGGTAGAGGAGGTTCCTCTGGAGTTCAGGGGCAGAGCATTCTACTCCCGTTACTTCTTAATCCCCAGGCCAAAGGTAGGCTCAGGTCCATTTTAGACTTGCAAAACCTCAACAAATTCATGAAGAAACTGATGTTCCGCATGGTCTCCCTGGCCTCCATCATTCCCTCTCTGGATCCGGGGGACTGGTATGCCACCCTCGATTTGAAGGAGGCATCCTTCCATGTCTCCATAATCCCTTCCCACAGACTGTTTCTGCAATTTGTGGTTAGTGGCACACATTGTCAGTTCACAGTCCTCCCCTTCGGCCTATCGGCGGCACCTCAGGTGTTCACCAAGTGCATGGTGGTCATGGTGGCCTTCTTTCGAAAGCGTCCGGTGCAAGTCTTCCTGACCTAGACGACCGGCTCATCAAGGGCCGGTTCTGAGCCCAGGTGGAGGAACACGTGAACATGGTACATACGATGTTCCTCAATCTTGGTCTCATCCTCAACGTGGCGAAGTTGACGCTGGCTCCCACTCAAAGAATAAAAATCATCGGGGCCCTCCTGGATTCCACCCAGGCCAGGGCATTCCTGCCAGAGTCTCATTTTCTAGCCATGAGCGCCATCATACAAGGTCTCCACCGTTTCCCCACCACAATAGCCAGAAACTGCCTAAAATTACTCTGGCATATGGCAGCGTGCACTTATGTGATGCAGCATGCAAGGCTGCGCTTCTATCCCCTCCCAGGCGTGGCTGGCCCAAACGTACAGACCAAACCGGGACCATCTGGACATTCTTTCTCCTCGGGCTCTTGAGTCCCTCCAGTGGTGGTTCAATCCACGGTCTTTACGGGAGTACCTTTTTCCAAACCTCAGCTGTCGCTAGTCACGGATGTATTAGCGCTGGGGTGGGGAGCACACCTGGGCAACCTCAGAACTCAAGGCCTATGGTCCCAAGCGGAATTATCACTACACATCAATGTCAGGGAGCTTGTCAGAAATTTCATGCCCCATCTTCAGAGCAAATGTGTATCGGTGTTGACAGACAACACCACAGCGATGTTACATAAACAAACAGGGTGGTACTTGCTCCTCTCCCCTATGCCAGGAAGCTGCAGGTTGTGGGACTTTTGCATCACCCACTCGATACAGTTGGAGGCGTCGTATTTGCCAGGTGCACAAAACGAACAGGTCAGGTTGATCGCCTCAGCAGATCTTTCCAACGCCATGGATGGTCTCTCCGACCAGACATTGTCAGCAATATCTTCCTGAGGTGGGGATCTCCCCAGGTAGACCTGTTTGCAACATGAGGCAACAGAAAGTGTCAGCAGTTCTCCTTCCTGAATCACAGCCCTGGTTTGATCACGGACGCCTTTCTCCTCTTGTGGACATGACCCCTGCTGTATGTTCCCTCTCATCCACAAGGTCCTCCTCAAGGTCCAGCGGGACAAGGCTTCGCTGATTCTCATAGCGCCGGCATGGCCCCACCAGCACTGGTTCTCCACGCTGTTGAACCTCTTGGTGGACACGTTGATGACTTTGCCCATGATTCCAGACCTCATCACGCAGGACCACTGCCTTCAGCACCCCAACCCTGAGTCTCCACCTCACTGCGTGGAAAATTCATGGCTAAATCCATTAAAGCTCCAGTGCTCTGATTTGGTTAGGGAGGTTCTCCTTGGCAGTAGAAAGTCCTCCAGTCGTGCCACTTATCTAGCCAAGTGGAAAATGTTCTCTATTTGGTCCGCACAGAAGGGCACCCCTCCATTGCAGTCCTCAGTCCCCTTTATACTGGACTATTTACTCTATTTAAAGTGGCAAGGGCTGGCAGTCTCGTCAATCAAGGTGCACCTAGCAGCTATTTTCACTTTCCACCCAGGCCCAGTGGGGCGGTTGGTATTTGCTAACCCCATGGTTGGACGCTTCCTTAAAGGGCTAGACAGACTATATCCCCAGGTGCAGCAATCGGTCCTCTCAAGGCTCATGGTGCCCTGCTTTACCTCTCTTGGAAAGTGGCATTTTTCGTGGCTATAACCTTAGCCAGAAGAGTGTCTGAGCTCAAAGCTTTAACGTCTGAGCCCCCTTATACAGTGTTTTATAAGGGCAAGGTACAATTGCGGCCGCTCCCAGCTTTTCTCCCTAAGGTTGTTTCACAATTTCATGCAAATCAGGACATCTTTTTACCAGTGTTCTTCCCGAAGCCACATGCTAATGACAGGGAACACAGGCTCCATTACTTAGATGTTAGGCACTGGCTTTTTACATTGAGCCGACAAAGCCGTTTAGGAAGTCAATGCCACTCTTCATGGCCATTGCTTAGAGAACGAAAGGACTGCCAGTCTCATCCCAACAATTTTCTTCTTGGATCACGGCCTTTATTAGGATGTGCTACGACCTGGCAAAGATACCAGCCCCAGCATTGACGGTGTAGTCCACGAGAGTGAAAGCTTTCATAGAATATCAGGGTTGGAAGGGACCTCAGGAGGTCATCTAGTCCAACCCCCTGCTTAAAGAAGTACCAATCCCTAACTAAATCCCCAAATCCCTAAATGGCCTCCTCAAGGATTGAACTCACAACCCTGGGTTTAGCATGCCAATGCTCAAACCACTGAGCTATCCCTCTGTAGCGTTCCTGGCGCCAGGTCCCCATTCACGACATCTGCAGGGCGGCGACGTGGTCATCTATTCATACCTTTACGTCGCACTACGCCATCACACAGCAGGCTAGAGATGATGTCGCATATGGTAGAGCAGTGCTTCAGTCTGCAATTCGGTGAACTCCGACCCCTCCTCCTCCGGGGGACTCCTTGGGAGTCACCTACTCGGAATTGACATGAGCAATCACTCGAAGAAGAAAAAACTGTTACCTAGCTTTCGTAACTGTTGTTCTTTGAGATGTGTTGCTCATGTCCATTCCAAGACCCACCCGTCTCCCCTCTGTTGGAGTATCCGGCAAGAAGGAACTGAAGAGGCAGCAGGTTGGCAGGAACCTATATACACGGCCATGAAGGTGCCACTCCAGGAGGCTCCATAGCCGACCTGACGGGTACCACTAGGGAAAAACCTTCTGAAGGTGTGCGCTCTGCGTGCACAATCGACTTGGAATGTACATGAGCAGCACATCTCGAAGAACAACAGTTATGAAAGGCAGGTAACTGGTTTTTTTTGTTTTGTTGTTGTTGCACAGTTCCAGAAATACTCTAACATGACTATGCCTACAGTTTTACTGTTCAAGTTAATTTCAGCACCTTAATATGGTGTTTATTGGTCAAAGCTACCAAACAACAATGTATTAAAATTAGGGCTGTCAAGCAATAAAAAAAAAATTAACCGCGAGATTAATCGTGTTGTTAAACTATAATAGAATACCATTTATTTAAATATTTTTGAATGTTTTCTACGTTTTCAAATATATTGATTTCAATTACAACACAGAATACAAAGTGTACAGTATTCACTTTATATTTATTATAAATATTTGCACTGTAAAAAATAAAAGAAATAGTATTTTTCAATTTACCTAATACAAGTACTGTATTGCAATTTCTTTATATCTTTATCATGAAAGTTGGACTTACAAATGTAGAATTATGTACAAAAAAAAACTGCATTCAAAAACAAAACAATGTAAAACTTTAGAGCCTACGAGTCCACTCAGTCCTACTTCAGCCAATCGTTCAGACAAACAAGTTTGGTTACAATTCGCAGGAGATAATGTTGCCTGCTTCTTGTTTACAATGCAATCTAAAAGTGAGAACAGGCGTTCGCATGGCACTGTTGTAGACAGCGTTGCAAGATATTTATGGACGGATACGCTAAAGATTCATATGTCCCTTCATGTGTCAACTGCCATTACAGAGGACATGCGTGCATGCTGATGATGGGTTCTGATCGATAACTATCCAAAGCAGAGCGGACTGATGCATGTTCATTTTCATCATCTGAGTTGGATGCCACCAGCAGAAGGTTGATTTTCTTTTTTGGTGGTTCAGGTTCTGTAGTTTCTGCATCAGAGTGTTACTCTTTTAAGACTTCTGAAAGCATGCTCTACACCTCGTCCCTCTCAGATTTTGGATGGCACTTCAGATTTTTAAACCTTGGGTCAAGTGCTGTAGCTATTTTTAGAAATCTCACATTGGTACCTTCTTTGCGTTTTGTCAAATCTGCTGTGAAAGTGTTCTTAAAATGAACATGTGCTGGGTCATCATCTGAGACTGCTATAACATGAAATATATGGCAGAATGCAGCTAAAACAGAAAAGGAGACATACAGTTCTCCCCCAAAGAGTTCAGTCACACATTTAATTAACACTTTTTTTTTTTACGGGCATCATCAGCATGGAAGCATGTCCTCTGGAATGGTGGCCGAAGCATGAAGGGCATACGAGTCTTTAGCAAATCTGGCACGTAAATACCTTGCAACGCTGGCTACAAAAGTGCCATGCGGACGCCTGTTCTCCCTTTCAGGTGACATTGTAAATAAGAAGCAGGCAGCATTATCTCCCATAAATGTAAACAAACTTGTTTGTCTTAGCGATTGGCTGAACAGGAAGTAGGACTGAGTGGACTTGTAGGCCCTAAAGTTTTATATTGTTTCTTTTTTGAGTGCAGTTATGTAACACAAAATTTCTACATTTGTAAGTTACACTTTCACGATAAGATTGCACTACAGTACTTGTCTAATTAAAAATACTATTTCTTTTCTTTTTTGTAATCAAAAATATAATATAAAGTGAGCACTGTACACTTTGTATTCTGAGTTGCAATAGAAATCAATATATTTGAAAATGTAGAAAAACATACAAAATATTTAATAAATTTCAATTGGTATTCTATTCCTTAACAGTGTAATTAATTACAATTTTTTTAATCATGATTAATTTTTTTGAGTTAACTGTGATTAATCAACAGCTCTAATTAAAATATTTGTATTGGTTTTGCACGGGTAAGTATTTTTTTCAGAAACGATGAAGCTGTTTAGCCTGTGGCAAAAATGGCGAATATCAATTTTTTGCAGTATATTAACATAAAATGTTTTCACATTTTATTCTCAATTTTCAGAGTATTTTACAATTGATTATAATAGTTTTCTATATTTTCTATTGAAGTTTGCTGACCAGATCAGTTTCACGCTAAGATTGTGCACCAGTAGTAGTAGATTATGTGCTCATACTTTGTACTGCATAGTGAGTAGATATAAATTTACGTGAAATCCTAATGTAATGCTTCTCCACTTGTAAGCATTTGTACATACAATGTAGCACCTCGTCTGACTGGTAGAAGGTTTTAATTTGTAATTGCCTATGCATGCAGTACTAGCCTTTGAAATATTCTAGAAACTAGTTTTTTAATTCAGTGACACTTACGCACAAGTCAGTAATCGTGCTAGATGACAATATATAGCTTCGTATTATGAATATGCAAAAGCTATGAAAGAAAGAAGTAGCCTACCAAGAAGTAGTGGAGACAAAGTCCACAAACAAGATCTTGCCTCTGTACTGAAGATGGATGGAGACCATGATACAGCTCTTACCAGCCATGTCATGAAAAGTACGACAAACCTATTTGGGTGCAAATCACATCCAGTGGATTTTTTTTCCAGCTACCTACTTGAGTGCATGTAACATCAAATGTACAAGAGTCTACTGAAAATAGCAGATGTTGGTGAAAAACAAATGGGGACATTTGTGAGAGGTACACTTGATTCTGATGGGACGCATAGCTTCATCAGCCCAGTCAAGAAATCTGGCATCAGAACATTGCTGACATAGCCAAGAAGACCAAATTTAAGACTGGAACGGGAGGGACAATCACAGCATCCATCAGTCCTGAAATTGTTTTCCACAGAGCCCTGTCCTTAGCAAGATGCAGAGATGATGCTTCAGTGGCAGCTGTTCTTCACCCAATAAGACCTATGCCTGTGGTGTTCTTCCATGCTGATGGAACAATGAGAAGAACAGACACAGCTGAAATAGAGCATCCAGATGGAATATCAAGCTGAAAGATTCCATGAGCTAAGACCATGTAGTAAAGAAACCACAGCGTACTCCTGGGGGAATTCGGTGCACAAATTTTCTGGTCTTTATTCACCCTTTATTTTGAAGTAATAAGTTGATTACCGTTCTATCCTGAAGTGACTGTAAAAACAGCATTGTGAGGCTCTGTTTGTTTTGTTTCATTACTTTCTGAATTAAATTTGCTTGGTCTGCAAGGACTAAACAATTATTTTTAGCTGCCAGCACAGTAAATTCTGCCAATGATCTAAAAGGAAGACTGTTTTTCTGGCTCATCTACTCAAGTAATATTGTATGTAGTAAAAATCTTTGGATTTGAATTCTGCCATCAGGTACACCTGTCAAGTATCAGGGGGTAGCCGTGTTAGTCTGTATCTCCAAAAACAACAAGGAGTCTGGTGGCACCTTAAAGACTAACAGATTTATTTGGGCATAAGCTTTTGTGAGTAAAAACCTCACTTCTTCGGGTGCATCCGAAGAAGTGAGGTTTTTACTCACGAAAGCTTATGCCCAAATAAATCTGTTAGTCTTTAAGGTACACCTGTGCAACTCAGGTTTTTTATAAGGCTATATGAGTAGGGCCCTACCAAATTCACGGCCATGAAAAACGTGTCACGGACTGTGAAATCTCGTCTCACCCTGTGAAATCTGGTCTTTTGTGTGCTTTTACCCTATACTATACAGATTTCATGGGGAAGACTAGCGTTTCTTAAATTGGGGGTCCTGACCCAAAAAGGAGTTGCATGGGGATCACAAAGTTATTTTAGGGGGGTCGCAGTATTGCCACCTTTACTTCTGCATTGCCTTCAATGGAGCTATTGGCCAGGTGCCCAGCTCTGAAGACAGCGCCCCGCCAGCAGCAGCACAGAAGTGAGAGTGGCAATACCGTACCATGCCATCATTACTTCTGCGCTGCTGATGGCAGCGGTTCTGCCTTCAGAGCTGGGCTCCTGGCCAGCAGCTGCCGCTCTCCAGTTGCCCAGCTCTGAAGGCAGCACCACCGCCAGCAGCAGTGCAGAAGTAAGGGTAGCAGTACCACAAACCTCCTACAATAACCTTGCAAATCTTCCCCCTATCTTCCCCCCCGCTCCTTTTTGGGTCAGGACCTTCAATTACAACACCATGAAATTTCAGATTTAAATAGCTGAAATCATGAAATTGACTATTTTTAAAAATCCTATAATCATGAAATTGACCAAAATGGATTGTTAATTTGGTAGGGCCCTACATATGAGTATAACTGAGATCAGAATTTGTCCCTACAGTTAGAATCTTCTTAAGTTCTGTGGATTTATGAGCAAGAATAGACTTCTGCTGTCACTCAAAGCTGTGTCTGCTCTTCAATGCTAATAAGTCAATCTTGGTATTTAAACAGATTTTATCCTGAACATCTACAGGGAACAGATCTAATGTGTAAAGAAGTGCCATGTTTACATTTTCTCTGCTGGGAGCTAACAATGTGAAGTGGACTCCTCATCTCCTTAGTACTTTTAGTGTCATAGAATTGTGTGGCAGGATGCATTATCTCTTGACCTGCATAATCTCTTTTAACTATTCTGATGGGTTTATGATCCTTTCAAGTGTAATATAAGCTTTTGAATGCCAAATTGTTAAGAAACGATATTATAGTTTTGGCTTTAATTACGTTGAGCCTGAATGTATGTCTGCTTCAAAACTGAGTATCTCAGTGCATTAATGCAGACACTATGGGCCTGAGTTTCTAACATGAGAGAGACTGAGCCCTCAAAGTTTAATATGTAGTTTAACTATATCTGTCAGATATCAGAGGGGTAGCTGTGTTAGTCTGGATCTGTAAAAAGCAACAGAGAGTCCTGTGGCACCTTTAAGACTAACAGATGTATTGGAGCATAAGCTTTCGTGGGTGAATGCCCACTTCGTCGGATGCATCCGACGAAGTGGGCATTCACCCACGAAAGCTTATGCTCCAATACATCTGTTAGTCTTAAAGGTGCCACAGGACTCTCTGTTGCTTTTTATATCTGTCAGAGGGTCCTTTGTTAATTATTATTAGTAGCAGTGTTACTGTAGCACCTGTGGGCCCCAGTCGTGGACCCAGGACCCCATTGTGCTAGGTGTGATACAAACACAGAACAAAGACTATCTCTGCTCCAGAGAACTTAGTCTAAATATAAGGTAGAGACCACAGATGAATGCAATACAAATGGCTGGGGAGTACGAGGAAACAGTGAAACATTATTGGTCATTCATGAAAGGCAATGATCTCAGCACGCCACAG